>NC_090936.1:613483891-614108891 GCF_040938575.1 Ambystoma mexicanum | reverse complement strand
ACATCCTGGCATTCCAGTTTTCTCTATTTTGTCTGTGCAATTCATCCTCTTCATTTCCCTAGTTATCACTTTGTCTCCACGCACGGAATGATACACTAGCACCTTATCAGTCCATCCCATCTCATTTTCCATTTTCTTTGTCTTTATATAGTCATCCTGGTATGGAAATGTTTGTCTTGATCGCCATCGCAAAGTTGCCCAACTCCCTTGGAACTGTCTTCTTGTTTTACCTGCTGCTAAATGGCTGAGACACGTAGCATCATATGCTGGCATTTCTTTTGCAATTAATGTTTGCACAGTGCTCATGGCATAAGGGATGAGAGAGCAGACATAACATCTCTCATCTGATGTTCTCCTCCCCACCTTATTTGTGTGCTGGTACTACATGGTATTACCCAAATGATTTGAATTGCTAAGATATGTATGCATCCCCTAATTATCTTCTGCTGCACCTCTTTTAAAATGACTGGCTTGTCTTAACATGTCAGAGTAACCATCATTACTAGTACTTATGCTGGAAAAATCATATATGTCGTATTGTCAGATGTTTGGTCTGAATAAGGCATACTACAAAACATAAGATACATGAAAAAGAAGAGAAGACACATGAAGAGATATATAACACACACAAGTTTGGACAGTATTTTCACATGCCGCTCCTTTTCTTGTTGGTTGGCTGGCCTTCTTGTCAGCACAGGTTTAACAGACTGAATAATTCTTATTTTTACCATTTTACCTTGGGTTTACTTTTTCTATTATTGTTTTTCAAAAGGATTACACTCTTAGTTGTAAAATCTTCAATATTGTAACACCTAGCAATCTTTGACTAACGAGGCTTTCTTTGGATTTTGGAGAAATCCAATAAGATCAACGTCTCTCCTTATGAGGGCTGGATAAGAACAAAATATAAACACCAAAAGAGTGTATATTAACCTATATGTTTCTTCTTCTGCTGGCATCATTAAGAATTGATGTTTACACATCCTGGAAACTATCTTGTTTCTCTGTAATTACTAAAAGTACTTTTTAAAAAAAAAAAAGATCTCTGGAATTTTCAGCAAGTCCATGCACTTCCTTCTAAACTTTAGGACATTTCCAGTAAATTCCAGTCCAATTTTGTATCAATTTGCTACCTCGTTGTCCTTTCTATAAGTTGCTGATCGGGTCCGCATATGCTGAACTTCTTCTTGTCTTGATTCCCTGCCAATGGTTGCTAGAGGGTGGGTCTCACCTTTGTAAATCTTTACATCACCCTAGTAAAACCAAGTTCTTCTTCCAGCAACCCTAACTGCAGTAGGGGAGACTTCTTATACCAAATGGGGTCCATCAAACCTGGGATTATGCCACCTATTGGTGATGTTTTTGATTAACACCTGGTCACCAGGATAACATTTTGGAGGTGACAGAAGTTCACTCGAATTAGCTGTTTGATCATCCTCTTCTGTATTCCTCAACCCCTCCCTCAGTCGCTTGATTTGTTCTGTAATTAAAAAAAACACTAGCCATCATACAAGTCAGATAATCATGCATCTCATTGCCTAGAGTCTTTGTTACACTCTGGGCATCACATCTAACCCTGGTTGGAGGAGCAAGGAGCAAGGTGTAAGCAATATAGCCATCCCTTTTTCAATGTTATCCTGATCTTGGTGATCCTCTCTTTGAGGAGCCTATTTAATTTCTCACAACTCCCGTTCGCCTGCAGATGGTACGCCACCACGAGCGTGCGCTTTATACCTAGCAGATGTTCAATTTTTTCAAACAGCACATTAATGAAGTGTGGTCCATTATCAGAACTCAGCACTTCACATACACCCCATTTTGGGAAGACCTTGTGCACTAAGAAATACACTGCACACGTCAGGATGCATACAAGGACCAGCTGTGATCCATTGGGGAAAGGGGCATACTACCACTGATAGGTATCTCAACCCATTACAAGTTTTCAACATATTGAAGGCAAGTCCCTTATTTGCATGTCCCAAATAATTTCAACAATAATATAAATAGGCATGCACCCCATCAGGAAATGAGACCATGAGATAGTTTTGCAAGTTTGACAAAGTTTATATGATATAGAGAAATTCCAGCAAAAAACTCATTGGTGACATCACTAAATACAGTCGAAAATCACAATGTTAATTGGATTGAACATATGGCACTGCCTGCTCTATAGGGGATGCCAGGCGCTAAATGGCCGTTGCTTCCAGTCAATCTTGTAGCACGTGGGTCAGCTGGGCTCATCTCCACAGTGAAGGTCAAGTCAGGCTGGTGCAACATTCCTAACTATATAAGATAACAACAGGAACTGAGTAATGGCGTATAGCTGGACATCACATGCAGGAGGGCTTCTTTGAAGAGAGGGGATAATATATTGATATGCCAACCTCTACATTCAGGGCTTCATTGATACTGCACCTCCTGCACCCCTTATCTCTCCTGGGGGTTTGATTTACTGCCCATCCTTCTGGTGCCTCATGATACGGACAAACATGTGTTGTTAAGTGGAAGAATATATTGCTACCTAGGATTAGGCCTGGGGTGGGTGTTCTGAAATGGTAAGAGCTAGGGGGGTTAGATTCCTGTCATGAAAGGTACTGTGGGGTTGTGTCGGGTGAGGTCTGGCCTGGAGGGGTGGAGGGTGAGGGGGCACAGGCAGTTTAGTGGAGATGGATGGGCATTTGTGCTGCAGCCTGTCCCTGTCCCACGCTCTTTGCCAAGCGCATTCTGTGCGAGAATGATGCTAGAGTTTTGCAGCATTGAAGGGACAGTGAACGGACAGACTTCTGTGAGAACAAGGCTTGTGCAATGAGAATGTGAGCAATGCACTGGGTTTAACCTTCTACTGGAACATATACACAGCACAGCAGAATAGGAGCACTTTTTGGTTTAGGAAAGATAGCATCCAAGTTAGGATGTCCCCCCTGCAATGTTTCCTCAACCCACAAATATTCAATTCTGAGTGGATAAACAGAAGCAGCAGGTAATCAGGAATAAGAAACAGGAGATGGAATCAAAATCAGATCTTCCCACCCCAAATAAGAGAGAAAAATTGATTTTAAACCCCTAGCAATGTCATGAAATGATACTCGGAAATGGACAAATAAATAATGAATGTGTGTTAAAAACCTTGAAGCAAATATAATTCCTCACTAAAGCAACAATGCAAAGACACTAACAATCACAAAAAATGGATTACCCAAAGCATACAGTTAGAATATGAGTAGAAAGTTTAAAACAGATTGCAGCAAAATGACACGTTTAAAAGTTGCATTTTCTTAATTCCCGCCTTAAATTACCCAAACGTTTTTTAATAAAAACAAGTGAAATAAACTGATTTGGAGTGTGGTTTTTGGGCTGTGGGATAGAGGTATATCACAGGGATATTCTAGAAGGGAAAGTAAGTCTCTAGCTGGTAGGAGTTATACAAGATATAAAAAGGTGCGCTTTGAGTAAGGTGAAGCCGTGAAATAAGAAAGGAAATCAGTTGTGACAAGAACGGTTTTACTTTACACTAAAGCTAGACCACCAAAGAAGGACACAGTAAGATCCAAGGTTGATTTGCGAGTCCAACCCTCCCACCCCAGCGCCCAACCCTGGCAGAAACCAGTCCGATCACTCGAAATATGACTAATGGCATCGGATTACACAAGACAAAATTGAAAAGAGAGATGGTGCTAGCACTAGAAATCAAGGGCAGGGTTGCACGGATAATTCTGACAGTTTTACAGATTATCAGGAGAAGGATAGAATGACTTAGAGAGTGGCATAAGGACAAAGACAAGACAAGGTATATTATGGGTTTCTATGGAGTGGTGCTTTATACTCACAGTCCACTTTTAGTTTTGGGATTTTTGGACCATCAATGGTTCTGGTCACTACACGGCAGCGCGCCTGGCAAACAGCTGGGCCGTTCTGGTCACCGGATGGCACTTCTGGACTGGCAATTCTGGTCACTGGATAGTAAAGGTCAGGTGGATGGCAGGATTGCAGGATGGCAGCGGGCATGCAGTTAGTGGGCAGCAGGCCAGGCTGGTTCAAGATGCAAAAGGTACCACAGCTTTCCTCTTTTTAATGGGAAATTAGTGGGTTTTCAGATTTGAGGCCTTGCTGGGACTAGGATCAGCACTGTTTGGGTTTTGCAGTGGGCCCTGGAGTAGGGTCAGCAATGCTTTGGCCTTGTAGTTGGGGTCTGGAATCTGGATGATGAAAGAACAGGAACGCAGCGCAGGAACTTGAGGAAGAGTGCCTGTCCAGAGTCTTGTCAGGGACTCTTACTTATAATGCACAGTGACATCATTGAAGTATATGGCTGGGCAGGGTCTGCTAAACACGCCTCTACCAACTGGATTGGGCAATCAATGTTGGCTGCCTCCCCTAGGATGTGACTCAGTTTAGGGGTTGTCATTTGATGAGGTGAAAAGACTTCCCACAGACCTTTTTGCCAAAAATCAGTCATAACAGAATTTACACATTTGTACAGTTGTGGCATATTACCCAATGACATGAGCAGGTTACATATTTTATGCAGACCATTCCACTCCAATACTGAACTCTATGAGACATTGTTTCACCCCTCTGATACATTTTTGTAATTTTGAGTCTGAAGTATTCGGCCTAAAATTCCATAGCTTTATACACATGTGTGGTTTATCATAAGGGATGTAAGTATAACAATTCACATTGGCATCATGAATACTTTCCTTGTAATCCCTGTGATTCTTTGCCATTTCCATTCCGAAGGTGTCAGTGACTTCTACAATGTCTCAAATTATAAAACACAAAATCACTTTTAAACTGCAAGATTTTTACATTTTTACAAAGTCCAAAGGGAGCTTGATTGAAGGTTTATTGCCCCTTATCCACTTCGCACTTTGATGTCCCAGAATTTCTATTGAAAGAGGCCCCTGCCCAGACTGAAGTCTGATTTGTATGTGAAGTTTCTTTGTCCTGGTCAGTCACAGTTTGCCAACCTAGCAATCATCACTTTCGTGTCCTGGAAGTTTATGGTGGCTCCCTTCCTTGGGGGAAGCCTTAGCTCTGCCAACTAGAATAACTTGTTTTTGGAAGCTTGCAAAATCTAGCCAAGTCAGTTTAAAACCTTTATTTTCTTTTATTTGGTCCTGAATCAAAATAACAAGCATGTGGAATAAAAATAGCCCATATGTGTTTTCCCAGCAGCCAACCCCTTCTCATTGCTAGGCACAGACAAGCTTTCATTCAACATATTACTTTTCCTTTAAAACAGGCATTTATGTTTCTTTGGTTTGCAAAGCCCATTTTACACATGTGGTGAAAACTGCTAGCATTTCCTTTCAAATTCGATTTTGCCATCTGACTTCCCAATATTGTCTTGCAGCCAGTTAGTTTCTTGTACACAACAGTCTGTACAAGGCAAAGGTCTTCTGGAATGGACATGTGCACAGAGCTATGATTTTTTTTGCAGGGTTCATTCCTTTGACACTTTGTAGCACAAAATAAAGTGTTTCCTGTGCACGGCAGAAAGTTAAGTTTCTTGTTGATTTTTCATAGAGTTGTTTTGACAGGGCCTGTCATTCAGGAATCATGCCTGGTTTTGCTGAAACACAATGAGATATCCTGGGGGATGGCAGGGCCTTATTGATCACAGTGGTTTAAGAAGAACAGATGGAATTAGTGTCAAAGCAGCATTTCTTAAAGGTTAAAAAGTTTCATTTTCAATGGGGATTTTGGAGTTTCAGCAAAGCAATGCTGCATTTTCACTTTATTCCATTTGTATGTGTCAGAACAGACTGGCACGCTCCTTCAGTGTGTCCCCCATTTTTTTGTTGTTGCTGCAAAATGCTGTTTTGAGGCCATGGCGCTCACAGGAGCCAGCGCAGCCATTTTGCTGTATCTGCGCAAATGCAGCTTGGTGATGTGGAAAAATACTGTTGAGTGGCTCAATATATCCCACACAAAGTACAGTGTCATTGCGCACCCCATAGTTATACTTGTAATGTTTCGATTGCAAAGACGGCAGAAGCCAATGATTGCTCACAAGGGAAATGGACTGTAGTATGCCAAAGGTTTGTACCCTAATGTCGTTCTTTGTGTAAGAACTGCTGTCATTACTACTCCATTTGTGTGTGAGAATAAATAAAATTCCTCACCATAATTGGGAATCCCTAACACAGGAGCTGTACAAATTGCCCTTTTCAATTCCTGGAATCCTTCTTCCATTTCCTCCATCCATACTATCTCTTCCTTGCCTATCTGTGCTTTCGTAAGTGCTTGTAGAAGTGGTTTAGTAGATGTGCTGTAGTCAAACACCCAGGCCCTACAATAACTAAAGAGGCCTACAAAGTGCTGCATTTGCCTCACGGTCTTGGGTTTTGGAGTCTTCATAATTGCTTCTGCTCTTTCAGGTGTCACTTTTTTCCCTTCATGAGATATTAGCTGGCCTATAAACAGCAAGTCTTCCTGACAATACTGTATTTTATATCTGTCTACTTTGTACCCTTTCTCAGTCAATATTGTCATAAACTGAATTGAGTCTTGCATACACTGTTCTTCTGTCTTACTGCAAATTAATATGTCATCCACATATTGAATAACTGCGCTCTCAAGTTCGGCATTGCCCGGATCCATCAGGAGTACTCTGTTAATGATTGAGGGGTACTTACAGTACCCCTGAGGCAAACAAATATGTTTAAGTCTCGTCTGTCTAAATGTAAACAAGGTCAAGTCTTGCAAGTCTTTATGAAGGGGAATTGAGAAGAATGCATTTTTTAGATTGATCACATTAAAAATATTTGGCTGTGACCGGGATACTGCACAATATATTTGCAGGATTAGAAACCAATGGAAATTCTGTCTCTACAATATGATTATGAGGCACAAATCCTGTATAAAAATCCACAACCCCCCCTTTGATTTCTTAACTGGATAGACAGCTGTGTTGCATGGGGAGTCCGAGGGTATCAATATTACTTGCTTCATTAAATATACCTTCATCTGCTTCTCTAGACATGAGGTATTGCTTTGCTCATGGTAAAATTGCACCCGGTTTAAGCATTATTTTCACTTCCCCCACTCCCTTCAAAAAGCCCATGTCATATGGACCAGTGGTCAATAGGATGCTTGTCACCTTTTCTATGTCTTCCTGGAAAAATGTTGGCTTCTGTAGTGCCAATGCTATTCTCTGGAGAATTTCCATTTTCTTAATCCTTATCCAGTAAGTGAGACATATAAAAAACACAAACTCATTATCTGAGTATTCATCTCTGAATAAGTCTTCGTCTGCCAAATCTGTCAGTCTGTATCCCTCTTCAAGAGCTATTACTGTTATCCATGCTCTTCACCATCTACCCCTTCAAGTATTGTTATTTCCCCTTGTACTATCGCAGCTTTTAGTTCTATGGGAATGATCCACCCTTCCTCTTCATCCATAGGTGTTTGTGGTCTAAATAAAAATGTGTCTGGTATTCTAAATATTGCTCCTGCTAGTGCAGGGAGCCAATTAAACAAAATGCTCACTCTATACATAAAATCCTGTGGATCTACTGGAACTCCTCGTAATGCCACTTGATCTATAAATGCTAGTATACAATTCTCCCACATTTAAGTAATGTATCCCTGGAGTGGAACCCACTATCGCTTTGTTAGTAAACGAGATCATCATACTGAGCTTCATCATCAGATCCTTACATAATATATTAACTGGTATCGAGATATTGTACTCTAAGTGCCCTCCATACATCTGTTATGCAATTATTAAATGGTGCTCCATCATGCACCGTGTTTTGTGCTGTCACACTTGCATATCCCGCTCATTTCCAAATGTTGTCAGCTCTCTCCCCTAGGATGGCTGCTAGTAGACTTTTTATGTCAACTATAGCTAACGTGTTTCCCCCTGTAATTCTCTCTAACTCATATATCCATTTTCCGGCCCCCGAAGTCGAACTAGGCAGTTTGCATTTATGGTTGTCTTTATCCATCGGGGCCATGGAATATATTGTGGTTGTGCTCTGCCTTGCTCTTGTAATGGAAATTGTGTGAACCTCACTCCACAGTCAGATCCTACTCTTCTTGTATTCAAATTGGGGATGATCACACCAGTTTGTCTTCGTCCAAACAATGACTTCAACCAAACTTACATAGGGTGGGGATACTTCGTCTGCACTATATGATTGTCCTTGTGGACGTTCAGGATGTGACACGGGGTCCAGTATTTTTTCCTTACGGTCTTCCAAATCTGACCATCTTACCATGCTTCTACTCTCCACCCTCTGCAACTCATCCAGAACAGGACTGCCAGACTTCTCCCTTGCCTCAAGCCCTGGGATTGTATCTCTCCAGCTCTGCAATCTTTTGATTGGCTCCCAGTGGCTGAAAGGATTAAATTCAAGCCCCATTGCATTGTCCATAAGGCTTTCTGGGGCCTGGGTCCACAATACCTTAAACTCTCTCTGCGTAAATACCTTCCTATTTGAGCTCTTCGGTCCACCACCTCCAACTCCCTCAGGGTCAGTCGCTTCTCCAAGCAATGAGTTGGGGGTAGATCTCTTCCCTCGGCTGGGGCCTCCCTCTGGAACAGCCTCCCTGCCTCTCTAAAACTTGAGGAGAACCATGTTCGGTTCCAGAATCACCTCAAGACCTTCCTCTTTGCTTCTGCCTTTCCTCTTCCTCTCCCCTGCTGATCTATCTGCTTCGGCACCGGGCACCCGGTTATCCTCTGATTTTCGGGCCCAAGTCCCTTCCACCCAGCCACACACCCGCACTGCCTCTTGGCAACCCTTGCACTTGGGTCTGTTTCTGTATCCCTAGAGTCCCTTTACCTGCCCTTTACACATGCACTTGCTAACTTGCTGGATGCACTACCAGTTGTTGTTTTATCCTTGCCCAGCACTTTCCACTCCTCCCCTCACCCTTGCACTTTCCCCCTCTCTATCCCCTCCACTTGCGCATTCTCAATGTCACTGGGCCTAGTAAGATTGTTGTTTTGTCCTCCCTTATTCCCCTCCCTTGACTTATCACGCACTGAAAAACGTGTGTATGAGCGCAATACAAATAAAATATCATATCATATCATACACTCTTGTCTACACTGACGTCTGCAGAAAAGCCGCATACACCACCTTTTTGGTTTTTTTTCATTTCATTCTCTTTATTCATCTGACATCACTATACACCAACTGGTATAACTATCATCCCTTTCCTCCTCGCTAAGGTCTAGTCTGTTTAGAGAGGGGGTCATTAAGACCCTGGCGTTAAGGGTTTAACCAGCCGTTAAAGTAGGGTGCCGCAAAGGGACCTTGGTGCTAATTACGGTACCGCAATTTGCGGTACCGTACTTAGCGCCTTCCCCAGTTCCATTGAGCCCTATGGGGCGAAAATGGGAATGGGGAAGGGCCATGGTGAAATGGGGAAATACCGCCCTGCCAACCTTGGAATGGGGCGGTATTTCCCCATTCCACCATGGTGGACTCGTTACAACACCGGCACCAACCATGGTGCTAATAGCGCCATGGTTTAGCGCCGGGGTTGTAATGAGGGCCAATGTTCTATGTTTATTCATTAATACGTTGTGCAATTTATCTCTCATTTCCCATAATGGACATTCTTCACTACTTCCTCTAGTCCTGAATCCATCTTTTTCTCTCGTCTGTCTGTATAATTCCCCAATTCTTTGTCCTATACCTTTTGCCTTATGTCTGTCCACCCATGTTGATATTCTTGGCATATCTTTTTGTTCCACAGAAAGTGGCAATAACCCTCTCTCTCCTTCGCATTGTTCTTGCATCTCTTCACTAGGTATTACATGCTTTTTAAGAATAAGATTCACTTCATCATCTCGTCGTCCCCTACTTTGCCTCATTTCTTCTTCTTCTTCTTGCTTCTTTGCATCTCTACTTGCTTTTCCTTCTTCTTTTCTTCTTGACTTTCTTCTCACTTCTTCTCTTCTCACTTCTTCTCTTCTCTCTTCTTTTACTCTTCTTCTCTCTAGTCTTTTCTCCTTCAACCTTTGTGCTTCTTACTTGCACTATCTTCTTCTATCCCTGTCTTCGTTCTCCTTCACCTGATTTTCTTATCTCCTTTGTTCTTACATTTGCTCTCTTTCACTTTCCTACCCTTTTTCATGTATCCCCTCTCGTCCTTGTCTCTTCTTTCCTGTTTGTCTCTGAATACCCTTTTTTATTCTCTCTCTTTTCTTTATTCATCTCTTCATCCACTTTCTCGTTCTTTCTCTTTCCTAACTTGTTCATCTTTATCCTCATTTTGTCTGATGTCATCAATGCCCTTTGCATCTAAATTGAGTAATATCTGACCTTCCATTCATTCGTTCTGTATAAATGTTATTTTACTGACCCTATCTTTGTCTTCCTATCACCTTTTAATTTCTTTGTATATTCCTGTCAATATATTCGGTCTTCCGCTTGGTTCCTCATGTCCTCATGTTTATTGTGTTCAAACCTGTGTGGCTTTCATTAATTTTACTTTTTTCTGGACTATCATCACTATTATAAGCGATGTGTGCATATGCTGGATTAATATACCCTGTCTCTGCTTTTAATTCTTTTAGAGGATAAAATCCTTGCTCTCCTTCAACTGCGCTTTTGTGTTCAGGTGAAGTAAAAGGAGCCAAGGGCTCTGTATCCTCCCCTTTATGCTGATTAAGCATGCATTCCTCCTGTGGCAGGTGTTCATTCTCATCCTGATACATCTTCCAAAGTTGTAAAACAGCTAACCTTTTGTCTAGCTTATTCCCTGTGTATGCAGCATACACATATATGGTCATGTGTTGTAACACTGGTTTTGATCATGAGCCTCCTTGTGGCCAATGCATGAACATGTTGTGCCCATCACCCACTCCACACTATAATGTTTGATCTTGGGGGCTCGTTTAAAAAGGTCTGCTACTCAAACGTTTTATATCGCTCTATATTCTTGAACTTGCAACTTATTTTACCATAACTTAAACCTATGTCGATAATAATCAAAACCCCAACACAGTGCACATTAATACTTTAAGATCATCGTCCCTTCATTACAACCCTATAGTGCGAAGTAAACTTATATTGCCTCTCATCTTTATTAATTCATCTTGAAGTTTGAAACTATCACTGCACGTATCCTTATCTTAATATTCCGATTGGAATTTGAAGCGTTCCCTTCTATCTCATTGAGAATAGGTTATCCAGTCATCCTTTTTCTACACACAATGCTGTTATTTATATATCTTACACAAATACCACAATCCCACCCCTGCATTTGCCATTTTCATCAATCTATTTACATCAGTTTAATTGACTTGAGGCCTTCGGCATCGACACTGCCTTCAACTCGAACACTTCGTATTCCTGCCGCAGAGTGCCCGAGGAAACCAGGCAGGGATTTCCTCAAAGAGGGACCTGCCCACCTTCTCGATTTCTTGCAAGTATTACGTTATTGCTCTCCACAGGAAACCCTCCAGTCTTCTAGCTGATGGTAGAGGATGTTTGACTGTCCGAAACTCTAAAGCCAAATTGATTTGGATGTCTAACCATCCCCACAGCTACCACATGAGCAGGAGCCCTTGGAAGTGTACTTCTATGGTGAATTGCATTACCAGAAAATAACTGAGTCCAAATAATGGGACAAACTCAAAAAGGCAGCAAAAAAAGGTTTCATTAACAATTATCTAAAACAGGGAGCAATAACGGACATCGACTGACACAAGCTCATTCTAAACAATCTTTAGTTCCGGGGCAACCTTTATATTCTTGATGTACGTCACTATGACGTTATCCGTCATCCCACGTTGCAAATACAAAAACCTATCAGGCGTTGGGATTGGTTAAGGGACACATCTAAGTATACAATCATATAAGAGTTAACCCTGTAAGTGGCTGCCTCCTATCATGTGAGTAGCTTGAGACTACCTCTCAGTACGCCAACCATAAGAGGCTTCTGTTAGACAATAGAGGATTGGCACTTTAGGCTATACAATCCATTGTTATACAGACTCCTATGATTGGTTTGGCACATCTGTACCCAACTTAGGACATTTGGTTCTTTAGCAGCACATAGGCTAAGGAACCAGGTGTGGACAAACACGCCAACCAACTGTTGTACCACCCAATTAACCCAGCATCTCTCATCTCCCATGCCTCAAGTCAAGAGTTTCTCTTCATAGTTTGTCCTTGCAGAATGTTCTCTTCAATCGGAGTGAAGGTACTCGCCATCTTGTCTGAAGTTCAAGAATAGATCCTATTTTCAGCCTCTGTGTCATGTGGTAAAAGACAACAATGTTGTCCATTTTGCAAGATGTTCTATGTCTTTAATTGTTTAGGGCTTGGCATCAACAGTGTTCTTTCTTGCACCTGATCTGAGAGAATGCGTCCTATGCACACGTTTTCTTTGGCACGTAGGTAGCTGACCTTGGTGGGCCGTCTTAACTTCAGGCAAGATAGCCTCCCCTTGTTTCCGTCATGGATGTTTTTTCCACCGCTGCAGCCTCAGCATTTCTTTCTGTGATTCCTTGCTTACTATTTTCACAATACCGACGTCCATTTTCTATCTAATGGCAGCTTCACCTGTGTTCTATTTACTATTTTAGCAAGCCTCTAAAATGACTTTATCTACATTGCATTTGAGCATATATACTCAATTAAGCTTCTTTGTCGTGTATCTTCTTTTTGCATATACTTATTTCTCATTATATCTGCATTTACTTTATTTATTTGGTTTTATTGTCTTTAATGTATCATCTTGTTTCACCATCAGTGTCATCTATGCCTATTTGTATCGCCTCCTTTAATGAAGTCACTAGGCCTTCTCCGTCTTCAATCTTATATTCCTTCAGGCATTGGTTTTTGCAGGCTTTCAACAACTCTTGGATACATTCAATATGGTTGTCTCCCAAATTCTCTCTGCCGTATTTACATTATAGCAGGTGTCAGGCAGGGCACAGTCTCATGTCACCAGTACATTGGAGGTGAGGGGGTGGGGTCTCCTGATGACATATATGTTTGCTCCTCCACAAGGGTATATTCCGTGCAGATGGATCACAAGGCACGTCCCCAAGCATCGGGTTTGGGCATAGCAGGTGAGCAGCTTGGAATGTAACATACTTCCTCCAAAATGCTGCTGTCCTCATCTGACTCAGATGAGCCTACTAGTTTGTCATTAAAGTCGCCTACAATAATAATGTGCTCCCTGCGGGTTAAGAGTAAAAATTCCTTAAGTGAGTCTAATGAATAGTTATCCATTGCGGAGCAACTTTTTAGCAGGATATAGATATTTACTTCCCTCAAATTTGAATCGTTATCCCCGACCCCTAAGTGAAAACGCCATGATAAAATCCTGGTCTGTCGAGAGCTTGACAATATCAAAAGATGACAGTATGCAAAACCATGTGGTCTTGCAGGCTTTCATCAACGCAGGGATATGTCCGCTATGGTTGTCTTAATGGGATCCACCTCCCTAATGCTGGCTCCGGTATTGGCATTATAGCAGGTGTCAGGCATGGTAATGTCTTGTGTCTCCAGTACATTGCAGGTGAGGTGTGGGGTCTCTTGATGACATATATGCCTTCTCCTCTAAAAGGGCATAGTTTCTGCAGATGGATCGCATGGCACGTCCCCAAGCATCGAGTTTGGGGATAGCAGGTGAGTGGCTCAGAATCTAACATACTTCCTCCAGAATGCTGCTCTCGTTGTCTGACTCAGATGAGCCCCCTATTTTGGCATTAAAGTCGCTTATTATAACAACGTGCTCCCTGGGGTTTAACAGTCAAAATTCCTCAAGTGAGTTTTATGAATCTTTATCCACCGCAGAGCTAATTTTTAGCAGGAGGTAGATATTTACGTCCCTCAAATTTTCAATTGTTACCCTGACCCCTGAGTGAAAAAGCCATGATAAAATCTTTGTCAAGAGCTTGACAATATCAAAAGATAGCAGTATGCGAAACCATGTGGTCAAAACCACCCCCTTGAATGTCCCGACACAGTTTTCTTAGCCAGTATCGAGAAACTGTAGCCCAGTAATATTTTTGCCATCAGCAGCTAAGGTTCTTGGAGGCAAACAATATCGTATTGTCAGATAAAAGTTAACGAAACAGCATCTAACAATGTGTCACTTAGGTCACCAATGTTCCATGATATACTACTCAGACTAAGGGCAGGCCTCTCACCAGGGGTTACTGCTGGGTTGGGGGGAACATGATTTATGCAGCTACAAATTGGATCAGAGGCTTCCGTGGAAAGACTCACAGTGTTTCTATAGTTTTTAATAAATATATATATCTATAGAAACTTGATTGGAAATTCCCCTTACATTTGACTATTAAACTTTGCTTCTTGCTACTGAATCACATTTCCACCCCGCTTCAGAGGATAGCCTCCCCTCATCCTGTGTTACCATAAAAGGCAAAGGAGGTTGTGGGGTATATTTATGGGGCAACAATTAATGCAGGGAGTTTGTTCCCACCCCTGCGCCATAGATAAGCCAAGAATCAGGCCGGTGTGTATAATGAATGTGTATTTATTAATAAATAGGAAAATTAATATGTGTGCAAATCACAAGACACGCCACCACACCCCATGACCCAAATGCTTTTCTTTCCTAGCATTTCACTTTTCACTCAAATTGAAAACACTGGTTGGTTTAGGATAACACAGATGGCAGACCCTTCAACCCCAACAACATGTACATGTTCCTTCTTTGGTTATTTCTACCCTGGTTACATAGAAACACAGGTCTATAGAATACTTCAGATACTTCGGTCACTCACAAAACTCTTAATGTACCAAATTGTGCAGCACCCTGGACATGACGGAACCAATTTAACTTCACAATATACTTTGCATGGGGTTTACTTTATACCATGTAGCTCCTTGAAACCTGACTGCATCATATGGTTGGCAATACACTTTTCATGAAGTTTCATTAAAATAACACGCAACACTTTTCTATTGACAAAAACAATTTCACACATGCAGACCTCTTTATTTTTAATCTCCCTGTGGGGAAATTCTAGCAGTGTTGGACCACATCAGACTTTGAAAAACAAAACACTTTTTATATAAATGGAGCTCCTCTTCCTTCCTTCACCACAATGCAATGAAGAAACTCTCTTCTAGCAGGAGTCACTTTCTCACCCTCTACAAAGGGTATGCCTTGAAATCATGGACTTCCCTCTATTTAAGTTTTCAAGACACTTTTCGGCCCCAGTACTTCCCAGATATTAAGTTTACTATTGAAACCCCATTGCTTTAAGGCAGTGTCTGGGGAATAGGGAGCAGTTGGGAATTTCGTTTTTATGCACCACCCTTTAGGGAATTTTGGAGTTGGCAAAATAAAATAGGAGTTCCCAATTACTGTAACAGACTATATTTTGATCCACACTGGAAGCGATGTTGTTGATTTCGAATTTCAACAAAAACACCCCATGTCAGTTGACTACAGGGGAAGTCATTACATTATTACTTGGTAAGAAAATGCTAGGGATTTACTTCTGTACCCCAGCCACTAAATAAGGGGAAGGTATTAACTCAAACAGATCCCCACAAGATTTGGTTTTGTTAGACAAGTTACTTACATAAAAAATCTCTGGGTGTTGTGCTCTGGAAAGTCCTCAGGGCTACTGAATCATCTCATGGGCTGTATATGGACTTAGTTAGAGGACCTCTTCAGGATCAGTCATGGAGGCTTCCCACAGTAATCCCTCTATTTGCCTTTTCTGATTCTGGATCCCCAGTCTTTGTTGCTTTTCCAGGTTTCTTCCAATTTCTGTCTCCCAGGCAATGTTAGTTTTCCAGCATGTTTTCAGTTGTCCCACTCAGGGACGTCATTTCACCAAAAGGCCTGGGGTAGCAGAAGTGACATCACATGACCCTTGACCTCTGATGACATCACAGGGAGTGATGTCATTTGACCAAACCCCAAAGTGACATCACGGGAAGAGATGGAACACAACCTTTCACCCCTTGATGAAACAGGATGGGGCATCACATAGCATTGTCCCTAAGTACACAATGAACATTTTTTTAATGATATAACTTTAATGTGATATACATTTCAAACAAAAATGGATCACCACATGTATCAATAATATCAGTGTGCATAGGCCCATATTACCAAATTGCTGTGAATGCAAGCAGATTTCTAAGGCCAAATGATAATGATGTGTTATTATAAAGCACTTACACTTAAGCGCTTTGTATATAACAAATATAGATACAATATCACCCAACCTGTGTTGGTACTCATTTATTGACCTCAGAATGATGGAAGACTGAGTTGCTGTGTTTAAGAACAGACTAAATAAGTGACTCACCCCGTGAAGGGTGCCTGTAATAAACCTTTAATGAGTCTAGCAATTATTGTAAAGAATTCCAGAAAGATAGATTATTTGTTATTCCTATTCTTTCTTATTTAGGGTCACTGCTCAAAGCGTTACACTTGTGCAACCTCCCTGTTTTTGGGGTCTGAACAAGAAATTAAGCCACTGCAGAAAAAGAGAGCCACATGGCGCTGGCCATAGCCAGCCAGGGACATACATTTTTTTAAAAAATGTTTTCTTTTAGGGGTTTCTTGGGAGACGATAGGGGTCGTAGTTGCAACACCTGCCGACCCCCAAATGACATCCGTGTTCCCACTCAGATCATATCAGACAGTTCTCCCTTTTTCCCACTGTGTGTATCCTTATAAATCCTTAACCATTCCCCAAATTATGAGGTGACAATTTTTTTGCTCTTGATCTGTAATGGACATCTACTGTCCTGTTCTTTTCTCTGATTAGTCCCTTTTAGTTACTGGGCTCCATTCTCTGGAGTGTATGACTCCACCCCCTTGAATTATCTTACTGAACAATTTTACAGTTGCAGCTAAAATATACAACATGACGATTTTCTTCAATTTACAAATCAGCACCATAGAAGATATATGTCTGCATTTGTGAAAGGTAGCCCAAATAAAAGGGGTACCCCGTAAGTATACGGGTACCCCTAATCATGGTCACACCAGATTACAGCTCACCCCTCTAGGGAATTAAGGCCAAGAGTCTTTACCTTGCAAGGATAACAAGTTTCAGCTGTACAGAAATGAGGATGGGGGGGCAAAGAACTCTGCTCCCTGACTGGGATTCAGTCCCACTTCCATGATTGGCTCCTCCAGACTGGTGCCAAGGAGGAGCCTTATATACTGTTTAACTTGGATACTGGATACTGGCATGGTTCATCCAAAACTGTCCTTCTTCCCTTATAAGGGATGCTGCAGTCTTGCTTCCTGCATGGCCGGGTTTCCATTTAGGACAAACTACTTAGCATATTGCTAGCTATGCAAGAATACATTGTAGCTCTTGTTTATCATCCTTTTGCTATATTATAAACATTTATATGTAAAAACATTTTCCCGTCATACTCTCCATACTTCACTCAATATACTCATATTTTATCTGGTCCAGTAATTCCCCTTAAAACCTTATTTTCTCATAATATTGCATTGTCTACATGAGGCCCAGCCTGCTTGGGTTTTTTGATGGACAGGAAACAGCTGCTCAGCCACTTTGTGTGCTCTGCCAGATCTAGCCTCGGTGACACAACACTACATGCTCTGTGATCCATTTTTAGCACAGGCCACATTCCTTTTGCCACAGAGCCTACTGCTCTTTACCTTGCTTTGAGAAAAACTAAATACAATTAAACATTTTACAAATGTGTTCAGCTTATGGTTATTTACACCTTATATTTAAATACTAACTATCTTCATTTAGTGCCTGGTCACACCTGTGTGTAATTATTTTTGCATGAGAAAAGCTTTCTCAGTGCTCTAGTGCTTTGAGAAGTCTTTCCTAATTGTAAAGAGCTTGGGCGTGCAGAAAGGCGCTAGCTTCTTCCCAACATTTGTCTGACTTAATGAAATGTGTGTGGCGTTGGCACGATGTGGCAAATTTTTGTAATTTATTCACAAAAATAACAGTTATCAACACTAGATTTTCTATACCGATTTCTAATACAACAAGCTATTATCTCCCTGAATCTCTGCTTCGTGATTTTTTCTGGGAAGCTATCGTGGCATTTCAGCTTATAACTTTAGTTCCCAAGGTCAAATTTCTATCAAAGTTGTCTCAACAGATAGGTCTTCTCATACACTTTTTAATGATATTTGATCCATAATTGTGCAAATCATGAGTCCCGAGATAATCAACAATTATGATTTCCCCATAGCACCTATGGTAACTTCAATTACACATTCCTAATTCTTCCAGAAACCTCACATGTCACTTAACATTCTTGCGAAGTCAAAGTCCTGCAGAAATGTTCTTATCTTTCTGACCAGATGGGCTTACCTCCACCCCTTAACATAATTTTGCAGTCTCCTGGGGCATTTCTACTGTCATTAGCTCAGGGATAGAGACCACAAACTGAGTTTTTATTCGAACTATTTTCCAAAGTTCAACCCATTAAGGACTGCCTCTCTGTTTTGACATTTAACAACTCACCACAATAAATTCCTTCTGCTGCAGCTTCAAAGATCTTTCCAGATAATAGGATGAAGATCACAGTGTGTGTTTTCAGCACAGGCTGAAGTCAATTCTTATGAACAGAAACTGGTCGTTTTAAAGTGCATGTTTATTACAATTACATGGTGCCTGCTCCCATGGCTTGTATCACATCCGATACATTTCACTTCTAACTTTCTTTTCACAACTTATTTTCAATGGTTGCAGAATGCACACATTTCCAAGTTCTCTCTATTAGCGAATGAACCAAACTTTTTCATGGTTTTGCAGATGATATGAACTGCTGGCCTTTTCCAAGCCAGTCCACAGGGTAATTTCCAATTACCAGAAAATTTTAAGCCCAATTTGGCCCGGGGCAGTTCATGTGTGACTTGGGGCTGCATTTAAACCCCACAAGCTAGATCTCTTAACTGCGTCTGTTTTACTTTTATGATTGGGTTCACTTTTGGTTTGTAGAACAGCGAGGACTGAGCAAGTGGTTTTGTCACTGCTCACCCCTGTACTCCTGCACAGCAGAAGCCATTTCGTCACACTAGGTTTTTATTCTCTCTGCATGTCATTAAAAGGTGTTATGATTACTTGGCATTGTAGTGTGTTGAAAAACAGATAAATGTTTCATCCATGTACTTCACTGGATTGCCCTTTCAGAATGAATCATACTTTTTGTACTGTAAAATAAATCAGTTAGATTTACCATGTGCTTTTGTGCTTTGCAAGCCAGCTTTATCGCACACATAGAACTAGTGTAGCTTATGAAAGACAACATTGCTGAAAGCATTGTAAATTGATACAAAACTGAGGATGGGCTGGGAGAAGATGCAGTCTACTGACTGAATAACAAAGTGCAGAACCAGGAAATATTGGTTAAAAGCGCAGCCTCTAGCCAAATCTCTTTACATCATTGTGTCTTCATTTCCTTCACTGACAACATGGTAATCCCCGTGATGTGATTCCTTAAGGTGTGCACTGGACAAAGAGACTCACTCATGAATCGCTTAGCAGCCTGCAGTATTGCAATGTATATAATAAAAACATTGACCATTGGCACAGTGCATGTTTAAGGCTGAGGTTGCTCTTACGTTTACTTTTGGCTACATCAGTTGTGAGACATGGCCCTCTCCTCGCAGATCAGGAACGCAGGTGCAGGAAATTCAGGAAAGAGTCTGTCTAGAGTTTTGTCAGCCACCCTTTTTATAGAGCATGGTGACATCATATAATTATGCAGCAGCACAGGCTTAGCTAAGCACGCCTCTAAACAACTGGATTGGTCAGGGGAGATAGTTACTGCCTTCCTCTCAGCTGGTTGGGTTTCGAGGGCATGATGTGAGTTTTACAATGTCCAGAATCTCCCACAGTTAGTTTAGCTAAAATCCAGTTTTGTCATAAATGGCACATTTGTACAGTTGGGGCCTATTAACAAATTACATAAGCAGGTTATATATTTTATGCAGAACATGCCAGTCCAACTCTATAATTTGTATGACACTGTTTTGCCCTTCTAATCATTTTTAGTCATTTTTAGTGTGAAATATTTGGCCTAAAATTCTATAAATTTACATGTGTGTATGGATCATCATTAGGCATGTCAGTGTTGAATTCTACATTGGCATCATGTACACTTTCTGTGGAATACCCAATTCTCTGCCATTTGTGTTCCCAATGTGGCAGTGAAGGCTACAACGTCTTAAATTAAAACACACAAAATTACATTAAAACTGTTAACTTTTTACATTCCTGCGAATTTCTGTTGCAAAAATAACCGTCATCAAAGTTTCCTAATAAAATAGTCTTTTGAAACAAATGGGCATCCTTTGTCCTTCACTGGGACCATTTTTTTCTCTTCAGCTATCTCCAAATGTCAATCCAGCTCAGTATGGGGAGGGGTTTTCCCAGTTTGATTGAAGGTTTATGTCCCGGAACTTCCATTGTAAGAGGCCTCAGCCCAGACGAAAGTCTGCCAAGGTAGCAATTATCACTTGTGTATTCTAGCATCTACTGTGAGGGGCCTTCTGTTGCTGGCAACCCCCAAGCAGAAACCTGTTTGGGCTGATTTCCCCCATGAAGCAAATGCAATTTAATTCCTTATTTTATTTATTTTTGTTATAAATCAGAATAAAGCCTGTAGAATAAGCGCTCCCATATCGGTTTCACGGCACAAAACCCCTTCACATTGCTAGATAAGGGAAGGGCCTTATACAACATACACTTTTAAACAAGTATTTTTCTTAGTTTAGAAAAGTACATTTTAAACGTGTGGTGACTGCTGACATTTTTCTTGCAAATCCGTTTTTTCTCTTCCCTCTGAATTCCCACATAGTTTTGTAGCCAGAGGTAATTTCTTGTAGACAGCAATTTGTTTAAACACAGATGCACTGAAATTGACATTAGCCCAGAGAGCCAGGGCCTTTTTGACACATTGATCCTTGACATTTTGTAGCTAAAAAGTAAAGCGTTTCTCGTGTAGCTGAAGGAAAGCTTCTTTTGATTTCTTCAGATCTGAACAACAGCCTGTCATTCAGGAATACTGCTCTTGCCTGCTGGAGCACAATGTGAAGGTGGATAAGCATGCCAAGGGCTCATTAATAAAAGTATTGTGATGAGGAACAGAGGTAAAAGAGCATCAGAGCAGCATCATTTTTAATGGGAACTTTCGCTTGCAGCAAAGCAGCGCTGCTTTTTCACTCCCCTTCTTTTGTACATGTGAGAACACACTGGCAGGCTTCCTCTGTGTGCCCCCTTGTTCCATCCTGACCAATAGGTGCTTGGCAAGATGGTGCAGCCATCTTTTTGTACCTGAAAATACGTTTTGGTGTGTGGCAATGTTGCTCACAGGAGCCAGTGCATCCATATTGCTGCTTCTGCTGAAGTGCAGCTTGGTTATGGAAGGGAGTATAGCTGAGTGGGTAAACATATCCCACAGGACAGAAGCCCGCCTGGAACGGATGAAAGATGTCATTGACCTCAAGGTGGGTGGAAAGCTGAGGGGTGACAATGGTTTCCACCAGTTTGGACAAAGCAGGGAGGAGTGATCTAGGGAAATAGTTTTCCGGCATCTCAGGATCCAAGTGAGGCTTCTTAAGCAGTGGGGAAACCAATGCATGCTTCAAAGAAGGAGCAATTAATCCAGTACTGCAAAAGAATTGAAGCACCTCGGTAATGGAAGGAATCATATTCAGCGCTGGGTCCTGTAAAATATGCAGAGGAATTGGATCCATAGGAGAAGCCGATTTAAGTTTAAGGAGCACTTCTATAACCACACTGTCAGAGATGGAAGCAAACTGAAACATGTTAGAGGATTTAGGAGCCGGGCAGTGAAAAGATTTGGTGGTCTTGGGCGTAAAGCATCTTTCAGCATGAATATTATCTCTGATTGTACAGATTTTATTTTGAAAACATGAGGCTATGAGATTGCATCGAGATTGGGAGCGAGAGGCCATGGCAAGGAGTTTGGCAGGGTTAGTGAGCTCCTTCGTCACTAGAAAAAGCTCCTTAGAAGAGCATGAGGCATTGAGAATTCGACCAGCATAATGCTGAGGTTTAGCAGATTTAACTGCCTTCTGATAATGGTTTCTAGCATATACATATGCCAACTTGGTGTCAGAGTTAGGTAGCATCTGCCATTTCCGCTTAGAACAGCAGCTTTCTTGTTTCAGGAGCCGCAGTGATGGAGAGTACCAGAGGGCAGACGGCACTCTGCATGATGGGCGAGGCTGAAGTGGGGCTAAGGCCTCTGCAGAATCTGTGAAGGCTGCAACCAGAGCATTGCAGGCGTTCAGGCCATAAGTTCTGTGATGTAGAATTGATTCAGAGACAGCATGAGAGAGCTTGTCGAAGGGGACTTGAGATCAACGTTGTTGTAGTTTCAAGAGGGGTGGGGAGTTAATTTTGGGGCACGAATGGGGGAGGGAAAACAGAATAAGAAAGTGGTCAGTCCATAACAGAGACAGAGGCTTAAAGACCTGTAGACCAGAGATGTTTGAAAAGATTAGTTCCAGTTGGTTGCCCCCAATATGAGTGGGTCCGCTATTGTGAAGGGAGAAGCCAGAGTCAGCCAGAGAGGTCACAAAGCCTTGTGAGTGGAGGTTAGAGGGCGACTGAAGATGCAAGATAAAATTGCCTAATAGCACTATATTGGAATAGGTCATGGCACGGTGAGCAATAGTTTGAGCAAAGTCAGCCACAAACTGATTGATACATAGCCCAGCGGGCGATATACTACCAGGAAGTAAACAGTATATTCTAGGGAAACGTGAAGGTTAGTGAGGAGCAGTTCATATGGAAGATTATGTACTAAAGGAACTGTTGACACTTGTAATGTTTTGCAGCTATGAGTGCAACCCCCATCCAATCAGGGGACGGGGGTGGGCTGAGAGACGGAGGAGGGATAAGAAAGCAGGGACGGCTCGGGCAAAACGAGGGCGGCGACGGGGCTCAGGGCCTAAATATCTTTCCAAATATGCTGCTAACCAGGGCCCAGCAGGGTCCTGGGTGGGTCTACGCTCCTGCATCTCCAGATTCCACAAGGGTGAGCACAGTCCAAAGCGGGCCAGTAGGCCAATGCAATGAAAACATTTCACCCAATCAGAGGAGGGGGGTGGGCTGGAAGGCGGGAGGAGGAAGCAGGGATGGCTCTGGGGGAAGTGAGGGCAGCGAACGTAGCTTGGGGCCTAAACATCTTTCCAAATATGCTGCTAACCAGGGCCCAGGAGGGTCCTGGGGGGGTCTATGCTCCTGCATCTCCAGATTCCACAAGGGAGAGCACGGTGCAAAGTGGGCCAGTAGGCCAATGCAATGGAAACATTTCAACCAATCATGGGATGGGGTGGGCTGGGAGGCGAGAGGAGGGATAAGGAAGCAGGGATGGCTCGGGGGAAACGAGGGCAGCGAACGGGGCTTGGGCCTAAATATCTTTCCAAATATGATGCTAACTAGGGCCCAGGAGGGTCCTGGGGAGAGGTCTACGCTGCTGCATCTCCTGATTCCACAAGGGAGAGCACGGTGCAAAGCGTGCCAGTAGGACAATGCAATGGACACATTTCAGCCAATCAGGGGACGGGGTGGGCTGGGAGGCGGGAGGAGCGATAAGGAAGCAGGGATGGCTCGGGGGGAAGCGAGGGTGGCGAATGGGGCTCAGGCCTAAATATTTTTCCAAATATGCTGCTAACCAGGGCCATGGGGGGTCTATGCTCCTGCATCTCCAGATTCCATAAGGGAGAGCACGGTGCAAAGCGGGCCAGTAGGCCAATGCAATAGACATTTCAGCCAATCAGGGGACGGGGTGGACGGGGAAGCGGGAGGAGGGATAAGGAAGCAGGGTGGATCGGGGGGAAGCAAGGGCGGCTAACGGGGCTCGGGCCTAATTATCTTTCCAAATATGCTGCTAACCAGGGCCCAGGAGGGTCCTGAGGGAGGGTGAGGGTCTAGTTGTGAAGTAATTTCAGGCGGAATCGTTTACATTTTGCATGTGACCAGCTGGGATCAGTTGGAATAAACGACTGGGTGACCATTTTTGATGGTCGTAATATTGGCAACTCACAGAAACTGTTTCCAAGCTTACCCGAGCGCTTAGGAGTGGTCAGAAACATGTCAACAGTGCTATAAAACCTGCCCCTTGGTCCCAATAAATAAATAATCTGACACCCATTAAACAGAGTGCAACACGCAACATGAACAAACAATGGGGCCTGTTCTTTCTGAATGTGTCTACTCACTATGAACAAAAAAGCTTGCTGTGCGGGCGCTGCCAAGCTGCCCGGGCACACTTCTGTTGCTCCCCTGCAGCAACACTGAAATCCGTTTTAGCTGTTAATTTTGGCACTAACATGCGTGTGCACGGGAAGTAGAGACGAGAGACCCACATAGTCTGACATTGTGGAACAGCCTTCGTATACTGTTCTCGATACTTGTTTTACTCCGTGGACTACACGCCCCCTGCACGCTCTCCACCTCCCCTTTGCGCCGCTGCCTTGGCACGACGCCCCGGGCGTCCCAAGCCAACCACAGTCTGCTGCTCCGCGTGACGCAACGTCCAGGAGAAAGCACGACTTAAAGTGAGAGAAGCGGCACGCCCCGTCAGATACTCCGGGAGAGGGCAGGCGTCGAGCTCATCCAAGGGGCTAAGCACAAGTAAGTCCCAAACTCATCCATAGTCCACAAGCCCCTGCACGGACAACATTCACACACACCAGGCCCCCCCACGGACGCACCCCCCCCCCCCGTCCCCCACTTCCACTGACCTGTTCACAGGCACACAGACACATCCTTCAACGGACCTCTTGAAAGGCACATTCACAAATCCCTCCAGTGAAGCTCAGACACATACACCACCCCCTCTCGGACCCCTTTCATAGACACACACCCCTTTCATACACACAAACGTTTCCACCGGCCCATGCACAACCAGTACGCAACCTCTCTACAGCTCGCATTCACCAACAACACAGACCCCTTTGCAAACTCCCTTACACACCTTTACACTAGACTCGGACACTATACAAATATCCATCTCTCTCACCCCCAGTTTTAGCCTCTCTCACCTCAAAGACACACAGCCAGGGGTGCATGCAGCTTTCCAGTGAGGTCTTACTTATCTTTGTAACATGCCTATTTGCAACAGGAAGTTATTATGTACGGTAACAGGTACCTGGCAGTGATCAATGCTGTGGCGCTTTCGGTTCTTAGAATATGACTAGAAACTATGAGGGTGCAGCAAAAGCTGCGTGAAACAGTGACCTTGTCAGACTGGGGCATACAATTGGCTCGGGCCCGAATAAAAAAAAATGGCCCATGGTCAGAAATGTCAATTCATTCCACCTGTGACAGACTGTTTGAGTAGTACCCAAGGAACAGTTTTAAGGTACATTTAAAGTAATAAAGTAAAGTAATATTTGTACATTAACACTGCTCTAAACTATTAGTTACACAGTAAAGTAACTCATCAAAGTGACCCACTCTGTCAAAGAGAACTGTCCTACTTTCACCCAAAAAATGTGCCTGCACTGAATGTTGGACCTGTTCTTCGGGCTCTGCCTTATTGCCCTGTGGCCAGGTCGAATCTGTTTGTCCTGCATTTCTTTTCACTTTGTGTCTTTAAGAGATTTGTTTGTAGGCAGTCATCAATTTGCATGCTGGAACTTGTAGGCTTTCATTCCGGAAGGGGAAATAAATCTACAATCATAGGGACTGTTTTCTAAGTCATGCAAAATGAAAAATCGGCGCTAAAGGTTTACTGTCAGATTTTTTATGATTTGGCATGCAAAGTTAGAGAGCAGAGGGCACTTAACAGGTGTGCTTGCTCTTCCAGTTCTGCCTGCCACATCCGCTTGGTGTTCTGCCATCATGTATTTCATTCTGGCAAAAGCAATGGATTACTATGGAATTCACCTGACTTTCACAGCTGGTAAAAGTAGGCTGATTCCAAAGGAATGTGTCTTAGTTGGCTCCCTCAATCGTGAATTGTGGGAGGTATTTACAATTTTCCAGGCACGTAGTGGGAAACTATTTATATTTATTTGAAGATGCGCAGTGTCAATTTCGATCAGAAATTGCTTCCAATAACACATTTACAGCTGGTGGAGGCATTCCCACGGAGGGTGACTATAATAGCACAAAGATGAGAACAAGTTGTGAGCAAGTTTATGAAGGTGTAAAAAACAAACAGAAAAAAATATATAAAAGAAAGCAGGTGATTTACAAAGGTAACATTAACCTAAGCGGGCAAGTGCTATAAATGAATACTATTTAAATATACAAAATGACATTATTAAGAGTCACTGGAGGCAGTGGTGGGGTCAGGTAGGGAGGGTGGGGGAAAGAGCGGGGCAAGCTCCCGCTTTCGCAAGTAAGTGAGCTTTAAACTGAGGTTTCAAGAGATCCACAGTAGGGCTGGCTTTGATTGTTATGGGGAGGGAGTTCCAGTGGAGAGGGGTCAGTAGGGAGAAAGAACGGAAGTGAGAGGAGGCACACGGAAGGTATAGGACTGTGAGATTGAGTGCAGAGGAGGATCGGAGGGAACACAATGGTGATTAAACCGATATACAAGCAGGCAGGTACTGAGAAGCAAGACCATTGATAGCTTTGTAGACTAGGAGAAGGAACTTGAAGTGGTTGTCCATGGAGAGCCAACGAGCATGTTGGTAGAAGTGGGGGAGGATCTGAGTAGATTGGAGAGTGTGGGTAGCAAAGCTGGGGACTTTGTCTAGATGGAGGAGAGTGGAAGGCCAAGGTGTAGGTTTGAGCAGTAGTCAAGTTTGTTGAGCACAAGAGCAGTGATTAGAGTTTTTGTAGAGTGGTTATTAAGAAAATGACACATTTTCAGAATGTTGAGGTTAATACGAACAGCAGAGGCAGTCGTAGTGATGAATTGTTACTGTTGTAGGTCACTATGAAAGAAGACCCCAAAGATTGCAAGCCTTTGGTGAGTGTGCAAGGTCAGGAGGGAAGAAGATAGGAGAGATAGGCGAGGAATTGGCAGCTGGTAAAAAAGAGGATGTCCTTTTTTGAAGAGATCAGCATGTGGTAGCGGAGATCCATCCAGTGACGCATTGCAACGACGTTCATAATCCTGTTTTTACATGGCTGGGGTGAAAGAGGGAAAGGAGAACAATATTTAAATGTCATCAGCAAAAAGGAGATAGTGAAAACCAAAGGATAAGTAAAGTCTTCCTGAGCAGAGGTCCAGAGGACTGATCCTTGGGGGGATGCTGACAGGGAGGGAGGTGGGGTCATAGGTTTGCGAGTTCCAAGAAATTTTCAAGGATCAACCTTCCACAAAAGTGTAAAGGCAATTTTGCCTGTATTTTACTGTTTACTTTTCCACTACATGATGGAAACAATTCAAATTGCATGGAAGGCCCCTTTTCCCAAAAGCGCAAAAGGAAGTGCTCTCCTCTGTGAAATTTGGAATTCAAAACAAAATGCAGTGTAAGCTATTCCTAAAAAGCCTCACTCATGGTTTATCAGACTAGTATTGCTCCATATGCTAGTTATCCTTCATTTTCACCATGCAAAGTATAAGATGTTATTTCCGAATCTGTATGTCGCTGTGAGGTTATTGGTTCTACTTTTGTCGTTTCACCCTAGGTCTCTCTCCTGCATACCAACACTCGCTCGCCCACTGAACCCAATTAAACATGTGCTATAAAAATGCAGTAACAAATATAATGTTATGCTTCAAAATTTCATTTTTAAGCCACATAATCCACCATTCATGCTGCAGTATTGTGGAGGTAGGGTCTGTCTTCACAATAGGATGCCCAGACACTAGGTCCTTCCACCACAGCCAGCTGGGAGTAGCCACAGATTCCGGAGGGGCATTGTTGGAGGGCGCTGAAGCCGAGACGGAATAAGTGCAGGGGACCCTCTTGGTAAGCCCTCAGAGAGGAGAGGAGGAATCATCCTTGATCCTCCCCTGCCTGGCCAAGAAGACATGGTGCGGGTGCGTGGGAATGGTGGTAAATGGGAATTGTGGTAAGGGGAGCAGATGGAATGTGTTGGGGTAAAAGGTGAATGGAGAGTGAATGGAAAGAAGAGAGCAGATGATAAGGGAAGATCAGTAGATTGATGTTGTCACACTTGTATTCTTGCTTCTCTTTTCCTCTTGGTATTTTAAAGCTCTATGCATAGATGCTGGATAAAAGATACATGCCTTTTAGTCTTAGAGCATGATTAATTGGGAGTCACCTCTCATTTGTAATGGGCTCTGTGATGTACATTTTTTATTTGTCTTGCTATGGCAATAGGTCTCTTTGCGGGAAGGGGATAGTGGATGGAAGGTTGAAGAGAGTAGTGGATGGAAGGTGAGAGGGATGGCAGAGAGTAGCACATGTAAGGTGAAAGGTATGAGATGAGGCTTATGGAATGAGATGAAGGAGCAGATGGAAGGGGAGAGCAGAAGCATGTTGAAGGGGTACGGGAAAGCGTGTGATTTTGGAAGGGCAGAGCAAATGCCCTACTTGAACGAATTGAGTAATCCTGGGCAAATCACTTAGTCAGTAAAATCTGGTGAGGGGACAAGGCTGTTTCCAGCCTAAGTCACACCCCAAAACAAACAACTCCAACAGTAGAAAAAGACAACTTAAAAAACATGCAACATTTGTCCCTAAAGTCATCATTGTTTCACTTGTGACAGCCATGAACTCCTCACAACCTAAGCTCCTCCTGACATCCCACCTACCCGCTGCCCACTGCCAATCTTGCCCCTCTGGCCTTTTGCCTTAAATCTGACACTGCTCTCCATAGTCCATTATTGAAGTAACCCCCATCTGCCGCTCCCTCCTGCCTCCTCATGTGGAGCCCAATGCCACTTGAGTTCACCCCCCCTTCCTCAGCCCCTCACCCCTCTCTCCCCTGTGAAACCTGATGCATTGTCAACGGGCATGGCACTGTTCCTTAGTGAATCTGGGAAATAATAGCTTGTCTCCTGTCCACTGGCTGAGGCAGACTTCCTCACCCACTCCCATCAGTGTTTAATGTGCCTGACATTGCTTGAGGTTGTGAGGAAATTAATGAGTAACTATGTGAGTTAATAAGTACCTAGTCTTGTGAGTGGCCCAGGGAGACAGTGACTATGCGAATACAAGAGTAAACGCTAGGTGACTGAGTTATACATGACCGAGTCAGTGAACGAGAGGGATGGATGGGTGTGTCCCGCATTGAGGGTTGAGTGAATCAGTGAGGGAATAGGCAACTGACTGACTGAGTGAGAAGGTGAGTGCTTTAGTGAGGGAGTAAATGTGGGCACCTATAGATCACAACATTTGGTTGTGTTGTGTTGTGCTAATAGGCTTTTATATTGCACCAAATCACCACTTCAGTAGTTTGTGTGCCTAGGCCTGTCCATGGAGTGGTCTATTGTTACACACCAATACCAAAAACAACCCCAACAGGCAAACATCCTCAGTGGAGGTGTTATGGAATCCAACAGAACTATGAAGTAAAAATGTCACGTGTATTTTGCTCTACATACTAAATATGAATAAAACTATCGAATGGTTGTGTGCAACTGATACGTACAACATCCACCAAATCTTAGCAGCTTGCTTCTGGTGATGGCTGAATACCGGAATACAGTTCATTTAGTCAGATATTTCCAAAGCGAATTGTGAAAGCGTGACTGGCAAAAAATCTATTCACAAAATGGACAGAATGCACAGAAAACATACATTCTAGTGCACAAGAGGCGGCGTGTACAAGACAAAGAATGTAAAAGCATTAAGGTCATAAAACAAAAGATAACACTGATATTTCTGACAAAAATTGCCTTCGGCCCAACACAGTCCCAGTAGGCCTACTTTTTAGACCATACATGTATTACATATGATAACATACAACAATCAAGAACCATAAAGGTGTGTTCCATTTTAAATCCACACGGTTCATGATTTTGTGTAGTAATGCTGTCTACTTAAGAACTAATAGCCTGATTCATGGAATTATTTGCGTGAAAAATGGAGATTTGCTCGCCTTTCTGGCCAAAAATCCCCATAATTCAAAAAGGGATTTTCGGGCACAAAGGCGCGCAAATCTGTGTTTTTCATGCAAATTATTCCATGAATCAGGCTGGAAGTTTCTGCTCCCACGCCCACTCATTTTGAGGGCAAACCTTCCTCAGGACGCCAAAAAGATTCACATGCTCTCAATAAACAGGCACCCTTAAATGGACAAAAAGAGCAAGGGTTAGCACTAAATGGTATTTGCAAAATCAGATTAATATGCAGGTACTCTTTCATCCCTTTGACTAGAACCCTCTGATCGAGGTCCTAAGGAAAGTACTTTGTGACTCTGCATTAGTGTATTCGTTTTACCCATGAGTGCTTTTATTTAGTGCCAGCATGTGCCTTTCCAGAAACGTAAACTAAAAAAGTGATGTAACTTTTCTTCTTACCCAAAGCTTTTAAGGTTTACCTCGCTATTTCATCTGAAAATCAACTGACAAAAGCAAAACTTTGTGTTAAAATACGGTCCTGCTACTCGAACTAAACGAATGCTTGCAACTACAAATTGTGACACACTGCCAGAGGTATTCAGTGTGTAGTTTGCTGGAGGCATGAACATGGGAAAGCTGGAAAGAGATGCTACAAGCGCAAGGAAGCATGGATTCAGCAGGGAAGAATGTTTTATGTTAATGTTAAAGGATATTTGTACCGCGCACTGTCACCACCGGAGTGGTCCCCTGGCGCTCTGGCGGCTCTGAAAAAGGGAGGGGGTGAGTTAGTGGGAATGAGCTGAAGAAGTGCAAGAGAGCAGTGATGTGCTGTTTGCAGCCTCAGCCCGGTGGGTCCATTGGCTGGGCTTGGGGTGTTTTACAGTCGGTAGTCATTGTGTGCTGTTGTGTAAGTCTCTGTGCGGTTTGTTTTGTTGTTGCAGTGTATTGAAGTTTGTGCGGTTTGCTGCATTAAGGCTTGTGGTTGTGTTTGGTTCGGTTTGAGAGGTGTATGCAGAGGAGTGAAGTTTTTTAGTGGGTTGGTTATTGATTCATGATTGCACGCTAGGTCCAGGCTAGGCAGGAGAGTCATATATCAGTCATTGAATTGCTTTTCTATCTAGATGTGGCACATGGTAGGCTAAAGAATTCCCTCTATGTGTGCATATGCTATCATTCACAATTCCAACTAGATGTAGCGCATGCTAGGTTAAAGAATTCCCTCTATGTGTGCATATGCTATCATTCACAATTCCATCTAGATGTGGCGCATGCTAGGCTAAAGAATTCCCTCTATGTGTGCATATGCTATCATTCACAATTCCAACTAGATGTAGCGCATGCTAGGTTAAAGAATTCCCTCTATGTGTGCATATGCTATCATTCACAATTCCATCTAGATGTGGCGCATGCTAGGCTAAAGAATTCCCTCTATGTGTGCATATGCTATCATTCACAATTCCATCTAGATGTGGCGCATGCTAGGCTAAAGAATTCCCTCTATGTGTGCATATGCTATCATTCACAATTCCATCTAGATGTGGCGCATGCTAGGCTAAAGAATTCCCTCTATGTGTGCATATGCTAACATTTACAATTCTATCCAGATGCGACGCAGTCTAGGTTGAGGATTCCAACTAAGTGAGGCACATGCTAACATTCACAATTCCATCTAGATGTGGCGCATGCTAGGCTAAAGAGTTCCCTCTATGTGTGCACATGCTAACATTCACAATTCCATCTAGATGTGGCGCATGCTAGGCTAAAGAGTTCCCTCTATGTGTGCACATGCTAACATTTACAATTCTATCCAGATGCGGCACAGGCTAGGTTGAGGATGAGAGGTGTATGCAGAGGAGTGAAGTTTTTAGTGGGTTGGTTATTGATTCATGATTGCACGCTAGGTCCAGGCTAGGCAGGAGAGTCATATATCAGTCATTGAATTGCTTTTCTATCTAGATGTGGCACATGGTAGGCTAAAGAATTCCCTCTATGTGTGCATATGCTATCATTCACAATTCCATCTAGATGTGGCGCATGCTAGGCTAAAGAAGTCCCTCTATGTGTGCACATGCTAACCTTCACAATTCCATCTAGATGTGGCGCAGGCTAGGCTAAAGAGTTCCCTCTATGTGTGCACATGCTAACATTCACAATTCCATCTAGATGTGGCGCATGCTAGGCTAAAGAGTTCCCTCTATGTGTGCACATGCTAACATTTTACAATTCTATCCAGATGCGGCACAGGCTAGGTTGAGGATGAGAGGTGTATGCAGAGGAGTGAAGTTTTTAGTGGGTTGGTTATTGATTCATGATTGCACGCTAGGTCCAGGCTAGGCAGGAGAGTCATATATCAGTCATTGAATTGCTTTTCTATCTAGATGTGGCACATGGTAGGCTAAAGAATTCCCTCTATGTGTGCATATGCTAACATTTACAATTCTATCCAGATGCGACGCAGGCTAGGTTGAAGATTCCAACTAAGTGAGGCACATGCAACATTCACAATTCCATCTAGATGTGGCGAATGCTAGGCTAAAGAAGTCCCTCTATGTGTGCACATGCTAACCTTCACAATTCCATCTGGATGTGGCGCATGCTAGGCTAAAGAGTTCCCTCTATGTGTGCACATGCTAACATTCACAATTCCATCTAGATGTGGCGCATGCTAGGCTAAAGAGTTCCCTCTATGTGTGCACATGCTAACATTTACAATTCTATCCAGATGCGGCACAGGCTAGGTTGAGGATGAGAGGTGTATGCAGAGGAGTGAAGTTTTTAGTGGGTTGGTTATTGATTCATGATTGCACGCTAGGTCCAGGCTAGGCAGGAGAGTCATATATCAGTCATTGAATTGCTTTTCTATCTAGATGTGGCACATGGTAGGCTAAAGAATTCCCTCTATGTGTGCATATGCTAACATTTACAATTCTATCCAGATGCGACGCAGGCCAGGTTGAGGATTCCAACTAAGTGTGGCACATGCTAACATTCACAATTCCATCTAGATGTGGCACATGCTAACGATTATTACACCTGTCTGAGGTGACACAGGTTGATCTTGCCTTTTCTCTATAGGTCAGTTAACATTGGCTTTGCAGATCTTCCAATGGTATATAAAGCACTATATAAATGCCACATATCATAACATGACAGTATGTTAGTGTGTAGTGCAGTGCTACATTTATAGTCCAGCCAAGAATGTATTTCGGTTGGTGGTCATTAATCTCTTTAGTGTGCATGTTGTAATTTTATGGCAGTCAATGTTATGGAAAGGTAAGGTAGAGTGGCAGTGGCTTTCTGGAGCAGAGTGATTGTTCTACCCCCCACACATGCCACACTTACAGTTTTGTTGGTGTCTGTTGGCTTCCCTTGTTTTCCCTGCGGGCACCTGCTGACAATTCTTGGAGACGTCTCTGTTGGAACCGTCCTTTGCCTTGGGGCCCTTAGCTGAATGGGCTGCAACAGGCAGAGGGCTGACCTGGGAGGAACCTTTAAGGCCAGGGAAGCAACCAATCACAGGTGGGGGAGGGCTGAGAGGCGGGATTTGGGACGGGGAAACACAGGGCAGGGAGCTGGGCTGCAAGGCAGTACGCGGGGGCCTGGGGGCTACAGGGCGAAGGCCCAAGATTTCACTGGGGCCAGGGGCCGCCAGGGGACTCACCTGCTCACCGGGGGACGCCGGATGGTAAAGACGTGATCCCCCGGTGCAGCAAGCACAATCCTCAGTGCCCGAGTGCAGGCAACCAATCACGGGTGGGGGAGGGCTGGGAGATAGGATTTTGGACGGAGAAACACAGGGGAGGGAGCCGGGCTGCAAGGCAGCACGCAGGGGCCTGGGGGCTACAGGGCGAAGGCCCAAGATTTCACTGGGGCCAGGGGCCTCCAAGGGACTCACCTGCTTACCGGGGGACGCCGGATGGTAAAACTGATAGCCTGGGTGCATGTAACTACTGTTAGGTGGACCCTACTTCTGCAAAAGAGAGGAGGCAGATGTGCCTAAGGGTTATGATAATTGGGTTGTGTTTCCGAGGCAGATGTGAATAATAATAAATGAATACACAAGAGGGTCTTGAGAGCAAGTTTCATGGCTTATTTGCCCAGACATCTCTATATGTTGTACCCCAGGTCTGACTCCAAAATGTTAATTCTTGGGCTTCCAAACCTGAGCTAAGAGCTACCCATTAGGAATAGACTGTGTGCAAAGGTGATGTTGTTCATAACAGAAGGTAAGCTAATGACGTGTTCAAAACAAATATAGTAAAATCGAAATAGCCTGGCACCCTGATGTGAAAAAGGTTATTAAGAAATTGTTCTTTTTCATGTCATACTAGTGTAGCGGGGATCATACTACGCACCTTATTGGAAGACAGGTGTAAGCGGGTGCATAGTGTACATCTTCTGTGTTAACAATTTGACCTGCCTCTTATTTGTTTCCAAACCTTGCTTACATGGGTTTAAGATAACCCTAGTGAGCTGCACTGTGACGTGGTGAAGGGATGGAAAGGAGTGCCTAACAACCCTTTTTGTTGAGGGGTGAAAGCCTGTTACCCCAACAATGCTTTGCTCGCACCAGCAGTGGACATCATTTTTAGAGTAGAGGATTCCTCGCACTACCATGCGCTATGGTCCTTTACTCTATTTTGTTTCCCTTTTCCATTAAAAGGATCCCCGAAGCAGCTTCAGGCGCTGGGGATCCTTTTGCTTTTTTTCCCCCGCAAGGGGGTAACATTCTCTCCCCTTTCAACTATCCTCGGCACTGAGGATATCGTTGGGCTGTTCTATGAACTTATCAAGTCATGATTTAGGAGGGCAAGCCACCAGTTGCCACCTAGTACACTGAATCTCGGGCACCCCCCCACAGCACCATTTAACTCCCAGGAACCTGCTCTAGAGAAGGAGGAATGACAGACTGTAAGGAACAGGCAATGGGGACCTCACACTGGACCACTAGTGAATCATACATTAAATTCATGGAGAGCAGCCAGGACTTATCTAGGGTGTACTCCTGACCCAGCATTGGGCACGATACCGAGTCAGGGTCCCTATCTTCCAGTGAAGGAATGGGTAAGGGTTCCTCTATCACATGCAGCATAGTTGGGACGATTGAAACAGGATCAGGAATAGACACAACAGAAACACTCTCAAGATGGGGTTCAGGTTCCCTAGGAGTGGAATCTGGATCAGTGAGTGTAAGGTCCAGCACTAGTGTCTGATTTAACCATTGGTCTGTGTAGATGCCAAACTGATCACTCTCAGCATCCTTACTGGCTTCCGACTGGCCTTCTGCTGGTCTTGTTGACTCGATAGATTGAGAAGCTTCTGGTGATTGAGCCTTAGAAGGAGCTTCTTTGGGCCTTTCAGTGCAGTCACTACTGTCTTGTTATCGACCCCTTGGCCAATTCTTCTGCGATCACTTCAGGTGTCTGCTCAACCTCATCCCCAACTGGGAGCAGGCAGTTCCAGTGCACGGTCATGATGTTCCTTGGCCGTTCCTACTCTCGTAGTCGGTAGACAGGTACCTCTCCCAGCTGATGCTCAATGATGAAGGGTTGAGAGTCCCACTTGTCACATAGCTTGTTGCATCCTCTCTTTCCCAGCCTGCAGATCAGCACACAATCGTCAGGTTGAAGTGCATGAAACTGGACCTTGTCGTCATAGTAGTGTTTGTTTCCCTCTGTTGTCTTCTCTGCTGCAGCCTGGGTGAGCTGATGTGCCTGCTCCAGTTGATGCTTGAGCTGTTTTACATAGCTGGCATCATTCTTGCTGCCTCTTCCATCTGGGGACACTCCAAACCACAGGTCTATCGGCAGCCGGGCGTCCCTTCCAAACATCAAGTAGTACAGTGTAAATGAAGTGGCATTGTTCTTTTTGCAGTTGTAAGTGTGACACATGGGTAAGGTGGCTACATTCTGACTCATCTGATCTTCTCCTCTGGCCTCATGGTGCCCAGCTTTGCCAAGAGGATTTGATTAAACCTTTCCATTTGGGCATCCCCGAGGCTGATATGGGATTGTACAGGTCTTCTTGATGCCAACCAGCTCCAGCATCTGCTTTTTTGAGTGGCGATTCAAAATCCAGTCCCTGTTCAGAATGAACCCTGGCCAGCCAACCGTAATACACAAAGTATTTCACCCACAACACACAGGCAATGGTGGTGGCATGCTGATCTTTAGTGGGGAACACCTGCGTGTACTGAGTGCAGTGGTCTGTCATCACTGGCATGTTCTGTACGCCTCGCCCATCTATTTCCAACTTGAGAACCTCTATGCAGACGAGGTCCATGGGCTCTGAACTCTGCAGGTGACGTAGATAGGTTACAGGACAAGCCACAATTTTCTTGGTGACATCCCTGGCACAGTGCTGGTAATAATACCCAATATCTGCTTCTAGTCTTGGCCCGAAAAAAATTGACCGAACCAACACAAAGGTTCTGTCGCTGCCAAGATGTCTGTGCTCGTCGTGGAGTGCATACAATACAGTTTGGCAGAATCTCTGTGGCAACACCAGGCAATGTAGTAGCCAGTCTCCAACTTTGCTTTCTTTGTACAGGATTCCACCCTTCTGCATGAGCGTCTTCCACTCCTTCAGGATCACAGCTTGTTCACGAGAGACATCTCTGGATACATCGGCTCCAGTGGTCTTGGCTTTCAGGAACAGAGCGATGCCAGGTTAAGCTAGTTGTGATGTTACAGTAGACAATGAGTACTGCCTCGGCTGACGATCCCAAGCAATCCATGCCCCTGGTCCTGTCTGACTCATGCTGACTGGCAGCCTGGCAGATAGTTTGATGCCCGCTGATGACAACTCCTTCCATGAAGTTGATCCAGCTGTATCATCCGGCTGAGCATGAGGCCTCGAGAGAGGGCATCAGTATCGATGTTAGTGTACCCAGGTCTCCATTGTAAATTGAAATTTTATGTGAACAGTGCAGTAAGCCATTGGTGTCTGGTAGCATCCAGCTTCACAGACTTCAACACATACGTTAGAGAGTTATTGTCCATCTTCACCGTGAAGATGGCACCATAGAGGTAAATCTGGAACTTCTCTGCAACTGCCCACTGCAACTGCCCACTTCAATCTAAAAACTTCCAACTTGTTGACTGTGTAGTTCTTCTCCGCTGCATGCAGGCCTCAACTGGTGAAAGCAACCAGTCGCATCTCACAGCTGGTCTCTTGGTAGAAAACAGCGTCTAATACCTCCAGTCCCGCATCCACATGCCAGATGTAAGGCAACTGAGGGTCTGTGTAGGTCAGGATTGGTGCTGTGGTGAGGGTCCATTTGAGCTCCTCAAAGGCTTGCTGGCATCAGTCAGTCCACTACTTACCAAAGGGCTCCCTTGTATGATATAGATGGTCCGCAGAGTTGACGGTAGTCCTCCGACTCATCTGGGAAGATGGGTATCCTTTGGTGAGGTCCGTGTTTGGGTGATGTTGGCATATTCCACGACAAACCTTTGGTTGTAGTTACAGAATCACAGGAAACTCTGCAATTCCTTGAGGGTCTGAGGTCTTGGGCAGGTGAGGAGGGCACCCACCTTTGCCGGATCCACAGTGATGCCATCCGCTGAGACGATGTGTCTGATGTACTTGCCGCTTGTCTGGCAAAACTGGCACTTGTCCACACTGACCTTTAGTCCTTTCTGTCGCAAATGATTCAGCACCTTCATGCGCCTCCTGTTGTGTTCTTCAAGGGTCCCCCCCAAACACAATGATGTTATCCAGGTACATAGGGATATGAACCTCCTGGAGGTACCTATCAGTCATTTCCATAAGGCTCTCCAAAGTCGCTGGTGCCCTGGAGATCCCCTGAGGCATCCTGATGAACCTGTAAAATCCTAACAGACAGATGAACCTCATCTTCTCTAGATCCACCGGATGCATCAAGATCTGATGATGCCCACTCTGCAAGTCCAGGACCAAAAACCACTTACTCCCAGTCAGGCAGTCCAACAACTTGTCCTCCTGGGGCATGGTGTACTGGTCCGTAATAGTGCGGGTGTTGAGTCGACAGTAATTGATGCACATCCAGACATCCCTGTTCTTCTTCCGGGCAATGATGATGGGAGAAGCGTAGGGGCTCCTAGACCCCTGGATAATACCTGCAGAAGATCATCCAGATGGCGGTGTGCATCCTCCACGTCTCCTGATGCCAGGTGGTGCAACCCTTCCCTAAAGGGAGTGTCATTAGACTCCTGGATTCGGTGTTCCACTCCATGGGCCTTACCTATGTCTCAAGGGTTGGTGTACAATGCCTTGGCGTGCAGGGAGAGCTGTTCACTGGGTGGTACGAAAATCTCCAGTGGGTCCCTTAGGTGGAGCTCTGAACTGGATCTCTCTCTGCAAGCATGTCTGTTGGCACATGCAGTGCATAGACAACATGCAGGCATATCGTGGTCCAGCCATCTCCCGACATAATGCTGCCAGTGTGGCGAACATCAAGGAATTAGTTCCAATCACCACCAGTGTTGTGGGATCTTCACTCTGACTGCTGCAGACAGAGCCAGGGTGTTGATAGGAGTGCAGATATTTGCAAGTGTAATCTCCCACTATGAGAAGGTTCAGTCCAGCCAAGGGCTCCAATGGGATATGAGCCGGGTATTTGCTGTAAAAGGGCTCATAGACGATGGTCACCTGTGAGCCGCTATCCAGAAGTGCTTGTGCCTGTCGTTCAGTGATGGCAATTGTCACAGTGGTTGGTGGTCCGATGAGCCCAACAGCTATTCCCAATGATGTTCGGGTGCTGCGCTTGCTAGTAGTTAAGACTACAGATGATCCTCCTCTCAGGTAGAATAGCCAGTCTGGGTGGATGCTGGTTGCCAAATGACTTGCCCACTGGGGGTGTCACTGCAGCCTTGGGCACATCTGGTGGCAACGACTTCTTGTTTCTTGGATGGTTCTAGTATTGAGGAGTAAGGAGCTCCATTTCCTGGCCCTCGCTGGCATGTCCCACCATTGCATGTGTTGGAGTGTTCAAGGCCTGGACCCTTGATGCGACTTGGATATAATCTGATGGGTTCAGGCACATATGGAAGGTGTGGCCCTCCTGCCCACACCTATGGCAGAACTGCCAAGGCTGGAGCGGTGCGCTATGCCATTGGTATGCCTGGGGTGGCTGTGGCTCTTGAGCATGCCAGAAGAGCTGGTGTTCTCTCTCTTTGGAAGGCGTGCAGAGCCTCTTCCACCTCTGGTGGCTTGGATGTCAATATGGGTGGTGGCTTGACCAGCACCCTCTGCAGTTTCATCACCTGGATGGTTTGGCGGAACTCCTCCACTTTATGTCGCAGGTCATACTCCGGAGCAGAGTGTGGAGATACCAGTTGACTAGGTAGATTGTACACTGCATCCTCCATCTCACCTTCCAGAGTACACACATCCCGGACCAGTTCATGAAAGGGTGGTGGTTTGGGGTCCGATCGCAGCAGTGATTTTTATCTGTGCATTACTTGTTGCAGCCAGACTGGGTTCAGGATGTTTAGCTCAATCCACGTCCATCGTAAAGCCAGCTGAAGGATCGTCTTGGTCCTAGCAAGCTAATCTGAGAGTCTCTCACTCTGTTGGTGGCGGGTGGCATAGCATTTGGCCATTAGCTGTGCGATGGACTCGGTGGCTCCAAACACTATGTCTAGCGTGCACATTATGTCCTTCGCTGTGGGTTCTGGATGCATGGCATGTAGTGCCTGGATGACTCAACGCAGGGCCACACAGAATATCAATGACACAGCGCCTCTTCTCAGTCTGGAGCGCTCCAGTCTTGTATCCTCTGATTTGTCTGGTCGGCCCAAGGTTAGTATTCTTCACCTCCCAGGGTTGGTATCTCTCAGGTGGACGTAAGGGCCATGCTCGGATGGTGTCGTGATGGCCTCGTCTAACACATCTTTCAAAGCACCAGAGATATTAGTTCACGCTGAGACAGTGTGGTAGCTTACTTGGCAGTCAGGATTTTAAGTCAAGTTAAATAATGCTGGGTCTGCTGTGATAAATGCTGGGGTCCTAGTCTAAATAATGCTGGTTCTGCTGTAATTAATGCTGGTGTCCTAGTGTAAATAATGCTGGTTCTGCTGTAATTAATGCTGGTGTCCTAGTGTAAATAATGCTGGTTCTGCTGTAATTAATGCTGGTGTCCTAGTGTAAATAACGCTGGGTCTGCTGTAATGAATGGTGGGGTCCTAGTGTAAATGATGTTAGTGAAGGATGTTGGGGGGTTGATATAATCAATGATGAGGTCTGGTATGAATGAAGGTGTTTGGGGTCTGCTGTAAAGGATTCTGGGTTTTTTGTTTAATGAAGGATGGCTTTTGCGTTAAGGAATTTGGGGGTCTGGTGCAATGGTTGTTGCTGGTCTTGCATAAAGGATGTTGGGGGCTGCTGTAGTGGCTGTTGGCATCTGGGGTAAGCGGGTGTTGGGGCCTGACATTATCGTTAATTGGGATCTGACATGAATCACGCTGGGGTGTGGTGTAATACTGTTGGTGTCTGTGTGTAAAGATTGTTGGCAGTCTGGTGTAATTGATGGAGTGTGGTGTAGTGGACGTTGGAGTGTCTAGTGTGAGGATGCTGGTGACGCGTGCAATGGATGGTTTGAGTTTGGTGTAGAGAACATTAGGCTCAGCTGTGAACCAATTGGTGAGGCGTCCATGTCATTGCGACCTCATTAGTAGCATAATGCCTTTCTCCCCCCAATGGCCAATACACTCTTCTTGGACCATGGTTATGGCGCTCAACTTCCACTACTAGTGGAAGCAGCAAAAGTCGCCCACACAGGCGATGCTTCCACCGAGCTCGCCTCATGCTCCCATTGAACCAGTGATATTTGCACTGTGTTCTCCTTGCACCAGCGCTGCTTGTACCATGCTCCTTTGCAGCAGCTGCGACTGTTGCATGCTCACCTAGCACCAGCAGAGGTTGCCATGTTCCCTTTGCACCAGTAGTGGGAGCACCATACTCTTCTTTCACCAGTTGTGGTTACCATGATCACCTATGTCCCCTTCAAAGGCAGGACTTGTGTGTTAGGGTTAGTGAAGGTGTTGACACTGTAGGTTCATAAGCGCACGCAACATTGCGTCAGACCTGCCTTTTTCATGCTCTTCTCCGGCTAAGAGAATAAAACCTCTCGGATTGTCAGGGCTGCAATAAAATGCAGTGCCCCCCTTCCCACGGCAGGGATTAAAGGATGCCTGCGAGAGACACTGTGCACGCCTGCTCAGGCAGCAAAGTCCACAGGGATCCCAGTAGGGCATTTAAACACTTTACCTATTTATTTATTTACATGTACAGGAGGAACAATGCTCTTTTGATTACAAAAGAACGTACAATAGTACCCGGCGAGGGAGCAATCAGAATGAAACAAGCATTCTAAATGGCCCTCGCATATGCATTACCCAGCCGGGAATCCCTCGGTCGGGATTCCACTGCCATTGTTCCCGGCGGGGGGCATGGCAGCCCCTCAGCCAATGAGGAGGCTCAAAGCGGGGCCATCCCCGCTCCGAGCCTCCCCACGGCTGAGAGGCTGCCTTCGCTCCCCGCCGGGGACTTGAGTAAGGCTTTTTTTTTTCCTTCCACTTTCCTCCCTCCTCCCTGCCCTCCCCACCCCACTTACCTTCTTGCTATTTTGTCCCCAGTGGGGGACGATGGCAGTCTCTAGCCGTGTGGAGACTCGGAGCGGGGCCATTCCCACTCCACGCCTTTACACGTCTGGAGGCTTCCATCGTCACCGAGGTACGTTTTATTTATTTATTTTTTTCTCCCTCCCTCCCTTCCGCCCTCCCAAGCCCACTTACCTTCTTCGCTGTCTTCTTTCTGGAACGGACGCGCTGGGAACATTTCTGTTCCCAGCACGTCCGCTCCCGATGGCCGCCATGGAAAGGGAAAACAGACTCTGTTTTCCTTTTCCCAGTGGCCATTCTCTTGGTCATTTCTTTTTTTTTCTTTTTCTGTCCCGAAACGCTGCCTATAACTATGGGCCCCGGGGCATTACCTGAGTCAGTAATGCCCCCACTACTCTGGGCACATTGTTTAAATAGATAAGAAATCAAATTTGACGGGAAGCAGTGAACATCTTACAATGGGGTGAGTTTGAGGGACATTCTAACCTGGTTGTGGAGGAGAGTAAATGGAACAGTCACCAGAAACAATACGTAAGTGGACATACATAGATTAAGGACAACCAAGATTGGACAGTTTTAAGTGCAGGTAGGCGGCACAACCAGCTATGATCGGGATGTAACTATGATGGGTGAAGTGCTAGAGTGGAGGCAGAGGAAGTGAAGGGCAGAAGCATGTTAGAGGCAGGGTAACAATGTTAGCAGGCAGATTATAGGTATGTTAAGAAGGTTACTCTGTGGCGAGGAAGTAGGCTTTAGATCTTTGTTAATGGTCAGTGATAAGGATTGAGGGGGACATTACCTATTTTGCATCAAAAAGATCAAATCAAGCTCCTGTGAAATATCCAATTATGGGCCCTACTTATATTTAAAGACAAAAGCATTTAACTGTCTCACATTTTCATTTTGTGTTCTTATTTTACACTTACAAAGAAGGGTTTACATGTATGCAGAATGTAATATTGTCTTCACACCACATATAAATTAGCAGGATGCCTAAGCAGATGCTTTATCACAGTGTCTTTTGTTATGTGGCTTTAAGTCTTTAAGTATTTTTGCAAAACCTAAAGGTCATTTTTAGTTTGGGCTATTAGGTGTCACTTGCGACACCTATAAACTGAAACCATTGCATTTAAGTACAGATAGGGAAGAAGAGGGTAGACTGGGAACCAAAGGAGGCCCTGCCCGAAATGACATATGAGGAGGGACACAGAGGGCCTCATTACACGGAAGGCAGTAAGGGTTAACCGTCACCGATAATGGTACTGGTGACCGTTAACCCTTACCGCCTTACTACAAGGTCCCTTTGCGGGTTGGTACTTTAACGCCTGCTTTTTAGCAGGCGTTAAAAACCAACCCGCAAAAGGACCAGGTTGCAAATTACGGTACCGCAATTTGCGGTACCGTAATTAGCACCTTCCCCATTCCCATTATGCCCTATGGGGCAAAAAATGGGAATGGGGAAGGGCAATGGGGGAAGGGGGAATTACCCCCCCGCCAACTTTGGAATAGGGCGGTAATTCCCCTTTCCTCCAAGGCGGTGCCGGTATTTTACCGGCATGGACCAAGGTGCTGATAGCACCTTGGTCCACCGCCTATCGTGTAATGAGGCCCAGAGTCTATAGGTGTTGTTTGGTTATGTGCGCACCCATGGCCTGCCCATGACCATGCTAATCCTTAGAGACATTCCCACCCATTCCTGCCTCTGCCTGCCCAAAGCACCGCCTCTTGGCAACTCTTTGAGCTCGCTTTAATCAAGCCTTTCCATCAGACTTTACATTCAAAGTGCCTGCCAGTGTTTTTTCAAAGCAGTCCTCTGAGAGTTAATGACTTAATTAGAGTTGTAAACAGGCTGTCTTACCAGGCCTGCCTTCAGCCACTCGATTTATAAGCACTCTGTGTCTCCTCAACTGAAATCCTGTTAGAAACCAGCATTGGCAAAGCCACTGAAGTCCTCTTTAAAACCAGCATTGGCAAAGCTAAAATTTTTGTGCATACGTTTTAAGCTTTTGTCAGGCACTGCTATATACTATGCGGGAAACTTGCAGCACATCATAAATGTAGTGTAATAAGGCATAACGGCTTAAGTAAAGCTATGTAGCACACCTTGCAAATCTGATACTTGGCAGTAGCATCTTGAGGAGACCATAGAGGGTGTTTATGTAACTTATCGGGCTTGTACTAGTAGTTTTGGGTGTTCTGCGGCAACATGCAGATGAATGTTAAAGTGTAACTTTGACCAGTGGGGTGTTATATTATGTTACTAGCAGCCCTACAGATGAGGATGTATCAGTCCCTTTTAATCACTAAAATAGGCACCCAAATAATAAAAATAGGGAGTACAAATACTCCCAGCAAAAAATGGGAAACAGACACATATGACCATGTGCCCCTGCTTTCACTCACACAGCTCCATGCACATATATGGACCAGTAGTGCATGCAGTACCACAGGAAGAAATTGCTATTATCACTGCCTGATCGGAAGAAGTAAACATGTATCTTTTAATGTGTATGAAATAATTATTACAAAATAAAAGTATGTTTCCCAGTTAAAACATATATTTTATTTGGTTATAAAATACTCCCATTGGGAATTGGGCTTAGATTTTGACTCCCTTAAAAATCATTTTACTCCCAACTTAAAAAAAATAGGGCGTAAAATACTCCCACTTCAAAATCTTATCTGGAGCACTGATTACTGGGTTTTGCTATAGCGCAGATTTTGACATTTACATGGCATCTATAGTGCAAAATTCAGGGCACTTTTTTTTTACTTAAAGCAGAGACGAGTTTCCTTAGGACCAAAAGCTGGAGTGAGAGCCTGTGGTGCTGAGTACCCCCAACGCAGACTCGTGCTGGGTTGCACTTGCTTGTTATTATCCGGTTCCTCTTTTGTTTTGCACTGCATTTGTCAACTGCACATATGCATACTAAATAAAGGCAAACCCCACACTGCCCACAACCGGCTTCTAAATATTTACCTGAATTCTGAAAACAAAAATGAAATGAAATAAGTGAACGGTTCAACAAGGTATATTTCATTTGTAGGATGACTTTCTGTTTGACTGCTTTTGAAATGCAGATTTATTCTCACCAGGAACAACATCAAAGTGCATGCTCGGGATTTAAGAATGATTATAAACAGGGGCTACCCTGCAGGCACCTTTGGAGTGTCTTTAAATCTTGTAGGTAGTAGCCAGTTTGCAGAGCTCTCAAGTAGCGCCTTTTTAGGCGTAAGGTGTTCAGCTAGCTTTGTTTATGAAATGTACAACAGCTTGCATTCTAGTAATTATGCTCCTATAAAAGGAGACTAACGCTACAAGTAGATTATTACTCCGTAGCAGAATAGAAACATGTTCTACTGCCAATCAAGTGAATGAATCGCTTCGGCTGAGTATACACCTATGTCTTAAAAGAGACTGGTACTCGTTTCTGTGTGTTCGTGTCCTCCTATGTCACTCCTGGAGGTATTGTACATTCCTTATGCTAATTTGTCACGCCATCTATTTGTTTTGGCTATTAGGTGGTGCTCAGGCACCACCTATAAACCAAAATTATGGCATTGGAATATGAGAGGAGCGAGATGGGATGTGAAGAGGGACACACAGCTTGTGGATGTTTGTTTATTTTCTCACCTATTGATTAGTTATGGTCATGCTATTCACTATAGTCATTTTCACCCCAACCTGCCATTCCCTACCAAAAACCCATCTAGCAGCTAGCTCTATCACTCAGTAATATCAAACTGCTGTAAATAGCCTGACAGTGTTATTTCAAAGCTGTCTTCTTAGAGCAAATTGTTTAATTGGAGATGTATCTATACTACTGCTGCAATACACATGTCTTAAGCAAGAGAGCCTTCAGCCAACTGATTTATAACATAATGTGTATCCTTTCATCTGTTCCTTCCACTGAAGTTCTGTTAAAAACAAGCATTGGAAAAGCTTCATTTTGGGCTTGTGTGTGGGTATTCGGTGGACACCTTCCAGGCGCTGCTATCATATACCAAGGTACTCTCATCATTTTACAGCAGGCAACTCCTTATGGTTATGCAGTACCATTCTGGCAGTGCCTGGAAAGTGCCTATCCAACACCCACTCAAGCCTAAAACTATTGGCTTTGGCAAAGCTTGTTTTTTATGGACTTTTACAATAAAAGTGATTTTCTCAGCAGCCTGAGGAGGATTGTTGCAACTCTTGACAAACTTGGAAGGAGGCTGGCACACCAGCTAGCTAGGAGGCCAGTTCTCCTAGTACAAGTTAAAGGGACCTACCTGCAAGGAGAGGAGTTCTGGCCTCACATTCTAAGCTGCCTCAATGAGCAGCAACTGACGCTTAATAGTGAATAGAAATAATACTTTTTCATATAATTTTCATGTACATTTTCTCCCTGAAGTTCACAGTCATCAACTAATAAGAAAACATGTATATATCCCACCTTGTGCATTTAGTGCACTGCTGCAGTTTTACACAAATAAGCACCTGCATATAGACGTACATTTTAAAATAGGTGGTCAGCTGGCATTCATACAGATTTATGTTAAACTGCTTAAAATATTAGTTGGCTACAAATTACAGGTTGCATATTTATTGATATAGTTCTGACATACGAGTTCACATATTTCAATACAACTGCTCGAGGACGTCTATTGTCGCAGAGAGTCGAATCACGTTGTGTATTAAAGGAGGGATGTGGGAATTGGGGACTGCTCTGCATATTGTGGTCGAAACAAAGTACTCAACAATGCAGAAGGATATGGAATGTCACATCAGAGTTCCCTGACCTTATAAAGAAAGCCCTGAACAATTTGCAATTGCCTTATCACATACACCAGGGGGGGAGGAATGGTGGGTGGCTTACTGAAATATAATAAATAATCTAGTGCATGGACAGTTTAAGGTATTTTGGGCTTCATTACAGGCTTGATTGGTACCGGAAAAAATGAAGTGTATTTTTAATAACCACTATTTTCAAAGTACAACCTATTTACACGTTGGAATCACTTGCTTAAACGTATGTGATCCTGGCCGATCACTTTATCTTAGAAAGTGCACTCAGTTCATTTATTTAGACAAAATGAATTTTGGATACAAGGTGATCCCTAATACTAAGCACCATATTAATTCAAACAAATCATTCACAAAGACAATTCACGTCCTAGTTAGGAGACCACGTTAAGCCTTAGCTTTGTTTAACCAAAATGTTTTATTTTTTCCCTATGATTTTGATGGCATGCTGCACTTCAAATAATTACTGACTTTTTTTGTTCTGATTCATATTAATTTGAATGGCTCTGTGTGTCATTCTAAGGTTGGTGTTCAGAGGTGCAAACATTTCTGCAGCCTGGAGAACAATGGGCTGGTGATTGATATTGATATTGATATTTTAGTTGTATTGCGCACGTACACAAGTGTTTCAGAGCGCAATTAGGCAAGGGAGGGGAACAAGCGAGAAACAAAACAATGATCTTACTAGGCACAGTGACATTGAGAACGCACAAGTGCAGGGGAGAGGGAAAGGGGAAAGTGCATGGGAGGGGGGAGAAGTGGAAAGTGCTGAGCAAAGGAATAAATAAATAAATAAAAACAGTGGTAGTGCAGCCCGCAAGTGCAAGGTTTAAGGCAACAGACAGGGTGTGTCTGATAAGTGCATAAAAAGGGGGGACTGTAGGGTTACAGATGCAGACCCCAGTGCAAGGGATTGCCAGGAGGCAATGTGGGTGGGTGGCAGTGTGAGCAGGTACCTGGGCCCGAAAGTCGGAGGGTAACGAGGTGCACAATGCCGAGACAGAACAGATCAGCAGGGGAGAGGAGGAGCGAAGGCAGAAGCAAAGAGGAAGGACTTGAGGTGCTTCCAGAACCGGAGATGGTTCTCAAGTTTCAGAGTGGCAGGGAGGCTGTTCCAGAGGGAGGCCCCAGCCGAACTCAGAGATCTACCCCCAGCTCATTTCTTAGAAAAACGACTGACCTTAGAGAGTTGGAGGTAGAGGAGCGAAGAGCTCAGGAAGGAAGGTATTTATGGAGGGACCGCTGAAGATATTTTGGACCCAGGCCCCAGAAAGCCTTGTGGACAATTCAAAGGATCTTGAATGTAATCCTTGCAGCCACTGGGAGCCAGTGGAGAGATTTCAGGGCTGGAGAGATACGATCCCAGGGCTTGAGGCCAAGGACAAGTCTTGCAGTCCTGTTCTGGATAAGTTGCAAAGGGCAGAGAGTAGAAGCAGGTAGATGTAGAAAGAGGCTGTTGCAATAATCCAACCTGGAGAGAACCAGGGCTCGAGAGACAGTGAGCTTCTGGGGGCAGGAGAGGAAAGGCAGATTACCTCTGAGGAGGTGTAGTTGACTTTTTAGAGATATCAGAGATGTGGGCAGAGAAGGAAAGCGTGGAGTCAAAGATGACCCTGAGGTTCTTAGCCTCGCAGGTGGGGGTAGGAGGAGGGCCAAGGGTGGCCGACCAGAGAGTGACAGGAAAGGAGGGTGAAGGTATGCCGATGAGGAGAATCTCTGTCTTGCTGACATTCAGGCAGAGATCGTTGGCACACCAATCTTGAATGGCAGATAGGCAATCAGAGATGAGAGAAGGAGAGGAGGTGGCCGAGAGAAGCCTGAAAATGAGTTGAGTGTCATCCGCATAGCACTGTAAATTGGAGCAGAAAATGGCAATACAGTGGCGAGAGTTGCCAGGTATTGATTTAAAAGCAAGGGTGAGAGGTTAGACCCCTGGGGAACACCACAGGTAGAAAGGGAGATGGAGGAAAGGAAGGACCCGAGTTGGACATTGGATGGAGTTCCTGGTGTTGGAGCTATGTGGTAGCTACTCGCCTTTTAAAGTGGGGAGGCAGAAATATTTTCCCTGAATCCAATGAGCGAGCGAGCAAAGCATGGATCCCTGAACCCAGCAAGAGGGCTTGGGAGGATTTCCAACCATGACGTGGTTTTACATTTTTTCAATGAATTGGTCCATTATATAGCTCATTTTCTTTGAGAAAATGAATAAAAAGCCAAAGGATTTGTAGTCGGTTCTGAAGGAGGATACAATATGTAATCACATACTTGAGATGCTGCGTCACTTACATGTGGTAAAACAAGTGAATGCAGCAGTGTATGTACAGAACTATCATAAAATTGTGTGCACAAAAGAAACCGAAGATGCACAGTAGAGGAATATGTATTTGTGCTACATCACTGACAGTATCTGATACAGTTTTCCACTCCGACACTTTAAAACATGTCCATAAATATCCATATGCAAGTAGACATTACACCAATTTTTGTTTGGGCTTACAGGTGTCGCTTGCGACACCTATAAGCCGAAACCATTGCATTGGAGTACAGAAAGGGAGAAATGGCATATGAGGAGGAACGCAAGGCTTGTAGGTGTTGTTGGTTATTTGCCCACCCATTTACTGCCCATGGCCCTGCTAATCCTATGACCAAACCCACCAAGTTCCTACACCTCTCCTTCCAAAACACCCGCTGACAGGAACTGTTTGTGATTGCTTAAATTAAGCCTTACCATTAAACTTTGCACTCGAAGTGCCTGCCACTGTTTGTTCAAAGCACTCTTCTGAGAGTTAATGACTTAATTGGAGCTGTAAACATCCTACTGGTGTAATACAAATGTCTTACCAGGTCTGCTGTCAGCCACTTGATTTATAAGCACTCTGTGTGTCCTTCACTGAAGTCCTGTTACATAACAGGCGTATTTTTAAAGCGCACATTCACCCCCGAAGGGGCATCTTGGCACTAATAACAGATGTTTAATCAACCTCGCAAGGATGAAGGGCTGAGTAGACCTGTCGGGATTCAAACCTGTGACCATGAGGTCAAACACTGGTCCCTGTAGTGGATGCATTAGTCCACTGAGCCACAGACCCGGCTGCTAAAAACAAGCATTGGCAAAGCCACTGAACTCCTGTTTAAAACAAGCATTGGCAAAGCCAACATTTTTGGCGTGTGCATACGTTTTATGGTTTTTCCAGGCACTGATATTAGATGCCCAGGTAATCACACCATTTTGCACCTGCTACGAACAAGAACCTTTCTCATGCCTACACAAAACCCAAACAGTTGGCATTGCAATTGCTTGATTAGACTTGCAGTACTTTGAATTCTGGAACTTGTATTTCTACATTCAGGGAGGTGCAGGGGTGGGGGTACAATTATACTGTTTTTGCTTAACATATTTCTTTCAAGATTTATATGTTTGTCAGGGGATTTTGCCACGATTTCTGTGCTGCTCAAGTCAATAATTCAACAGAACAGATGTGTGTAGTTGTTTTTAATTATTAACGGAACCGGAATATTAATGCTTACTCAAATATAAATTAGAGATCCTGATAGTAAGTTGCAATTGCTGCATTATTTTTATCACACTTTTACATACTAAATGTTAATTTGTCATGAGTGTGATAGGGCAGAGTTTATGGTAGGAGCTGCGAGGCTTGCGCACACGACGGGCCAGAAATCGCCGGCTTTTTGATTTTCAAATGTAGGCAGGTCTGCATTGCGTTGGAACAGTGGGCCTGAGAGGTCTTGAGTTGTACAGAAACTGTTATATTAAGAACTCGGTGCTCCTCGCTGCAGACCAGCACACAGTCAGTGTCAGCAGCGAGCCCTGCTCTGTTACCCTGATGCTTTAACTAAGATTGCCTCTCACTGCTCCTATCAGAAGGTCAAGGTTCTCTGCACCCTGCTGCAGCGCTGTGCCTGACGCCGCTGCACACACCAGTCTTGAGGATAGCTCTGCTTTGTACACAGGTATTTCAAAAGAAGCGTTTACATGAGCACGGCGCCTGTCGCGTGATATAAAATGGCACGGAGCTGATTGGCTAATGTGCCACCTCGACCTCTGTACACAGAGTAAACAGAGCTCTGCTGGCACAGCCATGCAGGCGATACAGGTACGTGATTCAGCAGGAGACCGTTGAGCCATACTGTTGGGCAATGAGGGCTTGTGGGAGATGGACTTGTCTATGTTTGCTAATGCAGCCTCAGCTGGAGTTGGGCTTGCTGGTCAGAGAAGGGCAGGGCCAGTGGTTTAAATGGAGAACAAAACGCAGTGCAGCTACACATCATTCTGGGCTTTAAAGGGGAAGTTCGCTCAAAAATGGTATTGTCCCGATCATGCATGTATTTTTAAGCATACTGTAATCAATCTTGAAAAGTTTTCTTCACTTTTACACATGCGAAAACAATGGCTTGGGCGCAGCCATCTTGTGCTAATCTTATCAGTTGATGAATCGCCCTAAGTTCAAGTGCCCTCACGGTAAGAATACAGATCACCCGCCCCTCAAACTGACATCACTAGTCCAAACGATATGCACCACCATTTTGATGATGTTGGTGGCAGTGTAGCCAAACGTGCCCTGTCATTACCCACGCCATAACGTTACTTAATGCAGAGCCAGGAAGATAAACACACACATCCTCTCAGAGAGCGTAACTTTTCTTTCTTGTCCCAAATAGGAGAGAAAAACATTTAGTTTTAAGAAAACATCAATAGTTTGCAATGTAACAAGTTGTTTTATTTTGCAAAGAATGATCTCAAGAGTCCAGGAAATAAACGATATGTTTTTGCAATACATGTTATAGCTAGCGAACATCGCATGCTTCGAATGTTCTTTATAACTTCCTCATGATACGCGATTGCGATCAGCGATTGATCAATCCCTGTACTTCAATTCTTGTGTGTCCTTATGTTACACCAGCAACACTTTCTAATGATGCACATGGTGTTCCGTTTGTGAAGAGATATGGATTCCTTGCACTTTCAAGCGCAACGCTTTCGCTTCAACTTCAGTACGCTTTTACATCATAAACACTGACAGGTTGCTCCTTATTGCTGGTACCACCAAAGGGCAGATTGGTCCCTGTCGGTCGGCCCACATAACGGTAATCAAATAAGCACTGTTTATGAATATCCGCCAATGTTGATGGAAGAATCCATCCAACGGTAGCTGGAAACTACGGCTTGCACAGAACGGTAAAATATAGCTGTGCAGATATCAGAATAAAAGAATATATTTTAGTAGCCGTTCTGTAATCGAACATAACAAGTTACCATATAATTCAGAACCGGATGAAAACTAATCATGAACGCAAACCACATAGAACAAACACAGACATGGGAACATGGGGGAGTAGTTGAGACCAAGATTTGCATGAAAGGTTAGCGCTGTGAAGTATGTATAGCTCCCAATGGGATGGGGAACCAAATGCACCTTCTTCACTTAGCGGGCCCTACCAGAAAATAAGGACTGAGACAGTAACGTTTTAAATTGAACCACAGACCAATGGCATTATAATGGAAGTGGTAAGATTAGTGTTTGAAAAAGCACCAAGTGCCCACGGAAAAGGTTCACCCCCCGCCTCTCCTCCCAACCCCCACTTTGTGGTGCAGAAGGATGCATCAGTGACAGCCCCCCAGGATATCTCACGGGACAAAGCGGAATATATTGGTGTACAAGTCCAGTAAGCAATACATCCAAAAAAATCATACCTCTATTCACTCCTCTTTAAACTATACACATATAACAATCATTAGTAGACAGATAAACAAGCTGTGAGTTACGCACTCGCTTTTTTAAAGTACGAGGTATGAATATCATTTAACATAACGTACTGTGTCAATTCTTTTGGTCAAATCGCACATTAGCACATCGCTGAATTAGTCATTATGCACACAGCACAAATGCCGTTTTTAATCGCACGAATATTAGGTATAGTTGAGTTTACATATTTCAGGAAGTTCCATTCTCTCGTTGTCACAATGAGTGACCACTGCGAACAACAGATCACAGAAATGGAAACAACATTTTCATATGTCTACTTTCAACATAGTAAATGTTATCATTTTTTGTGGGTATTCGACACATTGGGCCTCATTACGAGTATGGAGGTAGCCATGCCCTTAGTAAGGGCATGGCTGTCTCCATACCGGGTTCCACCTCCGGGTTCTGTGAATGAGGAATTACCAGGTCATTCCAATCTTGGAGGACCCAGTATTTCCTCATTCACAAAACCAATCCTCATTCCCATTCGAGCCCCCATAGGGCTCAATGGGAATGGGGACGGAGCTAATACAGGCCCGTTATTAGCTCTCTGGTCCCCTTGCGGGACCAGCTAAGGACGCCTGGTTTTAGGGCGTCCCATAATGAACGGTGCCGGTCCCGTACCGGCACCCTTCATTACGGGAACGCCTCTCTCGTAATGATGCCCACTCACTGTGTGCCCCAATGCACTTGTGGTCGGCCTCAGGCTATATTGTGTTTCTGCTTTTCTGATTAGGGGCCTCATTACGAGGCTGGTGCTCCCGTAATGAAGGGTGCCGGTACGGGACTGGCACCCTTCATTACGGGACGCCCTATTACGAGGTTCCCTTGCGGAACCCGGTAAGGATGCCTGGTAAAACCAGGCGTCCTTAGCTGGTCCCGCAAGGGGACCAGAGAGCTAATAACGGGCCTGTATTAGCTCCGTCCCCATTCCCATTGAGCCCTATGGGGGCTCGAATGGGAATGAGGATTGGTTAGCGGGTCCCGCAAGGGGACCAGGAAGCTAATAACGGCCTGTTATTAACGGGCCCGTTATTAGCTCCCTCCCCATTCCCATTGAGCCCTATGGGTTTTTTCCAATGAGGATTTACCGGGTCCTCCAAGGTTGGAATGGCCTGGTAAATCCTCATTGGAGGAACCCGGTACTGGAACCCGGTATGGAGGCCCATTGTGTCCTTCAAACAGTTGCTGACTTTCACTCAAGGCCAAATAACAATAGCAGCCTGTTTTCAGTGATTGAAGCCAGAGAAGGGTAGGTTTCGATTTTGTGATATTTCCGCATGAATTGGAGAAATAGTTAATATTGAATGTTTGGTGGGTGGAACATTTTTAGAGGGTGTAAATTGTGTCAAAGGGTCTGCAAGCAATTGCAATGCATCTTCTTGTCATCAGTTCCATCTGGGCGATTTTCCACAAAGTAGCAATGGTCCTTGGTAAATTTGTATGGTTTGCAGGATTCCATTCATTTTCCGCCCACTGGACATAAGCATCATGATTCTGGATATTGACTGTACCACACTGTTCCTAAAACGGTGGTTGCTGTATTGTGAAACCTGTTTGGCAAGTGACATCTTTGGTTTCAGTTGTTGTCCAAGTTTTTATACGCCTCTTCCTTCTGGGCCCCTAGCAGATTTATAGAAAAACATGCTCTGTTTATACCACCCATATAGAAGATACGATTTTCCAACCTAAATCATAATATAGCTAAAACATCTGCTTAAAAGCGTTTCCAATAAGAACTTTTCCAAAAAACAAACTAGTTTGTTCTTTACCCTTGTTTTCTTAATTCACTTTGAAACTGTGGCCTTCACTTTGCCGACCGCAACATCAAGCTGAAAAAAGAGCACTTTTATATGGTTTAAATCAAGCAAATTTCTTTTCGACTCAAACAAACATGTACATATCTACAACAGAACCAATTTGACAGACTTCAAAACATTACAAAATTATTAAAATGTATTCCCAATCCAATGTGATGCTCAATTGTATTCGGTTATGCATATCTCTGGTCCATGTGCCTCTTCTAATTGCACATCTTGAGTATATTCCTTGGAATCATAAAAAAAGTTAAATGTCAATAAGAACTGAAATGTAAAATCTTTCATCGCACAGAGCACTTCATCACAGAGTAGTTTAAAATGATTGCAAACATTATACTATAAGGTGTATTGTTGCAATACAAGTAGAACAATCGTATGAACATACCCTTGAAAACTGTGTATGTGATTTGGTCATAATATACATTTCAGAATTCACCTGATAACCATCTGAGATGACACATGGACTTGATCTGAGATCACCCTGTAGTGTGCTTTGTGATGTTTCCTTTCAAAGCTATTCTGCATTAGGGAGAAAGTGTAATGTTAGAACCAAAATCAGAAAAGTTTGAAACAGTGCAATGCTACATGCATTTCAGTCTCAAAGTATATCCTTTGTAGGATTTACTTTCATTCTAGCAAGGAAACTGTAAATACGCATACCTCATACTCTGGGCCTGTTGCAAAAGAGGAAGTGATTGTAGTCAAAGTTCCAGAATCCCCCTATAACACAGTACAGTATCAAATTAAACTGAAAACATGAGATGCAGACAATGGTACATACTGAGAGACACCCATACATGCCACTTTCTGGAAATAACCAATACTATACATAATAATGTTCAATATGTTCAAATTCCAAACATAACATATAATTCGCATGTAATGACTAGTACAATATAATTACTTGATAGGCGAGTGAGGTTGATGTTGACTCCGAAAAAGTAATTGATGAAGAATTCTGCTCGTTCATTTTCAGTACATAGTCAGAAAAGAGTGCAATGGAAAAGGTCCATTAGTTTTAGAAATGTGGCCACATCCAACGCTCTAAAATATCACTTTGTGCATGTTGGTAGGGCTTGCCATTAGGATACTTGACGTGTCAGTGGTTTCGTCACTGGTGAGGGTCTTTGCTTCCATCAGTGAGCTCTACGTAAAGACGGACATGTCAACCAACACATTTCGAAAACATTAGGTGACTTTTAAAGGGCACTAGGGACATTTTTACTAAGGGTCATATTTCACTGATTTATTAGAGTGTCCCAAAAGCGGGCATAGAGCAAGTAGTCTAAAGTTAAACATTTTAAAATGTGGGCGATTCTGATAAATAGGGAAACTTGAGTAATACAACATTGATGGCAATAAACACCGAAAACGCTAAACTTTCATGAAGTTGCCTTTTCAATACACTATTTTAAATGAAGCAAGCGATCATTGAGAAGACATATTTATACAGACCACTGTCCTACACACCAACAAAAATAACAAATTCATCGTCCACTACTCACTTGAGCCAGCGTGTGCCGAAATTGAGTCAGAATTGCATTTGGAAGCAATTTACAAAGAATTCTGGGCTGACGCTTTTTAGTGTACTTTGATTGTTCGTACATATCGTCGGTAAAGTGCAGGCTGCAGACGCTGAATCAATTGGCCCTCACGTCTTCCAAGACAGCCTGGGCTCTACTTGCAATCTCGTCCACTGGAAAACCGCAATTTGTAATCCATCTTCTGATTAAATCAATATCCTTTGGGAATATATGCAGGACTGGACCCAGAGTTTTGACATGGTTCACAGAAGGGCAACCGATAACGATACATGAAGGCATTCTTGAAAAGTCTGTAAAATCTGTATAAAAAAATAATTATTACAAATAATATTGAATGAATGTGAATAAAGCAAGTATTACACAGCTTTTTCTTTAAATTCTTGTTTTAAAGAAAGAAAGAAAATCTGTTTAACCTAGTCGAATTAACACGGCGATCACTTTCACAGAATTGATTGTTCTACCACAAATTGTAGCATATTACTCATCCATTGAATGAATTTTCAAGCACCAAAAGAAAACATGCTTTCAAACATGAACCACAAATCATTCTCTTCTGTTACAATACACAGTGATGCAATGTGCTATTTACCAAGATCAAAATACATCAAACATTAGATAATAGTGAAGTCTTTGAGATAAATGAAAATAAGAACACTGTGTACATTAGATGTAAATCGATAGAAACTTTCAGAGCAGCAATCTATGAACATACAGAACCAAATAGGTGACCTACCCTTACCCGGACGAACAAATGAGCTGATGCAGCAAGCATGGGAACAAGTAGTCGTGGAACAGGTATCTGGGGACCAGGTAGCTCGATGATGATATACCTTGTGGATTGCAGATAGGTTCTCCTGGTAAATGTGAAGGTGTTTATAAAGGCTTAGAAAAGTGGGTGTGAATGTGAATGTGTGACGTGTTCGTTAACACCAACTCAGACTCAATGCCAATGTTTCACATCTTCCATACCCACCCACCCAGACTTCTTGTGAACACTCAGGTATAGGCCTGCTCGTACTGCCTATAGGGCAATAGGGCCAGGGTTGAATCACAAACGCTAAATGCTTGCCTGGAAAAAAAGTGGGCAACTTTTTTGGGCAATGTCTGTCAGTTTGACGATTTACTTCAATATGCAGCTAGTAGTAGTGAACAATGTTGGTGAATATATATTCATATATTTTTTTTAAATGCACAATTTGCATCACCATTTCATCAAAACACTCCCCTTTGGATAGCGACTTCGAACTGTGGGCCACATTTTCATTGGTTCCTGATGCAATTTTATGGCCCAGTACGACCCTGTTCATAGGTGCCAACTGCCATTGATACTAGGGAGAAGGATGGATGGGGACAAGGTGAGCGCAAAAGGCCCGGAACACTGCTCAATGGACAAAAACATATGTTGATTGCAGGGACGGGGGCTTGAAGAGGGGAGTCTGGAGTCTTGAAGAGGGGAATCTGTAGACACTGGGTCTGGCCTGACCATGTGGACAACAGATATCACAGAATATGGGACGTATTCTTTGAGGATAGTCGCTGCCATATCTACATGGCGTGGAAGCATAGGGGCACAAGTAGTCAACAAGACAGGAGGTTGGAAATCACATTGTTTCACAAGATATATAAGACCAGCACAAACATAAGCAATATCTTTTAACAGATAGGAGAAACCCTACAAATCTGCAGGTATTGTGGGACATTCCTTTGTGGGTAGGACAGGAAAGTGGACCGAAGAGACAAGAAGCAGACTACTATTTGAAAACACGGTAACGCATAGCGGTGGTGTGTCTTCTTCGGCTATGTAGGCCAAGCATCTGGAGTTTTCTTGACAGCAGCAGTTCACCACCTCGGTTGGCATGACCTTGCAATGATTGCAGGCACACCAGGTGGGAACGTCTTCCATGCATTTTGACTCAGGCTCTGGTTATTCTTCTTCCCAACTATCGTCCGATTTCCCATTGTTTCCACTTCTTTCTCTTTCTCTTTCAATTAGTTCTTCTTTGGAATATTCAGGCTTGTACTGGTAGGGCTATGTAGTTGCCATAGTTCCTAAAAATTGAATAAGTACAAAATCCACAGTCAGAAAAATAAAAACGTTTTTGTTTGCATGTAGCAACTGCTGGTAAAGAGGGAGAAGAAAATACATTGCTATAAGGTTTGCTAAAGACATTGATACATTATATGACAAATATTTAAATAAAACACAAGTACCGAGTTAAATCAGTTCCGCTAGTGTAAGTACCTGTTTGCGGGGAGTCGTACTAGGAAGATAGTTGAACAGAGCAGAAGCGAGTCACTGGCGATTGAAACTAAATACAGTGAGACGATTTAAAAAGCAACTGCAATGTTGTCTGCTCAGAAAGGGTCTGTTTTATACTTGTTGAGGAAAGAGGCGTCCTGGCATTTCCATGGAGACACGTCAATAGCTTGCACACAGAGAGCGTTGACACGAGACGTGCAAAGGGGCGTAAGCTTCTAATGATGTTAGTTTGCGGGGTGGGCGATCTGTATACTTGTCGCGAGGGCACTTGAACTTGGGGCGATGCATCGACGGATAAGATTAGTACAAGATGGGTGCGCCCAAGCTGTTGTTTTCGCATGTGTAAAAGTGAGGAAAACTATGGTAAGATGCATAGGAAAAATGTTTAAGATTGAATACAGTACGCTTAAAAATACATGCCCGAAGGATCGGGATAATAACATTTTTGACCGAACTTCCCCGTTAAGTGAACTGGGACTCAGCCTGCAAGGGTCTTAAAGTTGCCATCCGCCCGCAGCCCAGCCAATGCTTATTGAGCTATTTCAGTTAATCTCACTCTGTGTCCCACTCCGTTTTCGTAAATATCCATTTGTCTCGCTTTCATATATGTCTCGCTCCTCATGTCTCATTCCCTCCTTTTTGTCTCTCTTACCACACTCCAACTTCAGTCATGTTTTGACACCCTCTTTAACTCTCTTCGTAAGTCCTTATTTTTTTCTGAGCCTGGCCTTTGTAGAATGCTGTGCCAAAACTTCTCAGTGATTCCACCAAAATCTCAGTGTCATGGTTTACTATTAAGTCATTACCTTTAAATGTAATTCAGTGGATAGTCAGAGTAAGCTATGGGTATAGCTGGTCCATGGTGGGTAGAGACAGAACAAGGGATGGTGCTACTTGGACAAACATGGATAGAGCCGGCAATGAGGCTACCTAGTCAATGACGTGTGAAGTCAAAGCAGGAGTGGTGCTATCTGGCCAGAGACTGGTAGAGCCAGCCCAAGGGCTAGCTGGCCAGAGATGTGTATAATCATAGAAAGGATGTTGCTAGCCGGTCAGAAATCGGTGCAGTCAAAGCATGGAATGATTGTTGCAGTTCTTGTGCATTTATTACATTTGATTTCATTGTTCAAAGCAGCTTCAGCAGCTCGAGAACAGTGGAGCATTGTCTATAGTTTGGGTAGCCAGTGTTTGTGCTGGCGTCATTTAACAGTAGTGCAGTACTGGGAGTTGCGTACTGTGCGTCCACTGGGATTAGTCCATGGTCAGGTGCTGTTGAAAAAGCCACGCATTGTAGAGCCGATACCTGGGATCGAGTTTCAGATGGTGGGTGCATGACAACAGAAGGATGAATATCCCACCTCAACGTTTTTTTTCTGAAGCATGAATACGTCAGGAGCTGGCACTTGCAGCAATATTAAAAAGTTAAACAAAATCAATAGACCGGTTCCACAAATCATCTCCATTGTGTTTTAGGACATTTCACCTTTTCCTTTTAAAATCTCTAAATCCTCCTGCTCGCCTTGAATGGATGGGTATTTGCACCTTGATTGTGAGGAAGGAAGGAAGGAAGGAAGGAAGGAAGGAAGGAAGGAAGGAAGGAAGGAAGGAAGGAAGGAAGGAAGGAAGGAAGGAAGGAAGGAAGGAAGGAAGGAAGGAAGGAAGGAAGGAAGGAAGGAAGGAAGGAAGGAAGGAAGGAAGGAAGGAAGGAAGGAAGGAAGGAAGGAAGGAAGGAAGGAAGGAAGGAAGGAAGGAAGGAAGGAAGGAAGGAAGGAAGGAAGGAAGGAAGGAAGGAAGGAAGGAAGGAAGGAAGGAAGGAAGGAAGGAAGGAAGGAAGGAAGGAAGGCTTGCTAGTGCACTATAACTAAATAACCATCTGTGGGCACTGAAAGGATAATTGTACCTAGATAGGGAGTGATTTATGCAGTGGCAGATTTAAGGCAAAGGGCCCAGTGGATAGAAATGACAGAGGGAACCAGGTGGGTGGATCACGGAGGCAGATCCTACAGTTGGTGGATTTGCACAATGATGAACTTTAGTGACAAATACTTCATTTTAAAAAATTTTTTTTTACGTTTTCCGTGTTGGGGGTCTGACTCTAGCAAGAGACAGATGGGCCACCTTGCCAGGTTTTGCTCTCAATGGTGGTAATATTGAATGATCAAGCCTGCAGCTAATGTTGGAAATGAAACTAAAGGGAATGGGCAACAACCTGGGCAATGGGAAGGGACATTATAGGAGGTGATTTCACGGGGTAATTCCTACTGCATATAGAACCATTTTGTGCACATCCCCGGTGTTCTTACCCCACACACTCGAAATGTAATTGAACATCACGGACTTAAAGAGTTAAAACATTTAAACTCAAAACATACCTCAGGGTACATTTTTGGCGAGTGCTTCTTGTGGCACTTGAAAGAACCTTTAACTCCAATCCACCACCTCCATATCTCATCCAGCTCCACAGGGTCCAGCGGCAGGGCAGTGAATGGAAATGGAGAGGTAACAAGGGCAGGATAGTACAGGGGACAACATCGTTTTTCAAAAGAGCAGGAAAGAGTAGGATAGTAGAGAGGAAATTGCTAGAAAGGAAAAAAGAGGGAGGCAAAAAACAATGCGTTATGGGGCAAAAAGGAAGCAGGAGGGAAAGGAGTAAAAGGGGAGCATATTTGTGGTGTGAGGTCAGCAGTCCCTTGCCATAGCTGCCAACCTATACACAGTCACAGCTGCAACAGATAAATGAACAGACCAATTAAAATGCAGCCACTTAAATAAGGGGCCAAAAAGATCAACATGGTTGAAGAAAATCCCCTTTGTGCCAGTTCCCTGTGTTCACCTAATACCAAGGTGCCAGCTAAACAAGACAACATGAAACCCAGATCGGGGACCAGGAGGGGTGTTTCTGTAGGGTGGCCAACCATCCAGCATTTTGCAGGACTGTCCCAATTTAATGGGCTGTGTCCCGTGCATCACACACAACCAGCTCGGCACAGGAATAAGGCCTGACTTTGCTCCTCTGAAGCAGGGTCAGCTGTCCAAAGTCTTCCTAGCTCACGTTCATGTAATAGTTAAAAGCTCAGGGAAGCACAGCGTCTTTCCCACTGCTCCCCCAGCAACCCCAGGTTCAAATTTGTGTCAACGTCATTTCAATAAACCGTTTAGAGGTTGATGACCAAGACTCAGGAGGCTTGGGTAAGGACTGTTGTCCCTTAGAAGGTGCAATTGGTGGATGATAATGAATGGAATAACGCTGCATGCTGTGTAAAATAATGTCTCAAGCAGATTACCTTATATTGAATTCTCTTCCACTGTGAATACCTTTCTTAAAACCAAATTATGTTTTTAGGCCCACATTCCTTTGCAGGCTGCTACTGCAATCGTGCATTCAGTGGGGCGAATATAAAGCTATGCATGTCTTTTTGCTTGACCTATTTCTATAACAATGCATATAATAACAGATTGGTATCTTATGTCATTTAAGTCATTTTCAAGGCTTTGTTAGAAAAACAAATGATTTTGTTTTTGGAAACCCAACCTAAAAAAAAATATTTGTTACCTATCACTGGGAAGATATGTAATTAGGTGCTTAAATCACAGCCTGGGTCTAAATACTGATTTCACCACTTTAACAAAATGTGTGATCCTGGGCAAATCATTTAATCTCACTGTGCCTGATCAGCTGACATTGGGTGTCGCAAGAAGTGACTTAGTTTGCAATTCTCCCGATGAAGAAAATCCTTCATGATTTACTAAACTATTGAGTTGTGGCATATTAATAAAAGTGAATATTTGTATATTGCACACCACATTATTCTCTTGGCTTACGCTTGAAAACCTCTTTCAATGTCTTTACCAATGGTGTCCCAGAGAACTGACGACTGATGCCACTGTTTGTAATGTTGTTTACTGTGATGTCGCTTCTGATCATGTCAATCCATATAGTGAAAATTAGGGTTCTGCATATCTTTTGCTGCACAGATAAATTAGAACATATCAGTGCCTTTTATGCCTATCATTCCCACAGTGTTGTGATTGTGTTATACTGTGTATGTGTTCAAAAACCTCTGGCACTCTTTTGGCTACCACACAGCAAGATAGTTCTTGCTTGCTTTCATGGCATTAAAAGTGCACTTTGCCTTGTGTGCATGTTAAAGGCAGCCCTTTGCTGGCTGCTGTCACCTTAACTGGAGATTTTATATGTGCACTTTGCAGCAGGTTACTGGCTTTGATAGCACCCAGCATCCAGCAGTGTAATCACCACTTTCGCTCTGGTTTCATCTGCGTAGGCGCCTTGCTGACAGCAATTGCTAACATTTTTAGAGACAGTGTGAGTCCACGCTGGCTGCCTGCCGCTTCAGATCAGAGAGCATTCTTATTAAAGGAACCCAAGGGTGTCAGACTGTGCCCCCCCTAACTGTAAGCAAGGGGGGGGCATTCATATTGAAATGGGCCCCACTAGCCATGACAAATGTTTAGCATGGGGCCCTGTAAGCGAGTCCTTAAGACGGCTCTTTGTTATTCCACTCTGCCTGACTGCATGCATAGAAGGATGAGGGTGTGTGTGTTGAGCTGCTGTGAAGAGTTTTGGAAGGTGTCAACAGGACAGGCAGGGCCTGCTCGCTCTTTATCCGTCATACAAGTGCTAAATCCACCTCTGGCTTTATACTGAACTAACCATCTTTAGTTCATGAATGAAAAGAGTAAAGGATGGATAACCACACCGGGTTTGCATCCCACACTGAACTAAACCATCTGTAGTCATTGAGGGAAAGAAAGGATTGTAGCATACCTGCACCTAGATAGTGCTTTATTAGGAACTAGCCATCCATAGTCTCCTGGCAGTATACCTTGGAAATTCTACAGTCTGCACTCCATAATTTCCTGTTACCTACAGTCTGCATCTCGGATTCCTCCACGACAAATCCACAGGTTAACATTTCAGTTTTCTCCCCCAGGCTATACCCCGGTCACTGGTAACCAACCCCCAGGAACAGGTGTGAAGTGTGGAAGATTACCCTATTTTCTCAGCAGTGATACCTTCATCCAGGCAAGGGTCCATTCTTTCATTGTGTTCATTGAAACTGAGCATTGTGGTCATAACACAGGCTGATGGTGCTGCCAGAAGACGTATTATGGGGAGGGACAGGCTTTAAAGGTGCAGCAGCAGGTGCTGGACCTAACTGAAGAGGAGAATGGGCAGTTACAAGAGTTAATAGGGGAGGAGCCTCTTCCTGCTGTGGTGGGGGGGAAAGGAGCAGCTCAATGGAGTGATGACCTTAACCCCCCAAACCTAAACACCCCATAGGGTCCTGGGAGTGAGACTTTTTTGCCCTGCCACCTGGGAAGCCAGTAACGGGAGAGGAGACTGAGGTATTCTGCATGGTATTTGGCTTTGTGAAGCAGGCCACAAAGCAAGTGCCAAGAAAGGGGCGGAGGGTATGCCCTAAGGACCATGGCAATGAGAAACCACATGCACCAGTAACACATGAGGGTGAACCAAGTACAGATGTCCTCAGAAGCTAGCGACCATGCAGCCATTATCACTACTCCCTCCAGTGGTGAGGAGGCTAGTCAACGCTAGTCCTCGAGCAGAGCACAGCATAGCAGTGACAAGGCGCATTGCATGGACAACCCCCTATACCCGTCCAGCCTGCCCATTCAGCATCAGTGGTACTGGCAACTGGGGCCAGCGGCAGACCTTTTTTTGCTGGTGCCACACGCAGTTGGGGGTGATGCTCCACCAGTAAGGGCATGCATCTCAGGGAAGGTTTCCTGCAACTAGATCATGTGGCTTGGGGGATCTTCCAACTTTATTGTGGGCTGTTGGGTTAGCGCTGGGTAACTGGAGCAGGTATAGGTGGCGGGAAGCTTTACGCAGTCTATGTATCTCTTTTAGGGCATTGTGTAGGATGGAATGAGGCAGTCATGATGGAGGAACTGGCAATCGTGTGGGACTTTCCCATCTACAAGAGTGGCAGTACTCTGGCAGAGCTGGAGAACTTTATGAAATATTTTGCGGGGGAGCTTGAGAATTTGAGTGGACAGTGCACCCTGTGTAAGAGCCAGAGAAGCTCATGAGATGGCTGCACCCTCTGAAAATACCCGAGAACCTTAATCAATTGCTGCACCCTTGGAAACTATCCAAGGGCCTTAAGGGGTGGCTTCAACCTTTGAATAAAATCAAGAACATTAAGGGGCGGGGGTAATGCCCTTTTGAAAACAAAACTGAGAACCTTAGTTGCCAGCTGCACCCTGTAAAAAAACAGAGAGACTTAGTGGGAGGCTGTGCCTTGTGAAAATACTCAAGAACCTCATTGTGTGTCTAGTGAGTTATCGGAACATTCCATGCTGGCATGTGAGGGTACCGGGCCGGTAAGAATAGGTTTTTTGCCCCACCGAGGCCGGATGAGGTAGGTTCCATAGGCATGTTACTCTACAGGAGACAATGTTTTCCCCAACATCACAGCACGGGGGCTGAACAGGACTGAGCAGACTACAGGTCCAAGAGTACACCTACCATCAGTCAGGGAAGGTTAGACATAAGAATCAAGCCGGCTCGTGTATTACAATATTCCTCATTCGGACATAGCCCTGAAGGAATTGGCCAAAAGAGAAACCATTACTTTTACTTCAGACTGAGGCCTGGCAGACTTACTATGTGTCAAGGTACAAAGAGAGACTAAAGGTGGACCGACCACGAGACATCCCCCAAGCCAGTGCTTAACATTAACTGAAAAGCACAGTGGGCGACAAGAGCCCTGGTGGCCACAATCAGATGGACGGCCCATGGGGAGATTTGTGCAGCTGTGCATTTCCGGTCCAAGGTGATTTAAAGATGGGCATCATGGCAACATTTACCCCTTCACCAGACCTGGTGGCGGACAGGCAGATGGAATGCACAGATAACCAATCATGAAGCAGAGATAATCGGAAACCCATAAATGGAGAAGGTTGGAATAAAGGGGAGAACCCCGCAAATCCTACACTTCACAATTAACACAGTGAGCAACCTAGGATCATGCAGAGCGGATGACCAGCCCTTTTCTGAGCACTAGAAAAGGGTCTGGAAATGCCGAGTTACAGAGTGAACCCCAATGAACACGGATGGGATCAAGGATACCTCTGACACAAACGGAGTGTGTCTGAAAATCCCTGATACAAAGGTAGACAGTAACCCGTCAGAAGCCCTCCTGGTGGAACCGCAAGAGTCTTTGCAGAAACCTAACAAACTACTGGCGGATAGCCTGGTGTGAAAAGTCTCTGGAAGAGAGGAGTGCAATTTTCCTTCTTGAGCTGAAGCTTAATACTCCACCAGCAGCTCCAAGAGCAAGGGAGGAACAACTGGCTCATGACAGGAGGGTGTGAAAGGGTATCAGCTGCCTGACAAGTACCCTCGGGGATTTGGGGGGAATGCCTAGCCACTGCTCTGACCGATGTGGTAAGGCGTGAGAAGAGCGCTCAAACCCTAGTGGTACAGAAGGGCTTGGAGAGGCTTTAGACAGGAGGGTCAGACTGGCAAGAGGGTATGCCACCATTGCATCTCAGAATATTTCTACAAAGCCCATTACAAAGAATTACTTTTTAACACATTTCGCTGCAATGTAGATCAAAGGTTGGGTTAGGGTATTCATTTTGGTGGGGGAGATGTAAGAGGGGTCGGGGGGTCTCCCCTTGTTTTGATTTCCTTTAAAATACGCTAAAAAATAAATCGATGTAATGGGCTTCGAGGAAATGTTCTCGAATAAATCACGTAGATTCGGCAAGAGCCTGTAGGAGAAAGCAGAGAGGTTCTGTGGGAATACCAGACTGAGTACCTGATATCGAAACTAGGCTAAAAGAAAAAACTCTTCTGTAATATTTGTAGAATAGGGGAGGGTTTTTATAAGTTGAGGTTGTTGGACAACATTGTTTGGCCAAGCCTTGGAGCATCTTCTGTTTTAGCGTATGGCAGCTGGAAGATTATGGAAATATAAGAGTAGGATTATTTTCTGTTGGCCATTATGGTTCAACTGTGTATGTCATGTGGAAGTTAATGCGCTGTGGTTACTCGCTCCTGGTTCCCCAGTGGTAGTTCCTGCTTACTAGGTGATGCTTGGCACCCAGGAGCTGGTTTTAGTTCCTGGTCATCAAAAACTTAATTTCAAGCCCTGTACTTGCTATAGCAATACTGTAATGGGTCATCATCCCTTCCCACCAGTGAAGTGTCCAGTATGTAGGCATATGTTCCTGTTGACAACCCATCTGTACTCCAGATGCCCGACTCACTAAAGAGGATGTCCCACAGATCCTCTGCATAGGCTGCGCCTGCGCTGCTCCCATAGCTGTCAACAGGTGTCAGTGATGTACTACCTATTGAGGGTGCCATCATTCATGAGCTTGCCATGCCTGGTGTAGATGGAAGCATTCGGGCTGGCTGATGTTTTTCCTGCTGTCTGCATTCTTGGGCCAATTGATGTTAAAACATCCTTGAACAGTGTCTTCTCCTTGGACTCCCACTGCCCCGTCGGGTCCTCTTCCTTTTAAAACACGCAGATGAAAAGCATCCACTTTTACTTGAGACGTGGGCCCACAAAGGAAGCCATCAGGTGCTCAATGTCACAGTTAAATCCAACTACCCGTGGATCACCACACAGGCCCCCCTCTTGCTGTTATGCATCAGCTTCAACTGCCATTGATCGTGCTGTCACTGTGTTGGTCAAGTTGAGCTCAAGCACATATGCCAGATGGAAAACATCATTTACAGAAGCATTGGGGCAGCTAACCCGCTTGGTGGCCTCCTCTAAAGGTGGTAGCACAGAGAAGACATTAGACGGCAGCGGCCACTGCCGGGGTGTTAAAAAGGCATCATCTAGAGCTCTGCTGTTCATTGTTAGCTAAGCACACCTGCCGCTTCTTCAGCTGAGATGCTAGGTGGAACTAAAAGCACAACCTAATATATCACTCTCAATGGGCGCTCATTGTCATGGTTCAATAACTGAGCATTTCAGATGTATGATCCCTTCAATTGGCCTTGTGCAATTCCTGCCTCCCCAGTGCAACCAGCAGGTGCTGATGCAGGAGTGAAAAGACCACAAGCAGCACATCGCCCCCTCCCTCTTACTCCTTTGTGTGTTGGCATGTTGTTCCACTGTGTCACCCACTTCCTGAATCTCTGGTGCTGCCTCCCAGTGAAATCAAGGGAATGTGCCTCTCCCACAATCTTCCCTCAGGAATTCCTGCTCCTCCTTCCAGGTTTTACCATTAACACGTCTCATCCACTCACTTCAAGGGATGGACACTCACTGGTGTGCGTCACCCACATTCCCGAATCTCTGTTCGTCACGACAGGCAAAATTAGGCTAGCATGACACTCACACAAGCTACCCTCTCGGATTACCAGCCGCTACAGTGTCTCCTCCCAGGTGTCAACCAATGACGCACTTCTTGTCCACTCACTTCAAGAAGTGGACACTGACAATTGTGTCACTCAACTCCCCAAATCTCCAATTCAGCGATAGTGTTGCATAGTACTGTGCAAGCATAACCAACCCTTAATCTCACTCTATGACTGGGTCTCAGTCACTCACTGCCTTTCCCTACCATTCTTCCTGAAACTACTCTAAAGAGCACTAATCTTTTCTGAGTATCCCAAGCCTGCCTCCAGGAAAAACCGCCTGCCTCTCTGAAAGCTCAGACTGAATGCAAGCTCCAGCCACATGTCCCCATTTAAACCATGCGGATGAACTTCAAACTTTTCCAAAGGTTTGTCCCAGTTTCAGCCTTGAGTAATCACCCAACATACAGGTGATTTGGGTTTGTTGAAGGCAAGTTTGCCCAGTCCTAGTTCTTGAATGACTATAGAATAATGAATGAAAACTGCCCCATAACCGTGTTCTGTCTCAGAATAACAGTCTCTAGGAACTGTTTGAAAAGGTGAATGGAAGTTTAGCACCAACTAGCCAGCACTCTACTGAACGGATTATTGTGTTTTCATTGCTGCAATTTTCGCTGCGGCTGTTTTCACTGTGGTGTTATCACCCAGGCCGTTTTGGGCCCCAAAAGCCCCACACAAACACACACACGCATATATTTGGGGGGGAAAAGAAAATCAACAAAATGGCTGTGGTAGAAAACACAGTGAAAACAGCAGCAGCAAACACTGTTGCAATGAAAACATGGTTACCGTGCTGAACTATTCATCTTTAGGCAGAGCATCTTAGCGTATTTTGGACAAATCTGCCCTTCCCACGAAACCCCTCCAGCACGTCCACAGCAAAATAAAGAGACTGCACGCAGTACCTCCTAGCCAAATTCAACAGCAATTCATCCAGGCTTCAACAAGATGTCTCTTTAATAGGATGTAAAAAGTGGTCTGAGAGCCCCTCTATCGAGAACGAACACGGCCAAATAACCTGTTCTTTGGGAAGGGCCCACTCGGCAGGGTCTGCAACCACGTTTGATCTCACTGTACCTTTCACAGAAGAGAAATATCCATTTGCATATCAGTCTTTGTCCCAGACACTTGGGCAGTTTAGCATCAAAATGCTAGACAATTCTCGTCTGAACAAGAGTACCAACAGCAACCCCAGACACGTGTTCCAGACCTCTTTTTGTATGTTTAGGAACTTGGGGTATCACCCTATGTTACCCAGGGTTTTCCAAACGTGGACCCCTTGCTTGCTGTGCTTCAAAAAGGCACAGCTTCACATCACTGACGATGCCAGAGTGGGCAGAAACACGTGTCTGGGGTTGCTGTTGGTACTCTTCTTCAGAGGAGAATTGCCTAGCATTTTGGTGCTGGACTGCCCTTGTGGGTGGGACAAACAATGATATGCAAATGGATATTTCTTCTATGTGAAGGGTGCAGTGGGCTAAAACGTGGTGGTAGACACTCCTGAGTGGAAGAAATTCCATAGAACAGGTTATTTGACCCATGTTTGTTCTCAGTAGAGGGGGTCTCACACTCCTTTGTAATTTATTATGATCTACACGGCCTGCCAGTGATCTGGCGAAGTCTGTGATATTACATGTTTCTACCATCTCCTTGCTATCTTCATGATGTGAGTGCCAGATAACCAAGTATCACCTTTTGAGCAAGTGCGCCTTACTATGTTCATCAGTCAAACTGTATTTTTACCTGATTTGTAGTGGCTCTGAGCGCCTTTCCTCAGTTTCTTCTCAACAGCAGATGACAGTGTTGCTGAGTACATGGGGCTGAAGGTTTTCCAGGTGTTGGGTGGGTCCCCTCCAGAGAAGGCAACCTGTATCCCTCAATTGCAGGGGCTGAGAAGTGTCCAGGAATGCCCCTGTTAATCTTCTCTGTGTTTCCTTTAGCCAATAAGGCTGAAAGAAGTTAAATCAGGGTTATCAACTCAGTGGTATACAGTTGTTTTGCCACCATGTGTTTTTCCAATTCGTTTTTTAGCCAAAAATACTAATCGAAAAAATCAAAACATAAAGAAGTGTTATGTAAGGGGATAAAAGCGGTACGGGGTTAGTGATAGGGATGAACTAGGGAAGGGGAGTTTGGTGGGCGAGCCCCAAAATATTTTAAACAAATTTCGGTGAGTTTTCTTTTATTAAAATGTTTTGTTGAAAAACTACTTGAAAAAAATGGGCGGCAAAAGAACCTAGAAACAACTGAATGACTGAGTCAGTGTGACATTCCCACCTGCTGTCACACATCAGTTACCTCAAGCCAAGCAATGGTACAGGGTCATCTCAAAAAATCCTTCACAGCTGCCTCCTGACTGTGTGCAATCCCACACTGGAGGTAGGGGGCCCCTGCCTTATAGACACTCTATGTACCCTGACAGGAGGGAAGGCCCTGCTACAGACGCAGCTAGAACAGCGCAGCACCCCTTGAACAGCCAGAACAGCGCAGCACCCCTTGAGCAGCCAGCATAGTGCAGCCCTCAGAGTGGAGTCCAGACCCAAAATTGAGAGTGGACCACAGCAGATACACTGCATACCTCACTAAAAGCATATGAGGGGCACTAGGACCGTCCCACAACCGGTAACATGAGCCCCCCAGCACAGGATCAAGTCCCTGCTGCACCAGCATCTCAAGGGATGGACAGCTTCCCACTGCCATCCCTACTTCGGTTCGAAACCACAGACACCACCAGTCTAGGGCCGAGATGGACCAGATGGATGAAAGAATTTGATGCCTATCTCAATGCCCTCAGCCCAGAGGAGGACAAGCGCTTTATTGGGCACTTATCTTCACAGCCCGCCTAGAAGTGGGGGGCGTCATCTTTGAGTTACCAGAAGACATTGAGTACAAGTATCAAGACCTCAAACGCATATTAGGTGAACATTTTGCAATACACAAAAACGTGGACTACAAGAGACACATGCTCTACACGATGAGACAACTCCCAGGGGTGAGCATGGACAAATTCTTGACGCACCTCATATCCAAGGTAAAACACAGTGATGTAAACGATTACACAAATGGAGAAGCCATCAAGTCCCAGGTGATTGCGGGTTGTGAATCAATGCTCCTAACGAAGAAACTGCTGCACACCCCACATACCCTTGCTGAAATCCTCATCCTGGCAAGGACAACCTCAGTGCTAGACCTACAAATCTCTCCACCATGAGTAAGATCCACATCTCACCCGCTTTCTCAGTAAAGGAGGAGGCCATAAATAAGCTTGTGAACCAACCGCCTCATCCCAACACTCCAGAATGGAAAAGCGACAGTGCTTCCGGTGTGGTTACGACCTCCACACGAGGGGTCATGTCCAGCCATTGGCCAGATCTGCTCCGCCTGCGGAGGATAAGGCCACTACCGGGTGATGTGCTGCAGCCCAAAAGCTTCCAGACCGAGTCAAATGGAGCAGAGGACATATCGCTACAAAACCCCTCCTCGACACCACCACAAGTAAAGACCACGGTACTCGAGAAAGGAGACACAACAAAGAAAGGCGCTGCACCAGGACGAAGCACTCCTCTTCTCCGGAGGCTCGTCGGAAAGGGAGGTGGCAAATTCACCACCTACGCACGAACACACCATCCACAAGTGGATCGGAATCCCGATCAAGAACAGAACGGAGGAAGAGGGGGTACCTGTCTACTCTAGGGAATCGGGTCCCAGCACACAGCCCCTCACTGCTGCTAACCATACTGGGGAAAGACTTTGAATTCCTCATTGATTCAGGTGCCACAGTCAATGCAATGCCAGAAAGCGAATTCCACAAGCTCACACAAGCCGCAAGGCTAAAAAAAGCTCACATGGACCTCTGCGCTTATGGAGCTAAGCAACAACTTGTATTGTTTATTTATAAAGCGCTTAGACACAAAACAAGTGCTTCAAAGTGCTCCAAGGCGGGAGGGGAACATGGGGATGCAATCATTCATAAGGCTTTGGAAATTTCAGAAGGATATACAATAATAGTAATAAGCATATTAGGCCTGACGACATTTCTGCTAATTGAAGTGTATTAACCGGTAGTTCGGTGGAACAGGGAAGGGAGAAAAGGGGGCGGGGCAAGTATAACAGACTGACAATAATGCAAGTGCGTGACAAGCAGTGGGGAAAGTAGGGGAATTATCAGGTTATTGTGCATTCATAATGTGCCACTAACACAAGTGTTTCAGGGGCACAATGTCAGGTGTCCAAGGGGGAGACCAAAAACAGACAGACAACAAACCTATTGGGTAAGGTGCATACAGTTAGTGTAAGTGCCAGACAAGAAATGCGTGGGATGGGTAAAGGGAAGTGCCCTGGTCCAGGAGGGCCGGGAGGGCCAGGTTAAGTGCTGAGGGTTATCTCTTAGGGAAGTGCGTAGTGCTGCAAGTAGTGCGGGGGCCCGGAGGCAATTGCAGGGACTGGTGTGGGTGCCTGGGACCTATAAGGCTATGAGGTGAGCCAGGCGACCAGTCAGCTAGCTGAGCAGAGGGAGGTGGTAGCAGGTAGAGAGCGGAGGTTAGCAACGGAGAGGTAGAGTGAGGGCAGAGGAGAAGAGGAAGGTCTTGAGGAGTTTCTGTAATTTAATGAGATCTGGCTCAAAACAGAGAGAGGCTCTGAGGCTGTTCCAGATGGAGGCCCCTTCAGAGGATAAGGATCTACCCCCAAGTCTCTGTTTGGAAAAACAGCTCACTCTCAGAGAGTTGGAGGAGGATGAGCGTAGTGCTCTAAAGGGAGTGTATTTGAGAAGAGTGTGTTGTAAGCCATAGTACGAGAACACCACCATTCCCTGCGCATCAGAGAGATGATACATCTACTCAACAGAGCCAAAGTCTTCTCCTGTTTGGACCTAAACAAAGGGTACCACCAGATAGAACAATGCGAAGAGTCCCGTTACATCACAACCTTCACCACCCACTTAGGTCTATTTTGTTATAAACGGTTGAACTTTGGAATATCCTCGGCCGCAGAGATATTCCAAGAGGAAATCTGCAAGATAGTCTGCCACATTCCACACTGCATTAATTACAGTGACGACATTCTCATCTACGGCCGGTTAAAGGAAACTCATGATGCAACATTGATGAAGGTCTGCGCTGCCCTCGACCAAGCTAACCTGACACAGAATAAGGAGAATTGCGCATTCAACAAGACAACACTCTCCCAATATATTCTCACAGAAAGGAATTCAACCAGACCCAGACACAATCTGGGCCCTAACAGAAAGTACTCACCTGACAAACATCGCTCAAGTGAGATCCTTCCTAGGGCTAGTAAGCTACTATAAGCGCTACCTACCTGATATTGCCTCTACAAGCGCCCCACGACGGACTCTGACCAAAAAAGATCACCCCTTTTAGTGTCTACCTCCCAACAGACTCCTTTGGACAAAATCTGCATAAACATCACGACAGCCATCTGCATGTACTACTTCGACCATAACCTATAAACTGAAGTGACAGTCGACGCAAGTCCGGTTGGACTTGGGGCCATCCTGGCAAACACTCTGGCAGTGACCATGTGTCACGCTCACCTGATTCCCACGGAGGCGCTGGTCTGGCTTCGAGTGCTGATGCTTCTTCAATGGTGAAGCGAAGGACTCTGATGATGGACAGGAAGGGCCCCTCTACTCTGGCTTTTCTGGCTCGCAGGAATATTCCCCTGTGCATGAAAAGGGAGTATTACCTACTGACGGAATAATGCTCAAGCCTCCCACTCCCTTCCAACCCTCCTCGATACCCTTCCACGATTCCCCGTGAAGTCTCACCTTAGGGTCTGGAAAGATGAGTTCTCCATCCTACTTCTGATGCAGGGGCGCGTTGAAACCCAGTTACTTCACTGGATTGAGGTTTGATGGGAGTTCAAAATAAGCTTGACTATTCAGGTGAGGCGCTGTAAGAGTTCTGTTGCAAGTTCAAAAGTTCAAGCTTAATAATAATGTTATTATCTTATTGCAGCAAGCGCTAATGCTCATGTCTTTTTCCCCTTAGGGGCCGGGGTTCGGAATGCCGGAGATATGGCGCCGACCCGAAGTGTAAGTTCTGGATGAGCGTTCAGGTAATGTCTTTGCATTCGCTCATTCAATGTCTTTGTCTTTTTTCCCCATTGGGGCAGGGGTCCGGAATGCCAGGAAGCGGCAGGACCCGAAACGAAATGGGAATGACCCAACAGGTAAGTCTTAGAAGGAAACTGAGCTTTTCCTATTTCCCTTCCTTCTCTCACCTTGTTTTCTTGTCTTTTCTCGCTAGGCTCTGGGAAGTGGGTGCAGATCCGGATGATCGCTGCTGAAGATGGAGGCGCCCAGGAAAGGTGGGTGAAATGCAGCGCTGCAGCGATCGAAGCGAAATGCATTTAAAATGATGTCTTCCCTTTCAGGATCGTCGGGGTGATGTCCCCGTGATGCAGCTTTAGCAGGTAAGGTTTTCTTTCTCTCCAATTCTCTCTTATCTCCCTTTGCGGGCGACCCAGGATGCTGACAGGCGTGGCTGAAGTCCAGATGCAGGAGCTGACATGGTGAGCGTCCAGCTGCGAGGAGCAGAACAACGCGAGTTGCTGATTGGGCGTGGTTTAAATAGCTTTGGAAGAAGTTCCAGGCATGTATCCTTCCACCGATCAGGTATGTATCCTTCCCCGACCACACCCGGTTGGAAAGTAGTCCCACAGGTAAAGTAGTTCCATTCAGGCCTCAAGAGGGCCTGGATGTAGCAGCATGGTCTGCATCAGGTAAGTGCACATTAAAACACTTGAACACATGTCTAGCTTTATGAGCCTGGCGCCTAAGGCGCCAGGACAGGGGTCCAACATGAGTCTGGCACCTAAGGTGCCAGGACTGTGTCCAAAGGGCCCCAGCTTGGGCCTGCTGGCACTTCCCTGGGGAGGAATGATGCCTGCCTCTGGGGTTGCTGGGTCGGACCTGGCTCCTTGGAGGTAGGCATCATGACAGTACCCCCCTCAAGGCCCCTCCCAAGGTTGTTCCCTCCGGGGGTTTTGGCTTGTTCGGAAATCTCCGGTGGAACCTTTGTATTAATCGAGGTGCGTGAACATGGTTACTAGGCTCCCACGATCTCTCCTGAGGTCCATATCCCTTCCAGTCAACAAGATAGAAGAGTTTTGACTTTAACACCTTGGAGTCTAAAATGTCTTTAACTTCGAATTCTAATTCCCCTTCAATTTGAACTGGGTCCGGAGGCTTGGACAGTCGGGTCCCTGGTTGTACTGGCTTCAAAGGTGATGCATGAAAAACTGGATGAATACGCATGTTAGACGGTAAATCCAGTTTAAGGGCCACGGGATTGATTATAGCCTTGATGGGATAAGGTCCTATGAATCTGGGATTGAATTTTTGCGGGCCCTTGAGGGGTAAATGTTTTGTTGCTGGCCATACCTGGTCTCCTACTTGGTAAGGAGGAGTTTTACTTCGGTGCAAATCAGCATTTTCTTTATACTTTTTCTTGGCTTGCTGTAAATGAGTTGCCGCTTCTTTGAAGGCTCGGGTTATTGTGGAATGCAGATGATTTACTGTGGGCATTTCCAGGGTCAGAGGTGGATCTAGGTCAGAGGTCCGAGGATGGTGACCATACAAAGTATAAAAAGGAGTTTGTCCGGTTCCAGAATGCACTGAATTGTTGTATGCATATTCTGCGATCCAAAGGATGTCTTTCCAATTTAACTCGGATTGGTGTAACATGCACCGGAGATATTGCTCGAGAGTCTGATTGGTTGTCTCGGTTTGTCCGTCGGTCTGGGGGTGGTGGCTGGTGGATAACCGCACATCTATTTGTGCTAGTTGGCAACATTTCTTCCAAAAATGGGAGATAAATTGACTTCCACGATCCGAGACTAATATGGAAGGAAAACCATGTATGCAAACTATATTCTCCAGAAATTCCTTGGCCAAGGTGGAAGCTAAAGGCAAACCTTTTAAAGGGATAAAGTGGGCCATTTTGGAGAATAGATCCACAATTACAAGGATAGTGTTGTAACCAGCACAAGGAGGCAGGTCAGTTATAAAGTCCATTGACAAGGTGTGCCATGGTGCCGGTGGAATATCCAAGGGTTGAAGTAGGCCGGCTGGCCTTTTCTTTTGACCCTTGTTTTGGGCACAAATTCCGCAAGACAATACAAAAGACTTTGTCTTTTCTCCAAGAAGGCCACCAGAAGTGGCGTTTGATTTTTTCCTCCGTTTTAGCGATACCAGGGTGTACTTCCATTAATGATTCATGATGATGGGCAATAACAAGTTCTTGCAATTCTTTACTTGGCAGAAACAACCGCTCCTGGAAGTAGGGTAAATCATCCTTAACGGTGTAATGAGGACCCTTTTGACTCCATTCCAGAAAGGCTGAAGAGTCTAGAAGTTGTTTTACTTGCGTTTGGATGTCCTCAATAGTTTGCAATTAAGTTAGGCCTAAGATTCTTTGTTCAGGTATGATTGGCACAGGTTCTAAACTCGAATTGGGTTCTTCCATGCCAATCCGGGATAAGGCATCCGCTTTACCATTCTTGCAGCCAGGGCGATGGGTAATTACGAAATCAAATTCCGCAAAGAATAGAGCCCATCGGAGTTGTCGTGAAGATTGAGCTTTGGCCGTCTTTAAATATTGTAAATTTCTGTGGTCCGTAATTACGGTGATGGTGTGTCTTGCCCCGAGAAGGTAGTGACGCCAAGCCTTGAAAGCAGATTTAATAGCCAGTAACTCCTTGTCGGTAATTGCGTAGTTGATTTCAGGAGGAGAACATTTCCTGGACCAAAAGGCCACAGGGTGTAGTTGGTTAGTTTCTGGGTCTCTTTGCGACAGGACAGCTCCCATGGCCGAACTGGATGCGTCGGTTTCCACAATGTAAGGGAGATCTGGGTGCGGGTGCTTCAATACAGGTGCAGAGGTGAATTTGGTTTTCAGGTCCTGAAAGGCTTGTTCGGCCTCAAGAGTCCATTCAAAGCGTTTGTTTTTCTTTAGGAGAGCTGTGATGGGTTGGACTGTTAGGGAAAATTCCGGAATGAATCTTCGATAGAAATTGGCGAAGCCGAGCATGCTCTGAACTCCCTTCACCGAGCTAGGAGATGGCCATTTGAGGATGGCGTCCACCTTTTGCGAGTCCATTCGGACTCCTTGAGGTGTCAGGATGAATCTGAGAAACTCAACTTCTGTGGTATTAAAAACGCATTTTTCGAGCTTTGCAAATAGTCTGTGCTGGCGCAATTTCTCAAGAACTGCCCTAACATGTTTTCTGTGATCGGATTCTGAAGAAGAGTACACCAGGATGTCGTCAATATAAACAATGACACAGACATCGATAAATTCCCGAAGAACATCATTCATAATGAACTGAAAGGCGGCAGGTGCATTGCACAAACCGAAGGGCATCACCTGATATTCGAAGAGCCCAAATTTGGTGCGGAATGCAGTCTTCCATTCGTCGGCTTCTTTTATACGCACCAGGTGATAAGCTCCTCGGAGATCTAACTTGGTGTACACACAAGCGTCTTTCACCTGGTCGATAAGCTCAGGGATCAGGGGCAGAGGATAACGATTCTTAATCGTTATTTGATTTAGGGCGCGATAGTCTATACATGTTCTAAGGTCGCCCTCTTTTTTCGGCATGAAGAACAGAGCTGAGGAGACAGGAGACTTGGACGGGCGAATAAAACCATTGGCTAGGTACTGATCTAAATATTGACGCAAATGCAGGTTCTCAGGTTCCGTAAGAGCATAAATCCTACTACAAGGTAGTTGAGCATTGGGTACCAGATCGATTTGGCAATCATAAGACCGATGGGGAGGTAACGTGTTAGCCTGTTCCTTCTGAAAAACGTCTTGGAATTCTTGGTATTCTGACGGTAGCTGTACAGGGGTGGAAGTTGCTGAGGCTAGACCCATAACTGGATTTTTTGGATAACAAGTTGGTTCACAATCAGGAAAACTTATCTTCTTTGCTCGCCAGTCGATTCTGGGATTATGTGTTTCTAACCAAGGAATTCCAAGAATTACTTGAAATTGTGGGGCCTTGATCACATCAAACACGATTGCTTCCCGATGTCCATCCTGACCCACCAGTGTCATTTCAACAGTGGAATGCGTTACAGGCCCTGAGGCTATTTCGGTTCCATCTACTGTAGTAATGACATCTTGGGTTACTTTCGGGCGGAGAGGGAGCTTAATCCTGGAAGCCAATTCACGGTCTATGTAGTTTCCAATAGCTCCACTGTCGATGTATGCTTTTACAGCATGCAACTGCTGAGGCTGTTTTGGGTCCACGAGCACCATTGGCATGACAAAATGCGAGGTAAAAGAGTTTGTTTTCAAGCTCGGCAAGCGGACCCCTACGCTTGTCGGGCTAGGTCGTTTCCCGAATCAGGTGTCAATAAATCGTTATCAGTGGCTCCAACCACCTTCTTAGGTGGTTTAACCGGACAATTTCGAAGAAAGTGACCGGAAGTCCCGCAATACAGACAAAGTTGCATTTGTCGCCTTCTCTCTCGTTCCTTCTGCGTTAATGGTCCTTTAACACCGCCGATTTGCATCGGTTCGGATATGTCGGTACTCTTGGAGTTAGCGTGGGTTTTGATCAGTACTCGGGTTTCGTACTTGAACCGATCTGCTTTTCTATTTTGAAGTCTGTGATCAAGTTGAACCACCAAGTCTATGTAGTCTGCGCAGACCTGGGTTGGATCTACTATCTGAGCTAGAACATCCTTAAGCTCTCCGCACAGGCCTCGATGAAACAATGTGATCCTTTTGTTTTCTGGCCATCCAGTTTCCACGATTTGTACCGGGTTATTCAAACCCATTGATGTGGAAGTACCTCCGGAATTAGGTAAAGGAGTGTGCCCTGCCTGGGCCTGCAATAACCTTTTGGCCAGGTCATCAGTTCTTTCCTTGGATAGGATCAGTTCTCTTTTGAGAGCGTTGGTCTCCTGGCGGGCTGAGTGCACTTCTGCCCGTAATTCCCCCAAAAGCTGGGCCAGCTGATCTGTCTCGGAAGTCTCCATAGCGCCCGGGTGGGAAATTGTGGGTAGGCTTTGCGTTCTGTCACGCTCACCTGATTCCCACGGAGGCGCAGGTCTGGCTTCGAGTGCTGATGCTTCTTCAATGGTGATGGACAGGAAGGGCCCCTCTACTCTGGCTTTTCTGGCTCGCAGGAATATTCCCCTGTGCGTGAAAAGGGAGTATTACCTACTGAAGGAATAATGCTCAAGCCTCCCACTCCCTTCCAACCCTCCTCGATACCCTTCCACGATTCCCCGTGAAGTCTCACCTTAGGGTCTGGAAGGATGAGTTCTCCATCCTGCTTCTGATGCAGGGCGCGTTGAAACCCAGTTACTTCACTGGATTGAGGTTTGATGGGAGTTCAAAATAAGCTTGACTATTCAGGTGAGGCGCTGTAAGAGTTCTGTTGCAAGTTCAAAAGTTCAAGCTTAATAATAATGTTCATTGTCTTATTGCAGCAAGCGCTAATGCTTATGTCTTTTTCCCCTTAGGGGCCGGGGTTCGGAATGCTGGAGATATGGCGCCGACCCGAAGTGTAAGTTCTGGATGAGCGTTCAGGTAATGTCTTTGCATTCGCTCATTCAATGTCTTTGTCTTTTTTCCCCATTGGGGCCAGGGTCCGGAATGCCAGGAAGCGGCAGGACCCGAAATTAAATGGAAATGACCCAACAGGTAAGTCTTAGAAGGAAACTGAGCTTTTCCTATTTCCCTTCCTTCTCTCACCTTGTTTTCTTGTCTTTTCTCGCTAGGCTCTGGGAAGTGGGTGCGGATCCGGATGATCGCTGCTGAAGATGGAGTCGCCCAGGAAAGGTGGATGAAATGCAGTGCTGCAGCGATCGCAGCGAAATGCATTTAAAATGATGTCTTCCCTTTCAGGATCGTCGGTGTGATGTCCCCGTGATGCAGCTTTAGCAGGTAAGGTTTTCTTTCTCTCCAATTCTCTCTTATCTCCCTTTGCAGGCGACCCAGGATGCTGACAGGCGTGGCTGAAGTCCAGATGCAGGAGCTGACACAGTGAGCGTCCAGCTGCGAGGAGCAGAACAACGCGAAGCGTGAGTTGCTGATCGGGCGTGGTTTAAATAGCTTTGGAAGAAGTTCCAGGCATGTATCCTTCCACCGATCAGGTATGTATCCTTCCCAGACCACACCCAGGTGGAAAGTAGTCCCACAGGTAAAGTAGTTCCATTCAGGCCTCAAGAGGGCCTGGATGTAGCAGCATGGTCTGCATCAGGTAAGTGCACATTAAAACACTTGAACACATGTCTAGCTTTATGAGCCTGGCGCCTAAGGCGCCAGGACAGGGGTTCAACATGAGTCTGGCGCCTAAGGCGCCAGGACTGTGTCCAAAGGGCCCCAGCTTGAGCCCGCTGGCACTTCCCTGGGGGGAATGATGCCTGCCTCTGGGGTTGCTGGGTCGGACCTGGCTCCTTGGAGGTAGGCATCATGACACCATGCAAGCAGGAAGATCATGTCCTATGACAGCAAAAGCCTCACAGAGGCAGAACAGCAGTATTCGCAGGTCGAGACGGAAGCCCTGGCGTTGATCTTGACCTGTGAACATTTCCACTTGTTCGTTTATGGAAAGCCATTCACCATCATCATGGACCACCAAGCCCTTGTCACCATACATGGGAAACCAACTGCCCAAACGCCCCCTGCATTGCAAGGTGGGGATTCTGCTCGCAGGAGTACTGGTGTGACATCATACACATGCCCGGGAAGGATGAGAACCCGGCAGACTTCTTATCCCGTCACCCACTGCCCGGGCCCCAAGTCTAAAAAAACAGGCGGATGGACTATATCATCCACCACGTAGTGCCGCAAGCCATCCCTATGCTGGAATTAATGAGTTACACCACGAATGATGCAACCCCGACCCTTGCAGCATTGCGCATCCGGGACGGGCGATGGAAGTCTGCTGAGGCTATAGCCCGATCCAAAGATGAACTGTCTCTGTCGCCATCATCCCTGATACTCAAAGGGAATAGAATTGTACTGCCAACCTCCCTACATCAGAGAGCGATTGATATTGCGTACGAAAGCCGCATAGGCATAGGCCCTCATTACAACCCAGGCGTTAAGGGGTTAACGGCGCCGTAAAAGGTGGCGGCGCCGTTAAACCCTTAACGCCTGATTATGAGGTCCCTTTGTGGGTTGGAGACTTTAACGCCTGCTTTTTGCAGGCGTTAAAAACCAACCTGCAAAGGGACCTTGGTGCTAAGTACGGTGCCGCAATTTGCGGCACCGTACTTGGCGCCTTCCCCATTCCCATTGAGCCCTATGGGGCAAAAATGGGAATGGGGAAGGGCCATGGCAGCATGGGGAATTACCGCCCCGCCAACCTCGGAATGGGGCGGTAATTCCCCATTCCGCGATGGCAGAGTCGGTAAGTTACCGGCATGGACCATGGTGCTATTAGCACCATGGTCCAACACCAGGGTCGTAATGAGGGCCTTAGCGTCTACAAAATGCATGCTATGAAGGAAGGTGTGGTTCTCTGGCATGGATAAACTCATTGAAAGCACATTGAAGACATGTCACATATGCCTCAGCCTGCAACCCCCATCATTCCCAAAACCATTGCACATGACAACTCTCCCTGAGGGCATGTGGGAAGAAGTAGCAATTGTCTTCTACAGTCCATTGAAATCAGGAGAATACATACTGGTAGTTTTAGACGAATATTCCAGATACCCTGAGGTTGAGATACTACCATCCACAGCCTCCACGGGCCATGATCCCTGCATTGGACCGGATATTCTCTGCATACGTCATCCCGAAGGTAGTGAAATCCAACAAAGGCCCCCATTCACCGGCAGTGACTTCCCCAACTTTGCCAAATACATGGGATTCCACCACAGAAAAATGATTCCGCTGTGGCCCCAGGCAAACGGGGCTGTACAACGGTTTATGGCAAACATTAAGAGGGCAATCCGTATACCAACTCCTACAGGACTACCGAAACACGCCACATGATTCCACAGACATATGCCCGGCAGAACAAATGTTTGGTTGCCCCATACGCTCTAGACTTCCCCACGCGGACCAGCCCAGCGAAGAGGATCTGCCGAGCCAGGAGATAAGGAGAAGGGATGATAAGTCTGAAGAGAAGATGAAAGACTACGCAGAGCGAAGACACTGAACTCGTGAGACTGACCTGAAGGTTGGGGACCACGTCCTTGTGTGACAAACTGTAGAGGAGGTCTCAAATAAAGCCTGCACTCCAACCGCCCATTTTGAAGTACCAGGAACGTTCACACCGAAATATGTGGCATATGATGAGCAAATAAACCAGCAGAGAGCCGCAGTAGGGCTCTGTCCAGTACCTATCAGAAGAACAGCACCTATTGAAGTACCAATACCAAGAAAACCATGGACAGTAAGGTATCCATTGAGAAAACCGTATCAACAAATGAAACGAAGATCGTCTGAGTACAGTCCCTGAAGAAACTAAACAGCTGTTAATGGAAAACAAATTGTGACGTCACAAGAACCTAAACTGATTCACCTGCAGAAGAAATGACGACCAGACAATAACATAAAGAGACGAAACACCATGAACAAGGATATTGTGAACCTAAAGTGAAAGGACGATGTCAAATGCAGAAGCTTAAGCCACAAGCATGATAAATATAGTCGACCAGTTTACGCATGTACATAGGCTTGGAACCGCAAGAAAGCTAAAAAAATCATGGAGCTTGCTATGCTTAGTAGAAAGATAGTGCGGCAAGGGCCACTATACATAATCTATCTCAAACAAAGCACATTATATAAGTGTATTTCCACTTTGCACAAGAAGCAGAATCAACCCAGGTTACTAAAAGCCACACAAAAAAAGGCTTCATATTTAGCAAAATCGTGAAGAGTCGGCTGAAACGAAACTCAGCAGAGGCAACTCGTGCCAGGAAAGCCAAGGTTGTACCGATAAGAAGAGACGAACAGTAGCTACATTTAATTGAAACTAAGAACAGAATATCCTGATTCTGAAAGGTTGAGATAAGAAGACAAAGACAGGTGGTGGGTAAATGAAAATCAAATACACTAATTGATGGAGAAAGAGGCAAATTCACGGTATCCGAATCACGTGACCAGCCGAGCAAGAAGAAGCGAGAGCTCACACCTACGCATGGCAACAGGCCAGGAGAAGATATGAGAACTTTTTCAGACAGAAGATGCAGTCTCGAGGCCAACCACATTGAAATAATTGACACATGGCTACTAAAGTGATGAATGATTGTAACAATAATTGGAGGAAGGCCGGGTTACTAAGGGGCACCCCGCACCTGGCCGACCCTCTGCATGCTGCTAAGCAAAGTGGAAAAGTATGCATGGGTTGGTGCCAGCCCAGTCACAATGGACCAAATAATCTAGGGTCCCATAGTTAGTAGAGCCTATAGGACGTCGTATTTTTAGTGACGTCTGCAGTAGCCATTTTTGAAGGAAGGGCTTAGATGCCCACCTGACAGTGTTTACCCAATCCCCTCACTCCATTACCATATACAGATATAGCGCCTATATTAAAGTTACCTTTTCCTAACCAATAGAAATGCATGCCAAAAACGTCAGTGATGATGTGTTTTCAGTATAAAGGTTAGGATTTTTGTAAAGATCGTTGGAGTTGTGAAGCGAGAAGGAAGATCACGCATCCGCTGATATTCATGAGACTCCCCGTTTTTTGTACTTGTCATTAAACGGACTCCCTTTGCCAAACCGTTGAGTTGTCCTTATTAATTGGTTTTGAAGTATATATCTGCACCCCCATCCATCTCACTGGTGCTGCTATCTTGTCTTAAAATGCTTCTGAGCAAACCCCAACTCTATGGGCCGGTTCGGGGTCTCGGAGCACAAAATGCAATCTCACAAGGACACACCACCTTTTGATCTACAGCCCCTAACCATCACCAGCATGAACGGATCCAAGCCATGGTCACCGCAGAAAGGACTGGTAGACAGGTGGCCCAGAATAGTTCTTTCTTCAGGAAAACGCATGACGACTAGCCCCAAGTAGAATGCGGACGGAGTGAAAAAGAAACCCGAGTCTGAGGAGCAAGTGGTTGTGGGGAGCGAACAAGACGAACTAAGATGTCCCCACGCCTAAGAGAGACCAAGCTGCACCATCCAGAAAGCCAGACCATGGATTGAAGAGATGGAGTAGGACTATGTTATTTTGGGCATTGTGCGTGGCACCAGGTCAGGTGACGCCACGTAGGTTGAGAGGGTCACATGACTGCAGTTTATGTGAGCGCGCACAGTGCACCAATAAGAGAGAGTTGTTATTACCGGCAAAGTGTGTGGCCGCAAATTATTTACCGCAGTGCGTCTAGGCCGTGCGTGGCGCGGCTAAAATCTGGCAACGTCATCCATAGTAATGATATTTTGCATCGCTGTTTGAAGTATTGATTAAAAGCAGATTGTTATCACAACTGCATATTAAAGACATCTCAAGTTGACCCACTACAGATGCTCTGACTCCTGGCTTTTAGGCTCACATCGGATTGCATTATGGCATTTGCAGACCTGTGTTTTCTACTGGCACAACTGTACAAGAGTACATAAAGATGTGAGCTACACAGCCACAACTTGCCAAACATCCATCATTTACCCAAAAGATGCAGCAGGAAAATGCACACTGCAGTTTAAAGACCAGAAATGTGTAAACTGTGCAACAAGGAAACCCGGGCTCACAGCTAGGCTTCCCTTTTTGACTAATCTATGTGATGCTGGGCCAATCCCTCTACCTAATTATTTTCTTTGGCTGATCAAATTGGGATCACCCGTAAGTGATTTTGTGAAGTGTGGAATACACAAGAAACCTCAATCTTACACCGCTAAATAGACGAGGGTGTTAGTTCTATGTACAATAATATTATCATGTATATAGTACACATCGCGCAATGAACTGCCCTTTAGACTGGCCATTGCTCATGGCATGATCACTAGTGAGTCATGATATATTCCGAAGAGAAAAGTTAAATAAATTAAATACTACAGCATTTGGTTGGCAAAGGGGCGTGCCTGGGCCTCGACTATGTAAGGAGTTTGCCAGCCCGATTTTAATATTTGCACCCCCCATTAGCCGACGGGCAGTAGCAATGTGGTCTTCATCTGCACTTGTTTGGCATGGGGGCTACTTGCCTAATCCTGAGGCTGGATCCCTTCCCTGCATCGCTTTGGTTTTTCCTCCCTCTCTCCCGTGATCTACATCTACTAGGACATGTGTGTGTCGCCTGCTGCTCCCCCTTTTGCCTGATGGTGGACTGGTGAAGGCTCTTCTGGGGCTTACGCCAACTAGCAGCTCTGCTTGCTGCTTCCCTTCGCTCCTCAGACAGGCATGTATGAGGCAACTTATTGTTCCTCACTGTTTCAACCTCAATCGGATTACATGTGTTGCGGACGCATCCCTGACACCTGCAAATTGCTCACAGATCACTGCAGCAGGTGCATCAACCACAACACACCAAATGATATGGAAATGATCTATTCTGTAGGATGGGGATAGTCGGGGCTTTAAGTGGGCCCGGGCCTGCCGGGTCTCGACCCCGGCAGGCGCCAAAATCTCATTTTCAGGCAGGGCCCTGTCGGGGCCCACTAATCTCCCCTGGCAGCCCCAGCCACTACACGAAAATACTTTTTTTCTAAAGCCTGAAGCTCTCGCTTGTGTGCAAGAGCTTCAGGCTTAAGAAAAATATACCTTTTAGCCATAATGGTGGTGCCTCACCTGCGATACATCCCTTCAAACAAGAGATGCCCGTGGGCCGGCGCCACCATTATGGATAAAAAGTGAGGCCGCTGGAAGCAGAGGTCTTGTTTTCTAAATCCTGAAGCTCCCGCAGATTCGTGGGAGGTTTAGTCTTTAGGAAAAAGGCCTCAGCTTCCAGCGCCTTCACCCTTTCAGTCTTAATGGTGACGCTGCCACTCCCCAGCTGGCGAGGGGCAGCGCCGCCATTAAGGCTGAATAGGCGAGGCGCTGTCCCCTGCCAGGCAAGCCTATAGAAAATAAATGCAGAGATCAGCACCCTCTCCCCACATCTCTACAAAAGGCTGATTGGCAGAGGTGCCAGTAGCCCATTGAGCTGGGCTCGTCAGGAGGCGTGGCCTAATGGGCCAGCAGGACCCCCGACATTAGGCCACGCCCCCTTGATGAGCCCCGCCTCATTTTTAGTGCCACTTAAGGCACTGGATAGGTGAAAATGTGAGAAATATATGCCGGGAAAAGCTTGGTTTCCATTTGGGCAGCCTTCCATGAAATCATGTTTTACCCCATCAGCCCCACAACAGAAGGTGGGCAGCCAGATGCCAACTAATCCTGCTCCCGTCCGTGTGATACATACATAAGGCTGCCCAGAAATGCTAGTGGCTCTGATTCGTTTAAACCCGTCTAGCCTTCACTATTTAGTATTGTCATTAAATCAGAGTGTTATTAAAAAAGCAGTGCCTGGCCAGTGTGTTGCCCATCGACACGTGCCTGCACTTCACACGACATCGCCCGACTCACAGTCTGTGTCATAAGGTTGAGCCCACCTGCGCCAGCCCACATACATCTAATAGTTGGCACTCTTTAATGTGGCACCCCAGATGGGGGGCAGTGTGTTCTGTGCTCTTTCCAAGACTCCTTAGGCGCGTGTGTGCAACTCCTGAGTTTTGCAAAAACAAGTGCCCGTTGGCACGAGGATATACCTAATGAATGGATGATGCTTTTGGGTGGCAAACGGGTTCTATCCTGACAGGTCAAACATAACCATAATACAATCCTGGCCCTATCCTCTTCGAAATAGCTATCCCAACAATGTCCAACGAAACCTCCCTCGGCCTCTGAGAATAGCAACCCGGCCTCACTGGCCCAAGGGACCCCACCCGTGCTGTTCAATAAGCATTCCCCGGACCTAAAGGCCGCAGCTGGCTGAAGCGGTACCACGGGGCTCCTTTTCACATGATGTTGGGGGGCGCGGGGGGCTTCCTTAGAGTGGAGAATAGTCTGGGGCACCCACGGGGTGCATGCATTGCAATGGAGGCAAAGAAATGCAGCCAGGGGCTTTATAACTGCCAATGATGACCAGACGCCCAGCCAGCAGGGAGGTCCACTGACTGAGAATCAGTGACTCCTTTGCCAGCGAGGTGCAGAGGCCCCAGGCAGGCAGGACACGCCCTGAAGGACTCTAGCATATGCAGCCTGTGAAGCACGTGCTAAAAGCAGCTCGTCCTTTTTTGCATAGACTTCAATAATAGCCTGGCAGTTAAGGGGTTAAAGTCCTGAAAGACATGCCCATATTGCCGTGTTTTAGGGAAGCTTTTAGCCAACATGGAGGCAGTAGTTAGGAGGGCCCTTTTACCCAAAGAGGTTGAAAGGCCCTGAGGCCGTCCCTGCTATAACAGCAGTACATTTTCCCATGGAACAGTTCGCCTTGCAGGCCAAAGACAAGCGTGTTTCTGTCCGTTTTCCTTCTTTGTCTACAAAGCGGCTCTTTCTTTTTCAGCAGGCCTACTGTCATATGGGCCAAACTTCTGTTTCCAAATATTCTGCCATAAATGAGTTTTCATGAGTGCGGAACACTGAAAAAAACATGAATAGCAGCATTTTACCCCATTCCTCGCCCTGCTTTAGCAGTTCTGGGATGTCGGAAACTGCCGCCCCTTTTCCCGGACGACAAATGGCCGATGAAGACCGGAGGGTGAAAGGGAGGGCTGCCACCCGGCAGCCGGGCCCCCGGCCAGGGAATGTGCTCGAGCGCGTGATCTCTCTGCTGCTTCCTCCACACACATGCCCCTCCCCGCACCTGCCCCGCCAGCAGCGGCAATGTGCTTGCAACTTGTAAGCACATACAAAAGGTCATCAGGGAGGTTGGGGGGCCGGGGTGGAGGGGGAGGGGAGCCGATGCTTGTACATGCCACCCTTCCCATCACATGAAAGCTGTGTTTTTAAGGCGGTGTATTCTTCCTACGTGTTTTCAATACTTTCAGTGCATAACACACTATAATAAACTGACTATCCCTAGGCACTGAATCTTTTGACGTATGGTACGGAAGGATAACTGGACCAAGATAGCGCTTCACACCACACTAGGTGCCTCTGGGCACTACATGCAGAGATTTATAACCTCCCTCCCATAAACATTTTCCACTCGTTGTATTAATCCTGAGCACCTGGAAAATAGGCCATGGTTTCCTATATTGTTGAAAGCAGGGTCTCAAAGGTGCACAACTTTTAAACCTAAAAAGCGGTACTTCCATATATCCTGAAGACTTGAGGACAGTCGTAACAAGACATTTCACAAGGATCCCAATCAGATGTTAAGGTGGCTAAGTCTGGCCGCTGATCCTAACCGACCACGCCCCCACGGCATAGCTTAAAGCAGTGCCAGGCATAGCTTAAAGCAGTACCAGGCATAGCTTAAAGTAGTGCCAGGCATAGCTTAAAGCAGTGCCTGCCAATGTACTGAAATAAATGCAGGGTACACATGGATTTGCCGGATCCGAGATCCGTAGAGACAGGTTTTGCCAGATCGAGGGAAATCCAGCCTAAATGCCGGCGCTGGGTGGTGCTCGCTACTGAGCTAGCTGGCTCTAGGCATTGCATTGATGGATGACTGGAAGAAGAGCCGCACCCAGACTTCTTTCTACACTGATATACAAAATAATGGGAGCCCCTCTACTGAGAAAGAACATGGTTTAAATAACCTGTTCAGTGGCGTTTCTTCCACTCAGGAGGGTCTACAACCAGGCTTTAGCTCACGGCACCCTTTACCACAGCGAAACATCTATTTTCATATGAGTCTGGTCCCACCCACCACCCACAAGGGCAGTCCAGCACCGAACTGCTAGTCAATTCTCCTCTAACCAAGAGTACCGCCAGCAACCACAGACGCGTGTTTCGTCCTTGCTGGGCCTCATCAGTGAGGTGGAGTTGAGCCTCTGTTTCTATACTGAAGGAAGAGTGTCTAGGCACTCACTCTATGTATGGCTGTATGGAAGGATGACTATACTTCGACTTTCATGCGCAGATACAACCTAACGGAACGGCATAGTGCCACGACCTTCTGCCCAGAACACATGCCGTGGCATTCAGGAAAACTAAAATGTCTGGAAGCCATCACAATGAGGAACTGCTAAAACCCTAGGAGAACGCCCTCCCTGTCTCCCAGAATATCTAAACTCTCTCCACTGGCTCCCAGTGGCTGCAAGGATCAAGTTCAAGACCCTTTGCATTGTCCAAAAGGTTTTCTGGGGCTGGGGCCCCCACTACATCAAACTCTCTCTTCTTAAACATCTTTCTTCTTGAGCGCTTCGCTCAACTACCTCCCACTCTCTACGGGTTAGGCACTTCTCCGGGCAGCGAGGGGGCGGGGGTTAGAGCTCTCTCCTCTGCAGGTGCCTCTATCTGGAATGGCCTCCCTGCCCCTCTCAAACTCAAGCAGGACCACCCTAGGTTCCAGAAGCAGCTCAAAACCTTCCTTTCCGCTTCTGCTTTCTCTCCCTTGCTGAACCATCTGTCTGCTGCGCTGACTGGGCCGCTTGGCTACCTTCTGAACCCTATGGCTACCAGGCTCCTCTACGACCTGCAAGCACCTGCACTGCCTCTGGGCCTCTGTGCACTTAGGGGCTGTATGTGGTACCCTACAGCCCCACCCCCTTGCACTACCCAGAGCTGGCTCCTCCAGCTGCACTTCCTCATAGCAATCGGTGCCTTCACCGCACTTCCCCCTTCCGACACCCTGGCACCTCTCTCCCTCTCCCCCCTGCACTTGCCCAATCTGAATGAGACAAGGCCTAGTAACATTGGGTTTATAGTGATATTTTCGAATGCAATAGTTTCGAATGGCAAAGTTTCGAATTAAAATGCGTCAAAAAAAATGAATTTGTTTTTCTTTTTTTTAATGGGGGGTCCCCCCTAACCTCGGTTTTTTTACCCCTTAACACCCAATTTAATAAAAAAAAAAAAACTTAACCTACAAAAAAAATGCATTTTTTTGATGCATTTTTTCCGAAACTTTTGTCATTCGAAACTATGTTTTTGAAAAAATTACTGGATACCGTAAGATTGTTCTTTTAGTCCGCACCTAGAAACACTTGTTTACAGGCGTGTGTGTTATAAATAACTCAGCATCTCATACCAACACAGGACATCTTCATGCATCAACCGTTAAAGCCAAACACCTCTCACCATAACGCAACCCACAGCAACGCCAATAATTTGAAAGCCCTACGCAAACCTAAAGAGCACCCTCACCTTTTGACTAAGCCTTAATTTCCCTGCCTCTTGCACCTAAACACACAAATGCAAACCAGATACTTGCACATGGCTTAAAAAAAAATTATCTCCCGACACCTCAAACATCAGAAACGTACACCTCTAATTACAACTGACATACTCAACACACACGCACATTATAAGCGCAAGGCTATCCCTCTTGACACAAAGCCTTCACTGCCTCTCACCCATCACATCTAGAAAGCTTACAAGCACACAGAGCTTGGTGAACCTCCGATATACAACCTCTGCACAACATTACTACAATATTGCCTTTCCCTCTCCTCCCAACTAACCAAGCCCACCCATTCTCTTCCAGGTGCGCCAGAGCGACTGGCGATCAGGAAAATGACAGTGGTGTCTTGTACAAATCTTAATAACATAGCAATATCTAGAAAATATACTGTGCACTGAGCTATCATCTCTAGGCGCTTTGTGAAGTAATTGATGGATAAAAGGATAATTGCACCCAGATGGCACTCTATGCTAAACTAACCACCTCTAGGCAATGAATGAATGGATGCATAAATGAAAGTACAATTGAACTGATGTAGCACAATACACTAAACCAAGCTTCTCTAAGCACTGCATGAAGGAATGGATGGAAAGATAACAGCACCCAGAATGCACTCAACGTCTCTAGAAACTGAATGAATGGATGGACAGAAGCATAGCTGCACTTAGGCGGAGTTCTCTACTGCTCTACCCATCCCTAAGCACTAAATGAATGGACAGATACAAGGATAACTGCATCTAGATATTAATAATGTGATGAGTTATAAAGCACTTCTTCCTGATCCCACATTTTCTATGCGCTGTAACAATCATACCCACTCGTGGTCCTCAATTTATGAAACTAAGGAGGAGGAAGGGCTGTTGCACAGCATCCCCCTGTTCCTAAGGTGAGTGCACTGTGCTGAGCCACCCACTCGGCTAGCTTTTCTATCATTTATCAAAAGTCTCTAGGCACAAAATGAAAGGAAAAAGGGAAGAATAACTCTACTATCTGATGCTCTAGGCTAACTAATCACCTCTAATAACTGAATGAATTGCTAGCTCAGGGGATGCCCTTCAGGCGATAGATAGAATTGGGTGCTGCATCCACCTTTGCTGGGCACTACAAGAATAAATCTCTGGGTGGACAGATATAGTGTTTTTAGCTCAACTAACCATTCCTGAATGAATGAATGGATTTAAGGCTAGCTACCCCTAGATAGCCCTCTAGACTGAACTAACCTCTCTTTCATTTGTATTGTTGCCATATTTCAACAAAATACATCTTGTGAAGCACAATACAGAACTTGTATTTGGATTGGATTTAAGAACGCAAACTTAGCTAGGAAGCAACAGCATGCTGTACACATAATATGGGGTTAGCAGAGGTCAGTGGAAGGGGTGGTTACAGGTTAAAGTAGCTTGGATATCCCATTCTACACTGGTGGCATATGTCTAGGGGTAGCAGGCCCTACGTGTCTTGTCTATTAAGACTTGCAAACCAAACAGTAAAATATATCAAACAGGTTGTTTGCAAGCAGAGTATAAAAAGTCCCTCCCTCAGAAAAATATGTTTCATGAGTGATTCCAAAAGTCAGGTCATTGACATGCAGTTGTTCTCTAAACTTTTAGGACTCTCTGGCGAACGTTGCCTTGGAAAGCATGTCCTTAATCCAGTTCTCAATTTCTCAAACATTTTCAAATTGATCAAAGTCAGTGCCCTCCAACCAACGCCCATTTTGCTCAAATATGTTCTCACATGTGCACATGTGTTGCAAGGTAGCACAATCGCCCCAATCACAAGATAGTAGCACCCTGAGAGTAATTGCTGAAGAACCGTATTCATTCTCAGAAAAAGGCCTAGCTGAAAAGGAGACAAAAGGCGGACTTCCCACATCCCCCGCCTCTCTGGCAGTGCCAGCATTTGGCATCATCATTTAAAACCAGCCTCAAACATCTATAATGCAGTTCACTAAGAACGCAATAAACCTTTTATAGTTTCAGGTCATCCTTAGGGAGTTTTATGCCCTTTGTCTGGTTTGACCACGCCACATCGAAATCATCCATGGACATTCACAATCTCAACTCTCTCTCCTCTTTCCCAGCAACCTCCTTTTCATGTTTGGGATGCATAGAGTATCAAGCCGCTCTGCTGTGGAAGAGAAGGGGCGACCAATAAATGTACTTGCAATAGCGCTTTCATGTACCTCCTATTCAGAAAGATACAGAGCTCTTCATGCTGAACCTACCTATCTTGTTCCCTCTTGTGTAGGACTCTTCTAATGTGTAGATTTCCAAAATGAATTGGGTTGCCACACCAAACCAGACCAATCTTCCAGATCCCCAGCAAGATCTGTGCTCTACTTAGAATGTTCTTTTTGAGTCACCTTGATCACCGGATTCCCAATGTACAAATCTCTCCAGCACCTATTTTCTTCAAACCTCGAATCTGTAGTGAGACGGACAATCAGGCCTCCAGATAAGGTGCATACTAGACCTTTTTACCATGAAAATCTTGTAAATACGACAGCTTTATTATTTTCCTGTGTACATTTACACACAAGTTTAGTGCAGAGGGCAGTGCAAAGGTCGGGTTCCTTGACACAAACCAGAACACTTCTTTTGATTTTTATCTACTGTAATTGCAAGCCCTAGAGAAAAGCGTCTGAAACAGAGTTTATTTCTCTGAAGCCTTAGTTGCAATTGAGAATTAATCTTTTGTAACAAATTATACTTTTTTCCCCAATGAAAGCAAACCATTATTGCACAATTATATTTTTCAGAGTTCCTGTGCTGTGTGCAAAATCATGCAGAGGCAGATTAGGTTTACACTTATAATTTAATTTACACTCTGATTTATAAAAACAATGTATTAAATGATGACTGTGTCCGGTCTAGTTTACATCCATTCAACCTTGCAGTCAATGGGGTACATTACTATAAATGATCAGTGGCAGCAGAGTCTTTGCTCAAGGGTGAGCGATTGTTATTACACCGATCACAGGTGTTCTAGCCTCTCAAATCTTCAAGCCTACAATTAAAACATCCAAAACCTAACTCTCCAGGAAGTGCAAATGCTGTTAAAAAACAAACAAAAGAAAGTTACATTTGTAATTGAAATAGAAACTCAGTAAAACCTGTCCCTGTGATAATCCAGATAGGTATTTAACTTTATGTAGTGCTTCATACATGGTTCATCCAACATCTAGGCACTGTGATTATTATACCTCAGTCGATACTCAGTTGACCGACATTTGAAGGATTTTAGCCAATAATATAGCTCAGCCGTTTGAGCACTCGTTGCTGTGATCTGTTAGTGATTTGTAGGTTTTAGGTTTGAATCCCGGCAAGGCCAACTCAACCTTTCATCCTTTCGAGGTCGATAAAGGAGTCCCGACTTCGGTTTGGTGATAATTGTGATAAATATGTTCTATGTACAGCGCTTTTCCACAAGCGCTATATAAATAACCATTTTACCGTGAGTATAGATATAGAATTTAGCATGGAGTCCTTGCCTCTCTGCACTGTTGTATCATAACATTGGCATACCATTAGGTAGTAATAGCTCCAGGAAATGAGGACTTTCATTAAACATCAAAAGACAATTCTGCTATAGAACCTCAAAAAACATGCTATACAATTCATGTTTGCTTTATAATGTAATTGGCTAGGTCTTTGTGTTTTCAACATTTAACTATAAACAGGAGAGATCAAATGGCCAGACCGTAGAGAAATAATGAAAGGTGTATTTTGTCACAATGCAGAAAGCTGCTGCATAGTAATGATTGCCGTACAGTTTTTGCACATGTTGGCTGGATGTCACATACATTTTATCCTCTTGCAAAGGAGAAAAGTCATTTTTACTCTCTTAAAATCACATTTACTCTTAAAGTTTAAAAATAGGGAGTAAAATACTCCCACCTCAACATCTTATCAGGAGCACTGCAGACAGTTGAACTGTAGGTGCACTATAATGCTCTTAAATGGTGGGTAAGAAATGCATCTTCTCCATTTGAAGCCGGGAGTCGGCCTCTCCCCCTCTCGCTACACCATGCAGAATTCTTCCCTCGAGTAGTTGTAGAAGGCGGGCAAACTGTGCCCCACATCTTGTCACTCCCCAAGTGCACTTTCTGTCAGCCTCTTTGACTGTGCTTTTTACCTGCCCAAGGACAGTTTCCCATGAGCTTGCCAATCCAAAGAATAACGATTTACCAATAAGAATCTCAGGAATTGAAAGAAACATGCATTCATTTCTGGAGGATTATAATTTTGCTAGTATTCACGCAATTGGTTTTTAAGTAACAACATGTCTAAGTCAACTTTATTGATCTTATTTAGATTCCTTTCCATACATAAACCTAAGCCCATTACCCACGTAGATGTAAACATTTTGTGCAAGCGCCAAAACAAACAAGATTCCAAAATGCCTATCAGCTCCAAATGTACTCTATATTCTGAGCAAAAGCGACGTTTCTGAAGTACCATCAGTAACAAGAGTCTTCCAAATTGGCGTATGAAAGGATTGCAAAACTCAGACGGCGGCTTTCTTTCTCTTCATCCTTGGACTGTTGCCCCAGGTGAGCTGCAGAAGATTTCAAGGGCAGGTCAGAAATTGGAGCGAACAAACGCCAAACCTGCCTTGCCCTCAGGAAACTGGAAAACTGACTTTAGCAAAAGCGATTCTTTTCCTCATAGTACGTTTCTGAGGAAACCAACATTGCTCTAATGGTCTGTGGAGAAAGCCCTGTTTTACTCCAATACAAGCTTTCCCCTCATGAATTGCAATAGTGGCTGGTGGGATGTTACTTCCTGTCATATCGTGTGTCAGATTTAAGAATAGGCTCTATGGGCCTGATTCACTGAGCGTTTTCCTATGGGATTGGGCCAATATAAAACGCTTCTGTGGATTGGGCCCATCATCTTTTCCCCGTCTTACCTATACAAAGCATGAATCTTTAGGGAATACAATGAGTTTAATTTTACTCATCAAATATTGCCCAGTTCTGCTGCAAAAACGTTGTTGTCATCATTAATTAGTGAAACTTTTCTCTAGTTTGCACAAAGCATCCCATTCATATCCTCCTCCGCAATTAATATTATTGTGCCTTGCCTCAACAATGCCGAGACAAAGTAATGGGAGGGTGACCGAAGTTAGTCTAATTTAAGAAATGTTGTAAGAGGACACATCTTTGCTTGAAAGGGAGGAGGAGGTGATTCAAGATTGAGGTAGGGCCAGCATAACCTGGAGGATGGATGATAGTTAGTGTGGGTGGGAACTGGGAGAAGAGATTAGTTTATCTTAGGACTGGGTCCAGAGCAGTAGAGAGAGTAAGGAGGGATTCATTGTGGGAGGCAAGGCGACCTAGGGAGTTTGACGTAATCCATCATCACAAATGGAGTCCCATATCTTCACCTGGTGGATTTGAGGAGCGACCCAAAGCTGGGGGTGTGAGCAAGATGTTGGGAAAGAGCAAGCATAACTGTGATGATGTAAAGGGGAGGCGGCATGTGAAGAGTTGACATCCGAAATGGCTTGCTCACTAGAGGTGAGTGGGGTGCAGAGAGACGTAGGAGAACAGACAGGAACTCTGCTTTTTGGGCTGCCACAGAGTCCTGTATGAATTTGACTTCGTGATGGGGAGGACAATGGAGGGAGAGTAGATGAGGGACAAGGACAGAAACGTGCATGAGGCGGTGATTGTCGGGAGAGGTATCAATGGAGGGAGGAGTAGAGAGGAGGGATAAGGAGAGGTAGCCCTGGCCAATGTGTCACCACAATTCTGGGCGGATTGGTTGTAAAGAATGGCCAGGAAGTATCCTGCTCGAGACATTAAGCAGTGGAGGTATTTGGGAGGGTGAAATCACCCATAATGATGAGGCCTCAGTGTTGTGACACTACCTTTCGAGGTAAAAGTCAGTGAGGAAATACTTGAGAGGACTATAACTTTAATTGATGAGTAGAATAGTAAGATAGAGTAGTGCAAGGAGTGGAACAGCGGTGTTCCCAAAGGAGTTGAAGAGAAATGTTTATAAGTGTTGTGGTGGTTGGAAAAAGGTGTCAGACACTTTAAGGGCATTTTAGGAGCTTCAGCATTGCCTACAGCCACATATAAGGATGTTAGATTCTTCTTCCCCGTAGGCAGTCCCATATATGCCGATAGTGTGGCTGATCCAGGGAGTTCCTCACAGGAACGGGATTCCTTGTCCTCTAACGGGGAGAAGGGACGAATTCCGTCGATTTTTCACATACCTTTCCCTTATTGTGGTGGCTGCCCCATCTCGGTCATGATTCATGTCTTAATTAGTCTTGATGGACTTTTGTTCTTCCCAAGGTCTGGTTTTATGTTTTCGTAGGGTTGCTTTTTGTTGGAGACCGTCTTTCTCCAATTCCAGAGAGGAGGGTCTGGGAGGTCAATTGAATTTTCCCAAGATAGAATAGGGGAATGCCTTTCCAATGTCTTTTGGCCCAGAGAAGGATTGGGAGCTGTGAAAAGGTTGAGAAGTCCGTACCAATAATTACTTCCTCTGGGAGACCTGGTACGATAGCTGTTTGCACAGTTGTTAGTTGTTGCTGACTCTCAACACCACCAGTACTGTGGGATAGGTCTCAAAATCCCAATGAACACAGGTAATCCTGACAGCTTGATAATTCTTGATCTCTTCAGAGTACATGAGGTCTGTTCTAATGGTGGTCTCTCTACTGCCTGAGACGATAAGAGCTTTAGCCTATAACACATTTTCTTGCACCATCTCATGGGTCTGAAAGGGTTGAGAGGTACAGTAGTACATTTCTGTTTTATCAGGGTCACCTTCTAGTTCCCCTTCTTGGTGTCCCCATTGTTCTGCCGCTAACCAGCTCACTTCCATAGTTTCTTCTATGTAGTTTTTAGGGCAGACCCATGCTAGATGTCCCTTTTACCCACAAGAGAAACAAAGAGGGGGGTTAAAAATGTGGTTTTATTCACCCCCCATTTCTTGTCTAGTGATTGGTCGCTGGTTGGTCCCGGGTATGGTAGTCATTCTCTTAGGAATTTCCGACCTATTATAGACTTCCCTAGCAGGTATTCTTTCCACCCTGTGAACTTTTTCCTATGCCAAGAGTCTAGGGGAGGTTCTTGCATCCTTTTTTGTCTGCACCTTTATCTACATCTTTCAGATACTTGGCTGCCTCTGAATGGGCTTGTGCCATTATGACGGTTTCTAGAGATGGTTGAGGCTGTTGTAATATCCTCATTGTAGTGAGGAGGGTAGGGCGTTTATAAATTGTTCTAACGCTAGTGCCTCTAAAACCTCTGATGGTGTTTTCCTCCCCAACCAGTGTGAAAGAGCATGTTGTACTTGTCCTGGTAATTCCAGGGGAGTTTCACTTAGTAGAAGTTGGAGGTCCCGAAACCTTTATTGGTAAAAGGCCTCAGTCTGTCCCACCCATTCTAATAGAGCTCGCTTTATATCTGGGAAAGCAGTGGTTTCTAGGGGTTTGATATTCTGACATGAGGATTATAATTCTCCCTTTAACAAGGGGCCTAAAAACCATACTTTTAAGTCATCGGCCCAATGGAATTGGGTGGCGATTCATTCAAAGTAAACAAAGAAGGTGGCCAAATCCTCTCCCTCCTAAAAAGGGTTAAAGTACCCCATGGGGTACTAGCTGGTGTGAGTGGCCTGTTCGTATTAAGTCAAGGCCATTTTGTAGGCATTGATCTACTTTAATCTGATAATCTACCAGTCTCTCGAGGATGGATTTGAGTGTAGTCATCTCAACGTCTGAGGGTATTGAGGGAGAGGAAACCTCCTTATATCCACTTCCTCCTTGCCAGAACTTTCTGGGACTTTGGAGCCAACGGTGGGTTTTTCTGAGTTTCAGAACTACGAGGTTTAGGTTTACTGCCCAACAATGTTTTTTTGCACAAACATCCTATAGTTGGGAGTTTGTAGATGGGCGGGCCATAAATCTGTTTATCTAAGTGGGTCTATCTCTTTGTCGGGATATTAGCATCCCACTCTGGCACCATATGTGGCAGGCCAGAAGAAGGAGTTGGCCACTTTAAGGGCATTTTAGCGGTTTTTAATGAAATTATATAGATAAGGCCTCACTGTCCCTGTCGCTAAAGGGTTCACCCCACCTATCTAAAATAACCAAGGGTGCTTATCAGTCGTCAGGAAGTCCTAAAATAAAACTTTCCTCGGTCCAAACCGAACTCTGATGACCCTACCACTAAGATAAACAACTTAGACTCATCCTAGAGAGGATGCTTATTCTCTTGGGTTGGTGATTTTTTCAATAGTCTCAGATGAAATGTCTCTGTTTCAACTGTTTCCTCTGTTTTTATAATCTTCTTAAAAAAAGCCTGAATATCTCCTCCATGAGCTCTTTTAATTCTTAGACAACACTCCTGGGTTGTGTGCTTTCTGTAAAGTTAGGTTGTGGCCAATCGGTCTTTACAGCCTTTTGCACACTTTAGTCTCGTGTTTTATAGTCTCTTAATTCACCTTCCTTAGATTACGAAGGACTTGATCCCATTTTATGATGTCTCTCTTCTGGGATCTTTTCTTGGTGCGTTCTCTTCTATTCTCGTACTCGCTTGGTACTATGTTGTCATATTTCTTAAGACACGGCTTTGGGTCATGTTTTCTCCAGTCTTCCTCTCTTGGCTTATGAGACTGTATCCCTTCCTCCCAGGGTATTTATCTCCAGTCTCTCTCTATCACCCTTTTGGGTTTATTTGGTATTCGCTCTGTGAGCTTTCCACATTGCCAGTTAAATAACTTTAGTCCTTGTGTCTCTTCTCTGGGACTAGGACGAGTTAAACTCTTGATGCATGTTATTCTCCTCACAGGGTTGTTGGTTATTGGCTCTAGACACCTTTGCCATTGGTAATTCAACAATTGTATTCCTCCTGACTCGTCTTTATGACTGGGACGAGTTGTACTCTTTATGTGTTCCTTTCCCAGACTGCCTCCCGCTTTTCCCGAGTTCCCTGGTACCTTAAGGTGAGTATGGGAATCTTGCAGGTCTCGGCATTCGCTCAGGTATTCTTCTCAGAACTCTGTTTCCTCCCGCTCAGCTTTCGTCTGCGTCCTCATCTCAGCTTCCCATTGGGCTTCTGCCTTCTTCGGACACGGACGACAAGGAGCGCTGCTCGCTCCCAGCAGTGATGGCCTAGGCATAGTTGTACAGGCGCTTTGCCCACCACTATTCGCTCATGGTCACGCCACCACCAGGTCCTGGACACCTCTTCTCTCTCGGACAGAGGTTTCCCTGGTACCTTGCTGGATGGTCTCCCGGGGTCTTGCTGTGGCGATCTTGCCTGTAAGAAAGTCGCCGTCTCCGTGGCTAGTATCAACTCTGCCCCTTTTTGGTGCGTGTTAGGAAAGATTTCGTAATTGTAGGTAATTTTCCCTCCATGTGGCAACCCCTAAACTTTTTGCTGTTGTTTTTCACCTTGTTCTCGACTTTGCCAGAGAAGTGCAGCCTTCTGCCGTACTCCTCTGGGCTTTCGCTCCATTCTTACAGGGAAACTGACATGCCCTTAAGACAGTCAGTACCAGGGAAACGCTGTTTTCTTTTATCATGTTGCGGCTTTCGTGCAACATGACACAAGAGGGCACTGTAAGCTAAGTTACTGCTCTCTTGGGTCTCTAGCCTTCTACAGGCCCTGGATACTCTTTTAGGATTGTAACTGATCGGTGCAAGTGATTCACGGACGGGAATGGTGGCAGCGATCATTTCTTGTGTTTTGAGCTCCTTTTGGCGTTTTAAGCGCGTTTCTCGCGCTTAGCCCAAAATGGTGGCCTGGCTCCCAAAATGGCCAGACTACGAGGCTCCTTTGTCCTGTCCGCTGACCGTCTTGCTCCCTTCGCCTTCCCCAGGTCGAGCCGACCCGGGGCCTTCCTTATTTGGGCATGTACTTTCCCGCGAAACACGGATGCTTTCGCAGGCTTCTACATGCCTGGTGTGTGCCTCCAGGATGTGGGCTGGGATGTCTGGTCCCAATACACATCCTGGGTGCCAGAGAGTCTAGGGTGGTGTGAATGCCTGGGACCACCGTGGTCCGTGATAGGTCCACGAATGGTGTGAGTGTTGATGAGCGGATCTCCCATTGGGTCCCCTCCGTTTTGGCACGAAGGGAACCGTGGATAAGAGGGGGCTGGAAAAACCACTACCATGTCGATCTCCTGAGTTCTCACGAACGAAGGAATACAGGAGCCAAGTATCCTGCAACCAAGAGGCTGAACCGAGGAATCGCTGGTGACCCACTGAAGGACTGCTCCTCTGCACTGCTGTCGCCTTGTGAAACCCTTTTCACCTTTGATCGAACCAGAAGGCCTGTACTGGTACTTCGACCCTTGGAATAGCGGGGACAGCTATTCTCGGCATCTTCACCACCTCCTGCTAGTAAGCCTTCGGAAGCGTCTCTGGGCCATCCAGCAGACTGACCAGCCTATACAGGAGTCTTGCTCTGTAACTGCCGCCAGGTTGTGTAGTATTTCGAGTCCTTGTCACTCTCACACGATTCGTACACTTGGCGTTCCCAGGTCTGAAGTGAGTAGTGTACATTTGGCTCAGATACACAAGGCCGCTCCGTTGCCCTGCTGTGGTAACAAACTGTGCGGGTTCCTTCATTTGGGACGTCTTTTACTCAACTCTGCTGCTGCAGACTCAACACGACGACGAGACGTCCCCTGCACTTCTGAACCTGCCAGCGACTGAAACTGACGCGGAGAAGCCTGGGTCTGCTTGCATCGGGGACCGGTGAGTAGCATAGCTAGGAACTGGTCGCCCTCCTGCAGGAGCCCATAGCTTTTCCCCGCTGTGTCAAAACAGCATGCCTTTCCGTACTCGCGCTCTGCTTCTGCCCACAGTGGAGGCTGCGCTTGAGTGGCGGAACACTGTTCTTCTTCATTTGTGCACTAAACTGAACTGCCTGATTTCCCTTGAATAGACTCCCCTTTTGCCCGTTGGCACCAGCGTGTGCAGGTACTTTTGAGCACAAGGCTCCACTCTTCGTAGGGCTCGGACTTCCTTTTAGTTAGGTGCCTCTGAAGGCGGACTGGGTCTAAGCATTATTTCGCACTGCCTGTTTTCCCTCCCTTTTAGGTGGACTACACATTTTGTGCATCTAACGCTTGAGACTTGTTTGTATTTGTATATATATTGTATTGGTATGGTATGTGTTGGTTTACTAGAGTTGTGTTGTGATTTCTCGCTATGGTCATTGTTTTAAAGGCCTTGGAATAAATGTGTATATATTTTTAATATAACACCTGTTTGGAGTAGTTTGTAAGTGTCCTTGCTTTGTGTGCTCATTGCGGGCTTTCAGTCACCCTCACCCCTCTTGAGACCTAGTCTTGACCGCCGCGATCGCTACCCTGATTGGTCTGGCTTGTCCAGAGGTTACCCTGTTCCAAGTAATTAGGTTGGCCTTCTGAATTTCTGCGCCGCCAGGACAGAGTTCAGAAATCCGTCTTAACAAATTGGTATACAGCGGTGGGATACGACTGAGGATATCCAGTGTTGCGCATGAACTAAGGCATTTCAAGTTATTCCTACGAGGACACGTAGTGAATTGTTATAGTATAACTTTAAAAAGGCCATAGTCCTATCTAACAGTATGGAAACAAATCCCTTGTTAACTTTAAATGCTTCCAAATCAGAAACATTGAAAAAGATGTGTGCGGAGAGAGGTGTTTCCTCTCAAGGCACGAAATTGGATATGATCCAAAGAATCGTGGCGTGGCAAGAAGCGCAGCTTGACGCGATAACTTCTGAGGACAGTGCGGAAGGAGGTGGGGCTGCTCTCACTGGTAGAACCGACGGTTCTGCCGCTGCACTGATCCACCGCGACCACGAGGACAGGGAGGATGAGATGTCTAATGTTTCCTCTGCCAGTGCTGATGGGGAGGCTATGCTTGAATTCAAGAAGCAAGAGCTGCGGTTTAGGCAGAAGGAGCTTGAATTCAGCATAGCCAAACTAAAAATCGAACAGGCAGAAAAACAGAAAGACAGGGATCACCAGTTGGAACTGGCCAAGCTTCAGGTTACAAATAGGTCCAAGGGTCCTGGATATGGGCCTGGGGCCTCCTCTCATCCACGGTTTCCGAAAGATCTGCTCAGTGTGTATGAGGAAAGGAATGACATTATGGACTGGCTGAATGCGTTTGAGTATGCATGCGAAGTTCAACAAGTTGACAATGCTGATAAGATTGCCTGGTTACTCAGCAGACTGCCCCATGCTGGCTGTAGTGCCATTATAGAAATGTCGACGGCTGAGCGAGCTGATTTCGCAATGTTAAAGCAAACTCTCATTTTAAAGTTTGTGAAGACTCGGCCCAATATTTGAAACGATTCAGAGAGAATAAGAAAAAGGAAGGTGGTACTTGGGTATTTTATGTCACCGAATCCTTGAAAAACTTAACTGGCTGGCTCGAAGGTTATAAGGTTTCTACCTTCGAAGGCATGATAAATCTTGTCATGCTGGAACACATTTTTGCATCTTCTTCCCTGGAGCTTAAGCAGCATTTGGCCGATTCGAAGGAGATGGATCCTAAGAAGCTAGCCATTGCAGCAGACTTATGGGTGTCACATCGAGTGTCCTATAAGGACAAAACTCATCCTGGTAAGCAGGAGGAAGGGAAAAAGTCCAAAGATAAGGAGGGTGGAGAATCTGATAAATCTTCTTCTCAAAAGGGCCACAAAAAGAAAAATAAGGGTAAGACACAAGAGAACTCACAGGGTAGTGGAGGTCAGCCTCCGAAACAGAACTCTGGTTACAATAAGCCTCCCTATGTAAACAGACCCAATGGATCTTGTTTTGCTTGTGGAGCAACTGATCACGTGAAGGGGGATCGCAGGTGTAAGGTTAGACCGTTGGGGGTCCACTCCGCTAATCTGGCCTTCTCCTCCTACGAGGAAGAAGAGATTACAGGAGCATCCTTCTCCTCGGACTAATTTCCCAGCGGGATAGAGGCTGAGGTAGTTTGTTTCCCTGGGTTCCTGGGAGCCTAAAGTCGCAGAGGCTTATGCTAGGATTCCAGATAATACCAAGCACTACTTTAAAGACAGTGTGCTGATCAATGGAGTAGATACTCCAGCTCTTAGGGATAGTGGGTGCAGTCGAACTGTAGTGGATTCTACTTTGGCAGACTCAGAGGAAGTTGCCAGAGCTACTCTGATGCCCACTAAGTTGGCTGACGGCCCACTGCGTATGTTCCCAGTAATACCTGTAAATCTTACTTTAAATGGTACAGCAGTCAGGATTCCAGTGAGCATTCAGAGAAACATCCCAGGAAAGGTCTTGTTAGGTAATGATCTCAGAGCTTTAGGGCTCGTAGGAGACACTGCCGAAAGACCCTACACACGGTCTCAAGCACGGGCAGCATTGGCCAAGACCAATACGCCGCCTCAGCCGAAGGGGAAACCCAAGGCGAAAGGAATAAATAAGTCAAGATGAGGGAAAGAGAATATTCCCCCGAGCTCGCCTACCACTGCGGTGGAGGAAGTTGGTCAATCGCCCGGGCCTGACGAGGAGGTGGCGATGCCTGAAGTATTTGACCCCAACGACCATCCTGAACTAAAAGACTTGTTAGTTGAAGGAGGTCCTGATAGGGACGAATTCAGTAAAGGCCAACGTGAGTGGCCATCTCTGGAAGGCCTAAGGAGACAGGCCTGCTCCCAGCTTGAGGGTGAACCTCCTGGGATGCATAGGATTTATTGGGAAGGTTGACTCCTGTATAGTGAGCCCACAGAGTCTACAGAAGGAGACCATAGGAGGTTGGTGGTTCCCCTTGCTGTTAGGCCCTTCCTCCTGCAGTTGGCGCATGAAGTGCCCCTTGCTGGTCACCTTGGTATTAAGAGGACCAAGCAAAGGTTATCCATGCACTTCTACTGGCCCAAGGTGGGGGTGCAAGTAGAAAGTCACTGCCCGAGTTGTGCCTCCTGCCAGTTATCTGGTAAGGTTGGCTCGACAATCCAAGCTCCATTGGTACCACTTCCAGTTGTGGGGGTACCATTTGAAAGGGTAGGGATCGACATCGTTGGTCCCCTTGACCCGCAAACATCCTCGGGCAATAGGTTTATCCTGGTGCTGGTCGACCATGTAACCAGATATCCTGAGGCCATCCCATTGAAAACTATAACTGCCAAGTCAGTTGCAAAAGCTTTACTTGGCATATTTACTAGGGTTGGCTTCCCTAAAGAAGTTGTGTCGGATCGTGGCAGCAACTTTATGTCGAAGTATATGCAGGCTATGTGGAAAGAATGTGGGGTCACCTACAAGTTCTCTTCAGCCTATCACCCCCAGACCAATGGTCTGGTGGAACGTTTCAACAGAACGTTAAAGAGCATGATTGGGGCTCTGGAAGAACCTCGGAGAAGAAAATGGGATCTTCTTTTACCATGCTTACTGTTTGCCTACCGAGAGATACCACAGGAGGGTGTTGGCTTCAGCCCCTTCGAACTTCTGTTCGGTCATCCTGTACGGGGACCCTTAGCCATAGTCAAAGAGGGATGGGAGATGCCCACTCCCCCTGTTACTACCAACGTAGTTGATTATGTGCTAGGGCTCAGAAAACGGATGGTACTTCTGATGGGCTTAGCTAGTGATAAATTGAAGGCCGGACAAGCGCTGGTGAAACATTGGTACGACCAGAAAGCTTCCCTCATCAACTTTACACCTGGTCAGCAAGTCCTGATCATGAATCCCATAAGGCCTCGAGCTTTACAGGACAAATGGTCAAGCCCTTACACAGTGGTGGAGCCCCTGGGTGAGGTTAACTATTTAGTGGACCTTGGAAGGCCTGGACAGGCTCCAAAAGTGTTTCACGTGAATAGGCTGAAGGCTTTCGTCCCAAGAGTCGAAATCGCAGCACTGCTACTGGCTTCAGATGTTGAGGAAGAGGAGTCTGAACTTCTCCCTGACCTGTTCCAAAGCGGTCCTTCAGATAGCTCCTTTGAGGGTGTCCGAGTGGCCCCTCACCTGACTTCTGATCAGCAGGCTGAGGTGAAAAGTTTGCTTAGGCAGTTTCCCCCCTGTTTTTACAGTCGCCTGGTTTGACACCTTGGTGCAAACATAACGTAGACACAGGAGACAGTGTACCTACCAAAAGTAGGGGATACAGGATGTCAGACAAAGTACAGTCTTATATTAAGACCGAGGTCAACAAGATGTTAGACCTTGGGATGATTGAACCCTCTAGTAGTCCTTGGTCCAGCCCTGTGGTTTTGGTTCCAAAGGCAGGCACTTCTGAATTGAGGTTTTACGTGGACTACAGGGCTCTGAATGCTGTCACCAAGACAGATGCACACCCCTTGCCTCGAACAGATGAGCTGGTGGATACTTTGGGTGCCTCCAAGTACCTCAGCACGTTTGACCTCACTGCTGGCTATTGGCAAATAGCTTTAGCAGAACATGCCAAGGAGAAGACAGCGTTTTCTACTCCAGACGGCCTTTACCAATTCCGGGTAATGCCGTTCGGGTTGAAGAATGCACCTGCCACTTTCCAGAGGCTTGTGAATCATGTTTTGAATGGGTTGGACGAATTCTGTCTTGCATATCTGGACGATATAGCAGTTTTCAGTGCCACCTGGGAAGACCATGTGAAACACCTCGGGATTGTGCTCCAGGCTCTTCAGAAAGTACATTTGACCATAAAGGCTAGTAAATGCCAGATTGGACAAGGCTCAGTGGTTTACCTTGGACATGAAGTAGGTGGAGGGAGGATACAGCCTCTACCCAGTAAAGTACAAGCAGTACAAGACTGGCCTACCCCCACTACACAAACCCAATTGAGAGCCTTCTTAGGACTCACGGGGTATTACCGAAACTTCATGGCAGACTATGGCACCATAGCTGCCCCTCTGACTGCCCTCACAACTCCGAAGAAACCCAAGAAGGTAACTTTGACCGACGAGCGTGAGAAGGCCTTCAATGGCTTAAAAGACTCCTTGTGCCAGGCCCCTGTACTCAGGGCCCCTGATTATCAAAGACCTTTTATCGTGCAGACGGACGCCTCTGACACTGGGATAGGAGCTGTACTATCACAAGTAGATGAGAAGGGTAAGGAACACCCTATTGGTTTTATTAGTCGCCAGCTTAAGGACAGAGAGCTCAGATGGTCCACGGTAGAGAAAGAATGTTTTTCTGTTGTGTGGGCCCTAAGGAAGCTGAGGCCCTACCTCTATGGGACCCACTCCACTGTGCAAACTGACCATAAGCCCTTAAAGTGGCTAATGAACATGAAGGGGGAGAATCCAAAGTTGCTTAGGTGGTCCATAAGTCTTCAAGGCTTCGACTTCACTATTGAGCATAGGCCAGGTGTCCAACATAGCAATGCTGATGGGTTGTCCAGAATGTTTAACCGACCTGAACAAGAGACTCATCCAGGGGTGGATTAGTTCCCCCTGTCCATAGTCTGGGAGGGGCGAGTGCTAGGAAAGATTTCGTAATTGTAGGTAATTTTCCTTCCATGTGGCAACCCCTAAACTTTTTGCTGTTGTTTTTCACCTTGTTCTCGACTTTGCCAGAGAAGTGCAGCCTTCTGCCGCACTCCTCTGGGCTTTCGCTCCATTCTTATGGGGAAACTGACATGCCCTTACGACAGTCAGTACCGGGAAACGCTGTTTTCCGTAGTTTCTTTTATCATGTTGCGGCTTTCGTGCAACATGACACAAGAGGGCACTGTAAGCTAAGTTACTGCTCTCTTGGGTCTCTAGCCTTCTACAGGCCCTGAAAACTCTTTTAGGATTGTAACTGATCGGTGCAAGTGATTCACGGACGGGAATGGTGGCAGCGATCGTTTCTTGTGTTTTGAGCTCCTTTTGGCGTTTTAAGCGCGTTTCTCGCGCTTAGCCCAAAATGGTGGCCTGGCTCCCAAAATGGCCAGACCACGAGGCTCCTTTGTCCTGTCCGCTGACCGTCTTGCTCCCTTCGCCTTCCCCAGGTCGAGCCGACCCGGGGCCTTCCTTATTTGGGCATGTACTTTCCCGCGAAACACGGATGCTTTCGCGGGCTTCTACATGCCTGGTGTGTGCCTCCAGGATGTGGGCTGGGATGTCTGGTCCCAATACACATCCTGGGTGCCAGAGAGTCTACGGTGGTGTGAATGCCTGGGACCACCGTGGTCCTTGATAGGTCCACGAATGGTGTGAGTGTTGATGAGCGGATCTCCCATTGGGTCCCCTCCGTTTTGGCGCGAAGGGAACCGTGGATAAGAGGGGGCTGGAAACACCACTACCATGTCGATCTCCTGAGTTCTCACGAACGAAGGAATACAGGAGCCAAGTATCCTGCAACCAAGAGGCTGAACCGAGGAATCGCTGGTGACCCGCTGAAGGACTGCTCCTCTGCACTGCTGTCGCCTTGTGAAACCCTTTTCACCTTTGATCGAACCAGAAGGCCTGTACTGGTACTTCGACCATTGGAATAGCGGGGACAGCTATTCTCGGCATCTTCACCACCTCCTGCTAGTAAGCCTTCGGAAGCGTCTCTGGGCCATCCAGCAGACTGACCAGCCTACACAGGAGTCTTGCTCTGTAACCGCCGCCAGGTTGTGTAGTATTTCGAGTCCTTGTCACTCTCACACGATTCGTACACTTGGCGTTCCCAGGTCTGAAGTGAGTAGTGTACATTTGGCTCAGATACACACGGCCGCTCCGTTGCCCTGCTGTGGTAACAAACTGTGCGGGTTCCTTCGTTTGGGACGTCTTTTACTCATCTCTGCTGCTGCAGACTCAACACGACGACGAGACGTCCCCTGCTCTTCTGAACCTGCCAGCGACTGAAATTGACGCGGAGAAGCCTGGGTCTGCTTGCAACGGGGAGCGATGAGTAGCATAGCTAGGAACTGGTCGCCCTCCTGCAGGAGCCCATAGCTTTTCCCCGCTGTGTCAAAACAGCACACCTTTCCGTACTCGCGCTCTGCTTCTGCCCACAGTGGAGGCTGCGCTTGAGTGGCGTAACACTGTTCTTCTTCATTTGTGCACTAAACTGAACTGCCTGATTTCCCTTGAAGAGACTCCCCTTTTGCCCGTTGGCACCAGCGTGTACAGGTATTAGGTGCCTCTGAAGGCGGACTGGGTCTAAGCATTATTTCGCACTGCCTGTTTTCCCTCCCTTTTAGGTGAACTACACATTTCGTGCATCTAACGCTTGAGACTTGTTTGTATTTGTATATATATTGTATTGGTATGGTATGTGTTGGTTTACTAGAGTTGTGTTGTGATTTCTCGCTACGGTAATTTTTTTAAAGGCCTTGGAATAAATGTGTATATATTTTTAATATAACACCTGTTTGGAGTAGTTTGTAAGTGTCCTTGCTTTGTGTGCTCATTGCGGGCTTTCAGTCACCCTCACCCCTCTTGAGACCTAGTCTTGACCGCCGCGATCGCTACCCTGATTGGTCTGGCTTGTCCAGAGGTTACCCTGTTCCAAGTAATTAGGTTGGCCTTCTGAATTTCTGCGCCGCCAGGACAGAGTTCAGAAATCCGTCTTAACAAATTGGTATACAGCGGTGGGATACGACTGAGGATATCCAGTGTTGCGCATGAACTAAGGCATTTCAAGTTATTCCTACGAGGACACGTAGTGAATTGTTATAGTATAACTTTAAAAAGGCCATAGTCCTATCTAACAGTATGGAAACAAATCCCTTGTTAACTTTAAATGCTTCCAAATCAGAAACATTGAAAAAGATGTGTGCGGAGAGAGGTGTTTCCTCTCAAGGCACGAAATTGGATATGATCCAAAGAATCGTGGCGTGGCAAGAAGCGCAGCTTGACGCGATAACTTCTGAGGACAGTGCGGAAGGAGGTGGGGCTGCTCTCACTGGTAGAACCGACGGTTCTGCCGCTGCACTGATCCACCGCGACCACGAGGACAGGGAGGATGAGATGTCTAATGTTTCCTCTGCCAGTGCTGATGGGGAGGCTATGCTTGAATTCAAGAAGCAAGAGCTGCGGTTTAGGCAGAAGGAGCTTGAATTCAGCATAGCCAAACTAAAAATCGAACAGGCAGAAAAACAGAAAGACAGGGATCACCAGTTGGAACTGGCCAAGCTTCAGGTTACAAATAGGTCCAAGGGTCCTGGATATGGGCCTGGGGCCTCCTCTCATCCACGGTTTCCGAAAGATCTGCTCAGTGTGTATGAGGAAAGGAATGACATTATGGACTGGCTGAATGCGTTTGAGTATGCATGCGAAGTTCAACAAGTTGACAATGCTGATAAGATTGCCTGGTTACTCAGCAGACTGCCCCATGCTGGCTGTAGTGCCATTATAGAAATGTCGACGGCTGAGCGAGCTGATTTCGCAATGTTAAAGCAAACTCTCATTTTAAAGTTTGTGAAGACTCGGCCCAATATTTGAAACGATTCAGAGAGAATAAGAAAAAGGAAGGTGGTACTTGGGTATTTTATGTCACCGAATCCTTGAAAAACTTAACTGGCTGGCTCGAAGGTTATAAGGTTTCTACCTTTGAAGGCATGATAAATCTTGTCATGCTGGAACACATTTTTGCATCTTCTTCCCTGGAGCTTAAGCAGCATTTGGCCGATTCGAAGGAGATGGATCCTAAGAAGCTAGCCATTGCAGCAGACTTATGGGTGTCACATCGAGTGTCCTATAAGGACAAAACTCATCCTGGTAAGCAGGAGGAAGGGAAAAAGTCCAAAGATAAGGAGGGTGGAGAATCTGATAAATCTTCTTCTCAAAAGGGCCACAAAAAGAAAAATAAGGGTAAGACACAAGAGAACTCACAGGGTAGTGGAGGTCAGCCTCCGAAACAGAACTCTGGTTACAATAAGCCTCCCTATGTAAACAGACCCAATGGATCTTGTTTTGCTTGTGGAGCAACTGATCACGTGAAGGGGGATCGCAGGTGTAAGGTTAGACCGTTGGGGGTCCACTCCGCTAATCTGGCCTTCTCCTCCTACGAGGAAGAAGAGATTACAGGAGCATCCTTCTCCTCGGACTAATTTCCCAGCGGGATAGAGGCTGAGGTAGTTTGTTTCCCTGGGTTCCTGGGAGCCTAAAGTCGCAGAGGCTTATGCTAGGATTCCAGATAATACCAAGCACTACTTTAAAGACAGTGTGCTGATCAATGGAGTAGATACTCCAGCTCTTAGGGATAGTGGGTGCAGTCGAACTGTAGTGGATTCTACTTTGGCAGACTCAGAGGAAGTTGCCAGAGCTACTCTGATGCCCACTAAGTTGGCTGACGGCCCACTGCGTATGTTCCCAGTAATACCTGTAAATCTTACTTTAAATGGTACAGCAGTCAGGATTCCAGTGAGCATTCAGAGAAACATCCCAGGAAAGGTCTTGTTAGGTAATGATCTCAGAGCTTTAGGGCTCGTAGGAGACACTGCCGAAAGACCCTACACACGGTCTCAAGCACGGGCAGCATTGGCCAAGACCAATACGCCGCCTCAGCCGAAGGGGAAACCCAAGGCGAAAGGAATAAATAAGTCAAGATGAGGGAAAGAGAATATTCCCCCGAGCTCGCCTACCACTGCGGTGGAGGAAGTTGGTCAATCGCCCGGGCCTGACGAGGAGGTGGCGATGCCTGAAGTATTTGACCCCAACGACCATCCTGAACTAAAAGACTTGTTAGTTGAAGGAGGTCCTGATAGGGACGAATTCAGTAAAGGCCAACGTGAGTGGCCATCTCTGGAAGGCCTAAGGAGACAGGCCTGCTCCCAGCTTGAGGGTGAACCTCCTGGGATGCATAGGATTTATTGGGAAGGTTGACTCCTGTATAGTGAGCCCACAGAGTCTACAGAAGGAGACCATAGGAGGTTGGTGGTTCCCCTTGCTGTTAGGCCCTTCCTCCTGCAGTTGGCGCATGAAGTGCCCCTTGCTGGTCACCTTGGTATTAAGAGGACCAAGCAAAGGTTATCCATGCACTTCTACTGGCCCAAGGTGGGGGTGCAAGTAGAAAGTCACTGCCCGAGTTGTGCCTCCTGCCAGTTATCTGGTAAGGTTGGCTCGACAATCCAAGCTCCATTGGTACCACTTCCAGTTGTGGGGGTACCATTTGAAAGGGTAGGGATCGACATCGTTGGTCCCCTTGACCCGCAAACATCCTCGGGCAATAGGTTTATCCTGGTGCTGGTCGACCATGTAACCAGATATCCTGAGGCCATCCCATTGAAAACTATAACTGCCAAGTCAGTTGCAAAAGCTTTACTTGGCATATTTACTAGGGTTGGCTTCCCTAAAGAAGTTGTGTCGGATCGTGGCAGCAACTTTATGTCGAAGTATATGCAGGCTATGTGGAAAGAATGTGGGGTCACCTACAAGTTCTCTTCAGCCTATCACCCCCAGACCAATGGTCTGGTGGAACGTTTCAACAGAACGTTAAAGAGCATGATTGGGGCTCTGGAAGAACCTCGGAGAAGAAAATGGGATCTTCTTTTACCATGCTTACTGTTTGCCTACCGAGAGATACCACAGGAGGGTGTTGGCTTCAGCCCCTTCGAACTTCTGTTCGGTCATCCTGTACGGGGACCCTTAGCCATAGTCAAAGAGGGATGGGAGATGCCCACTCCCCCTGTTACTACCAACGTAGTTGATTATGTGCTAGGGCTCAGAAAACGGATGGTACTTCTGATGGGCTTAGCTAGTGATAAATTGAAGGCCGGACAAGCGCTGGTGAAACATTGGTACGACCAGAAAGCTTCCCTCATCAACTTTACACCTGGTCAGCAAGTCCTGATCATGAATCCCATAAGGCCTCGAGCTTTACAGGACAAATGGTCAAGCCCTTACACAGTGGTGGAGCCCCTGGGTGAGGTTAACTATTTAGTGGACCTTGGAAGGCCTGGACAGGCTCCAAAAGTGTTTCACGTGAATAGGCTGAAGGCTTTCGTCCCAAGAGTCGAAATCGCAGCACTGCTACTGGCTTCAGATGTTGAGGAAGAGGAGTCTGAACTTCTCCCTGACCTGTTCCAAAGCGGTCCTTCAGATAGCTCCTTTGAGGGTGTCCGAGTGGCCCCTCACCTGACTTCTGATCAGCAGGCTGAGGTGAAAAGTTTGCTTAGGCAGTTTCCCCCCTGTTTTTACAGTCGCCTGGTTTGACACCTTGGTGCAAACATAACGTAGACACAGGAGACAGTGTACCTACCAAAAGTAGGGGATACAGGATGTCAGACAAAGTACAGTCTTATATTAAGACCGAGGTCAACAAGATGTTAGACCTTGGGATGATTGAACCCTCTAGTAGTCCTTGGTCCAGCCCTGTGGTTTTGGTTCCAAAGGCAGGCACTTCTGAATTGAGGTTTTACGTGGACTACAGGGCTCTGAATGCTGTCACCAAGACAGATGCACACCCCTTGCCTCGAACAGATGAGCTGGTGGATACTTTGGGTGCCTCCAAGTACCTCAGCACGTTTGACCTCACTGCTGGCTATTGGCAAATAGCTTTAGCAGAACATGCCAAGGAGAAGACAGCGTTTTCTACTCCAGACGGCCTTTACCAATTCCGGGTAATGCCGTTCGGGTTGAAGAATGCACCTGCCACTTTCCAGAGGCTTGTGAATCATGTTTTGAATGGGTTGGACGAATTCTGTCTTGCATATCTGGACGATATAGCAGTTTTCAGTGCCACCTGGGAAGACCATGTGAAACACCTCGGGATTGTGCTCCAGGCTCTTCAGAAAGTACATTTGACCATAAAGGCTAGTAAATGCCAGATTGGACAAGGCTCAGTGGTTTACCTTGGACATGAAGTAGGTGGAGGGAGGATACAGCCTCTACCCAGTAAAGTACAAGCAGTACAAGACTGGCCTACCCCCACTACACAAACCCAATTGAGAGCCTTCTTAGGACTCACGGGGTATTACCGAAACTTCATGGCAGACTATGGCACCATAGCTGCCCCTCTGACTGCCCTCACAACTCCGAAGAAACCCAAGAAGGTAACTTTGACCGACGAGCGTGAGAAGGCCTTCAATGGCTTAAAAGACTCCTTGTGCCAGGCCCCTGTACTCAGGGCCCCTGATTATCAAAGACCTTTTATCGTGCAGACGGACGCCTCTGACACTGGGATAGGAGCTGTACTATCACAAGTAGATGAGAAGGGTAAGGAACACCCTATTGGTTTTATTAGTCGCCAGCTTAAGGACAGAGAGCTCAGATGGTCCACGGTAGAGAAAGAATGTTTTTCTGTTGTGTGGGCCCTAAGGAAGCTGAGGCCCTACCTCTATGGGACCCACTCCACTGTGCAAACTGACCATAAGCCCTTAAAGTGGCTAATGAACATGAAGGGGGAGAATCCAAAGTTGCTTAGGTGGTCCATAAGTCTTCAAGGCTTCGACTTCACTATTGAGCATAGGCCAGGTGTCCAACATAGCAATGCTGATGGGTTGTCCAGAATGTTTAACCGACCTGAACAAGAGACTCATCCAGGGGTGGATTAGTTCCCCCTGTCCATAGTCTGGGAGGGGCGAGTGCTAGGAAAGATTTCGTAATTGTAGGTAATTTTCCTTCCATGTGGCAACCCCTAAACTTTTTGCTGTTGTTTTTCACCTTGTTCTCGACTTTGCCAGAGAAGTGCAGCCTTCTGCCGCACTCCTCTGGGCTTTCGCTCCATTCTTATGGGGAAACTGACATGCCCTTACGACAGTCAGTACCGGGAAACGCTGTTTTCCGTAGTTTCTTTTATCATGTTGCGGCTTTCGTGCAACATGACACAAGAGGGCACTGTAAGCTAAGTTACTGCTCTCTTGGGTCTCTAGCCTTCTACAGGCCCTGAAAACTCTTTTAGGATTGTAACTGATCGGTGCAAGTGATTCACGGACGGGAATGGTGGCAGCGATCGTTTCTTGTGTTTTGAGCTCCTTTTGGCGTTTTAAGCGCGTTTCTCGCGCTTAGCCCAAAATGGTGGCCTGGCTCCCAAAATGGCCAGACCACGAGGCTCCTTTGTCCTGTCCGCTGACCGTCTTGCTCCCTTCGCCTTCCCCAGGTCGAGCCGACCCGGGGCCTTCCTTATTTGGGCATGTACTTTCCCGCGAAACACGGATGCTTTCGCGGGCTTCTACATGCCTGGTGTGTGCCTCCAGGATGTGGGCTGGGATGTCTGGTCCCAATACACATCCTGGGTGCCAGAGAGTCTACGGTGGTGTGAATGCCTGGGACCACCGTGGTCCTTGATAGGTCCACGAATGGTGTGAGTGTTGATGAGCGGATCTCCCATTGGGTCCCCTCCGTTTTGGCGCGAAGGGAACCGTGGATAAGAGGGGGCTGGAAACACCACTACCATGTCGATCTCCTGAGTTCTCACGAACGAAGGAATACAGGAGCCAAGTATCCTGCAACCAAGAGGCTGAACCGAGGAATCGCTGGTGACCCGCTGAAGGACTGCTCCTCTGCACTGCTGTCGCCTTGTGAAACCCTTTTCACCTTTGATCGAACCAGAAGGCCTGTACTGGTACTTCGACCATTGGAATAGCGGGGACAGCTATTCTCGGCATCTTCACCACCTCCTGCTAGTAAGCCTTCGGAAGCGTCTCTGGGCCATCCAGCAGACTGACCAGCCTACACAGGAGTCTTGCTCTGTAACCGCCGCCAGGTTGTGTAGTATTTCGAGTCCTTGTCACTCTCACACGATTCGTACACTTGGCGTTCCCAGGTCTGAAGTGAGTAGTGTACATTTGGCTCAGATACACACGGCCGCTCCGTTGCCCTGCTGTGGTAACAAACTGTGCGGGTTCCTTCGTTTGGGACGTCTTTTACTCATCTCTGCTGCTGCAGACTCAACACGACGACGAGACGTCCCCTGCTCTTCTGAACCTGCCAGCGACTGAAATTGACGCGGAGAAGCCTGGGTCTGCTTGCAACGGGGAGCGATGAGTAGCATAGCTAGGAACTGGTCGCCCTCCTGCAGGAGCCCATAGCTTTTCCCCGCTGTGTCAAAACAGCACACCTTTCCGTACTCGCGCTCTGCTTCTGCCCACAGTGGAGGCTGCGCTTGAGTGGCGTAACACTGTTCTTCTTCATTTGTGCACTAAACTGAACTGCCTGATTTCCCTTGAAGAGACTCCCCTTTTGCCCGTTGGCACCAGCGTGTACAGGTATTAGGTGCCTCTGAAGGCGGACTGGGTCTAAGCATTATTTCGCACTGCCTGTTTTCCCTCCCTTTTAGGTGAACTACACATTTCGTGCATCTAACGCTTGAGACTTGTTTGTATTTGTATATATATTGTATTGGTATGGTATGTGTTGGTTTACTAGAGTTGTGTTGTGATTTCTCGCTACGGTAATTTTTTTAAAGGCCTTGGAATAAATGTGTATATATTTTTAATATAACACCTGTTTGGAGTAGTTTGTAAGTGTCCTTGCTTTGTGTGCTCATTGCGGGCTTTCAGTCACCCTCACCCCTCTTGAGACCTAGTCTTGACCGCCGCGATCGCTACCCTGATTGGTCTGGCTTGTCCAGAGGTTACCCTGTTCCAAGTAATTAGGTTGGCCTTCTGAACTTCTGCGCCGCCAGGACAGAGTTCAGAAATCCGTCTTAACAGTGCGTTCACGTCAGGGGGCTTCCCCTGCGTCCAATACTCTCTCCTCCTCTCCTCGGCTCAGTTAAGTGCAAGAGTCTGAAAGGGACATCCTCTTTTGCATTCTCTGATGGTTTTGCTCCAGCATTGCCGACAGTTGCAGATAAGGATAATGCATTATTCTTCCCAGTAGGCAGTCCCATATATGCTGATAGTGTGGCTGATCCAGGGAGTTGCTCACAGAAACTTGAGTCCTTGTCCCCTAACGGGGAGAAGGAATGAATACTGCTGATTCATCACATTGAGCAGATAGCCCATGCAGTTTGACTCAAGAATCTTGGCTTGTCACTGTTTCCAATATTGAATGCCTCACTCCAATACGTCTGTTTACTAGAATCATAACCCTTCTGGAATGAGACCAACATTTTTATACTTAGCCATACTGATCCTGGTCTTTTGTTATCGGTTTCTGGCAAGAGAATGAAATAGCCACATTGTGCTTCATCCAATGCTAATGTGTCAATATTAAATGCACAATGATGAGCGCTCAAGAGCAGAATGCATTTTTGCCACAAAAATACCCACTATATAGCACAGTATACTGAAACGACTAATTGCCACAAACTGAATGTGTACACACCATGTCACAAATATTTAAAAACAGAGATACATGCATTTGTAATGAAAAACAACAACATGCATTTTAACTTTGTTTACCAAATGCTTTGAATTTCCCTGCAAGTTTTTTTCCTGAAGTTTTACAAATATTCCTAGAAATATTTTCGTATTTCCACTGATTCATAGTATTGCAAAACACGGCCAGTTTTAGCCCCTATCACATTACAAGTATAGTGGTATATACTTCTGGTATATTTCAGTGTATTACAAGGTGAAATACTGTCTTGCAAGTCCTCCAGTTCTTACCTACACCCGTGTTTCCTATACGCAAAAGCAATTCCTTTTAGTACTGGAAAAAAATATATTCAGTTGTACATTAGAAGAGCATGAAAAGTGGGAATCTTTGATACTCGCCTTCTCACAATCATTCCCATTCAGTTCCTGAAAAGGTCACAATCGACCTTTTGGTGATGTAAACAAATGTACTATAGTGTTTTTTCCACCTACAAAATGCTATTCTTAGGATTCCCAGAAACCAAGCCTCTTTAGTTCAATCATTTCTATCATTTTCTTTTCCCGCTTCATTGCACATCATGCCACAGAATAATCATCCACAGTAAACGCATGTATACATTCAACAGAGGGAGTGGCAACAAAGTCCCACTCATAAGTATCGCCACAAGAAGCCCCTAGTGCTAAAACACGTGATATGATAAACACATGCTCAGTTCTGCCGTGATAGAATGAGGCCTCTCTCCTAAGAGAAGCGTCAACAACTCCCACTGCGGTCCTGCATGCACAGCAATAGAAACCCGTGTTCAACAGCACTGAACAGTAGAAGAGATCCAGCATTAACAGGGTGGACACAAGGTACCTGCCCACAGCCGCGAGTTAATCACCGGCCTCGCGGAGGAGAAAAGATTCTGTCACATGACTGACCCGTAAGCGTGACTGCATGACATCAAAATAAACAATGCCCTTCCTGGTGGCACACCACCGGGGGAGCTGATTCTCATCTCCAATAGTTTCCCAAAAACGGGTAGGTGGTAACTGTAGTTGGTGAGGACATCATTGACTAGACAAACGTCCTTTAGGAGCAGTTTAACTGGTACCCCAAAACATCTCCCAAAAGGGATCTGCCGATAAACCCCACCATCATTGGAGCCACTGTTCTGAAGATTTCTGATGAGGAATGGGATCAAGTTACAGCGGGCGCCCTTTCATCCCTTCCGTGAGCTCCATAGAAGGCAGAGTTAAGAACAAGTTGAAGGTTTCCAGAATAAAATGTGCCTAAGGACCAAATGATCCCAGGAGACTGGCAAATGGGCAGATAATGGCACAGTACGATCAATCAGATTGACAAAGATTCAATATAATCAGCTCCTTGTAAAGAATCATTCATTAGGTGGCAAATCCGGTGCGTGTTTTGTTCTAGAGGCTCTCATACTACTCCTTCCTTGCTAGAGCTGCCCTGAAAGGGACCTTATGGAGAATCTTGGGGATTGTTGGCTGAGTAACACAAAACCTGCCCTAAACTACTCCCCATGCCCCTGCAAAAACACTTGGTGCTTAATTGGCTAGGAAATACATCATGTAATCGCACATCTGCCCAGAAGTAGAGTTCCATGTAATAATGTCCATGCAAAAATTTCGACTGGCAAAAAACTTGCCAAAAAATTGCCATTTTTTGCAGGGACATTATTACAGTGAGCATGCAGGGAACACAACCACAACCCCAAAACCTTTTTTTTTTCAAGTGGAGCAGGGACACCTCCGCAGCACCCCCCCCCTTGACCACCTACATATGGTCATGGTGGTCACCATATATAATCTCGCCACAAACCTTTCCCAGGCGACATTATGTATGGCGACCATATATATATGGGGACATTATTACCTGATACCAGATACAGTTGGTACATGTAACCAGTCAGACCGCCAATGCACAACAACGTTTTCAACCAATGTATCTTCCATCCATTTTACAACCAATGTACAGTACAGTAATATACTGCCAATGTACAAATTAACGCCTATACCTCTTAGGCACAGGATCACTCACTTCACAGGGAATGTACCCAGAAGCAGTTGGGTATATGCAGCCAGTCTGACCACCACTGCACAACTTATACCAACATACCGTCCAGCCATTGCACAATCAATGTACGGTGTACAAACAATATACAGCCAATGCACAACTTCATCCTTGCCCCTCTTGGGCACAGGACCTCTCACTTCACGTGGCATGTAGGGTACGTACAACCAGTCTGACAACCAATGTACAACTTGTAGGTCCAATGTGCAATATACACCTTCCAATCAATGTACAGTGTACTAACAATATACAACCAGTGTACAACTTCATGCCTGCACCTCTTAGGCACAGGACCACTCACTTCACAGGGAATGTACCCAGAAGCAGTTGGGTACATGCAACCAGTCTGGCCACCAATGCACAACTTATACAACCAATGTACCATGTACAACCAACATACCTTCCAGCCATTGCACAATCAATGTACGGTGTACAAACAATATACAGCCAATGTACAACTTCATCCTTGCCCCTCTTAGGCACAGGAACTCTCACTTCACAAGGCATGTAGGGTACGTACAACCAATGTATAACCTTTAGGTCCAATGTGCAATATGTACCTATGTACCTTCCAACCAATGTACAGTGTACAAAAAACATACAACCAGTGTACAACTTCATCCTTGCACTTCTTGGGCACAGGAACTCTCACTTCACAAGGCATGTAGGGTACGTACAACCAATGTATAACCTTTAGGTCCAATGTGCAATATGTACCTATGTACCTTCCAACCAATGTACAGTGTACAAAAAACATACAACCAGTGTACAACTTCATCCTTGCACTTCTTGGGCACAGGATCACTCACTTCACAGGCATGTACATGCAACCAGTCTAACAGCCAATGTACATTTTTTATGACAAATGTACAATGAACAACCAATGTACCTTCCAATCAATGTACAGTGTATACACAATTTACAACCAATGTACAACTTCATCCTTGTACCTCTCAAGCAAAGGCACCGCCGTTTTTACAAGCCATAGTGTTTGTGGGCTCTGCTCATGGGGGGGGGGAGTGGTGGTTGGCTAGAACATAGGAAGAAAGAGCAACTGTCTGTGCTACGATGGGAACATTCCATCTGAGCACAAGGTTGAATGTACCCCTTGAAATGCTAGAATCTGTACAAGACACCCAGAAAAAACACCCAGTCACCTGACAGTTTTTTCTATGGGCACAGAGATCTCTTGCAAGCAGTGTGAGCCACCCTCACACTTTCTCTATGGCTTGATCTGCTCTGTACACAGCACACCTCTTAATACTTGGTTTCCTTTCTTACAGTGGCACAATATACCATCACCTACTTTCCAGTCCGAGGTAAGTGAGCCAACCATCTGCGCTTTCATTCCTTTAGGCAATGCTTGGAGAAGTGGGGAACATTTTGAATTCTAAAGTGGGAATTGAGCAAATAGCAGGGTGCTCCCATCCTGGGACGTTGGGACTTGGACATTCGGGACTATTGACGACTAGTATCTTTGGGACTCTCTGGCAGTAGGTCCTGTTTGGTACGAGAAACCCTGGTCTCTGACATTGACTCCTGTTCAAAGAACTTCATTTTTTTCCACCTCCTGCATCCCGACACTATGTTCTCTAGTTGTTTGAGTTCGTCCCTACCTGGTAGACTGTTCTCCTCCTCCTTCCAGTGTGAAATAAAGACCTGTTTAACTTGAAGCCTGGGTCTTATGTTTCCTGTGGACCCCACACCGGCGCAGGAGGACATTGCTAGGAAGTTGTCTTGATAGATAATGGAGGTGCACGTATTCCTGTATCTCAAGGGAAATGTGTTGAGTGCGAGGACAGGCAGTGTTCCTTTGGCTGAAAGCACTGATGGAGTAGGCTTGCTTCCCCGCTTTTTACTTGTTTGCTCTAGTATGGTCATGTTTTGGTTCCTGCTGCTTTGTTGACTGGAGAGACAGCCACATCCTTTGCTATTTAACTTTGGATAGTCCGCCATCATAGCTTTGTGGGTGACTCAGCAGCAGGCTTGCAGGGCCTGCCATGTTAAGCAGATGACGGTTAGTGTGTTGTGAGTGAACTTCCTTTGTCTTTTTGGGAGATATCTAGCTGTAAATACCCGTTCTAGGGGCAACAGGGTGGTATTAATCAAGCAACCCGTATGTTTTATTTAGGAATGAATCCATAAACATGCCTATACTTTACAATGAATATTTCATAGTCATAATAAAACACAAGAAAAAAACAGTGGCCATGAATCAAGTGCTTTAATGCTTTTTTCTCATGTTGTGCTTCTAGATTTAGCAATAGCACCATAAATATTAAACCAATTTCTGTCTAAGGTTATTATTATCCGTACTTCCGGTTGAGGAATTTCCCCCTAAGGTGAAGTTTTAAGCATTCCACTCTACAGGAGCTGGAGCCCGAGATAGACTTAACTCTGGTGTATTGGAATGTTTGCATTATAACTGAGCAGCCCACATTTCTTTATCAGATCAGTGGCTGCTAGGGAAAGTGTAATTTATGGGGGCTGTGTGGTCGACAATGTTAAAGGCTGTCGATCTGTCCAGTAGTTTCAGGGGCCAGAGGTCCGAGTGGCCTTTTTGCAGAAGGTGAGCAGTGGTTGCTCCCTTGCTGCCGCTTGGCCCGGAGCCTGGCCGCTATTCATGTCACATGTTGTGTTTGTCAACGCGAATTAGTAGCTAAATGAAGAGTGCCTCTTTGAGGATCTTCGAAAGGAAGGGTGAATGGGAAATGTGGCTCTAGCTGCTGAGGTCATGTAGGTCGAAAAGTGCCATTCTTTGGGCTTTTGGGAAATCTGGGCTTTTTTTGTGGGTGGACTGTATGGAATGTGGCCTATGAGAGGAAAGTGTTGATAATGTTGAGAACATAGATGAGTGCTTCTCCTTTGAGGGATTTCATGATGGCAGTAGGGAAAATGTCATTTTTACATTAGGGATATTTTTAAGATGTCCAGGTTGATGGACATGTCAGTTAGCAAGATTTACTCACACAGGGTCCATTTAGATATGGTATCCATAGAAAAAATCGAATATGAAAATACCTAAGAAGAAATTACTGTATTTTTTTGGTCGACTTTTTCAGATTTTTTTTTACTTTTTTATAAAAAAAATAGGTGGGGCTGGGGTAAGGGTATAATTTAGGGTAGAGGAGATGGGGGTCTCCTCCCGGCATTATTTAAAAAAGGGGGCAAAAAACCCAAACATACTTTTCGTTTTGCGGCCCAAAGAAATGCATTCATTTTGTAATTCGTTTTTTTTTTTGGTTATTTCATGGACAACATTTAGATATGTCACATGATGGGATGTGTGGAAGAGTGTAGATGTGTGTGTTTGGTTTGATTTTGAATCAAGAACATTTTTGCTGAGGTGATAACCATGTCCTATCTCATCGTGTCTAGCACGTTCGCAGTCTGTACGGTTTCTCCTGGCAGATCAAGGCTGTGAGTGGAAGGAGGACGTTGTGCCCATCGAACCGTGGTACCAGGGAAAAGATGACCGCAAGAAGTCAATGGTAAGCGCTGCAAGATCTTTCCCAGTAATATCGTACTAGACTATCGCAAATGGGAGCTGCTTGGTGGATTCCGTTCTTTGGGATAAACGGATTTGCCGATCGATTCGGGAATCCAACATGGAGGCTCTTCAAAAATGTTTTAGTGAGTTTCAGACATTCCAGTACGTTAGGAATATCATAGTCAGGTGCCTCTAGTCCATTTTCTAAAATTCTGTCCCATTTTCTGAGAAATTACCTTTTTACTTTTTTCCAAAGGGGGGTAAGTCTAAATTGGAATGTGTAAAAGCAACAAGTGGGGATCCGAATGAGTTTGAGATTGTTGGACCACTGCTTTTCCCAGTATCTTGGATATGAGCCGTAGATCCAAATGTTTTTTTTTCAGAAAGGGAATATCAGTGTTAGCTTTGCTAGTCCTGCTGGTGAACATTTTGCCATAGTCCTATTCTACGTCAGGGCTGCAGAACAGAATACCGTGACCTCCTTTGCACAGGAACAGTGAAAGCTTCAAATGGGGATCTTGGCGTGCATGCACAGGCACAGAGGTAGCCCCTGTTCACTCGTATGCTTACCGCTCCCCCTTTCCCGCTGGATGGACGGACGTTCTTTGCTTACCACGTCGTTTTTTGTCAAGTTTGTCTAACCATCTTTGGTCTCCACCAAGGATGGGTGGCTTCCAGGCTCAGCTGCTGGCCTCTGTCATTCACAGCTAAATGCAAGCACCACCAGTCACAGTTCCCAGAAACTGACCATGGTTTGTGGTGTCTGCAGTGCCTGGAGCCAAAAAACCTTTGACTCTGTTGACTGGGGAAATATGCAGGCAGCACTGCAAAGATATGGGTTTGGTCCAATGTTCTAAAGATGAATATCGATTCTGTACAGCGACCCTATAGCTAGGGTCAGAACTAGTGACATCACATCTGAGCCATTTAGTATATGCAGAGGCACCAGAAAGGGGTGTCCCTTGTCACCACTACTAGTCGCCCTTATTAGAGAGCCACCAGAGAACAATCTTAGAACAAAATGTGCAGACCTTGGCATTACTGTGTCAGGGGCCCAACATGTGGTTTCATTATATGCAGATGACATCCTATTATACATGAGGGATCCGAAAACAACAATGCCCCTTATGCTTCGGGAGATAGAAAGTTTCGGTAGGTCTTCCGGACTCTCCATTAATTGGCCTACGTCAGTACTGTATCCGCTACCTGGATCCAGTGGGCTGCAGGGGGATAATCAGACAGTTACGGTGTTGAGGGATTCATTGAAATACCTAGGGATATGTATTAATGCAGATTTTGACACCATGTACTGCGAGAACCTGGAATATATGGTACCGATATTAAACAATTTGGCAACTGCTTGGGCTAACCTCCCACTATCAGTTATGGGGCAAATAGCTGCTGCAAAGATGATTATCCTACCAAGGCACTTGCATTGCATACTGGTGATGTCAGCAGCAGTACCCCTCGTATTCTTCATGAAGTTAGATGTAATCCTGATCAAACATTTAGGGGACGGCAAAAGCCAGCGAATTGAGCTCTCTGCACTAAAACCTCTCATCTATAAAGGCGGGCTGAGTGCTCTGGACTTTAAGGTGTATTACTATGCCGCTGCACAATTGCAACATGTGGTATCATGGTGGGATATAGGAGCGATTGATCTGCCGACCAGAATGATACAAGCCATCAGCGGTGAGCAGAACTATGGGTGGATGAGGAAAGAGTTAAAACGCTACTGGCGCGAATGGTACTCAATATCTGGTCTAGGCTAGATCGAGTAAGAAGAATGGGTATGTAATAGCCAATGAGATTCTTTATTGGCAAACTGTATTTTCAAGGGCGCAATAAGCCAAGTGTGCAAGGTGCAAGAAAAAATGGGTCTAAAAGGGGCGGACGACGGTAGGCGACCTATATGAGGGCAGACATCCAATGGCGTTTTTTGACTTCTGCTTGAGGTGGAACATACCAAATACCCGATTTCTTACATATGCCACTACAATGACAGATATCCGTGGACTGTGGCCGGACATCCCACAAACCCCCTGTGCACGAGATAGTTATGGCAATAAAGGAATTAGAAGAAGTGAGGAAACAAGTGTCGATTCTGCCCAGTGCACGCATAGCAGATCAGTCCCCGGGGACTAGGAAGATCAGCGAAGATGGGAAGGGGACCTGGGTCAAACATAGATGGCACAAGGTGGAAAGAGATCGGTCGACATGTCAGAGAGGTCTCTGGGAATGCAAGTTTAAAAATAATTCAATACAAATACATACACAGAGTAAATTTAACGCATGAGCGTATCCACAAATGTACCCCTGGAAGTCCCGCTAGATGCAAGGTGCAATCCGCCTATTTCTTAGTTATGGTGTGGGACTGCCCGCCGATTCGTTCCTTCTGGCAGCTAATAGCTGGGCATCTTATGGAAATGACAAAATGTGTGTTAGCCGTTGACCCAGAGGTATGTCTACTGGGCCAAATCAAATCAAGTAGTGCAGGACCTTAAAGTGGATGTTTGTCTTCTACCAGGTAATCAATGGGAATAAATGTCCACTTTAAGCCCAGAGCCCCACTTTCCATTTCCATGGTGGCCATGTTAAGATGAGAAGTGTTTGCATTAAACAATGGGTCGCATTTCACACCAATACATTACTCTTAGCATCCCGTGGACTGGCCTCAGAGTGCTTATAGCAATATACACCCGTTCTGGGGGCTGGACAGGGTGGTAGCAGCACTAGGGCCAAACATTAATGCCTTCACAAACTTGGGCCCCAGGCCGTTACCACCTATTTCTGCCCATAGAACAGTTGTTTAATAGCTCGCTGTCAAGTTTCCAGCATGAGATGCTAGTTGAGGGTGGGCCTCCTTCCTCCTGAAGATATCCATGTGGATGCCTTGCCTAAGGCCTCCTTGGTAGCATCATAGCACTCTGAGCATTGGGTTGCTATGGGTATGACACCTACTTGGGCTTCCCCTGGTGTTGGCTGTAATCATGTCTTGGGAGATGTTAAATCCAGGTAAGAGCTTCAGAAGAATGTGTTCAATAAATTTGGTATGTCATCTTACTGCCTAAACCCATATCTGGACCCCATGAATCTGGGTAAAGGAACCCTTGGTGTACCAGTTAGTATGATGTGATATGATAGGTTATTTATAACCTGCTTAATACCCAGAGGTTTTTAAGCACGCACCCGGGGATCGAACCTGTGTCCTGCTTCCAAAACGAGTGCGTTGCCCCTGAGCTATCCTCCCGAGACGTAGAACTTGCGCCCCATCGAGACTCCTGTATTTGTAGCCCCTTCTTCCCTCTTGGTATAGCTATGCCAGTTCTGCACCTCCCATCTCCCATTCTACTATTTGGTATGGATGAAAAGAAAAGGGATAACATGGGGAGCTCACATGTACCTGTATGCCCCCGTTTCCCCTCTTTCTATTTCTTACTATACTGTGATAAGAATGTTTTGATGCACTGTCTTGCAGTGGGGACATTCCTCGTGCCTGGAGGAAGGGTGGCTGAGGAGAACCAGGGCACAGAGTATCTTCAACTGCAGAAACACTTGCTCTGTAAAGTTGATCACCACACAAGCAGGCACAGGGTTGCCTCTAGAAGACAAAGGGTTGCATTTAAAAAAAAGAGGCTATGCTATGAAGCATCCATCATTTTGATGGGTTCTACGTGATTTCGCCGACCTATTTTTGGTCGTGATACTTTTCATCGCCGGATTTTACATCTCCAGAAACCCTGTTTTCTTGTTTTTTTTTTTTTTATTCGGGGGGGGGGGTTCCCCCCACAGATCCCCCGTTACTATTATAATAATACCCCAACCCCAACAAAACACCCCCCAAAATAAAAAAGAAAAAAACGGGATTTCTGGCGATGTAAAATCCGGCGATGAAAAGTACCACGACCAAAAATAGGTCAGCGAAATGCGTGTATACCTTTTGATGACGGGTGGGAGAGGCCTCCTTCATTGAGTTATGGCACAGTCGGGGACAGGCACTGCGGCCACCTGCTAGGGGTGAATTATACAGAAGTAGAGAGGGTGGCACATTGGGGAAGATGGATTGTTTTTTGTCTACCAATCCTGATGGATCCCATTTCCCTGCCTGAAATCCCAGACCTACCTCAGGTGGGGACAGATCCCTGGCTATGTCCTACTGGCTCTAAGCGATGTGTCTTGATGCCAACGTCCACGCTCACTGTCACAAGATCTCTACCAGGTGGTGATTGATCCAGGAGCCCATTGATTGTCCGGGTGTCCGCTAAGACACATGGCAGAATCTTTGCTCCCCAGTCCTCTGCCTTCACCAGGAAAAGCTTTATCCAAAACATTGTGGCCTCCAGTAACCTCGTACTGGAGCTGTAGACGCCATGTAGATTGACCCTGTTGTTTGGTCTTTTCCTCCTCTTTCTTCAGGCCTTTGGACAGTTGCCCATGTTTACAGATGGGGATTTTAGACTCTTCCAGTCCAATGCCATACTGCGATATCTGGCACGCAAACACTGTGAGTATTTGCGAGGGAATGGGCTCAGTGAGGGCTAAGTTTAATACTTCTGCTCGGGGTACTGAAGGCTAATGAACAGAGATGCCACCCGTCTCAATTATTGCGGGGTTCCCCTTCTTTTTCATTAAATGTGTCATTTATTTTAACTTTGCCCCTTTAGAGACATCTTTGTCCATATGCGAGAGAATATGAGCAAGCCATGAATTAGTTTTTAAAAGAATAATTAGCAGATTTTGCTATTGATATTTTTTTTGATTGCAATTTCAACTTATTAGCAATGTTGTCATCACTATTTTCAAAGTCACAGGAAGTTGCTGGAATTCAAGATATGCAATTCAGAACCAGACAATCTGCTGTTACGAAATTCTTCCTTTCCACAAATTAGCGATAAACTACAATTCAGAAGAAAATTATAGGGTTGTGGGGGATCCTATGGAAGACCCCAGACTCATGCATGTTAAAATGTCATTAGGACAGTCTTGACTACAGCAACTCTATTTTATTAAAAACATCGAAATTGCTGAGAACACTACAGAGAAGTGCCCGTTCTGGGTTAGACTGCGCGTGCTTTGCAGATGTAAGTGACTAAGATCAAAGATATCAGAAGAGTGTTGTAGGGGCACCTGAGGGGAAGTAGGCTACATTACCCAGGGATATAAGGAAGACGTTGGTACCACCAGAGAACAGAAGACTGCATTACTGGGATGCAAGGAGGAATTTAGTACCACCTGAGGGCAACCTGCCAGTTTTACCCAGGGACGCAATGCGGACATTGGTACCATCTGAGTAGAAGGAATTAAGACCTCAGTTCCACCTTAGGGGGAAAAGGGCATATTACCCAGGGATACAAGGAATACTTCAGTGTCACCAGAGGGTATGAATGCTGCATTACCCAGGGATGAAAGCAAGACCTCAGTACCACCTGAAAGGAAGAAGGCTGCATTACCCCCTGACGCAGGGAAGACCCCATTACCACCTAGGAAGACGGAAGCATTACCCCCAGGAATATAAGAAAGACTTCTGTACCATCTGAGGAGAAAGCTGTATTACCCAGGGATGCAAGAGCGATCTCAGTACCACCTGAGGAGAATAACTCTGCCTTATCTTGGGATGGAAGGATGGCCTCAGTGTCACCTGAGGGAGAACGCTGCATTACCCAGGGATGAAAGCAAGACCTCAGTACCACCGCAAAGGAAGAAGGCTGCATTACCCACTGACCCAGGTAGGACCCATGGAGAAGACGGCTGCCTTACCCAGGAATATAAGAAAGACTTCTGTACCATCTGAGAAGAAAGCTGTATTACCCAGGGATGCAAGGGCGATCTAAGTACCACCCGAGGAGAGGAAAGCTCAGTGAAACCTGAGGGGGAGAACGCTACATTACCCAGGCATGCAAGAAGACCTCAATACTATCTTAGAGGAAGGAGGCTGTATTATCCATGGATGCAAGGACTCCCTTGTAAAACCTAGGGTGAGAACACTGCAGATGCCAAGAAGACCTCAGAACCCCCTGACGGAAGGAGGCTACATTGTAGCCATGGATGAAAGGAAGACTCATTCTCCAAGAGGGGTGTTTCTCCAGGGGCTCTGAATGCCACCTTTCAGAAGGTAAGAAGGCCTCATGTACCCCAGGGTGTTGAAGAAGACCTCAGCCTCAGGAGGTGATGCATGTCACATTCACTCAGGAGGGGGGAGGAAGGCATTTTTGCCCAAGGAGTAGAGGAGGGCCTCAGAGAAGAAACCCTCAACCCCAGGAAGGAGAGGTTTCATAGATGTAAGGTCCCTTCTGCCGTTGAGCACATCTAGGCGTCTCAGAGACGAGGTTAATGGTCAATCCCAGTTGTTCTGGTAATTAGCAGGCAGGTGATAAGCAGGCCTTGCACTAGGTTACTTGTCATGCAATCATTCTAAACCCATCTGTTCCCTTTACAGACCTCTATGGCAAGAATGACAAGGAAGCTGCGCTCATCGACATGGTCAACGATGGGGCAGAGGACCTGCGGATAAAGTTTTTCCGCTTCTTTTTCCAAGAATGGGTAAGTGTTGTGAAACGACTTTCTAGCACAACGTTAGCTTTTTATTTCGGTGACAGATAACATGAAGCTACTAACGTGTTCCACAAAGAACAGCCATCCTTTCACAGCATCTAGATGCAGCAGCTGCCAGGGAAGAAAGACTGTTGAAGCGCTCGGTGTTTCCTAGCATCAGATCTCAGCACATCATCACTCACTCAGACAGTAAATCAGATCAACACACACCTCTCCACATCAACCAACTAAACCTACAACATACCAAATTCTCCATACAAACACTGAAACAACACAAAACATGACAACAACACACCACTCCAGCATAGACCACAATAAGCCACTGGGGGTCTGGCCTCCCAGAAACAGAGGGCATCATTCTTCCAGGGTGTCTCTCACAAACCAAACTACAATGGTGTCACACGCTCACAGATAACTCCAAGATTTCACTCAAGCCTTTCAAAAAGGCCATCAAGTACAAAGGTATCATCATGGTCTCCCTCAACCCACACAACAACGGCAGCACATACACGGCACGGAAAGAACGGAGCAACCATGCAGACACACTGCCCGAGCACAACTGAGTATCATTCCTCCTGTGTAGGTGTCGCGAAACCAAGCCACAAAGTCTAGTTCAGCCAACATAAATCTTTTGCGATCCATAGACATGGTGTTGTGCGGCTACTCAGTTAGTAAATCTGCTGCAAGACTGTATACAACTACATTCAGAATTACAGCACCCAACCGGGTTACAAGACTGCACAAGGGAGGAAGGATAGCTCAGGGGCAACACATTTGTCTTGGAAGTAAGACAACATAGCGCAACACAGGTTCGAATCCTGATCCTGCGCTTAGAAACCACTTGCTGGTATTAAACACGTTATAAAAGAACAATTATAATCAGCACAATATCACCCAAGCATGCTGCATGACTGCACATCAGTACAATCATAATAGCACGCTGCATGCTGCACGACTATGTCACACACCATATATGTATTATGTTCTTTATGATTCAGGTGAGCAAACTTAACAGAGTTTCTTTGACGATTGAAAGCTTTGCTTTTCATTAGTAACACATGTCTTGTTGATATATCATGCCCCTTTTTCAGGCCTGGAGATAGAGCGCATCGAAGGGCACTAGTGTCAATTAGCTGCTCTGTGATGCATCGCCGAGTGCAACCCGGTGAAGATTTTGTTATAGGATTGAATAACAAGTGTATGCATTGTAAAAAAAATTTACAAACCAAACAACAATGAATACAAAGTTCAGAGAATGTAGCACCATGCCTCTGCTGCCTAGTCACATTCTTTACCACACATGCTACAGTGTATCCTTATGTTCTCGCTGGAGAGACATCCCCTATGCCTGGCTACAATACTGCAGATATATCAGGACCGTTGGTTCATTTCAAATTCTTCTGTAGGCCCAGATTCCTGCTGGAAGCTTCTTAGCTGCCATTCTGCCTAACATGCCAGGCTCCCAGGGGGCAACATGGAAAGAACCGCTTGTCACATTTCTAAAGATCTAGCCAGAAAGGTGTCAAGGGGTTTTACAGTATGTCTTATTCCTGCAGAACACTGCATTCTAAACCCTCATCTCTGCTAAGCACTGCATCATGCTGTGCATTAGACGGCTATGCATTAAATGCATACTTGGGGGATGTCTATTAAAGGAAGACAAAGCTAGGGAAGTTTAATCACCTCAGTATCCTCTGCTTGTTGATTCTGAACATAAGACCATACTCCTAATAAGACCTTAGTTGATCCGCTCGTGCCCCTTTTTCATTAGCAAATTACTGTTTTTGGTGATGAGTAAGAGACTATATTCACCCTACTGGTGTCTATATGTCCATGGAAGAAGTTCTTAAAATGCCATCAAGGAACAAAACATGTTGGGTGTTTCCAACAGAAATCTGGGCAACAGAAGAATTTGAAAGGATAAACATATTCCTGACATATTTGCTGTATTGAAGCTGCGTATTGGGGGTGTCTCTAGTGAGAACATAAGGATATATTGCACCATGTGGGAGGAAGAATGTAAATGGGCAGAAGAAACATTGTGGTACCTTCATTTGGGTTTTGGTTAATTATTACTTGGTTTGTAACATTTTTGAATTGGATAAATACAATTATTATAAATACTTGTTTGGATACTGAGGATCCTCTTTCAAGGTATATGGTTTATAAACCAAGGGAAGATATTTGTTGTTGTTGAATCTTCCAGGTCCCTCTAATTTCACTTGGTTTCCCTGCAACACTGTACAAGTGCCAGGATTTCCTCACTTTTTGTCATCTGTTATGAAATCAGCCATTTTGTAGATGCTACAGTGTTGCCTGTAAGTGGCTCTTTTGAATACCCCTCCAAGTATATTCTTTTTTTCTGAGATTTATTTGTATGTATTCTTTGTTGTAAGAGAACAGGCTGCCCTGTGATGCATAATGGCAAAATAAATCTGTCATTTTGTAGAGACCAGGGCTATTGTTTAAAATGGATGGAGGTAGAATTTTGCCTCTTGTAGCAATGTATTTGAACTGTTTATCAATTACCAATGCACCTTTGTTTATTTTTAGAATTATGATGGGTCTTGACTTATTTTTTAGTGACCTAAAACCATAACTACCTGAAAGCATCTCACAATGAACCACAATACAAAAAATAACAACTTTCAAATATTTGGTTTTGCCCAAAGAAACAATGAAAAATGTTTGCAGCATTGGCATTGGTGCACCCAGGCTGTTTGCTTTAACAAAGTAAAAAGGATGATTAAACAAGCCACATCCTGCATAAGTGAGGTTCCATCATTTTTTGGCTATGAAAAATATCAGTGCTAAGGGGTAATTTTTAGTAATTGTAGTAGAGATTTTTAGCTGTTCATTTTTAGCACGTAAATCCATGCCCACCAAAATGTATAGCAATTGCTAAAAATACCAATTAAGCATGAAAAAGCTATATATCGTTTTTCCCCCAAAAAAATACGTTTGTCCAAAACCAGACATTCAACAAAGAGAAGCCTCCATAGATTAGATGTCAGAAGAGCTGTAATGTATTACTAAATAAAGCTAAACCATTACGGAAAACAGACCAGTTCTTTGTTTCCATAGCCACTGGAAGAGAAGGGGATCCTGTCTTAAAGTCGGCTATTTCAAAATTGATTGTATGCATCCAAATGTGTTATTCTTTTTCAAAGAGAACGTTACCCGTTATGCCCAGAGCACACACTACTCGAGGCACAGGGGCTACTTCAGCTTTCATTGCAAATGTACCTTTAGACGCCATTTGCAAAGCAGCTACCTGGAGTTAAATTCACACATTTACACAGCATTACAGGTGAGTCAGGTGTTGTTATAACATCTTTTTGCCACTGTACCTTCTAACATCCCACCACCATATCCTGGTACTGCTCGCTCGTCTATGCACAGCATGGGATTCTAAGCAGACCCACAAGCCTCAGAAGGCATGCATTACTCACCATAATCTTATTTCTGATGCTTCTATCTGCTTGGGTTCACATGCGCCCGCCCTTCCTCCCCTTTTGGAGTTGAAGGCACATAGACGTCTAACACCTTCTTTAGCTTCTGCACTCATGCAGACTTCATATTCCCTGTTGTCAGAAACAAACCAATCAGAGGGACCTCAATGCGTGAAGGATCATGGGTAAAAAACACGTCACACAGGGATAGTATGACGAGCATGCCCTGTCGATGTCCCTTTTCAAAACTCGAAAACAATACTGCAATACTCTGCACCTACCACTAGATATCAGCTAATGCTCAACAGGTGATTCTAAGTACATACGATCATCAGATATACGATTAGTAATGTATTCCTTATGCCCCGACAATGTTTCATTTTGCAGCATTGCTGTTCTAACAATAAAAGGGACATGCTGTAAAAATGCTGCTACATCATTTGTGTTTTGCTCCAATTTGCTTTGTGAATGTGGATTGGAAAGCCTGTAGTCTCTCTGGTGAAAGACAGGGTTTATAAATGTAGTGTGTACATTTTTTTTATAAAGCCACCAGGCTTTGCCAATGCTTATATGACCTAGTCTTCCTAGGCTTGGCACTTTTTTCCTGGTATTTGTGAAGGGATACATATGCGCAGTGTGTTGACCAGTACCAAGCTCTCAGTGTTATCTAGATTCTTGCTAGGTTTAGGTGATTTAAAACAGGCATTTCTTCCTGCAGCTTCTGATATAATAAAACCCTATTAACCAAATGTGACACCAGCCACTTGATTCCTAAGCAATACAACATCCAAGCACACAGCCCTGAATTAACGTACTGGTCTTATTTTTTCTATTTGTAACAGGTTATTATTGTTTTATCAAGACCAGAAGTAACATATTATTAATGTTATGTTGATAATTTGTAGGAGATATGAGTGATCTTAAAAAGGTCTAAATAGGAAGAGCATGTCTGCCTATAGAAAGGTTTGGATCTATTTGACCTAAAACATTTAACCTAAACACATTTGATCGAATCTATTTGACCTTTTTTTCAATCTACACAGACTTCCCCTCAACCTAATCTATACCCTTACCCACCCAATATATATATTTATGTAATTAAATTTGACCAAAAAAAAGGTCAACAAAATTCGATCAAATGTTTTAGGTCAATTATGCTAATGCCTATAGAAAATCCCAAACTGTTGGCTTTGCCAATGCTTGTTTGGATCAGGAAAAATTGAGAAAATGGCAGTGCAATTTTGGTGGATTCCCCGCAACTTGCCTCTGCATCGCCCAACTATCCTACAATGCCGGATACAGCAATAACGCGTGGAACACGTGGCGTTTACTGCACTGATCCACACTATCTGAGCAAGATTTGTAGATTCCATGATATAGTACCATTGATTGCAAGCAATCAATCCTCTTTACAGCAAGGCTTTTTCATCTCTTACTAGAATTTGTTTTTCTTCCTTTTTATTGACATGTATGTTGTTTCAACCAGAAGTAGATTGTTTATTCCATCTCCGCCCTCTATACTACTCTCCACCCCGCTGGTGTTGGTGTAAACTTGTGTCGACTCCACACGAGTTCCTATTCACTGGCAGAAGCGTCTATTGTAAGGGTCTGCAACCTTTGTCATTCCAGATGTTTTGGACTACAACCTCCATAAACCCTTGCAAGCATAGTTAAAGGTGAGGGATCATGGAAGGCAGTAGTCTGAAACATCTGGAGTGCTACAGGTTTGCAGCCCCCTAGCCTGTTGCCTCACTCATTTACTCCCCATGCAGGATTTGTCAAAAACCTTAAAAAAAAGGGAAACTAAAACCTCACACCAGCTCTAAGCTGCAATGTTGCTGTTTTCTTTATTTTGAGGGACAATTATTTTCATGTGTCCCCAATGCCACAATCTCTGTGGCAGAGCCCGAGCACTTTGGGATTACTGGTGAAACCATCTCGCTGCAGTAGACCGCTATGTTCTCAACCGGGCATACAAAGGTGGATCTAAGAGATGCCGTCCTTGTCTTGCAAACATTATAGCGACCCAGGGCTTTTTGTCTTCAAACAGCACATTTCAGATGTAGTGCCACATCTTTTACTCCTAATCAGCCATGAGGGTTTCTGACGTTTTCAGGTGTTCCTGTATTATATGAAAAGGGATGAATCCCCCACAGAGTGGAGAAGGTGAAGTTACAGCGGCTTGCGGGGCAACCTGGCCCAAGGAATTCCACATTCCCATGCAGGCATGTGCCCTTGTGACTGTAACCGGAATTGGGCAGGAGCAGAAGACTTGTCAAGTAGGGTCACAAGTCTTGATGGTAGCGTTTCGGTCCATAAGGGTGGGCCAAAATGCTACAATTAAAACTCGTGAGACACCACACAAGTGTCCACTGAAGAACGGTCCTCAAAAAAGACTCGAGTCGGGAGTGAGGGTGAAACATGATCGGCTTCTGTTGAGCTCCTTGGAATTGTGTAAAAATAGGCTGAAGAGGTTTCCCTTCAAGTGTCAATAGAAACCATGTCTGAGATGGCAACATGTGCGCAGTGAGTGAACGTTTCTGACTGTTCTTACCAGAATTTTGATTGGAGCTCTGCAGATGTGGCTTTGATTAATAATGCCTTAATTACTTACCAGCAACCTCTTCCTAGTCCCAGTGCTAAGAACTGTGGGCGAACTGCACCCAGACAGGTTCCTCGCTGCCTAAAAATAATAAAATAAATATAAGAAATGTTACTCCTCTTCCCCATCAGAGGGATTAAAAAGCTTCACTCTCCTCCTGTTGCATAACACGTAATGCAACTGCTACAAAATAGCTCCCGGGGAGGGAGAGTTGGATTGTAGAACTGGGACGAGGAAGAGTACATTGGAGAGTAATTGAGATTACGGTAAGTGATCAAGGCAGCAGAGCTTTTCCCTCTTCCATGTCCTCGTTCTAGGATGTGAGGATATAATCAGTAGTCAAAGACCCCTTTCCTTGACCCCCTGCTCTCAACTTCTTTTTTAGGACTTGTCCAAGTAGTTTCTGGACCCACCCATAAACTGGGCAACACACTGGATTTGGTTTTAGCTAACGCAGCTCTTGTGACATTGTATCCTCCCGAAGCAGTACTTTGGTCAAACCACTATCAAGTGCCACGTGTGCTAAAAAAGGTAAACATTCAGCTAAGGGATGCTCCTTCAAAATAATGGCAACAGTGCTGGCACTCGGCTGATTTATCGGCCTTCGTCGCTCAGGTTAAAGACAAACATAGTAAAACCTCTGCAACCATTCTTGCTGATCTCTCCCAGTTGCTGCTTGAGGGAGCTGACAATGTGACTCGCCTTAGGCTTATTCAACCAGAACTGCCCACGGAACCCTGGTTCACTGAGACTCTTAAGGCACATCGTCTCTTGCTTCGCCAGGCTGAACGAAAGCGGCGTATAGGGTATGCCTCTAATCTTAGACTTCCTGTGCCACTTCCTTTGCTGCAGCTATTGTGCCAACTAAGAAGGCTTTTTATGCCCAGAAAATTGAGTCAGCACTTGGTCAGACTAAGACTCTCTTTTCGGTGGTGAGCTCTCTCCACTGATGCTAAACTTACACCCTCTGTCTGTCCTACACAAGATCTCTGTGACTCGCTGGCACAATACTTTACCTCTAAAATCGAGATTATACATACCAACATTGCACAGACTACGACTTCTACATCTACATTCTCCCCGCCTTCTGATTTGTCTGTTCCTATAAGGCTGTCCGCTTCAGAAGCTTGGTCATTCTTTCCCCTTTTTACTGAAGATGCAGTACTTGCCACTATGCAACATATTAAGTCAGTGGCTTCTTCTGACACTATTCCTCTTGCTGTGATGAAGGATATTGGTCCTGGGCTGCTGTGTGTAATCACAGAGGCAGTGAATCCTTCTTGTCAAGCAGGTGTCATTCCCCCAGAGCTTAAGGCTGCAACTGTCATTCCTCTTCTTAAAAAGCCCTCACGTGATCCTCTGCTACCCTCTAACTACTGTCCCTTCTCACTGCTACATTTCTTTATGAAACTTCTAGAATCACTGGTTTCCCCCCTGCTTTCTGCTTTCTGCTTTCTGCTTTCATGGAATCTACGGATCTTTTTGACCCTGCTCAATCTGGTTTTAGGCCAGGACGGGGGACTGAGAGTGTCCTGGTCTCGGTCCAAGATGATATGGCCAGGCTGGTTGATGCAGGAGAGGTTGGGGCCCTGATTCTATTAGATCTTTTAGCAGCGTTTGACACTGTACACCACCCAATTCTGCTCACCCGCCTGGCCCTAGCTGGTATCGCAGGCCAGGTACTGACTTGGTATGCCTTGTTCCTGGCCAATAGAACCCACATTCTTTCTTTTCCTCGTTATCTTTCTGGCATCATTTCTCTCTGCTGTGGTGTCCCTCAGGGATCAGCCTTGTCTCCTATTCTCTTCAAAATGTACATCTGCCCTCTGGTGTGTCTCATCCGCTCCTTGTTCATCAGGTGCTATGCATATGCCGACGACACACAGATCCTGATCCGCCTAGACCAGGATCGGGCTGAGGTGTTGACGTGCCTGTCTCGATGCCTGACTGCCTTGGGGCCATGGATGAACCACAATTGGTTGAAGCTGAATGGAGACAAGACTGAGGGTTGGTGGTGGGCTCCCCCCCCGATCCTTCACTCTGGGTGGCTTCCTTTTGGTCTTCCTCTCTTGGCTCTCTCCCGGTCCCTACTGATAAGGTGAAGAACTTGGGTGTCGTAATGTCTGCGTCACTTTCAATGCACGCACAGGTGGCATCTGTCTGTCAGTCGGGCGATTTTCACCTAAAAATCTTAAAGATGGTCCTGCCTTTTATTCCTTCCCATCTTCATCCTCCGGTAGTGGCAGCCCTAGTGCTAAGTCGGCTTCACTATTGTAATTCGCTATACCTGGCCCAACCTAAGGGCCTAGTCGGAAGCTTCAGCGCCTCCAGAATATGGCTGCCAGGGTGGGTACTGGCTCCCCCTATGGAGCTCATATTTCTCCAGGCCTGCGCTCACTCTGTTGGCTGACCGTCAAACAGCGCATTGTCTGTAAGGCCCTCTGCTTGGTGCATCGTGCCTTGCACAATCAAGGGGCTGAGTATCGCCGGGAGAAGTTTAGCCGCTACTGCTCTACGCGTCCTTTAAGATCGGCGGCTGCTGGTCTTCATGTAGTCTCGTTGTTCTGTCACACTGACATCGGAGGTCAGGCTTTTTCAGTTGTCTCGACACAATTGTGGAATAGTCTCCCGTTGGCCTTGAAAAGTCTGTCAAATCACTGGGTTTTTAGAAAATCGCTGAAAACTTTTCTGTTTGGTTAATTGCCTCCCTTGCATAGTGCTCCTCTCTTCTCCAGCGCCATGATGCCCTTGGGCGACCGCGCGCTAAACAAGTTCAATTAACAGAACATAACAAAGAAAGATATTGACACACAAACACACTGTGAGCCGAGAATACTGCAACATCAGTTTACAACTTTAATGAAACACAATCGGTATTGAACTTAGTCCAGACCAGTACTCCCAGGTGGGCCAGAGGAGCCAATGAGAGAGAGCCTATAGTAAAAAAACGAATGCGTCAGGCACTATCCCCACTTCCTCCACTCGAGTCACAGTTCAACTACTTTTTTGTTACACTTGTGCCTCTGGCCAAAGGATTCCATCATTTCTAACATAGATTGTGCTTTCCCGGATGATAAATCAACAGGTGTGGAAGGGGTGGGTAGGCTAAAGGGTGTTTTGATGCCCGCCATCTTGGAATCCACCCATCCATCTTAAAGAGGCCTAACATGTTGTGGCACCTTTAGTCTGCGTTAAAGTCTATCAACAGCTTATGTGTGTTTAGCCTCTGCATCTTACGAGTCACACTTTATCACTCAGTCACTTTCTGAATCCGCACGCCACAGGAACACTATAGTATCAGCCCAGAACACCACATAGCGAGAAGGTTATATTGCATGCCAAAGTCACGACACGCAGCTCTCTGATTGGCCTAACGGCCATCGTGCCTGCCAAGCAAATCAGCCCTTATCATATTCTATTGCTTTTTTCTGCAGTTCAAGTCAACGGCAGTTTTGCAGCTTCGATGTGCATTTACTTTAATTTAGACTGCCTCAGTGAAAGGTTTTGCACCGCTTCTAAGTTCAGAGACCAGTACACCACAAACAGGGGATAGCTCTCCAAATCAATGTGTCAAAGAGGACACCAAGCCACGGGAAAAAGACTGCACTGAAATCCAAGAAACTGCGACTAAAGCAGACACATAACGCAATAAAACCAAGAGTGGTCAAATTCACCACGGATATTTTTAGAAGCAAATGAGTGCAACACAAGCCAAAACGTTAAGACCAGTGTGTATGGGGTGGGGAGGTAGACATCACTGTGGGGGCCACCCGGAACAGAATTGTTTGTGGGCAGGGGCGGAAGACAGCATTTTATGTACAATTTAACAAGTGGATTTTGTTGGGGCAAGGGCATCAATGTTTCTTTTTAGGGGTGGGCAGGCAGCAATACCAGCGACCACCTCTCCTAAGCTTTTTAAATAAAAACATGTAGCTTCACAGAGGTGGGGGTCAGTGCTGATGGGGCCTGCCTGTGCCATTTTATTTGGAGGGTGTGAAGAAACAATGCCTGGGGCCACTTGCACCCTGCTTTATTTTTACAGAAAATAAATATGGCCTAACTTTCATGCTGGGTAGGAATCCGGTGCTTCTGGGAGCCACCCACACCACACCTCACTTTTTTGCCAGGGTGAAACTTTTAAATTTACTGACTGGTGAACTTCATTGCACAGCCTTTGTTCCAGATGATATCATGGGGAAGTACTTTCACAGGAAGTGACATTACAGAAACGTGACTGTGGGAAACACAGTGGCTATGCCTTGTTTTTTAATCACAACCTGCTTTCAACCAAAGATAAAAAGTGATGGATAACATAATTTAAATGAATCATAACCACATTAATTGCTCTGGCCATCCTTAAAAACCACACATTTATGGCAAGACCAAGACTGGTTTCCAGCTGTCTCATCCCCCTCTGTATTGCGACTGATGGGAATACAAATTATGGTATGGAAGTCTGCTCATAACAATGATAGTGGTTATGATTAACTCAAAGCCATATTAACTTCTATACTGCAAAGAGGCTGCCCAAAGAGAAGGCGCTCAGTGGTGTAGCACAAAATGTGGGCCCACACCCTCCTGCGAGCCATGCTGAGGGGGCTCCCTCCCAAGCTCGGCAACAAAGCTTGGGTTGCGCCACTCTCTGGGCCGGCCTGGACCACCACGCCTACACAATACACATGAAGATCATGCTGCTGCAGGGGCACGTCATACACTGCACTAGGAGAAATATATAAATATGTGTTTCAATCAAACCTAAATCTATCACCTAGCGTAGAAACAAGCAGGCTGTGCCTGGCTCCTGGCACCCAAATGCATAAGCCAACTGCGTGTCCAGTAATACTATGCACAATAAGATACAATAATAAAACATGTTCATGCTGGCTCTGCAGCATTCTCTTGTTTGCTTTGCCCTTAATGACAGTAAAAATGTCATGTCACAGGAATAAAACATGTTATTGCTAGCTACACACATGCCTGCCCAGCTCCTGCATCACCATGCAAGGATATTCTACAAGTGGACTTTGCCTGCAATGCCAGTAAAACATGCAATGTTACAGTAAGGAAACATTTCCTTGTTTGGCTGCACAAATGCCTCCTCCCACCATGTAAGAACACACACCATAGTGGCCTTGCCCCATTTGTGAGTACAAAATGCCATGCCACAGAAAGTATAGTGTCCGCATACCCCTTTGCACTATAAACCCCACCCCAAACATCCCTCCATTTAATAACATTCATCAAGTTGACTTTGCCCAAAAATGCCAGTAAAACATGTGAGAAAACATCCATGTTCCAATGCCCCTTGCATGCACACATTCATGGCGGCTGGTGAATTTATTAATTGAAGGGCAATACACATTTCCCCAAATGTACCGGAGTGACCGAGTTTAGCAAGGCAGCCCAAACCATCTAAAGGGCATTTGTGGGTGCCCTCCAACCCCCTCCCCCCCAAGATAAATGTTTGAATAATGGGTTAAAATGGTGCATTATACAACACACTTTCTGAGAATAATTGGCTAAAAAGTCAGAGCGTTTGCAGTTGTTTGTGTAGTGTAACACCAATCCAAAAATCCAATAAATGCAAGTTACTAACAGTATACAGGAACATTAATGATTTAATTATTGTAATGCATTGCTATTAAAAATTTCAATGCCACAATAAGAAACCATGTTTGAACTGGCTGCACAATGTAGGTCGGTCTACACACGTAATAAAAATATAACAGTAAAACTTGTCATACCACTGCAAGACATACCTAGAGTGGTTCCACCAAAATGCCTGTCTACGCATTTAATAACACTTACACTTATGCTTATTTTATCACAGATGCCCAGAAAAAAATACGTCACAGTAAGATACGTCTAGGCTAGCTGCACCCAAATGCCAGCCTAGCCAGGTAATTAGACTTATCAGGATTGTTTTATCCGAGGTGCCCAGTAAAAAAGTCAATTCAAAGTAAAAAATGGCTCACTGACTGCACCAAAATAGCCTTGCCACGTAATAAATCTTATGATGTTTACTTGATTATAGATGCCCAGAAAAATATGCCATTCCACAGTAAGAAATGGCTAGACTTGCTTCACCCAAATGGCAGTCTAGACAGGTAACAGCACTTATCATGCTTACTTTATTATCGAAGCCCAGTAACAAAAAGTCATGCCACAATAAGAAATTACTAGACTGGCTGCACCAAAATGCGAGTCTAGCCAGTAATAACACATATCATGCTTGCGTTATCATGCTGGTCCATTACCACACGTATCACGCATTACATTAAGATCCTTGACATAGCCGCCTACATACAAATCCAGGATTACCTGGAAGCCAACCACCTGCTTGGCTCACGGCAATCTGGCTTCCGCCCTCTCCATGGTACGGAAACAGCTCTGTTAGACCTCAAGACACAAATTGAGGAACTAAAGGATATTGGAAAAAAAGCCCTGCTCCTCCTACTGGACTTGTCGGCATCGTTTGACTTGGTAGACCATGCAGTCCTATGCAACCACCTCAAATCTGCCGCCAACTTCACTGGAGATGCCATTGCTTGGGTCCAATCCTTCTTAGCTAATCGCACTATGCAAGTCTTCTCCACCTCCGACTCTGCTGACCCTATGAAAATAACTTGTGGTGTCCCACAAGGATCCTGCGTCTCCCCCACCATGTATAACATCTTCACCAAGCCTTTGTTTGACAAGTTGGACAGACTGGGTGTCACCTACACGAACTACGCAGATGACACCCAGATCCTCATAGCCCTTTCGGGCGACTACGAGACAGACTCAGCCTTGGTGAACAAGATATACACCCTCATTCAGGCATGGATGGCCTCACATGGCCTCTGTCTGAATGACGATAAAACAGAGATACTAATCCCAGGTTCTGAAGCTAATATCCAAAAACTAAGCCCAAACTACACATCCTTCAGCATTGATAACAACCCTATCAAAGTGATGCCTGTGGTTAAAACCCTTGGATTCTATTTGGACTCCTCCCTCACTCTCAAGACGTAGGTCAACTCCCTCGCCTCCTCCACCACCTACACCTACAAACTCATCCGCACAGCCAGACCGTACCTCTCCAGTGCTAGCTGCATCACTCTAGCTAATGCTCTCATCATGTCCAGGTACAGCCGCCCATATTTTTCAAACAACGGAAGCCACGTCCTTCAATGTTGGATCTGGACTAATCTAAGTGGTGGGTTCCATATCGTATTCACCAGCAATGTTTGGTACTGCTTGTAAAAGTCAGCTATAAATCCGTCTTCCCCAGAGCCTTCCCTATCTTTAACCTTTTAATGGCTTCCGCAACCTCTTCCCCAGTTATTTTTCCCTCCAAGACCTCCCTCTCTGCATCTGTAAGTTTACCCGGCCAGGTAGGTCTGTATCTCCTCCACTGACTCATCCTTCTGCCTAGCATATAACTCTTGTAGAAAGTTGCAAAGGGTTCTGTTATATCTGCCCCACCTTTCCACATCCGCCCCCCCTGTGTCTCGAATACCTTCTACCCTCCTATCCACCCTACAACCTCTTGTCCTATTTGGCAGGAGGGTTCCCACTGTGTCTCCCTTCTCATAGTATCTCTGGTGTATCTCATCCTCTTGACCACCTCCCCAATTAGAACCGTATGAAGTGCTTGTCACTTGTCTCTCATTTCCCCCAAAAAAGCCTCCCTGTCTATACCACTCCGATTCAACTGTACCGCATAGCTTTCATTTTCTGTCGCAACTTACCTTCAATCAATGCCCTTTCGCATTTCCTACAGGAGGCCTACGCAATGAGTAAACCCCAAAAGGTGGCCTTGGCTGCCTCCCACACTGTTGCCATGCCAGTCTCCCAATTGTCATTCATTTCAAAATAGGCCTGTATCTCCTTCCTCAAGAACTCCCTGAGCACTTGATCCCTTAACAGAGTGTTGTTACACCGTCACCAATAATTCCGCAAGGCCATCGGTATCTGCCAATCCACTACCACAAGCTTGTGGTCTGACCACGAGATGGCCTCCACCCTCGGGACTCCGACATCCCCTTCCCCCGATGTCAGCAGGAGGTCAATTCTCGTGTATGATTGATGCGGGGGAGAAAGAAAAGTATAGCCCCTCGGTCTCTGCCATGATCTATGCCACACATCCACCCAGAAGTGCTCCTGTAGAAGATTTCTCAGGGTTAGATTGTCCTTCGTCGCCCCTCGAGTCCCCGCCCCCTTGGCCGACCACCAGTCCAACTTGGGGTCCATTATCAAGTTGAAATCCCCACCCAACATCATGGCACCCTCCATCCATCCATCCATCACCCTAAACACCCGACGTAGAAACCCCACCTGGCCCACAATGGGGTGCATAAAGGGTGGCCAGCTGGATCCGCATTCCCTCGCATGTGCCCTTTTTTACAAAGAATCTACCCTAAAGCCTCTCTTGGTCTCGATCTCCATCAAATGAAACGATTTGCCCAGGACTATACCCACCACTTCCTTTTTGGAGGATTTATGAGAAGCCCAGAAGTTCCTTCCTATCTCTTTGCCTTTAATCAGTGACTCTGCCCCCTTGTCGGTAGTGCGTTTCCTGCAGGAATATGTCCACCAATTTCTGTTTGCGGAACATATTACTGGTAAGGGACTGTTTATTTTCAGAATTCAAACCCTTGACGTTCAGCATACCAAACAGTCCCTCAACCATTGTCCCTCTTCACCCTTCGCCCATGGCACCTCTTGCATCCGGCTAGGCCCAGGGCCTTCCCTATATTAAAAATCCATGGTGCCCTCTGACCTCCCCCCCTTTCCCGCACCCCTTCCCCCATCCATCCCTCCCCCCCCTTCCCCTATATTGAGGTGTCCGTCTCCATCTCCCATTATGACCGGCCATGGTCAACGAACCACCAGGGAATCTACCCTCGCCCCGGGTATCCTGTCAAGCAGGTCTGTCACTTCCATGCATTCAAGCCAATCCAAAGGGTCCATTGAGCCCCATTAATACCGAGGTCCCCTAACTCCTCCCCCTAATGCCCAGGTTCCCCCTCCACAGCCACAACTAGTCAACCCTCAAAACACTATGTACATTTTAACAAGGGAAACCACACAAACGACGTATCACTAGCCCCCTTCACAGCAGCGATAAACAACCAAACAGTGGCAACTTCACAACCAACTTCGTCCCACCAGACTTTCAAGCAGCCCAAAGGCAGCACAGACAGAGTGCGGATGAGCAGCATTATTTCAGCGCCTCCCCACTGCACTTCAGGTGTTCCCCATCCATGAAGGGCGGGTGTTCAGCTTCCGAAACTTTCAAGCGCCTCTCGTCTTCTGCTTTCCTGGAGCCGATCCGGGCCTCTGGGCCCCCCGGTGGGGTCTAGCCCCCCGACCATGCTCTGTTGAAGGGCCCTCCTGACTGCCAACCAAATCCTCAGTGATCCTCTGACTGTTCTCTTCAGCCCCCAGATGGTGCCTCTCCCCCTCCCATTCAAAGAGCAGTAAGAATGGGTATCAAAAGCGATACTTGACCCCTTCTCCTGCAGCCACTTAGTGAGGGCCCCAAACTTTCTCCTTCTCAGCAACGTGTGGGCCGAGAGGTCCTGGAAAATGGCCACTTTTGAGTCCCCATATTGTATTTCACTTAGGCTTTTTGCTTTTTCCAGAATCCTCGCCTTGTCCCAGTAATAATGCATGCGTGCTAATACCATTCAGGGGCCCCTTGCTCCTCCGCCTGCCCAATGGACTCTGTCTGTAATGACCTCTTCTCTGGCCTCCATGCCAAGGACTATCTTTATTATGTCCTGCACCTTATGCTCCAGGTTAAACAGGGTCTCGCCCTCCGCCTCCACCAGTCCGAAGAAGCGAAGGTTGTTTCTTCTCTTGCGATTCTCAGTGTCATCCACCTTGAGGCGCAACTCCTATTCTGGATGCTCCATTTCCACAAAGCGCGCCTCCATCTGTGTCTCCAGTAGTCCAGTCAATGTTTGGATGGCCTCTACCCCATCCATTCTGTCTTCCAACGTGGACACTTAAGCTGAACCGTCGGCCAATCGTGCCCCCATTTCTGTTCACATCTCTGGAATTTCCTCAAGGATGGCCTGGATGTCTGTTTTTATAGATCCCAGCTCTGCCTGGGCTGCGGAAGCACTCCCAGGTTCCATCACTGTGTTCTCTGCTTGAAACTGAAATTTTGCCAAAGCCCTGTTCCAGCTCATTTATTGTCCACTCCCCGCCCCTCCCTTATTCTCCAAGGATCTTCAGTGCGACTCTGCGAGTCCAAGCGCACTCCACCCAGTGTTTGAACCTATGACCGCAGATGGTGTGACCCTCTGCCCGTGGGGGTGGGGGAATGCCAGTACAGCCGGAGAGATCCCACAGCTCAGGAGGACTATCGCCTGTGCTTTCTGCTCCACAGGGGCACCCTCCAATTGATGTCCTGTCCCCAGGTTGAGTTACTGTGTCCCCCTTGGTGATCAGTAGGGAGGTGGGTATCTCTTCTGCAGTGCGTGTGGCGCAAGATTTTAGTCCCAACCCCCTCCCAGTATCTCCCTTTTATAACCACCATCCCCTAGGGTTGGGTGTGCCCCCTATCGTGAGGATCTGCTTTCCGCTGCAGCAGGGTCTGGTCCCGCCTTCAGCGTATTCCCCAGACTGTCCGCCGTGGGCTGCCGGTTACTATGTTGCTCCTAATTCTTCCCTGTGGGCCTCAGGTGCCTGGCCCCATTTCCATATGCTCTTTCCACTTTATGGGGTTTATTTTGCTGTGTGTTTGGTTTGTGACTCTCTCGTAGGGCACTGTCCCCACGTGTAAGCCACTGCTCTTGTCAGCACATGGGGGTGGGGGGTGGGGAGGCACCTCCGGGCCGAAGTGCCTCTCTTCGGGCTCACTTTATGACTTTTCCCCCCAGCTGGGGCTCCACAGACACAACCGGAGCAGCTAGGGGTGTGTCTCCTCCCCCGAGCTCCAGCTGCCATATACCGCATGCACCAGGCCCCCAGCGCATGTCATGGGGGCCGTGGCTCTACAGTCTCTCCCCGCGCGGTGGGGGGGATATTCTTGCCTGCCTCCTCATCTGCTTCACAACTCGCTGTTCGTCCGCTCTCCCAGCCGGTGACAGAGAGGGCACGCTCCTGCGACGGCCCGGGCAGGGGACACCACACTGGAGGGGGCACTCCTTTCCTCCCTCATCCCACTTGCTAGGTGCGCGAGACCCCCTTGAAGCGGAAGAGCACGGTCGCCACTGCGCTCAGTATCACTGCATCCACGGCCCAGATCTCTGCTGCCTCCTCCCACGGGCCGCAAGCCTGGCAGTTTCGCTGTCCTCCCTCGGCGTGTGGAGCGCGGCAGAAGGGATTAGGGGCACCAGCAGACAATGGGCTGTTTTCGAAGGACGCAGGCAGATTCAGGTCCTCGACCCCTTAGTTGGCCTCAGGTTCCAACATATATATGTTCAATTTAGAAGCAGTCATGAGCCCGTTCGGCACAATATCACTGCATAGATCCCAGGGCTGGGACGCAGCGGGAGACTCAGGCAGCCATCTTGCCTGCACCCCCTGATGGCCTCCCGCAAAATACATTCTTACCTTTTGTGAATCTGTTGCTCCATTGCCCCCAGGATATGTGGCTGCGGGCCCCAGCACTGCGAGGGCCTGCGGTTGCCCCCAATACCCCAATGAAGATGTTGTCTTATATAAGACACAAGTACATTACATTATTTTTGATTTTGCTCTGCTCGTCTCTCCAGAATTGCATTTCTCATGTATGCATACTTATTTTTCACCTATGTTTCCATAAGTAAACCGACAGAATAGATCATTTGAATATAATTTGTAAGGTACCTCAGTTGGTTGACACATCTGCTCTGTGTGCAAGCTATTGGATAAAAGGTTTGTAATCCACACTTCACAGGGATTCTAATTTTGGCAGCCAAAGAAAATAACATCCATTTGTGTAGAGCGATTTTCCCAAAATCACAGATTGGTCAAACGAGGAAACCAGCTGGAAGGCCAGGTTTCAGGTTGCAGTGTGCAAATCTGTGCTTCATTCACACACTGCACACTTTCCTGTTGCATAATATGTTGTCCTGGGTTAAGGATAGATGTTAAACAAATTCTGTTTTTTAGCTGTGAAAGCCTCATGAACTAAGACAAAGACAACAGACTTAAGTTCATATAAACAATATTTATCAACTTAAATGTCAGGATGGTAGAAGGCCTAACTTGCCCTGTACAAAGGTGGGATTTCCCTACCTGAACAAAACTAAGGAAAGTCTGATTCAAAAAGTCCAACTTAAAAGAAGCCTGTATTTGTCCAAAACCTATGCAGGCCCTCACAACTAAAGCTAAACAGTGTGTAGGGATGTCAACAATCGAAGAAATAGTCATCAGTGCAAAGTTCTAAGCTTTTTCCAGCTCCCATCTTATCTTCAGCTTCCCTTCCCCAAGTTCAAATACATTCCACAAGAAAGTCTTCAGGATATTACCTTGTTCATATTCAAATAGTTCCACAAAGTCCTTAGGGTTCCTTTACCCAAGTTCAAAGTAATACAGTTGAAACAAAAGAGGTTTTGAGGCCTTGCCCTCAAGACGGTAGTTATAGTTCATCAAATATCAGGGTTCCCTTCCCCAAGACTTCAACATTGCACAGTTAAAAGACAAAGGCATCTTGAGGCTTTCTCCTCAAGATGGTAGCTGTAGTTCATGAAGCCTCAGGGTTCCCTTCCCCAAGATTTCAATATGTGGATGAATCACTCATTTTAAATGTTCAACTTAACTCTGGGTCAACTTGACCCTTCTTTTGGTTTGCATCACCAGCTCACTCGTAGTGTTCCTTCTTCGTAGGTTTTGCAGTGTCTTTATCTTTTATAATTTAGGGCTCAGTGGTCTAGGCACAGTTATCAGACCACATGGTCCACCCATCACAGGCTGCGCAACCAGGGCCCCTTGGTTCTTCAGCCTACACAGGTTTCTCTGCATTCACCCCTGTGTGAAATGTCACACTCCCTTATATTCTCCTTGGCCTCTTGGCTTTGTCACACACCTTTTGTCAGTCTTGGGCCTTGAGGGAACCGCATTCATTAACAAAGTTCATTTGGTGGTATTTCTGTTCATGCCCATCTTTCATTGCACTCCTTCACATTTATTCCTTTCCCATAGGTTGCTATCATATGGGTATTTCCCTTTCGTCTGTACTGATTCTTGATTTTGCTTATAAAGTTCGTTAATATTCACTATAAGTGTAACAGTTGTATTTTCAGCCAATTCAGTATTCACCCTGCTTGGTTTATCACTATTGTAAACTTTCATTCAGCTCAGTGTTCAATATGCGTGGTGACACTCTGTTTAAAACTTCCACTTAGTTTGGTATTCAATATATATATAGTTTTAATGTTGGTTTTAGCTTTCATTCAATTTGATATTAAAAATGTGCAGTTTAGGGCTATTTGGGAACATTCATTGAGTTTGGTATTCAATATATTTAGGTTAGCGCTATTGGAAATCTTCAATTTGGTTCGGTATGTAATATATATCTTGTTTCGCTTTGAAGCTTTCAATCATAAAGAGCTTAATTCGTAGTAAGCAGCCTGCTCGGAGTGCCCCGGTTTCCGTGATTCTTTTCCCCAGCAGTCACCGGTTTGTGGCGTCTTCCTCCAGTGGCTCTTGCTGCTCCTCTCAAATCCCCAGGCTGGTGCCCGACCTCAGCAAGCCCTGCTCACATGCCGCTTTCACTTCTGCGGACGTCGGCAACTTTATTGCCTCTGGGTGTGGACGCGGACAGCGTCCTTTCTTTCTCTGGTGCTCAGTAGCAGCTCCCAGCTACTCCAACTCCGTCACAGAGGCTCCCACACCTCAAGAATATCTGCGACGTCCTGGTCACACTTCAGGCCCCACCGCAGCTGCCTCCACATGGAAAGGGTCCCCTGGTCTCTCCTCCACAGACCTTGCTGCTGCTGTTCACCTTGTCTCTTCACTGGTTGCCCTTCATACACCTGCAGCCCCTTGACAGGCTGCAGGTGAGGACATTAATTAGATTTGCCTGACCCTGTTTAAGAGGACGTGACTGACCCTCACCATACTATACGGGCATCTTCCTCCTCTCTGTACCCAAGAGATGAAAAAGTGTAGTGTTCATCACTCTTAGTCTCGTCTACCTCGTCCCAGTACTTTCAGATGTTAAATGTGGGGAAATGAGGGGAGATGTCTTACAATACGCCATAAAGGTCAGGGAGTGTTCAGGTTGGTCACAATTAGGGAAAAGGGGGGGTACCATGTCTCACCTATGGGCACTGTGAGAAACCCAAAGGTGTCTCACCCGCTAGTCCCCGGGGGTCTCTCTCTCTCTCTGATGACCTAGGGAATGGCCACTGCCTTTGGATCCAGACCCTGAGAGTGGACCAGTGCGGGAGGATCACCTGGGTGAGGGGTCTTCAGGGTGTAGGAGTGGGACACCTGATGGCGACACGTGGTATCCCTGTCCCTGCAACACCTTTACCCCATCCTACCCAGTAGGATATATGGGAACTCTACCCCCACGAACACTTTCACACGGACAGACGCTCTGGGAAAAAACAGACTTGCACCTGAGCAGTGTACCTGACATGTCCCACTGCTATGGTCAGGCAAGGTCAGGCAATTACTGGTAACCATTCACACCTGACTTCCATTAAACTTCCCAAGACAGATAAAAGGCAGAGCACAAGAGCACACTGAGTGAGGCAAAGCTCACAAAGGAACAGCATTTTCGAGATAGCAGCTGAACGAGGGAAGACAGATGGCAAAGAGTGTCAGAGTGTTTCGATATTTGGCGGTGACACTGCTGGACCGAACTGCAGAATCACAAGCATTGTAGAACTCTTGGCGAAAGTCTGCCTTTTGCGCCTATTCTGTTGTCCCATCTCCTCTGTTGTCCTAGTCTCTTTGTAATGTGCCCTGATGCCCGCGGGCTGCGACGGTATAGAAATGCAATCAATGCGCATTGCGTAGAGACGATGGTGGGAATCCTACTGAGCGACAAGATCCAGCGGATAAAACCCGGACCCTGACGAGGGGCAAGGGGTGCAAATGGCAGGAATAGGAAGCCGCTTAGACCGATCCCCGTCTGCAAGGTCGAATGCAGATATGGAGGGGGTGAGCTGCAATGATCCAAAGGCCTTAGAGCTTCAGGCTTCTCTAGTGCATCAAAGAAATTAATGGGCTAAAGAACAGGAGAAGCATGTATCTAGAAACTCAACCCCAACCAAGATGGATTGGTCTTGTAAGAATGGACTCAAAAACTCAGAACTAGCAGTCCAATTGATGATAGATCTCACAGAATCTGATGGAAAAATGGCCTCTCAGAAAAGAAAAAGTCTAGCAATTATCCAAGACCCGCTGACTGCTTTGGAGCAAAACCTGTCAAATGATGATTTAAGCACTAAACATCTACAGCCTACCACTCTAGCGGGCCCTCACGTGGAACGATAGATCTGCCGGATAATGAAATGGCAGACCAGCCTGATGCCATGTTTTTGTTGATGCCGATACCGGTGCCTACACCTGTACTGCAAGACTCTCCCTTACAGGATAAAAGCACTTTGGCAAGTGATTCTATGATTCATCAGAGATGAGCCCTCTCGACTCTCTTGGCGTAAGCGCGATGGTCGGAATAGGGCTCCAGTGTCTGCTATGGACTCAATTAATCTTCAGCAGGTTATAATGGCTGTACTCGCGATCGCTTTCCCCTTTCCTCAAACTATACTAATCCATTCATAGCTCCCTAAAAGACCAGTCGACCTTGATTGCAATGTTCTAGTCAAAAATGAATGTCTTGAAAGGTCTGGCTATTAAGGTGGAGGATCGATTAAATAGAGAAGCGGAAACCTCACCCCAGTGGCAGAATCGTCTGTGTGACATGGCAAGGAGAGAGTCCACGTATAAATCACTTCTAATGGATGATATTTTGGAGGACTGTAAATGGATGAGATTTAAATGGCAGCAAGAACAGACCCTGAACTCTCATACCGTCAAACCATCGACTACCAATGAAGAACAGGAGGTGGTTGCAGTGCAGGTTACAGAAAGCCCCCCCAGTCGGCGAACCAGCAAAGGAAACAAATATGTTTTCCATATTCAAAGTGAGTCCACCACAAGAAGCTGGGTCTATGCCCAAAAGACCGAAAGAAGCTCAAGGAACAACAGAGAATAAAAAGCAAGAACTTAACAGCAATGGGTAAAAAGAAATCAAATGGCTCAAGAGACTTTTTAAGTAACTTAAGAACACCACCACCCCTTACTATGAGACTATCTCCAAAGTGACCCGAAAGGAACTGGTGCTTCCAACAGAAACCTGTTTTATAAAGAACCAAGTGAATACTGTTATGACTCAGGGGTCCAATGGCGCAGGAGGGAAGAACGACTCTATTGATAAAACCTGATTAAACGATTTACTGGAAATAATGTATCAAGAGGAAGAAGATGAAGAATGGAACAACTTGAGTCGATCTGAGTGGGCTGAAATTGAAAGACCGGCTGCCCAAACCTGCCATAATTCCCAGGAACGACCAAATAGCAATTCAATGGCTACTGTAAGCAAACATCACTCAGTCGAAAAGAGGCAAGGTTCTTAAGAATGGAAAAAAAGGTGCATATTGGATACCCACCAAGCGGCTGATTTGGAAGGAAAAAGGCTATCAAGAGCCAAAAGGTTGCCCATATCGGCCCGAACCATTAAAAAAAAAAAAAGTTAAAGGGCTACTTGGAAAAAATTATAGCAGGCCCAAATGCCCCAATTTTGAACCGCCGTAATGTGATGAAACTTCTCCAGTATGTCCCGGCGCTTAGACACATAACCACTGATGATATAATGGTGGTTGAATTTGTGGTGGAAAGAAAAATTGACTGGGTGATCCTTCACTTGGATTAATTAGCAACCAAAGACAATTTACTAACCCAGAGCGACAAATTATTGCCCCAGGGTTATGAATTAACGGATCACCAGGAGGTGGGAAACACAGACAAGTCAGATATCATCAGTAAAAATCAAGAGGAACATCACAGACGGGAAAATGCAGGGTTAAACAAAAGGAAACTCCAAGGCCACCCCCTGAAAGAAATTTGCTTAACAAAAGAAATCCTGAGGGAAACGAAATACAAAAAAAGAAACTAGTGTCCTCCCTTCAAAAAAGATGTCTCTCATTTAAAATGTACTATTGATAATCGAAACTCGACACAGAAGATCTGCCTGAAGGACAGTAATGGCCCGCGCAAGGTGAGGGGGTCCCCAAATTGGGATTGGATAGCTGGAGCTCTGGCCAATAGCAGAAAACAGTAGACTGGCCAAACATTAGAGAAGCAAGGTCTTCTCATTGGATCCTGGAATACACAAGGTTTTAATCCATTATTTATTGAACACCTAAATGAACTGGGCAAATATGACAACTTATGCTTCCAGATCCACCCCATCATGTGATGGCTATGAATCTCATCTCGACCCGGCTTGCAAAGGCATTTTAGGGAGGCCCTACTCTGAGCTATTGACTGTAATAAAAGTGGATGTGGGCCTAACGATGATTAGTCAGGAGAATCCGAGCCCTGATGTCCAAGTCTTAAAGTTTAGTAGGGGATCTCCCCCAATGACAATCAAATACCTTCTAGTGAATGTGTTCTGGAGGGCTAATATGTGTAGGAAACTGGAGTTTGTAAAATCGGTAATTAGTGTGGTTGACAAAGTTATGAGTGAATGGGATGAGCCTAGCATTATGGTTTGTGGGAACTTGAATGTGTGCCTGTTGTAGGGTGACCAGACGTCCCGGTTTTCTCAGGACAGTCCAGGGAAATCACTCGGGGTCCCGGGAGTTTTTTGATTTTATAAACCCCGTCTGGGTTTTGCTGGGACCTGATTTTCGCAATCCTGAAATCGGGTCCTGGCGCAACTCTTCCTGCGTGATTGGGTGCATGGAATGCTTCACACGCCCCCATTTCCTCCCTTTCCCCTCCCAGGCGCTCTCCTCAAATGAGAGGAGTGTGCCTGTGAGCACACCCCTTCTCTGCCCCTGCAACAGGCCAGCGACATAGAAGTAGGACTCACGTTTTATATGTATTTATTTTAGTCCTACTTCTATTTCTATGACCTGCCCCAGTAAAAAAAAAAAAAATCTGCTCACCCTAGCCTGTTGGATGGTGAGGGGTGGCCTCTGAAAGAGCGACAAATGGGTGGAAGTGTGCAGCAGTGGTTTCCACTGCTAGAGGTCTATTTATGCTAAATACTCAAATAAAAGGTGACAGACAGGGGGCATGCACCTGGGGAAGAGGCTTGCAGAGATCTTGCCTGGACTACTGCTTTGTGTCTGGCAATATGGTCGAAATACCCACCAGATTCGAAATAATAAAACAATCCCTGAGTGATCATGACCTTTTATCCATTTCATTAGAGGTTGTGAACGATCTAAAGAACTGACCCTAACAGGCCTGGTGGAGGAACCTGGGGAAAGAACCGCCTAAGGGTTCGAAATAATGAAATTAAAGATATTGCTTGGCAATATGAGAAGTCCATTGAAAAGGACCAGTCCAATTTAGAATATCTATGGATCCTCAAAGAATATAGTATGCCTAACAAGGAAAGTAAGAACTTGGGCATAACCCCAAAGCATGCCTTTGACCCCAATGATAGTGAAGGCCAGAAAAGAAATGAGAGCCGACCTTAGAAAGATCGGGAGATCGAGAGAACCAGGAATAATGGGAAAAATCTGTGCCCATAAGCAAGGGTACCAAAACTGGCTTCTGGCAAAAAGGAGCATGAGTACGCAAAGGGATGCAGAGAGAATGTTGGAAGTAGCCTGCCAAAAAAACACAAGAAATGTGTGGGCACTTCTTAATAATGGTGGCAATTTTAGATCTTCCCATATGATGGGTCAAGTGACTGAGGAACGATGGATTTCCCATTACTCTGCTCTCTTTGCTGACTTCAAGGCTCCAAAAGTGGCTGAAGCTGGAGTGAGTTTGATGAGCGGGACTTTCACAGTAGAGGAGAGCGAGGTAAGCCTCATGATTAATAGATTCAGCTCCTCCAGAGTGGCTGCCGGATGGGTTGTCAACCGAATGCTTAAAGACGATTCGGCTGCATGGGGGAATTGGTAACATCAATATTTAAACAGATAATGAGAACAAAGCAACTTTGCGTGAGCCCATTATAGTCCCCATTTTCAAGAAGGGCGATCGAAGCGATCCCAAAACTCTATTGCCCGATCACCCTTCTTGATTCATTGGGGAAATTGTTTGCTTCAATCTAGCTCTGTGACCTTAATGCATGGGCAACACAAACAGGGAGATTGGATCCCAGACAAATTGGGTTTGAGAGTGGAGTTGGGACCCCACTGAACCTATTTATCATCAACATTCTGAAGCACAGAGCTCTAGATTCAAGGACCCCTATCTACATGGCCTTCATGGACCTCGAACAGGCTTTTGAATGTGTAAACAGAGAGCGCCTTTGGGGAAAAAAAAATGAAAATGGAACTGCTCAGTTGACCCGTTGGAGGCCATGTAGACCTTGTATTCTAATACACCAATACGAATCCGACTATCTGCTAGAGGACTGCTATCAAGAAAAATGGACACTCATTGTGGACTGCAGCAGGGATGTGCCTTGGCGTCATCGCTGTTTAGTCTATATGTGTCGGATCTTGGGGAGTCCCGGAAAACGGTCCGAGCATTCCCTCCAAAGATAAATGGGACAGAGGTTCCCTGAATACTCTATGCCGACAACTTGGTATTTATAAATCATACTCCCATTGGCCTTCAGAGATGGATAGAGAAGTTTAATGAATACCTGAAGGCTAATGACATGAAAATCAATGTGAGGAAATCTAAGATATTAACCATGTCGTTGGATTGTAGGAAACAGAAGTTAGGGTTTGCTTGGAAAGTTGGGAATGAGGAATTGGAGGTGGTTGATGCCATACCTACTTGGGTGTAATAATTAGCAATTGCATTGATGATAGGACCCACTATGTATCTCTTAGGACAAAGGTGAAGAAGTTGGCACCTCAGGGTGTCGTACTACATCGTAAATATGGTAAATATTACCTGCTGCCCCTTATCAGTTTCTATCTACAAAAAGTCATGCAAGTTTTGACATTTGGCTCTGAAGCAATGCTGAACATGCCATGGAAAATCTGGGCATTGCTTGAGGGCTTGTTTCTGACGAAGGATACTGAAACTCCCTCGGTTCCTCCCGATATCAACAATCAGACATGAACTACGACTTCAGTCACTTGAGTCTGCAGAGCTATGGAAATCTGTGACATTATTCAGGAAATGCATGTTGGCAGAACCTGTGGTACCTTTTGCAATCCACCAAATGCAGGACGGTGTACGTGACAAAGGCTTAACTCAGGGGAGATTAAAGGGGAGGCAATTCTAGGGGATGCGAATGTGGAGGTGGAAGATCTAATTGCAAACCCCCAGAAAGTCAAATAAAAGCTCCAGGACCTAGATTGGATAGAAACGGTCAGTACGAGGGTTACCGATAAACTGAGACCAGTCTTGGGCAGGGAGCAGGAGGGTCTGAATAAACTCCCAACGTATCTCCTGAAGTTTCTTCTCCACAGTATAGGGATCTCCTACTTAGATGCAGATTAAACACAGAGGCTTTGTTACGAGTGATTCCTGAGGGACAAGGACTAGAAAAGGTGAGCCTTTTTTTCTTCCTGAACCAGGGATTACTATATAGAAAGGAAACCTCCAGAAAAGGCCTACATAAAACTCAATTAGTAATCCACAAAACCCCTCATAAAATCATGCTAGAGATTGCACATTCTCATTTGACAGGTGGACATTTAGGACAGTCTAAAACCCAAGCTCACGTCAGTGGGAAATTCTCCTGGCCAGGTAGCCATGCTGACATAAAGAACTTCATCCAGACATGTGAAATATGCCAGAAAACCGGCACACATATTCCCTTACCTGCCCCTCTTAACCCCTTACCAATCATAGAAATCCCTTTCTCCCGAATTGGGATGAATATCATTGGACCGTTGGAAACCTCTAGACTGGGTAATAAATATGGGGGAATGAGAGCGCCCTCAGCAGTTTTCCAGGCCTTGGCGATTGTAATCCTTGCTGCCAGCAAGAGGTGGGTAATTATTGGCCATTACCCCCGACCTTGGGTACTAATCTGGGAGTTGTACCCCTAGCAATGTCACCTCGGCCTCCAATGGAAGCTGATTTTGGGTTATAGCCTCTATTATAGACCACACTTCTCCCCAGAATATTTGAACTTGCTGACATTTCCACCACATTTGAAAATATGACCTTTGTGCCCCACATTTATGCCAACAAGTCGGGTCTAGAGAACTTTTGATGTCATGCAACACGACGGGGGAGTAATACCAATGATATGTCAATTTGAAGGCGCATTCCTTATTGGTCACACATTTCGAGGAGGAGTAATTCTTCAACCGTATTTATTCATTGTTCATTTGTAGTGCGCCTATACACAAGTGTTATGAGGTGCAGCAAGGCAGGAGGAGGGTCAGGGGGATACAGGAAAGAGGAAAGTAGTGACCCTAATAGACCATGGGAGATTCAGATAATGCAAGTGTGGTAGGGAGAAGTGCAAGGGGGAAGGAGGTGGTGGGGAAGTGCAGGAGCTGGGTAGAAGGGCCCATGAGAAGGAGAGTGCCAAGGAGGCCAGGTGGACAGGGCCAGGGTGAAGAAGAAGGAAGGGGAGGTCACAACTAAGTGCAAGAAAAGGGGCTAGAGGGCTACACGGGTGCAAGTCGATCAGCTAAGTGGGTGGGGAGGGGGCCTGTGAGGGCAAGTGCTGGATAAGAGTTGGGGGGGGGCGGGATGGGAGAATAAGTGCCGGGGTAGACTGGGAAGGGGGAGGGCCTGGCACCCTGTGAGATTCTGAAGACCACCAGTCTCAGGCAGAGGGGACATTAGCAGGGGAGAGAGGAGTGGGAAGGAAGAAGAGAAAAGGAAGGTCTTGAGGAGCTTCTAGCACTTAAAGAGATCCGGCTCAAGTCTGAGAGGGGCAGGGAGGCCATTCCAGAGGGAGGCACCTGCAGAAGAGAGAGATCTTCCCCCCACTCTCTGCTTGGAAAAATGTCTGATTTGCAGAGAGTTAGAGCTAGACTAGGACTCTAGTCGGGAGGTAATTATGGAGGGAGAGTTGCATATAGCATGGTCCCAGGGCCCAGAAAGACTTGTGGATTATGCAGAGGGTCTTAAATTTGATCCTCGCAGCAACCGGGAGCCAGAGAGATTTAAGGGCTGCAGAGATGCAGTGCCTGTGCTTAAGGCAAAGGATTAGTCTTGCAGTCCTATTCTGGATTAGTTGAAGTGGGCGAAGGGAAGAGTTAGGAAGATTGAGGAAGACGCTGTTATATTAGACCAGCCTGGAGAGAACCAGAGCTCTGGAGACATTGAGTTTCTGGCGGAAGATGAGGACGGGAAGAATGCCCCTGAGGAGGTGAAGCTGAAAATGGGCCTTCTTGGCCAGATCCATGATGTGAGGAGAGAAGGAGAGGGAGGAGTCGAAGATTATGCCGCTGTTTTTTTGCTTCACACTAGGGTTAGGGGATGGGGCCCAAGGAGTGTGGCCAGAGTGTAGGAGGGAAAGAGGGAGCAGGGATCCCAATGAGAAGGAGCTCAGTCTTCCTGGCGTTAAGGCAGAGATCGTTAGTGCATCATGCGTGAATAGCAGACAGGCAGGCATTCAGGAATGAGAGAGGAGGAGGAGGAGGGAAGCTTGACAGAAAGCGGTGTGTCATCTGCATAACACTGAAAGTTGGGAGAGAAGGTGCAGATTAGATGGTCTAGGGGGGCAGGTAGATATTGAAGAGCCAGGGTGAGAGGATAGAATCCTGAGGGACACCACAGTTGGAGAGTGAGATGACAAAGAGGAAGGGGCTCAATTGAACTTGGGAGGGACGGTCCAAGAGGAAGGAGGTCTACCAATCCAGAGCCAGGACTGTGATGCCAAGGGTATCACGGAGCCGATTTATCAGAGTGGCATGATTGACTGTATCAAAGGCAGAGGAAAGATCAAGAAGCATGAGAACGGAGGGTGATCTGGAATCGAGATTAGAGAGCAGGTCTTCACGGGTGTTCAGGAGAACAGTTTCCGTGCCTCTGGCAGCTCTGAAGCCAGACTGGTGGTCATGGAGACAACCACCAGATTGATTGTGGTGAATAAGCTGGGAGAGGGCCAGCTTCTCCAAGAGTTCTGTCAACCCATGTTTGATCTTTCACTGGGTGACCTAGATCTGCCTCCCATTTCTCCATGTATTGGGGTCCAAGCATCCACATAGCTACCTGTATTATTTATATGTATATATTTATATGGCACCAGAGCCCGCAGGCATCAGGGCACTCAACATATGTAGGCTTTTCTATAGCCTGGATATATTCCCTCTTCATGTGTACTCTGTAAGTGTGAATTTAATGGCCCCTGTTTCCTGGGTTGCCCTTTGGATTAGGGGATTGCATATCCAGTGCTTAATTTGAGCATATCCATATCTCTCTGCTTCTGATAAGGTGAACCTCTCTTTACAGTCTGCAAATGTCAAAGGTGACCCATAATTAAAAAGAGCTGTGAAATGTGGTATAGGCCTCCCTGTGACCATCGTTTAAAGCATGTATGCCGAAAACCTGGGTCAAAGTCTAGATTATGGAGGACTGGGGTGCACAGGCCCAGACCCATCAGGAATTCGGCCTTCTTCATCAACCAATCCCACAATGTTACTGTTACTTTAGTAGACGATAGAAGTCGGGCCAGCATTTGCGCGCCAACTTAGAGATGTATGGCAGAGGTCAAAGAGGCAGTGAGAGTCTTGATTGCTCTAGCTCTACCCATTTAAGGGGGTCGGTTGTCCCACGCCATGGGTTTATGTGTATTATTGTTGCATAGGTTTGGAACTCTGATGCCCCCAATTGCGCATTCCCCATCATCACCACTTTGGGGATTCTTGGCTTCTTCCCTTGCCATATAAACTGGAAGCCCTTTTGTTGTAACCGCATTAATGGATTTCATAGGATCTACACCGGGAGCACTGCACACTTATAAAGAAACCTTGGTAACAAGTAAATTTTACTTGCCGTAATGCAACCAATTAATGATATCTCTTAGGCCTTCCACTGCTCCAAGTTTGACTCAAGATCGTTAAAGAGCTTTGGAAAGTTAGTGACTTATTATTCTTTTGGACGCAATGAGATCTGAACCCCCAGCTATCCTATCTTCCCATGTGATTTGGCAGCATGGACGGAGTGTGTCAATTTCCTCATTCTCAAAGCCTATCCCCATTGCTTCAGATTTGTGATCGTTGATCGCAAATCTGGATGCCTGCTGAAAGTAGTCCAACTCTACCAACGTCTGCTGCAGGGAGCCCTGTACATTCATATGAGGTAGCAGCACGTCACTGGCCTGTAAGGACAGTTTATATGGCTTCCGGCCCACCCCGCCATCCCCTCGATTTAGAGATTGTCCCTAATGCATTTGGCAAAGGTTTCCATTCTTAAAGCAAAAATTAATGGGGAGAGGGGACACCCCTGTCTCGTTCCGCATGTGAGTTCTATGTAGCCCGTCCGCCTTCAATTTATACATAGCGAGGTTCTGGACGAGTTATATTTGTCCAAGACCATTTTTTGGAATATTGGCTCAAAATGAAATGCCTCCAGAGTCAGTCTCATAAAGGTCCAGTCTACTTTATCAAAGGCTTTGGTAGCGTCTAACGCTGGGATGGCCATCTTGCAGTGATCACTATTTCCACCAAGTCAAGCGCTCGGCGGATGTTATCGTCCATAGTCCTCCCCAAAATAAATCTGGTTTGGTGCGAGTCAGTTATAACCAATTGGCTAACATTTTTGAGTAAATGTTTGCATCAATATTCAAAGCGAGATAAGCCTATAGTAGGCGCAGTCTCTGGGATCTTTTCCCGGTTTTAACAAGAGAATGGTTGATGATTCTTCCATTGACTCTATCACTTTTCAAGTTTGCTGAAAGGTGTTAGATACTTTGGTAAGGGGTTTCAGGAGTAGCACCCTAAACATTTTTATAAAATAGAGGCGTAAAGCCATCTGGGTCAGGGGCTATAGCTTTTAGTGAATTCATTACAGAATCTACCTCCTCTATTGTGATGAGTAGGTGCAGGCAGTCTTTATCTGCCTCTGACTGTCGGGGGAGGGTGGCCTCTTCCACATATTGCCTCTGCTCCCTGAGTGCCTGGGCGAGGCTGTCATGGTCTCTTTTAGATGGCCTTCTGCCGACCGCAGCTTGGTGTCCTCCGTGTACTGCCCCATCCAATAGGAATTCCTTACCCCAACCCTCGTGTTTTGCTGTTTCACTTTTGCTAGCTTTGTTTGCCGTGTTACGTTTTGCTCAATATCCTTGTTTTGTTTTAATTGGTGGATTGGCTGTCTCCTCTGTGAGGTGTGCCTCAAGTTTATTGCGGGCAATTTGTAGCGCTCTGTGTGCTTTCGAGCTCGCCTTCTTTTTATGCATCCTCTCGGACTCTGCGACATCGCTTTCCAACTGGGATTTCATCCCCTTCCTTCTCTGATAGAAAGCCGCTGTGTGGACTGTCCGCTCCCCCTAAGAACTGCCTTCATTGCTTCCCAGAATGTCGCTACTGTTGTCGGCACCTCTTCATTCTCTCTGAAGTAATTCCTGATTGCCTTTGCAATGTCATCCCGAAGCGCCATATCATGCAGGATTGGATCATATAATCTGCATGGGGTGTGTGGGGGGTGGGTTGGGTTGTGAATCTGGATTGTCATGACCACTGGCACGTGGTCTGTTAGAGCTCTAATGCCTACGCCTTCCTGATCTATATATGGTACCAGTTGGGGGCTAAGCAGGAATTAAGTCTATCCGAGATGAAGTGTGGCGTACATGGAAAAAGTAAGTGAAGTTCCACTCCCCTGAATGCAGTAATCTCTGAATGTCTATCACTCGCAGTGTTTTAAACCGGTGTGGCAACGCCAGCGCAATCATAAAATCTTTTGGCGGTGGTGCATGAGTGTTGTCTATGTTGGGACCCGCACCTCATTAAAATCCTCCCCCCACCACGACTTGTCCTTCTACAAAGAGCGATAACTCTGATTCTAGCTAAAACCATTTTGTGCCCGGGTCAATCCTCGTGTGAAAATGCCTGCGTCTGGTCGTTCTGTGATTGCATTGCAAAACAGCATCAGCTAGGGTAGGAACAGGGACACAGACTATTTGCGCTTTGGGAGGACCCCTTGGATTGGCGCTTTCCCCACTATTGACCACAGGATGCGTTGAGGTTTAGGATCCCTCCCCTCTGTTGGTGAAGATTGATGCAGTGAGGATTTCTTGTTTGTGATGGGCCGAGAACCCTCCCATAAACCTTCTGCTTCTTCTAGTGAGCTAATCATTCTCATATTGCCAGCTAATGTAAACTGGAGCATTGCTGGAATAATCCATCGGTAGCAGATTTTCTTTGTCCTGAAGGACGTGGTCAGCGGTTTGAGGGCCCTCCTTTTCTGCACTGTAGTTGCTGCAAGATCCTGGTAGATCTGGAGGAATGGCTCTTGTAATATTATTTCTGTTTGCGCGTGAGCAGCTGCCATGACGTCTTGCTTATCCCGTTATCACATCTGGCAGGGATCAGCGGGGGACCCTCTGCTCCCCCACAGACTATGAGTTCAGTCTAGCAGCAGACTTGCTTCCTCATGATTTGACAGAAGCATCTGAAAGACCCCCTTGATGTATTCACCAAGGGCCCGGCCAAGGACTGTGGAAGGATTCCCACTGATACAAAGGTTATTCCTCAGAGCTCTGCTCTCAAGGTCTTTCTGTTTTGTCACCATGGCTTGCACTTGTAGCTTCATTGCTCTGTCGTAAGGTCTTCAACCTCCCCCAGTCTCTGCTCTGCCTCAATGACACCGCCATCAAGTCGTTCTATATTTGTTGAGAATTCCGTCATGCAGTTCTGGAATTTCGACTTGATCTCCGCCATGACCGTCAGAATATCATCCTTTGTAGCTAGTTGCCCTGGTGTTCCAGGAGGTCTCTCTGGAGAGTGGACAATTGCCCTCACCGTCTCTGTCCTCCTTGCTTTATGTTGGGATTGTAGTAGAGCAGCTATGTCCGTGCTCTTGTACATATTTTGTTGCTTCGCCATTGCTGCCACTTCAGTACCGCATAGCGCAGACTCCAGTAGTCACCTCCCTTGGGTATCACTTTTCAGAGCCCCTCACATCCTAGGAGATGACTTCACCAGCTCTATTCCTCTCTGGTCATAGGGGAGGGGGGGTAGGGGGTGTTCAGCCTTTGGTGCTAGCTTTGTTGTAGCCCAGGCTCCTGGTTGCTTGTCATGCTTTTCGATCTGGGAGATTGGTGCCGTTATGCAGAGCTGGATGTTCAATCCGATGGAGGAACCTCCCTCTCCCCAAACTCCCCACAGCAGCAAATGCTCTCCTATGAGTGGCAGACAACTTAGATAGTCCTTAGGCAGGCCTTATTTCTGTGCCATCAATACCTGTGCCAGGGTCACTGCAGGCTTCTCCCCTGGTCACCCCTGCTGCACCACCGTCTTGAGGCTTTTGGTAGTTGTATGTTTAGGGGAGGGAGGCAATGGGTGAGGATGACCTCTCCCTTCAGGCACTACTGCTTAATGGCCAGCAGAGGAACTGACCTCCCAAGCCCTCTTCCCAGCGTTTGTCTGGTTGTGGTGCCTGGCTGGCCTCCACTCAATGCCACATCGAGGCCTGTCTCTCAGCTGGTTGGAGAGTGGAGGGGGCAGAGGCTCCGGGGCTCCCTCACCTCTGCCACGCTTTGCCTCCCTCCACTCGCCCAGATGCAGTGGTAGTGGTTAACTGGCACCTCATATGAAGTGGTGTCTGCGTACCAGGGGTCTATATCACTTTGGGGCCACCCTACACTGCTCCACCCCTCGTTGTCATCCAGGTCTCACGAGCCTCCGCCATGGGTGTCAGGATGGCGTCCAAGGTCGGCTCGGCTGGAGAGGAGGCCTGGCTGCCGATGGAGATCTCCTAGATTGCCAGCACCATTGTCCTTCTATAAATGCATTTTTTGCTTGTGTGCCATCCATGTTTGCCTGCCGAGCTGCTGGGGTCTGCCTTGTGCAGTTTCCTCCTGGAGCAATCTCCATTGCTGATTCCAAATGTGGATGGTTGGCCCCACACCTATGAAAGAAGATTGACTTTTTGGGCCATCGGGTTCAACATGGGCTCAGGGTTCACACCCGTAGATACTGTGTTGCTTGTGTGCTTCTATTTAATATGCTGCCTCATTTTGGAGCAGATGGAGAAGGGGCACAGAGTGGAGATAAGATCTCCGCCCTGCAGTCCTCCTCCATCTTGTCACTACTTCTCCTTTTATGCCTGCATGAAATTGACATGCAGGCGTACAAGGAATGAATTCCTATGGAATCCGCCTCTGTGTTGCTCTTGGGCCAAGCCAGGTGGATTCCATAAGAATCTATTGGTAAATGCCACCTGCAAGGCGTATTTGCAGGCAACGTTTACATTTCCATGAGACGGAGTGGAAACTAGAAAGAGTAAAGGCGAGTTTCCCTCCCTTTTACTGTATGCTTGTCCACTCCATCTCGTGGACCTTTGCAATTGTACGCAGTGGACCCAGAATCATGCTAGTGCTAATGTTGGCTGTCTCCTGCATGCAAATTAGATTTCTTATAAAATGACCCCACCTGTTTTATTTTCTTGACAGTAGTTTTAGCCTGATTTTGAGTAAAACGGACGGGGACACCGCCTATCTGGAGCCACGACGGCACCGCAGGATTTCTCTTGCTGCGCGAACACCTGTGGTGTCTCTATTTCTACGCATGTCTATGCTTTTCATATGAATGAGAGGGGGGAACTGACTTGGGCGGCTTCTTTCCTTCCATCTCATACAGATTTCAGGTAAAGGCAGAAAACACTACAAACGTATGCAGGGCGTAATCACCCACCTGCATGATCCCACCTTCAGGGCTTGCTTCTTATGTGGTACACAATGTGTTGCATCATTTCTAGTTTTTCTTGCCACATTTGGGAATTCGCATCCGGGTGAGATTAGGCATCTTCTCCATGAATACTGGCGCCATTTGCAGCTCAAGTTGTGGCATCAGGAAGAGAAGTGGCGGTAGGGAGAGTTGGGAATCTGTCACAATATCGCTCCATTCTGACCAGAAGTACATTGTTTCGCACTAGCAAAACAAGGGTCAGGATAATCAAATGGTCCACTGCCATTCAGAGGGGTTGCTGGGGAGTGGGGGGCTGAAGGGGCTATAGCCCTGTGTCTTTTGGTTGTAGCTGTGGATAGAAACTCAGGGGCAACAATCAAAAGGCTAGCTAGCCCCAAGTCAGGGTAAACATTAGCGTAGCCACGGATCTGTTCCACTGTCAAGAGCCCTCAAGTGATGTGACATGCCCTTAGGTAGCAAGGAAAATGTTAAGTATGCAGTACGTACCGTATTTGCTTGACTCAAGAGTAGCTATCATGGTGGGAGACAGGAACAAACAAGAAACACATTAGGGGGGCGCTACTTATCCACTTCTCTAGCAGAAGGAACAAAACGTTTTCCTTTATTATTTTTAGACAGGGAGGTGCATGTCTCCGAGTGCAAGTCACCCTCCATTCTTAGAGCTGGGATATGGAAGAGGTACAAAGCGGTAATATCCCATTTATATATTGTGATCTCTAACGTACAAATGCACTAGTCTTACCAAAACGAATGGTCCTCCATTTATCGGCATCCGAATGGGCAAGGACTGGCCCAGTTGCGTTGTGGTTCAACTTTTGATTGCAGGTAGCACACAGATCCCTGCGGAGCCACTGTAACAGGAGAGAACGGAACTGCATTTGTTTTAAGGGAACACGCTTTAATGCAATGTAAGATATTCTCCCTTTGAGTCGTTTGGAAGCAACCACACTTAAATAGTTAATTTTCCCCAACATTCCTGTTGTCCCCCCCCTCCTTTTTTGCAACCACCCTCAATTGGGAGGACTTAGAGTGCTCCAACAGAGTCACCAAAAATGGACCCGCAACCATGCGCAAGTCACACTCCATGCGAGTCTTTTTCCTACATGCAAAGTGCAGCTCCCTGGCAGATCTCAGAGTCTGAGTCTGGACAAGTCCACTTTGCCACCTGAGTGACGCCTCAGGTCGATTGTGTCCCTGTATGTTAGCAATGGCCACAGCAGGGATACAACGCTAACACCATATTACAAGACTGATTAAAAGGATGTCTGAGGTGGGTATCAGTATAGAGGGTCCAATGCCAAACTTTATGGATGACCAACAAGTGCAAGTGCTCCAAAGGCATCGCTGCACATATCCCTGCACTCTTATCCTGGTTCTTCTCAATAAGGTTTGTCCATCGCACCAACATCTTCTGCACCATAATCATTGGGAAGGTTATCCCTGCCCCAAGTCTTTGTTATTTAGGTCATGGCTACTACCCTTACCAGGGCTCAGGACCTACACTTCCCCTTATGCAATACCGTAGGAGGAATTCCTCCACCGTAACTTCCTCCGGCTGTGTGCTTCTCCAATGCACTCTGTGGCATACCCTAACCAGAAATCGAGCTGGACCTTTACATAGATGTATCAGGCAGTATATTTTATGTTATTGACTTTTAGAGCACGCAATGCTGACATTTGCATGGACTTTTCATGTTAGATGTAGGGCTTGGTGCCATTCTTGAGAAATGTGGGTGCGCCACGTGTTGGCTGGGAAGTGGGACAGGAACAAGTTCCCCATTCTGGTACCGGTTTGCACACGGAGAGAGCTGCCAGGTAACAAGAGCACAGTATTCTGGTCAGGCGGGTTGTCCCACTACAGATACTTCGGGTTGCAAGAATGCGATTGTTGACGCTTTGTCTTACTGCCAGATGGAAAGATTTCAGAGAGCCGAGCCAGAGAGGAAAGTGGAGATGAGACAAATTCTACAAGACCTTTGGAATTTTGATCTCCTCAACTGATTAACTCAGCAGTGGATTTTCTTTAAGTAGCATCTAAGGCTCGGTATGAGGCTTGATTTCTGGTTAGGGTATGCCACAGAGTGCATTGGAGAAGCACACAGCCGGAGGAAGATACGGTGGAGGAATTCCTCCTACTAAATACCTGTCATAAGCAAGCTTCTATGCATTCTTTCTACCTTGTGTTTCATAGTATTTACAGTTTTTGACCAAGGGGTCACTTCATTCTTCTTTGTATTTGTAGCTACTGCATCATAAAGTATATGGTTCTATTAGTACTTCAGTTACATCATCATTCTTAAGTATTTTCATTTCATTTCTGCATCGGGTCATATATCTTCTTTCAGACATTCTTTTGCTGTTATAAGACTTTGTTTAATGTACATTTATGTCACGCATCGTTTTATTCATGGTGGCTTTTCGACAACTCGGCAAGGAACATCCCTCTTGATAGGTTTCTTCTATTGTTTCCACATGAGGGCATCTTCTGATTGGCTGCATGAGTGCATATCATTTTTAATACAGTCGACATGGTAGGGACGTGTTGCATAAACTTGTGCATGGGTTCCCAATTGTAGCTACTCATCTGTTATTCCAATAGGGTGGGGGTTAGGGGGTGTTGGCTAGGGAGAATCTGTCCACTTGCTCCTCTACAGGTTTCCTGTACTTCGCGTTCTTTTTTTCCTTTTCAGGGAGCTGCATGGACGTGTGGGTGCCGGCTTGCACAGAATCTGTGTTTTGGACGTAGTGTTCCTGTTTTAAGGATTTTGGACATGAGGGTGCGGGGCAAACACTGGAACTTTTGGTTCGAGGACTACTGTTTTGGGTTATATTACATGTGTTTGCATGTTTTGTGTTTTTCTTGTGTATAGTTTGGAGAGGTCTTTCCCCTGGTATGATTGGTTGGATTTGTGTATTTCTTGGAATGGCCGGGTGGGCTCTGAGTGTGGTTTGCAGTGAGGTACTGCCAGGGTTTGTGTGTGTTTTGCAGAGAGGTGCTGCCGGGTCGATATTTTGCAGTGAGCTGCTCTGTGTTTTTGTGTCAAGCTATTTTTTCCCCTGATCATTCTTTCCCAGACGTCATGCTCAGGGCATGGACTTGCTATGGCTGTGTTGTATGCTTTCATTTGTCATGTTCCGTTGATGCCTGCTTGCTGAGAGTTGCATTGTGGGGTTTGTTCTGTGTGTTGGAATTATGTTTTTGGTGTTTGTTTTGGCTTTGGAATACAGGGAGGTGCTGTGTTTACTGGTATCCAAAGGCTTTTGTTGCCTGTCAGTTTTTGGTTTGGGGTAACGTTTGCAGTTAGGTGCTGTTCTGCTTGCTACTATTGCAGCGAGGTGCTGCAGGGGTTTATTAACAATCTATAATGCCTCTTATGTTATCCTAGGGGTTTCTGCAGCATAGTGTTTTTCCCATTCTTGCTGTGGTATAAGATTGCTCTGTTTTGTCTTGTGTGTTCTATGCTGCACATTTGGTTTTTATTTGGTTGCCCTGTAGAGTTCAGCAGGGTTCCATCTGTTTGCAGTTGTGGGTCCACCTATTTGTTCTTGCCTTGAATTGGTTCTTTCATTTGGTTTGCGTGGTGTCCAAACGTTCACTTGGTGTGGGAGCTTCTCCTAGTCGTAGTCATTGTTTGATGAGTTGGTGTCTAGTTTGTGTGGCGGATCTTGGTGTTGTGTAGTGTGTAGGCATGTATGGTTGGTGGAGTGTGAACGGAGGGAGAGAGAGGTTGTGATTTTGGTTTTGGATCTACATTGTAGAGTTGCATAGAGGTCCATCATGGTTATGCTCTTTGTTTTTGGTTGTGTAATGGAAGGAGGTGTGTAGTAGTCTTGCTCTGGAAGTGCAAGCACAGTGTATGTGGACTGTGGTGGGGTACACTGGAATGTGATGACGTCATTGTAGAATGTGGTGTGGGTGTGACTGCTGAGGCATTCTAAATGTGGCAGTTACATCTAGGAGCTGCAATGTGTGGATGTGTCAGTGTTTTACAGTCCAGGAACCTACTTATGTCACTTACCTGATGTGTACCTGCGGACCAATAAACGTACCTTAAGAAGCCTGGGTCCAGTGTTTGCTTGGCTAAGGAACCCACAACAGAAACCTACCTGAAGTGTCACGGACATCACTTTATAACAACTCTTGAGTTGTGGCTGGTTTGTAATTGTGAACACTTGGTGGCTCAGTATTAGGACAGCCTATTGCTGCCATTCATTCTCCTTATGAAGAGTGCGCAGGCAGAAAGCACGACATTCAATACATTGTGTAAGGCATTGAAAGATGGTGTTTGTGCTACACATAGACCTGGTCTCTCCTACCTCTTATTCGTCTATGCACAATGTTTAGCTTGTAGTAATACGTTGACTTACACCTGAACATTGAAAAGCCGTACAATTGACAGCCGGTTATATAGTGTAATATGTATTTCAGATGCTGGCATAGGTAAGCATTTCAAGGCAGCAAATAATTTCTGAGTGCATCAAAAAAGTTATGCCCTCGGTAGAAACGCTGGGTATGAAATATATGTTTGTGACACATTGCTGAAGCAGTGTCCATGCGGCGTGCCACTCTCACATTGGGAAAACGCCGCTCATAAACCCTATGGCAGTAGAAGCTATACCAGTTGTACATATTTTTCCACAAGATATAATTATACCAGTTTGAAATACTTTGCCTTTGTGTTAAAAAAAACACTGAGGGTTCTGTGAGAATTGGTGAATTGGTAAAAGGAAAGAACCAGAATAAAATATTTTGTGAAGTGTTATACAGTAAGACATACAGTCAACTTTAAAAACTATCCATATCTTTAAAGAAATCAATAGATCCTTTCTTCTTCATAGATCATTTCAATAGTTAATAATCCTTAAAATAGACTCGATAAAAATCCATAATTTCGTTAAATGCATAGTGCCCACCATCATTGTTGCCAGACATATGGATTTCCCAAATGTCATAGCTATGTATTTACCTACGCCTAAATTAATTCAGCGCTATGCAATCCAACATCAGGTGTGTAACAGTCTCAATAGTATTATCTGCACACAGTCGACAAAGTCTTTCACCCTTCGGTATTCCAATGCCACATATTACAGGCCGCCGTGTGGTCCAATAAGTGGCAAATCGAGACCAGTCCTTACGCTCATTTCACAGCTCCTTTGCAAGCGGAGTGCGGGATAGGCGTCCCCCTCCTCATTCCCACGCCGCCTGCCAAATGCGCACAGTTTTAGGTCTGTGTGACATTTCCATGCAGGCCTAAAACAAACGGATTTCAATGGACTCCATGTGCAGTGCACACCTACTAAAAGCAGGCGGGCTCCACGTGAATCCAGAGCAAATTCTGCCCTGGCCGTGCCCTGTCCTCTGGCACCCTATGAGTTCAGAACTCATGAGAGCATAGAGGCATACAGCTAAGCAGATCCGGGAAGGGGCCCGGCCGTGCGTCAAAACAAGTGCAAGACTCCTTCAACGCAGGTCTGGCAGGACGGCATCTTCCCCAAAATTCCGAATGCGCGTCAAGAGCTTGATCAAACTGGGGGGCATAAAGACCATAGAGTTCCACCAAACTGAAAAAAGAAATACATCTGTGTAGACATCAGAGAGTAGGCACGAAAGGTTTCCGCACACCATTCAGACTTCAGACAGGACACTGTCTCTTTTCAGTCATCAGAGTGTTACAAAGTTTCCTTTAAGAAATCAGAACATAACGCTCCCTTCTGTCGGACATCCATGGGTTGCTCTCTTCCCAGCAGACATCACAAGGATACATTTGTCCTCATCAGACAAGAGGTTTCACTCTCCCTCAATTGACATCAGTGGGTTACACTGACCCTCATCAGATATTGTAGAGTTGGACGCTGCAGACCTCACATGGTTGCGCTCACCTTGATGAGACATCTCACGACTACACTCCCCCAGATATTCCACATCAGGAAACACAGGTGCTCACTTACATTTCAAAAATCTGATGGTTCCATTATCCCCTGGAAAACATAAAGTTACACCCTCCCCTTTCAGATATGAAACAACTGCACTCTTTCTGATCATGCACCCTGTGCTTTACTCTCAGCACTACTCTTTTGAAGTGCAGATATCCCACGCTTGTACACTCCCTGATCAGACCTCCCTCCATTATGCTACTTCATGTTTCCCCCTCCCCGATCAAACATTATTAGTTTAAACTGCTTATGATTAGACTGTACAAGACTACCCTCCGACTTCTCAGACATCAGAGAAATGCACTCTCCCTTAGTACACATTGCAAGGTTTCAAACCCATGTCAGACATCAGGAGGTTACACTCTGTGCTCTTTTCAGACATCTAAGGGTTATCCTCTCTCCTCTCAAGCAACACAGATTTAAATGTTCCTCCCTGCAACATCTGTGTCACGCTGCCCCCTCTCACAAGGCAGACTATATATGCAGATAGTCCAACCTTTGAGAAGATTTTAGAGTGCGATTTTGCAGCAAGAAGATGGAGGTGGGTTTCCTTCGACTGGCATTGGAGTAAAGTAATTTTCAGGCAGTAGAAAGTTACAAAATGTAACTAATCAATATTGTGGGCTGTAAAATCTGGAGCCTCTCACCAAAATAGTGAGATTTGATCTGTATGATTGCATAACTCCTCCCTCTGCAGCTTGAAATGGTTACGCCCTCCCCGAAGAGACATCATTCTGTTAAACTGGCCCTAAACGGGCATCAGAGAGTAGCACTCTATTACCCAGTCGACCATTTTGTTACGCCCTCCGTGAAGAAACATCACTCTGTGAAACTGACCCTAAACAGACAGAGAGTACCACTCCGTTATCTAGTCGGCCATTTTGTTACAAGGTCACAATATTCTTTTTTCTTGGCACAGGACACCGGCAAGGAGAAATACATGGAGGAAATGCCCGATCTCCTGAGCCCCTTTGAGCGTATCCTCTCCAAGAACTCTAGCGGCTTTCTCGTTGGGAGTACGGTGAGTGGAGCATCCTTAGAATGATTGTCCTTGATCGACCCATGCGTAGGTTGCAGGACTTCTCCTTAGGTGCATCGTAGCCCGTATATCATGAGGAAATTACGAACAATATCTCCAACTGTATTCTCCATATATGATTCATGCAGAAGCGAAAATGCAAAGTATTACGAGCAGTTGTCATTGTGTCGGTGTGTAGTCTTCAGTTTAACGATTTCCACAGAAATGACCAATGCTAAGGATTCCGTTTTTGAGTCAAAAATCTGTTTTTGAGATAGGCTTTTTAGAAGTGTGGAAAAACCCAATGTTATCCAACGGGATAAAGTCAAGAGGAAGCTCTATGGTTATGGTGAAGTGGCGCTGTCCAATTTTCCAGAGTCAGCCTAAGTCGCGGTTTTGGACAGCTTGCTCGTAGTATGAAGTGATATTATCGAATAGAAAACAACAAATGGATTTTTAAACGAACCCAAAACATCTATACAAAAAAATAACAATAACAATACATATGTGGTTGAGAATGGGAATAGTAGTTTTGGGGGGGGGGGAGTATTAAAAAAGGGGGGCTTGCAAGGGGGAACCCCCCAAAAACAATGAAAATAAGTGTTTGGGTTGTTTTTTCTTCGTTCTAAATTAATTCTTTGTTTTATCATTCGATCACATTTAACACTTGCTCCTATGAGCCAATCCTATCCCAGGAGCCAAATGCAAACATACATGGTTATAGGATAAAGGATCTGCCAAGGCAGTGGTTCAAGGAGGAAGCTGCAGCGTGGGCCAGTGCCAAGCCCTGGAAAAGGAGGAGAGTGGAAGGGCCCTGGGAGGTGTGCTTGTACAGCTGAGGGATTAACTTGATGAATGGGAAAAATGCAACTACTTTGGTAGCTGTGATTGCCCTCACTGTAGCCAGCATGACGTAGGTGGTGGCCCAGCTCTCAGTCACCAGGATGAGTGATGAAGGGTGCCTAGTGGCTACAGAGCGAAATACCCACCCTCTGCAACTTGCGGTTTGTCACCTCCTTCACCCCTTTCCCCTGGCAGTTCTCATAGCTCGCATCATGCATGGCAGGATAGAGCTTTCAATGCTGAGAATGTATGCGGGTTCCATGACACATTTTGCTTGCCCTCATGGTCCAACAACCTCCCTTTTCCCCAGTGAGTCCCCACTTTTGCAATCACTCCCTGTGAACTCCAGGGGATGGTGCCCTTACAGTACCCCTCTAGTCTATATCCTTGAGCAGGTCGCCTGCTCCGCTCTTCATACCTGTTCACTGGCCTGGAGTGAAAATACACATTGGGCCTCATTACAACCCTGGCGGAAGACCCTGGTGCTATTAGCACCATGGTCCATGCCGGTAAGTTACCGACTCCGCCATGGAGAAAGGGGGAATTACCGCCCCATTACAAGGTTGGCGGGGCGGTAATTCCCCCTTCCTCCATGGCCCTTCCCCATTCCCATTTTTGCCCCATAGGGCTCAATGGGAATGGGGAAGGCGCTAAGTACTTAATTAGCATCAAGGTCCCTTTGCAGGTCCCTACTTTAACGGCTGGTCTACACCAGCCGTTAAGGTCGGGTCCCGCAAAGGGACCTCGTAATTAGGCGTTATTGGTTAACGGCGCTGCAGCCTTTCACGGCGCCGTTAACCCATTAGCGCCTGGGTCGTAATGAGGCCCATTGTGCGCTCTGTGGCGCATAGGCATGTGGCGCGTTATAAAGATTAAATAAATAAACAAAATAAGGTGATTTCCTAGAAGTCTTGTGCTGAGGCATTGGTGAGATGAACTAGTAGCATTAGGCTGGGTTTCTCAAGTCGGACCTGACTTTCACAATGAGTGACTCGACTCATAGAAGTACAGCACACACACACACACATCAGCACACAACAAATTGAGGTAAGTACTTCAAAAGATGAAAGCGTGTGTTTAAATAACAGTACCGGGACACTAAAATCTCAAACCATAATCTAAACATACATTGCAGCATCAAATGTACCTGGAAGTAAAATACTCAAGGATTTTCAGTTAGTTTAGAAAGTTGAGGAAAGTTTGTCCACACATAAAGTCAGTAGAAAATTTCCCAGTTACAGGAAAAATGCAAATAAGTATTACCAGAGTCCAGGGGGTTCCATGTGTTAATATCCCCTCAAAAATATCGTCATACAAAAATATCGCCATATTTTTGCAGTGATATTAAGCCATGGAACCTGCAGGGGGCACCCCCACAACCCCCATGATTTTTCCAATGGAGCAGGGGCACCCCGCAACCCCCGGTCCCAATACCCCCATAAATGATCCCCACTAATAATATCGCCTATGGCCTTACCCCACGACCAAACATATGGTAATATTATTGGTGGGGATATTACCTGATACCGTCCAGGGGGAACGGCAGGAGTGCAACCTTCAGACTGGTGACGCTGAAGGACCCCAGCACAGAAGACCTAAAGTCAGGTTCGACCAACGGCCCTTTGAAGCTGGAGTGCAGATGTGGAGTCGAGCCTTGAGGCCCTCATCCTCGGAGAAGGGCTGCAGGCAAATCTCCAAACCCAAGAAGAAGGGGACCAGTGACAGGACAGCCGGGGACCCCCTGCAGATACGCACACATAGAGGGCCGAGGACTACCCCAGCCCTACAATCACAATCCATGCTCTATTCAAAGCTATGGCAGCCACCGATTAGGGGCGGTTAGCCATACCCCATTTCCCAGGGCCTATGCACAGTGATGTTTATTGAGGTGGGTGGGGGACCCTCGCCCAGTCTGAACTGGATCCCATTCACACAAGGAGCCTTTGTGGTCTCTAGCCACAACTCACATAGGCAAAATGGCAAAAATGGCTATCCAAACCGTGAACAAACAGACAAACACACGCTAAAAATAAAATGGGGAGGCCACAGGTCTTAAAAAAGACTTAGTAGCCATTCTGCTCCTATACAGGGAACAAGTGGCTTCCAACACCGTAAAAAAGCCACCCCGTGGTTCAGCCAAAAATACAGTGCGCAGCTGGTATCTGTCGATGACTCTGACACACTGTCTGGGTGAGGGGACCTCTCAAGGGACAACATGGGGCACTTTCCAGTAAGCCTGGCGTGGTAGCGACGTGATCTGCTAAGGGCATCGGATCCAAATGTTATTTAAGCTTCCGGAGAGGAACAAGCCTGCCTGTGAGCAGAAATGAGCCAGTCAGCACCAATCCTGTGGGAATACCAAAGGCTGCAAAAGGACGCCCACAAATGGATGTCCACCTTACCCTACAGAATCATGCAATCTGTATACCTAGCCCAGAACTCAAACATTGCACCCTTAGTCTGGGAGTGGAATAACCCATGTTGGCCGGAATGACTCCATTAACTGTAGCACACATACTCCACTGCCCCAGCTGTCAATCATCCCAACTTTCCAGCCAATCATATTCACCGCATTCTCCCGCTCTCACATGACCAGCAAATTATCTCTTCGGGTTACATAAACTGTAAATCAATCTCAGTAGCTTGTACACGTACCCCAAGTCCCCCAATAACGAAGAAGGCTGCACTTGCATTATCCCCAGCATGTCGCCAGAAACTGTTCTGTCACTCAGTCACCCAATAGTCTCTCTGGCAGTCACCTTTTACCACTGCCATGCTGCATGAAAATGTCATACGGTGAAACTGGGAATAGCTCTTTCATATTCAATTATCAGCAGCCCCTGAAATGACCCTTATGTTATGTTGATTTTCCGCTGGTGGTAAGGGGAAAAGAAATCAAGCCACAGAAAGAACTTACGGTGTACGTGGTCTGTCGCTGCCAAAGAACGTCACGGCATGAGAAAGTGACACAAGCGAATCATTAAGCAATATTACAAGGGTAGGGAGGGCGTTGCCGGGGCAGGTAATTCCCCGGGGCCATAGTTACATGCCTGAGCTAATCCCCTTCTCCCTTTTCCATGGCGGCCTTGCTGACCTCTCTGCTGCGTCAGGAACTCTACTGTTCCCGGCGCAGCCAAAGGAAAAGGACCAAGAAGGTAAGTGGGTAGGAGGTGGGGTGCCTTATTGGGTTGAAAAGTAGGGTGGGGTGGTGGGGATATAGGACGCAGGGTCACAGGAGAGCGGGGCAGCACATTTACCTGGAAAACCCGGCGAGGGAAGATGGCTCTGACGAGGCTCTGAGCAGGGGCTTTATCGTGTGGTGAAGCCCCTGATCCGAGGCTCCTCATTGGCTGGGAGGCTGTCGACCCCTCCGCCGGGTACTAATGGCCAATAGAGAACATTCAACAGTTTTTATTGAGTTGACAGCCCCAGGGAACCACCGGAGGAAATGACAAATACCTGGTAGAGAGAATGCTGTATGGGGCTCCCTTCCCCTGCTCCATAGAGTGTGACACTACTGACAGGGAAGAGGGAATTGTAGTCCACGGGCCAGTCCTTCTGGCTGCATGGAGCTACTGGCTCCTGCTTCGGGAAACCGAGGGAGCTCGTTGTCACACAGCCAGTGCTTTAAGTGAGATGCCAAATCGAGAGGGGGACTTTAACAAGGGGCGTGTCCTAAAGTGTTCAGGGCATGGCCTAAAGGGGTGGACATCTGCCCAAAACAGTGCATCACGAGACCCTTGCAAGCATGTACTTTGGGGGACTCAGCATGGTGTCTGGTGGCCTTGTTTGCATCCAGTCTGTATATTACAAATACACCTCTTTGTCTCTATTTGTATATAAATTGCTGTCTTTAAAAAAAAACTCTCTCTTTGTACAACAACAATTCAGTCAGTGAGTAAATCACCCTGGCTCTATAAATAAATCACCAAAGTGAAAGCGGAGGGAGCCCCTGGCCACTTTGCATAAAATCAAAGAGCATTTTAGGAGTATAATAATGGTCACCAATATTTATATTTGGCAAATATTTGTCATATTCATTGAAATTCTTGCGAGCATGTAAAGCACACTGGGCTTGGTGCTCATTTCATTTATCAGTCACAGCACTCAACCTGACCGTAAAATGTCTGCTAACCATGAGAGCCTCCCTCTTGGGGGTGGGGCTTGCGCTGATCTGAACAGAGGTGTCTCACTTCCCTAAATGTGCTGTAAGCTTCCCAATGATTACTGAAAGCTGGCCCATGCACGTCTACTGGCGGCAACTCGTGCAAAAGAAAAACAGCCTCTGGGGGCAGAGAGAGCCCTGGCTCGGAGCTGATTTTTTAGACTGCCAGGACTCTGCCCTTGCTAGCCCTGGCCCACTTAAAGCCCTGGTCACAGCGTTTGCTTTGCCCCAACCAGCATTGTCTGCCCCAGGGAAACAGAGTCAAAGGTAACTCATGGGCAGCCAGGGCAAGATACAAACTTCATCCTCAGTGAGCACACGAAAAAAGCATGCCACCCATGATCTTGTGCATGACGTCCATCCCACATGCACGTACTGCATATGCAGAAGGACAATTCAGCAGAAACTGGTCAAGGGGAAAGAGAAAGAGAAAGCCCATAGAGGTGGTGTTGTGGTGCAGAGCTGCAGTGAGCACGACTGTGCCAGCGGTGCTATGTGGGGACCAGTGGAGAAAGCAGCAAGGAAATAGAGGGGACCTGGTTTGGGGAGAAAGGAATGGACAGTGGAGGAGGGGCCGGCGGCACACTGATTTAGGCATTCAGAGAGTTGGGGGAAAGGGATGGTGGTTCGAGGGGTATCCCGCGGTTAGAGCAAGAAAGGGGGAAACAGACGGTGAAGGACAAAGGCAGAAACCTTTTGTGATGGTCTAAAAGTATGACCAATAACGTTGTTCAGAATTTTCTCTCTCTTTCTCTCTCTCTCTCTCTCTCTTTCTCTCTCTCTGTCTCTCTCTCTCTCTTTCTCTCTCTCTCTCTCTCGTTCCCTCGTTTGATTCTTCTTTTTCTTATTGTGTTCCCCTCTGGACAGATTTCCTTCGCAGACTACAGCCTCCTGGACGTCCTTTATAACCACGTGGCCGTCGCCCCGGACTGCCTGAAGAGCTTTCCCCTTCTGCAGGCCTACTATGATATGATGGTGTCTCGGCCGAAGCTCAAGGTCTACCTGGAGTCGGAGGACCACAAAAACTGCCCTATGCATCCCGCCAGAACCCTATGAGCATCCCGCCATCAGCGACAGCATCCAGCTCATCAATCAATGCATCCTCCTTCCATCGCCATCTCCTAGGAAACCGTCCATCCCGATCATCCAACACGTCAGCTTCCCTGTTATTCATCTCAACACATCTCCCTTGCTGGTTACAACCTCCTGGGCATCTTCCAAGACCAGCTGGCCTTCACCTTTTGGCAAATATCATCCCGTCCACTTCTTCAACCTTCTTCTCACTCACTATGTTATCCAAATCATCATTCATTAAATCATCGATCACATCCTTCATCCCGTCATTCATCCCAATGTCCGCCCTTTCAACCACCTCTTCTTGCAATATACCCTGGCATCCGCTGCGGGCATCTATGGAATTGGTGCAGGCTTGGTTATAAGCTGAAAATAAAAAAGTAACCGAAAATACATTTGAGTATTGTTGAGATCTTTGCATTGGGTAATGTAACACATTATTTCAGAGCCTAGAAATGGGGAGAATAGGGCACGAAGCACTGCATAAAAACATGATGATAAGGCTACTCAATTTGTTGACCTAGGAATGATGGAGGAAGGATCTGGCACTGCGGAGATTCTACCCTGTGGCTGCAGGCTGCGCACAGACCTCTTAAGAGAAGCCTTAACTCTCTAAAGTATCTTCCCTTCCAGGTACTACTGCCACCATGGACCACATGCTGGCATTATCTGCTCGGACACTAATGCTGCCTGCCAGGGATTCTAATCCTCTGCACCGTTTCCAGCACATACCCAATGACGCCCACTATACATACCTAGTACATTACATTTGATGGGTATTGCCATAATTTTCACAGCTACTGCACACACCATGTGTCTAGCATTGCCACAATACACCCAGGTACACAATGTTCAAGTTATTGGCAGAATGTACTCGAGTTCTCACACCGTGTTCCAGCTGTTTCATTGAAATGCCTACGCCACCATTTGGAAGCGGTTGCCATTGTATGCCCTACAACTCAGAAGGTTTGCAAAGGTTTTGCCATCATGTGCCTATGACAGCACAGCGAGTAGGCCGCTTGCATTGACATCCGTGCAGAGCATGCCGACGCAGGTCCGAACCCCAGCAGGGCCAAACTCAGCCTTTCATCCTTCCGAGGTCGATTAATGAGCACCACACACTGGGCCTCATTACGACTTTGGAGGTAGCCATGACCTTAATAAGGGCATGGCTGCCTCCAAAAGCGTGTCCGGGTACCCAGAATGTGGAATTACCGGGCCATTCCGAGTTTGGAGGGCCCGGTAATTCCTCCTTCAGGTAACCCGGGCCTGGACCTTCCCCATTCCCATTTGAGCCCCCATAGGGCTCAATGGGAATGGGTGCGGGAGCTAGCAACGGGCCGATTACGATCAGCCCGTTAGCTCCCTGGTCCCCTCGCGGGACCCGCTCTGGACGTCTGGTAAAACCAGACGTCCACATCTGGTCCTGCGAGGGAACCTCATAATAGTGCAGAATGCATTTAAAGGCGCCGGCACCATTACCGACGCCGTTAAACGCACTCCGCACAGGTCGTAATGAGGCCCTCTGTGTGTAATAATAAGCAGCGCTCAGATGCCGGAGGGTTCGTAGCGCTATATAAATGCATTGTTATTGTTGTTGTTACTTGCCTCATTTTCTATTTCTTGTCATCATATGAACACATGTGTGCACCATTTGCCCAGGTACACGCATCCTTCATTGGGTATTATCATGAAATTGCTAGGTACTCACTCCCTTCACACTGTTTTTGTTAAATGCACACACTGTTTGCCAGCTATTGCCACCATTTGCCCAAATCCTCACCATATATGGCAGGTTTGGGTGTCATGTGACTGCTGTACAGAGCAAGGACAGGGAGCAGGTGAGCCTCAGTCCTGCTAATTCTCCTTGTATGGTGCCATTGGCTGCAAAGGTGCAAGGGTAAGTAAAGGTATTCTGGCAATACCTTGGAAAATAGGTGGCACAGGGAGGATTATGCTAAGGTGAACATTCACACTAATTAGGAAACATGCCGCTGACACATACAGCCTTATTAGGAGTTTTGTGGTATCTGGGCGGTAATATCACCAGGATTCCACCAAATGATATTAAGGTTACCACCACTTGATCCGGTGGTATTAGCACCGGATTAGAAGTGGTGGTAGGTGGTGTTAGTTCCCATTAATTGGAGTCCATAGGACTGCATGGGGATTTCGGCGGGATTACTACCGGCAGCAACACAGCTGATTTGACAGTTTTTGGGCGATTCGGCAGAGGAATTACCTCCAGTATTCTTCTGGAGGTGTTTCCTCAGCCTTACCTCCAAACCTATAATTCAGTGGTGTGGTAATGCAGCGGTAATGCAGTGGTAATTCTGTTACCACTGCATTAGCACATTTCTTTACCACACCGCTGAATTTGTTATGAGGCCCATAGTCATGACAATCAAAGGCTTACTCGTAGTTAGAATTTCTATGAACCATCTTTGAATCTAATTAGATCGGACAAGGCTTCACTCGTATGGCGATGAGCCAACGTCATATTTTCCAAAGAGCGCCCATGTGCTCCATAGGATCTTCACTCTTGTGCTGTTGCAAACAACTCTGACAGAGATGGATTTCCTACTACTGACATCATTTACCAGATATTTCCATAGTTTTCCCAGGAACTAGTATTGACACCTTTGCCAAATATTTGGGTTATAGGCCGAGTCAATCACGTCATTGGCTTGTATCAACATCAAATGCGCAGGTGTGCCAGTTTAGAGATATTTCCATAATTCCTCCAGGTGACACCATTGCCCAGGTAATGCCATCGTATCATAAGTCAAGTTTCACATTTGCTGAGAATCACCAGCATATGCAGGGGCACCCGCACCGTTTGCCAGATATTGGCATGATATGCCCAGGCTCCCTTGCTATTTGGCAGCTATTGCCATCATTTGTTGACTCTTGCATCTGTGTAGTAGCCGCTCTGCAACATAGGGTGAGGCTACATGAATGTGCCACACTATTTGACTCTTGCACTACGATGTATGTCTTGCAAGCACTTGTGTAACTAAGTAAGCCTTCTGTAACATTGCTGCGATGCCCAAGGCTGTTTGTGCGCTTTATAAATGCAAATAAATCAGTATAACTAGGCACTTACACAATATGACCTGGTTTGCCGTCATATGTGTTTTTTTGCAATTTTCCCACTGTTGACTTCAATGGATGCCCAGCATGTCTGTAATGGGTTTGTACTTTGGCTGGTTTTTGGGGTAAGTGTGGTCTTTTTACCTCACTCGCCAGCTGTACTCATTTCGTGTGGGTGCACTTGACAGTCCCCATGGCTCTAGTGCAGGGAGAGCTTCTCCCATCCCTTTCTTTGTTTTAATGCAGCGCTGCCCAGCTTAAGTAGAGGGACACAGGGGCACTTTGGGCCTTGGTACGATTACAGCAGGGTGGTAAACAGCAGAAAAGTGGCATTCATTCAGTTACTGCCACTTTATCGCGGCATTACCACACCCCGATACTATGGATTTGGAGGTAGAGTGGGGATCTACCGCCAGCATTTGGCTGGTGGTGGATCCTCCCCTTTCACCTCAAAACTCGGCAGATTTACCTTGTGGAATTCCTGCTCAAGTTAAATAAGATATGGACCCCTCCTCCACCTTTGGGTAGTAAAGAGAGGGTTGAGCCATTCTGGAGGTTGTCCACTGGAACAAAGAGTTTGAAGACTGAAGACCCCATGCAGGAGTCCTGGAGGATCGCAGCTGTAGACCATCGGGAAACCTCTGGACCAACATCTTGTGACACGTAAATAACCTCACTGAATGCCTTCCTGTCCTATCCTGCTGGGCTTAACCTGCACTGCCTTCCTGCTCTCTCTGGACCTCAGAAGCGTCACTGGAACTCCCCAGAGTCTGGACCATCCTCAGAAGGGACATGGCTGCTGCTCTGACACCATCTTGCATGAAGGCTTCACGCTCTGCAGATCTGTCTTTTTTGTGGGACTCAAGCTTGTTCGTCTGCTGTTGCTGTTCCCTGACATCAAGAGGAGCCTGCTTGGATACCGTGTTCTCCGACCTTGTAGCCTGGACCATGCCTGACCCTGTCACGGGCCACCAAACTATGCCTGAAATGTCCCAGGTGCCCTCACAGCATCATGGCAGTTGAAGCAGTCATCCTTCAGCATTGTCATGTATGTGCAGCCTGTGGGTCATTGGAACCAAGTGTTTTGTGAGAGACCAGCACCAGTGCCAGCTAGACACAAACCTGACAGCTAAAACGACCATTGCACTTGCAAACCCCCGGACCTCCTATAACGAGACCAAATGCATGAATGGTTGTCCCAGAAGGCCCCTACCTACATGGGTGTCATTTGGGTATTATTTTTCTTCAATTGGATTCAGATTTCAGGAGATGAGATTACACACCACTATTGAAGCCCTCTGATTCCGTAGGGATCCAAAAGGCATTACATCCTATCCCTACAACTACTCTTACCTGACCATGGAACATGGAGTTCTGATCTCCGTCCTTTCTGGGGATCCCTCGGTACTTAGGAATTGGGAGCTGTGCTGTCCCTTTGTGGGAAACCTTTTATCTAAAACAGTCGTGTCATTATCTAAAGAATTTACCCATTGCCTTTGGCCAACACTCCTATTTGGGACTTTGGGACTGCCTTAACCCTCTTTCCATGGACCCACTTTGGAAATGGTCCTAATGAAACTCTGGTTACTGAACTAATTGGGTACAGAAGGGAAGGAAATATAAAGATGTTTAATTGTACCTTGTAATCAGAGGGTCTCCCGTTGTTATCACAAACTAAATTACTTCGTTGTAGTTTAGTTTGTGTACATTATTTCGAATTACTTTGAATTTCTATAGGTATTTGTGGGTTAAGGAGTAAGAGGGGGTTTGGAGTGGGGGTAGTTGTGAAGGGAAAGTGGGTTATGGGGGGACCAGCCCCCCCACAAAATAAAAGTCAAATTCAAAATAATGTACACAATCTAAATGCCAACAAAGTCATTTTTTTGTTGAAATGACATAGAACCAATCAGATGTAAACATTTAAGTTGCAAGGTACTAGCTAGCCCAAAAAGTCACTTGCCACCTCAATTCTACACATACATACAGCACACCATGTCTTACTCGCCAAGTGTCAATGATCACTAGCCAATGGCAGGTGGCGAGTACAAATGTTGCCCCGTGTTATAATTATAAGGTACATGGTATTGACAGTCTATTGTGTTTTCCATCCCACTTTAGTTTGAATAGTATTGCTTGTGCTTTGCATCACTTAATTGCATTTTGGGCATACCAAAGTGCCGAGCCCCGTGTGTGTGTGTGTGTGTGTGTGTGTGTGTGTGTGTGTGTGTGTTACCAACTGTGTATGCATATATTTGGATTCTGTTTTGCTTATCGAATAGTAGTGCAAACTTTTGATGCATGTGTTTTCTTTATTAAATAATATTTTGTATACATCTGTGTGGACATTTAAAACCTGATTCATGGAAGTGTTTTATAATGGCGCAATCTCATAGGAAAACTTTCCATGAATAAGGCCCCTAGTTAGTTATCAACTTTATTTGATGTTAATGCCACCTGTCACCAAACTCCTGATTGCTTAAGTTTAAGTCTTACTGCTCAGCCCAAGCTACCCAGTGAGAATTTGGGCAGACCAAAGTGCAAAAAGTCCTTGCAAGTCTTCTGAAAAACCTCCTAACAACATGTCTGTCTACTCATGTCATCGGCCGGGTATTGCCGATTGCCTTCAATTCATGTGAGATTAGAGAGGGGGTTAGTCCATACTGGTGCTTTTTCCGTCCAGGGTCCCTTTAATTTCCGCTTTTGTTCAGTGCCACGATTGACGTTTGTGTTTGTTTGGGTGTCAGAAAGCTCATGTTTCTAATGCTTGCCTGGTTGCCTGATGTACCTGGCAGCAATATGACTTCTGCATCTATCCTATTCTTCTCCCAACCTCTTTTCATCTTGAACCTCTCAAGAAGTCCTGCACAGGCCTGGTGCTAGCGCGTGGGCTAGGTCCCACTAAAGCAGGCCTCTGATTAAACGGGGTTGTGGGGGTGGGGCGGCTGGAGGTCTTCCTTACCTGCGACAGCAAAACCAAAGCCCTTAGCATGACGGTGGCTGCTGACAGAGGGGTCTGGGCTGAGAATTCCGTTTGCCCCTGGCAGTGGTTTATGCCCAGCAGCAAAGTCGAGTAGCGCACTCTTGCCCAAGAAGACTGATAACAAATATATAAGTAGGGAGCTCAGATGCTTTGCTTTCTATTTACCCAACAAATACACTGTCAGGACGTCCCGCCCATGGACTTATGGACGTGCAGGGGGGTTTGTGCCAAAGAAGACACAACAACACTTCACTTAACCTGGCAAGTTGCTTCTTTATTCTTGCCTGTCTCCTGAAAACTGCCGTTTTAGGAAATACGAATGACGTGTTTCCTGACGACCAGTCGTTAATATAAAAAGGGGACTTGCAGTGCCTCAAACACTAGAACGTTACACTCCCCGCCCCCACATAAACCACAACATGCAATTGACTAATTCCATTTCCTTTATCCACCTTGTGGGTCGATGCACAACCAGCTTAGACGGACTTCGACCAGGTGGCTGCACAATTACTTCACACATCAGTGTCCTTGCAGTCAAAGCAACTATCAGACAGATCACTGTCGCTGAGATCTTCAGACGAGACTCCTTTGCTGAAGGACTAGCCAACCTTTCGAAAGAAGGACAGATTGCGGGTGATGTAGTGAGCATCAGTCTCTGCTGACACCATTGACCCCTTGACACCTATTATTCTGAGCGGATGGGGACGAATTGCTGGCATGTTCTTCTGAGCCTGTCTTTGGAGCACTGGCACAGCATCCCCTACATGGATGCCATGTTCTCGTGCTCTTCTTCTTGTATCTGCATATTTCTTCATTTTCCACTTGCTGCCTTTGTCCATTTCACAAGCACGAGTGTCAGGTCTTCAGGATCCAGGCCAGGCACATGAGGCAAACGCATGCAGACCTTGTGATTAAACCCCCGTAGTAATGTGTGGGGTGTTTCGGTAATCTCTCAGCAACGCACAGAAGGCTTGCATGAATGATCCCTTGGTGATGGTGCATGCTTGGAGGGTACGCTTGATGTTAGACATGAAACGTTCTACAGTGCCATTGGCCTGAGTCCAGAAAAAGGGTGATTTTTTTCGGTGTTGAAATACAAGGGTACGGCGAACATGGCAACCTCCTGTCGACTGGAAGGGGGACCGTTGTCTGTCTTTACCACGGTGGGGACACCATAGTCTGCAAATGTCTTGTCGAGTGCTGGAATGACGGTATGCGCACTCATAGAGGGCACAAGGTGAAATTCGGGTTACCGGGACATCTTGTTGATTGCCACCAGTACGTATTTGCATTTGCCAGAGGCCCAAACAGATCAACAGCCATTTCATCCCAAACAGTTAACGGCATCGGGGTCATATGTAAACGTTGAGGGAAAGGTTGAGGCCTAACGGCCTTGCACACTAGGCAGTCTTCTAGTGCTGTCTGTATTTTGGAGTCCATTTTGGGGAACCACACCTCGGTTCTCATTTGTCGTTTGGTGGACATGATGCCTCTTTGTGCCGCAAGTTCTATAAGGCAGTCTTGTAGAGACAGCGGAATAACAATCCTATTTTCTTTTAGAATTAGCCCTTGCACTGACGTGGACAACACATCCTTCATTAGCATGAATGTTTTTGTTCTTTCCCCTGAATGGTTAGTGCCGTAGGGAGTGCCTTGCTCACTAGATAATTGACATATTGATCTGCATTGGACGTCTGTGCTTCCCCATTCACTGGGAATAGAAAACGGGAGAGAAAGTCAGCTGGATTGATCTCCTTCCCGGGCCGTTGAACAATGTCAAAGGAATAATTGCTGGAGGCGTAGGCCCCACCTTGCTATTCAGGAAGGCATCTTGGTGTTGGGCTTGCCATAGATGGTGGTGAGGGCCTGATGGTCGGTCACAACAGTGAATTTCTTTCCATATAAGAACAAATGGTAGTGTGAGTAGACGCATTCGGCCTTGTAGAGACTCTGGCTGGTGTAGGAGACAATGCACTTAGGCGAGGTAGACCTTTTCTTGTATTGTGCTAATATAGCCCCTAATATAGCCCCTTGTCTGGGGAGGACCGCTCAGGGGCAATGCACTCGCCTTGGATGCAATATGACACGGAGCAACACTGGTTCGATCCCCGGGTCCATGCTTAGAAACCTCTGGGTATTAAGCACGTTATAAATAACCAATTATGATTATAATCCTAGAGCACTTGTATCTACCATGACTTCCATCTCCAGTTCTAGGTCATAGTATGACATGCAGATGCCAGATGAGGTACAAGACATTGGGCCTCATTACGAGATTTGCGGTAAAAACCAAACCTTACCGGCATGGAGGCAATACCGCATCCAGGTAGCATTGACGCCGCTAACAGCGGCCGATTACGAGAATGTGTGCACGCGTGTAGCGGCATGCCGGTATTGTCTGTACCGGCATGCCATATAGGACCCCAAAACCCCCGTTAACGGCATCATGGAAAGCACTCACACCTCTTCTGCCTTCTTCAACCCCTAAATAACAGGCACCGGCAATAACGGGTCCGGCAATACCAGAACCGGAAGTAACATCATTGCGCCGGAACAGGAAATGGCACGGCGGCCATCTTAAAAAACACAATTCATTGCAATCCTCGAGATACAGGACCTGGAGCCTCACACCACCAGCTACATCTGCACCTACACCTCAGCACAATGCCAAAGGCCATTAAAAAAGGAGCATCCCGCCAGCGAAAGGAGAGATTCTCTGAGGACGAATTAAACATGCTGGCCGACACACTGGCAGAGAATGGAGACGTGGTCTTTGCATCAGACCTCAAGAGAGCTGCACATCTGAAAAAGAAAGAAGTATGGGAGCTAGTGGCCCAGAAGGTCAGTGCGGTTAGCACCACTCCCCGCACCGTAGAGGATGTAAAAAAAAGGTGGGATAACCTGCGCCTCCGTGTGCGCAATATCTTATCAGCTAATCAGAGCCTGGGTCTGGCTACTGGCAGCGGGTCAAACTCCCCCATAAAACTCACCCGATGGGAAGAAACCTGTGCCAGCACCATTGGCATGGAGTCCACAGAGGGAGTGGGAGATATGGAACGTGGAGCGCTGTCATCGGCAGATGGAGGTGAGTGTCCAAACAAAGCACTGGAATGCAAAGTATGATGATGGGCCACCAATGTGACAGTGACATGAGCCAATGCATGGGCCATCACACACACAGACACATCCCTGCCTAGATGCTGTCCCCAGCACTGTCACATTCACATGCATGCAGCATGCCAATGCCATACCTGAGACACACCCCACAAACATGGAAACGGCATGTGTCACACTGCATGCAGTCCACAACACAAAGGCATGTCACACAGCATACACCACCGTACACATGTGTGAACTAGACATATGCCTGAATGACTCCACCAGATAGAAAGCAACCTGTATGCTAAAACTGTAAGACAGCAAATCATCAAATGTGTACAACTGCACTAATACCATTGTATGCATGATGCATGTACAACCATCACTGATGCCGTCCCTCTTTCGGTCCCCCACAGGCTCAGATTCCCACAGCGATGCACAGGACTCTGCTGCACAGGCCACAACTCCATCGAAGAGGGCCAGGAGCAGGGAAGACAGCAACAGGCCTTCCACATCTAAGGGCACAGGCAAGCCACATCAGCCACCACAGGCAAAGGCAACACAGGATGGCAAGGCACAGGGGTGGCAAAGGACAGCCGCAATACCAAAAGTGCCGACACCGGTAGAATCCACTGCAGTTGAGCCAGTGGAAGATGGAACCCTGTCTGCTGCAAACAGCTCGGTAGGGGAGGCAGCTGCCACAGCGCCCCAGAGTGGCGATGAAGAACAGTCCCAAGGCGAGGTATGTGTCCCTGAGGACAACCTCTCAACGGAACTTGTAGGCACACCCAACCCCAGCCAAACACCCCAGCACACCCCAATTAGCACACCCAATAGCATCACGCTCGACCAGTCTGGAGGAGAGGCAGTACCTGAGGCTTGGACCCCCACAGAGGACGACCTGAATTGGACCCCTTGCCAGATGTCCCATACACCTCCACAGGGGTCCGGGACGGGGAGTTGAGAATGGCACAAATGGAGGGGCGGCAGCAGGAGCTGACAGGGCTTGTAAAACAGTACGTCTCAGATGGTGACCTAACAAGGAAGGTGGCCCGTGAGAACACTGCAGACATGAAAGGGGCCATTGAGTCTAGCACCTTACACATCTGTGAGGAGCTGTCGGCAGTGAGGCAGGTCCTTTCCAGGATTGCCGATTTTTTGGAGGATCAGCGTCCTGCCCCGACAGTGGAGCATGCACCCACGGGGTCATCGTCCAGCTCCACCCAGACAAGCCCCCTGCGCAGGTCTGTGTGCACCGTACGGCGTCCCGACATGCCGCCCCCAGAGTCCGACAGAGGACAGAAGTAGCAGGGTCAGTCTGCATATGCAGGCTTAAGCAGACTCATGTAGCATACCATTGTACACCACGTGTGGGGGAGTTGTGGGGAGAGGGGGAGGGGTGAGGGGGTGTGTGGGGGAGTTGTGGGGGGAGGGGGTGCGTGGGGGAGTTGTGGGTGGAGGTGGTATGGGGTGTGTGGGGGAGTTGTGGGGGGAGGTGGAGGGGGGGTGTGAGGTGGAGGGTCAGAGCACTTTGTTCATATTTCCTGTTCAATACACCCGTGTGTACCAAAAAAATCACATGACTGGACATTGCTTATTGTGTATGTGTGCTTTATTGGTTTACAGTGCAGTGTCCATGTACCCCCACACCCAGGCACCCTCTGCATCCATGTCTCTTAGAGATATTGGCCTATCACAGACTGGCGCACAGCACGTCCCTCCTGTGCATCGCCACCTGGATGATGTGCAACCCCATCTTCTTCATCATCTTCATCCTCACCTGGTGGTTGCTGTTCAATGTCAGGGGTCAGAGGCACGTTCCGTCAGATGCACATGTGCAGCATGGCACATGCCATGATGATCTTGGCCAACTTCTCATGCCCGTACAGGAGTGCCCCACCCGACCTGCTGAGGTAGCGAAACCGTGCCTTCAACAGGCCAAAGGTCTGATCGTTCATCACACGGGTACGGCTATGGGCACGATTGTAGTCCTCTTCGTGCCTGTTCTGCGGGTTCTGGACAGGGGTGAGGAGCCACGCCTTCAAGGGATAGCCAGCATCACCTGCATGGGTTCAAAATAAGGTATGTGTAAGTCAATTCCTAAAATGACACCTGTACTTATCACTCACATGCCTGCAGATATTTGTTGTTCACATGCACATGCACATGTCCCTGGATGTATGCACACATTTTAACTTGCCACAATGTGTGATGTCACATGGTGTGGGTTGTGTCATCCAGATGATGCAGGGTGTCCACTTCCTTACTGGTGTTCATGCACTGTGGATGCCTACCGCTGTATTTGCTATCATTAATGTGATGTGTAGTGATTCATATGACTTTTTTACTAGCAGCATTGGCACAAGTCTCATCATGATTTCTCATTCAGCGCTTATTTTTCCCATGGTGACATGCAGCGCTACTGTGGTGGTGGGCCAGTGACAAGCGGTGTATTCCCTTGGTGGGATTGATTTGTGCGCACTAATGGATGCATGTCCTGTGTTGTGTTTTGCTGCGGTCATTTACATTGTGCATACTCACAGCATGTTGCTCCATTGTGTTACAGAGGATAAGGTCTGATGATGTGCAGTGGACGTGTTGTGTGATGTGGGCTGGTTGCAAGTCAGGCATATTGTCATTGGTGTGCAGCTTACATCATTATTATGAGGTTTGGGTGTCATGTTCAGTTTGGGATGCTTTGGAGCACAGTGTTTTGTAGTATGGACATTGTCCAGTCACCACCCCAATCACAGCCGGGTGGTGTGTGCATCTCTCCCCGCCAATACACTGTCATGTGCCTGTCATGCAACTTACCAAGCAGCCAGGCACGTCGTCCTGCATGCCGCTCCATGTAGCGTGGAGTTCTGCAGGACCATTGAGTCATGAGTTGAGCCGGGATATCGGGCACAACAATGTGTGATGAACTTGCTAGAGTTACATACCATCTGCACATTGATGGAGTGGTATAGTTTACGATTGCGGTACACCACTTCCCTGGCATGTGGGACCACCAATTCCACATGGGTGCAGTCAAGGGCACCGTTACAGCTTGGCATGACTGCCAGTGCATGAAAGTCAACTTTAGTGTCAAAGATCTCCTGGGCAGTCCATGGTAGGGATATGTAGTCGCTTGAGTGCTTCAGGAGGGCATCCAGTACTTGGTTCAGCATGCGTGAAGAAAAAGGTTGTGATATTGTGTGCTGGTAGGTGCCTGTGGCCAGGAAGTGGAGCACAGACACTACCTTCAGTAGAGGGGGGATGGCAGTGCGTATTTCAATCAGGCTGACAATGTCGTAGTGTATCATGTCCACAATGGTGGTGATAGTTTCCCATTCCAGGCGGTACAGGGTGTGGATCTGCTCAGGGGTTAGGTTGAATGGACTAGCTGATGCGAGGGATTGGAGGCTGCCTGCATGGTACCGCTGGCTGCACTGGTGGGACTTGCTGGGCCTGTCTCACCCTCATTCTCCTCCTGCGTCTCCTCTGTGGTGCCTGTTGTTGTTGTTGCTGGTGTAGCAATGCAAGCATGTCCTCCAGCCCCAATATCGCAACTGCAAGTGGTGATCATTTTGGTGTGGAAAGGGGTGTGGCGTGTGGGTGTGCTCCTTTTATGCTGGGTCAGACTCCATTGCCTCCACCGTTGCTGATTGTGTGCACCTGTGGCAGTTGGGAACACTGCACATTGCTGTTAGCGGGTGATTCGCGATGCTGGTGATGCCTCTGTAGACAAGGTCCCAAATACAACCTGTACTCCAGTCGCTCATTTTGAAGTACCAGGAACGTTCACACTGAGATATGTGATGTATGATGAGCAAATAAACCAGCAGAGAGCCGCACTAGGGCTTTGCCCAGTACCAATCAGAAGAACCATACCTATTGAAGTGCCAATAACCAGACAACCATGGACAGTAAGGTATCAATTGAGACAACCATACCAGCAAATTACATGAAATGAAGATTGCTTAAACACTGTCCCAGAAGAAACTCAAGAGGCCTTAATTGAAGATGAATGATGATGACACGAGGGACCGGACAGAGGTACAGATGAACGAACGACAACCAAAAGATGACGCACAAAGACGAAATGTGATAAATAAGGATATCGTGAAACTAGAAGGAGAGACGATGTTGAAACATACAGAAACTTGAACCGCAAAGCAGGAGGAAGATATTTAACCAACTAACGCCTGTACACATGCTTGGACCCACAGGAAGCTAAGAAACCAGTACGGCTTGCGATGCTTAGTTGAAGAATAGAGCAGCATGCGCCATTATACATAAACTACCTCAACAAAGCACATTATACAAGTGCAAATCCACTTTATACAAAAAGCAGAACTAACCCAGGTTACTAAGGGTCCAACAGGCCACGATTCATGTTCTGGCAAAAGGCCAGAAGAGAGGCCTGAACCGAAAATCAGCAAGAAGCAGCTCGCGCCTGGGAGGTCAAGGTCAAACCAAGAATGGGAGGCGGATAGTAACTTCGGAGAATCGAAACTCAAGGAGCAGAGCAGCCTGCCCCGTGAAGGTCGAGATAAGGAGGCCCAGGCAGGTGGCGGCCGAAAGTAAGAATTAAATGCACAAATAGAAGGAAAACAAAGCAAATTCATGGTGTGCTAACACGTGACCAGCCAAGAGCGAAGAGATACCAACGTCTGATGTCACCCAAAGCAGAAGATACCATAACTTTTCCTGACAAGAAGCTACAGTTTCGAGGGCAACCACAGCCAACTAATTGACACATAGCCATTCGAGTATTGATTGATGGAAGGGAGGCCGGGTGAATCTTGGGGCATCCTGTATCTGGGTGTCCATTGTGCGTGCTGCTAATTAAAGTGGAGATTTATGCTTGGGGTTGTAGCTAACCCAATCACAATGGACCAAATAATCTAGGGTCCTATAGCTAGTAGAACCAATGGGACGTCGTACTTGTAGTGACTTTTTACACGAATAATGTACAGATATAGCACCTACATTTAAGTTATCTTTTCCAACCAATAGAATTGCACAACCAATGATGACGAGTTTTGAGTAAAAATATTACAACTTGTATGAAGATTGTAGGAGTTGAAGCGAGACAGACCATCGCATCATTGTTGATCTCCATGTTTCCCCATTTCTTGTACTTGTCATTAAACTGACTCCCCTTTGCCAAACCATTGAGTTGTCCTTATTGATTGGTGTTGGAGTAAGACACCTGCACCCCCATCCACCTCAAGGAGCAGCTATCTCGTCTTAAAATATTCGAGAGCGAGCTCTGATTCTATGGGCCAATCGGGGATTAATCACCCTCCTTTACACTTGATAGCAGAGGATGGTTGGAAACCATCAATTATTGATTATTGATTAAGATAAGACATCTATTGACCGTCGACACAAAGTAACTCTAGGTCTTCAGCAATATGACGAGTGCTTCGCCATTCGGCTGAGTAGACTGTTAAGCTTCCCGTGGACAATGGTAGTGTAATTGATCCACAACTGCAGTGGGGCCTGAAGGGACCCGTTTTAAAAAACCATATCCATTCCCATTCCTATGGGCAGTGGATCACGCGAAAGTCTGAAGGAGGCGGTAACGGAGGCGGTGATCCCGAGGATCCAGAGAGGAACGATGCGAACGGTGAGTGAAGCAAAAAATTGAGTGCTTTGGCAAATTTCTTACGCCCTAGAACAAGTAAAGGGAAAAGGTAATGGAGGGAGGTGGAAAAACAAAATAGTCAGAAGTAGAGAAGACTGTAAATATATATAAGGGGATAATGACTCGAGAATAATTGAATAATTAGAGGATACCAGGGTGGACACCTGAGGGGAGAGAGGATTCGCTTTATTCCTGCACTTTAATATAGCGGCCAGAAGAAACGTGAACCCAGAGTCCCACATAATAGGGAATGATTTAAAGACCTTGTGAAAGGGGTTTGTTTAAACTCCATGTAGGGGTAATGATTAGAGGCAGAGATATTTGTGTCCAGCTGGTGTCTGTCTAGTCTGTTAAGTGTCTGTCTTATATGTTCTGTTGTGCCGTCACATATGAAAGAACATTTTTGAGAACTGATTAAGTTTTGGCGCAATTCGATAGTTGAGACGGAATCGTACACAAATTGATGTTTTTGAGTAAATTGGTAATATAAAGGATTTTGGCGGGAAAAAATTGGATTGGCGCTTGCAGTGTTTGGTGCTTGCTCATATTGTAGGAGGTGTTAAGGTTACATGAAATATTGAAAAGTATTATACAAGAGGAACATAAACAGATTTAAGCATGGAAGACATTACTCCATTAGCACACCTATGCAAACAGCTGCCAAAACATGCACCCAAGCTAAATAAGTATAGCACCGAGTGGGTTAAAGGCACTGCACACAAGATGTTTTTGCCATGCCCACAAAATGGGTCTTTATCTAAAGCCGTTTTACAGCATATAACAACATATTTGCACGCCACACATAAAGGCAAGAAGTTAAAAAAATGCCTTGCTGTTCTAGAATTGTGGAAGATGTATGAACAAGGAAAGGAGGAAGAGCTTCCTGCAGATTGGATATTAAATGTATGCACAGAGGGGGGTGAGACGCTTACAGCGCCACCTGCACCGCCTGAAACAGAAATCGAATAAAGTAAGGCTGAGGGACTCTACCCATTAAGAGAGCTTAAAGCAGCTACAGGGTACAACAACCCCACTTATGAGTCACCTACATACAGTAGTGATGAAAATCAAGGGAAGGACAAGAGTCTTACCTCCGAAGTCCTGAGGGACAAGGGGAGACGCGATGAAAGAAAGGATCAGGTACAGACAAGTGCATCTCTCGACAAGGAGAGAGAGGGAAAGAAGTGGAAAGGAAGTGAAGACTGAACTTATGAGATAGCATTCGCAAAAGACGAATGGATGGGAGGACAAATCTTATCGAAACTCGATGGGAAAGGAATTGATGATGTGAGACCTAAAGAGAGGTTACATGAGGTACAGAGAAAGGAGAAAGAAAAGGAGTTAAGGGATGAAAGGATAAGAAGGAAAGATAGGCTGAGGCAAGAACAGCTATATCGCGAAGAACAAGAAAAACAGCTCTATCGCAAACAGAGAGCAGTCTATGACCAAGACAGACAGAAACAGCAAAGGTTGGAAGAAGAGCAGAGGGTACGTGAAAAAAGGATAAGGAGACGAAGAGATGAGGAAGTTCGAAGGGCAGATGAACTTAGAAATGAAAAGAGAAGAGAAGAAGATAGAGTCAGAGAAGAGGCGAGGAAGCGCCGGGAATTAGATGATGATATTGAACGCAAGCGTAGACAGAGGACACGCAATCTCGAATATTTGGAAAGGGAAGTTAAAAAACCTGATCTAGTTGTAGACTGGGAAGACATTGAAGAATTCTTTCCTGCATACGATTCAGTACCAGATGTAACTAGGGCAAATATTGATGATGATTTCGACGTCAGAAGCATCAGAGAAACAATCAACAAAATATATAATGAAATGGGGCTAGAACAAACACCCCAAGGAGAGGGAGAGGACGAGCGCCTGGAGAGCACTCAGCTATATGACACAGAGGATGTCACCCGAAGTAGTGGGGGTAGGAAACTGTCCCTGGATAGATTAGAAATCAGTAGAAATTATGATGACACAAGGAGTTGCGTGAATTGGGAACCAATGTCTGACTCCGACGAGGAGGAGCGCAAGGCAAATGAAGAAGGGAGACAGCGCAAAAGACAACTCCCAAGGGAAAGAGGGGTACGATGGTCAGATACAAGCGAGTCCGCACCGAGGACATCAGAGTCTGCCGCACAGTCTGACCGGCATGAAGAAACACCTCATGGTCAGAGGGGGGTGTCATCACCAGCCTATGTAGACAGACTAAGGACATTGCCAGGTAGACGGCGATGCAGGAATGTTACCCCTGCGATAGACAAGAGAGCTATGAGAGGAGAGAAAAAAGGCTGCGTATTCCAATTTTCGCTACTAGAAAAGGGGGAGCAAGACCACAGTATATTCCATGGCCACACATGGATCGAGAAAACCCAAAGAACAAGCTTCCAACGCTGACGTCGGGAGCCGGAAAATGGATACATGAGTTCGAAAAAATGACGGGAGGAGACACGCTAGCTATAGGGGACATTAAAGGTCTCCTGATCGCCATACTTGGTGAGAGAGCAGACGATGTGTAGACACGGGCAGGCTACCCTGGTGTAACCACAATTAACACTGCGCATGATGGAGTGCCATTTAACAATTGCAGAGCAGCAGTATGGAAAGCGCTATGAGTGCTTTACCGATAATGACTCAAAAAATGAAGGAGTAGGAAGATCCGTTAATATATATCCAGAATTTCCAAGACGCGTGGGTGCTCGAAACGCGTGAAACTTGGACAAAATCTATACCTGGGTTTTACCATATATTGTGCCAAGGGTTGCCAGAGCTGGTGCAGAAACAGCTCAAGAAATTGGAAGGAGTCGAGGCTAAACCGTGGGCTGAAATACAGTTGACCATTGCACATTACTGTAGATTGTTGCAAGAAAAGAATCGGAAAAAAGAGGCGACTCGAAAGGGCGAGGAAGCGAAGTTGGTGCAAAAGAAATTATCAAAGTATGCTCTTGAGGGAGCCATGTTAACTAACGCAGCTGAACAACACGTGCAGCAAGTGACCAACCCACAACTGAACAACCAGGGTAATGTAGGGTTTTACCCACGGGGAAGAGGATTTAGAGGAAGAGGGTGGCAGAGCAACCAGGGAGGTTTCCAAAGTAATCAAGGAGGCTTTCAAAACGTACAGAATGGTAACTCGAATATGTCAGATGGACAAATAATCTGACCACCGCCAGTATGTTGGCTGTGTGGAATGACAGGGCATTTGGCGTGCACGTGCAGAAGTCAAGGCATGTGGCAGAATAGCCAAGGAGTGGGAGCAGGCACGGCAAATCCACCTGCAGTCTCACAACAGGGCATTGCACATAATCACATGGCGCAGCAGCAAGCGTGCGCAACAAGGGGTGCAACCACAGAACATGTGGAATTTTCCACAAGGACAATCCCAACAGGCACCACCACAGCTGCCACAGACCCAGAAACTTGGAAGGGGAAGCAACACTGGGAATGGGAGAAATCTGCAAGTGCACAGTGGGGCAAACTTATATATAAACTAGGACAGCTCACTGAGAACCCTGATGTGCTCTATCCTATCAGTGACTCCAGACCCTCATAGGGAACCTAGGGTGGATGTTGTTATAGGGGGTAAAGAATATTCCTTCCAAGTGGACACGGGTGCAACACGCTCATGCATACGGGAAGGCAAGTTTTCCTTGTCCGGTGAGGCCATAGATACTCAGAGTTTTACAGGAGCTCACAGTCGAGTTCCTTGTACAGACGCTCTCCCAGTCTCCATAAGAGAGTGCGAAATGAATGTACTCTTATTGTATTCATGTCAGACCCCAGTAAACATTTTGGGTCGAGACTTAATGACAAAATTGAACATGACGATTTTGTTCACGGAAGAGGGCACAGTATGCTCCACTCCAGGAATGCACTATTCAAACGTGTGTGTGCTTATGGCAGGTTTGCTAGGTCTTGCAGATAGAACTATGAGAACCCCTGATGAGTTTTTAGTCAGACCAAGAATACCTATGCATGAGGAGGAGGGACAAGTGTTTCCCTTGATGATACACGCAGCTGCAGTGCGAGGGAAGGTAGCATTGGTTAAAGGATACAATGATGAAGGCAGACAATGGTGCTCGATTATCTCCATCGAAGAAGGGTATCGAGTGACTGACGTCACCGATGACAATCTGTTTGAAGAACCATCAGACACAAAAGAGACAAGGGTGGAAGTGAGTCTCGTATTTTGGGTAAAAATTATCAAAAGAGAAGTTCCCCAGAGAATGATGTTGGCACTGAAAGGCCCGGAATATTTTGATGAGGATATAGCTAAAATACCTGTCTCAGTGTGGACTACAGGACCCTATGACGTAGGCCTCCTGAAGGGGGTGAGGGAAGTGAAAATTAAATTGAAAGCAGGAGAGATTTTGCAGAGAGTCCGACAATATCCCATGTCCAGAGAGGCAAACGAAGGGATTGCGAAGACAATCTCTGCGATGATGGACCAGAGCATCTTAGTGATGTCAGAATCGTCATATAATACGGCGGTTTATCCTGTCAAGAAATCAAAGGGGGGTCTTGGCGTTTAATCCAGGATTTACGACCATTAAACAATATTGTTGAGGCCGAGTTCCCTATAGTCCCTAACCCGGCTACAATTCTATGTAATATCCCCTTCGAGGCAAGATATTTTACAGTGATTGACTTGAAAAATGCCTTTTTCTTAATCCCGTTACACCGCGACTCACAAGATCTGACGTCATTCACGTTCAGACAAATGCCTCTGAAAAGCACAAGGCTGCCACAGGGGTACTGTGAGTCCCCATCCATTTTCAACAGAGTCCTGCAGATGGACTTAAGCAATATCGCATTAGAAAGTGTCGTCTTGCAGTATGTAGATGACATCCTTATCTGCAGCATCACAGAAGAGCAGTGCAGACACGATTCGGTCTAGCTATTGACTATAATGGCTGAGAAAGGATATAAGGTTGACAAGGAAAAGTTACAATACTGTCAACAGGAAGTGCTATACGTAGGCCAAATAATCTCACATGAAGGGAAGAAGGTGACCCTAGAAAGGGCTGAAGCCATCTTGAACACGGCTAAGCCACACACAATAAAGCAAATGCAGAGCTTTTTAGGTCTGTGCAACTATGTTAGGGCATGGGTATTCGATTACAGCTCGTATACTAAGCCTTTACTTCAGGCCCTAAAGAAGGCCCAAGTGACAAAGGAAAAAATTGAATGGTCTGAGGCGATGGAGAAAGGGTTTTCTGAACTCAAGGGAGCAATTTGTACAGCTCCAGTTCTCGGGATTCCTAACTATGCAGAGGAATTTTACCTATTCTCACACACAGATGGCAGCGTCATGACGGCAGTGCTATCTCAAAAAACTTTGTTGGTGTACAAGCTCCTAGCATATTACAGTGGGAATCTGGACCCAGTAATGAAGGGACACCTCCCATGCGAACACAGTTTAGCTGCCGCAGCATTCACCATGGAGAAGGCCACAACCATTGTAATGGGATGCTCCATGACTTTGTATGCTGAGCACTCATTATTTGCTATTCTAGAGAAACCTAAGGGCACATTAACATCTCAGAGAGCTTCTGCTTATGAAGTGATCATACCCATCCCATAGATTAAAATAGTCCGATGTAAAATAGTGAACCAAGCTACGTTCATAGCTGAGCCAGTCACTGAAGGAGAGCCTATACATGACTGTGAAAATTATGAAGAATTCTATGACGAAATCCCCAGGGTGAAAGAAAATGCCCTGGTAGGAGGGGCAATCGTTTTATTGATGGATCTTTGAGAATCGATCAAGATGACGGACAAAGATACACAGGCATCGCTGTGATGAAACACATAGTAAATGGAGAATTTGGAGTACTCGTCAGTGCACGAATACCATCACATTTTCAGCACAGGCTGCAGAATTATTGGCATTGATACTCGCCATTGAGAATCACGCAGATCAGGAAGTAACGGAGAACAGTGACTCCGCCTATGTGATGTCAACAGTGCACGCAGACTTAGCGCGCTGGAAAAAGAGGGGCTACCTCTGAGCAGACAGCACACCAGTGCAGCACGCAGCCCTATTGGACAGGCTAATAAAGGCACTACAGCTCCCAGTGGGCATAGCAGTCGTGAAATTCACCACCCACACAAAGGGGACATATTTTGTGTCACGCGGAAGCCACGCAGCAGACACAGAAGGAAAAAAATGAGATGATTATGGAAGTGGCGTGCACCCATGAAAGGATGATGATAGCACCAACAACACCAGAAGCCTATAGCAATTTGGGGCAAACACAACTAATGGAAATTCAGGGGGAGGCGCCGCAGGAAGAGAAGAACCTGTGGAAACGTTGAGGGTGTTCTTTAAACCCCTCTAACAGCTTGTGGAGGCAAGACAGCACTGGTAAACCAGTAATGTCTGTAGCGCTACTAAAAATAGTGCTGGAGCAGTTACATTACCCGGTGCATATCACAAAGGAGAATCTAGCAGCAACACTCGCGGAAGACTGGTTTATACCAAATTACCTGAGCATCTTTCATTCTTCATGGTGAGCTGCATAATCTGACAGCAATTCACCACTGGGCACACATTAAAAGTAATGAGAGGAGTCATTCCCAGGGCAAATGGGCCTTTTCAGCACTTGCATGTCGATTATGTCGACATGATTCAAGTATGCAATGGGTACAGATACTTAATTGTCGTGGTGTGACCATTCTCTAGATGGATAGAATCAGGTCCATGTACACACTCAAACTCTACCTGTGTGGCCAAATTCCTAGTGAGGGAAGTGTTCCATAGGTGGGGGGCGTACAAAGTGATGAGGTCAGATAATGGGGCTCATTTTGTAAATTCAGTCTTTGAACAGATTAGCTTGCTGCTTGGTATAAATCATAAGTTCTCGTCGGCGTATCATCCAGAAGGTAATGGGGTCTGTGAGAGGCTCAACGGCTTGTTAAAGGAAAGGATAGCCAAGTTGAAGCTTACTCTAAAGAGGGGATGGTTGCACTGCCTTCCTTTGGCATTGTATGCTCTTTGGAAACCAACCAGGCTGGGACCATCATCTTACGCCAGATGAAATAGTCACAGGAAGGAGAATGAAAACTCCCCTAACCCCTCGAGACAGAGCTAGATGTGATGCCCAGTCAACCCGAGAGGTCCTGGGATCCAAAATGCAAAAGTACCTGAACTGCATGACATCCAGCCTTACTGTAATTTCAGACCAGCTGCAACAACGATGAAAAGGGTGCAGTGCAGCACAAAACACAGAAGGAGACACTACAACAGACCCAGTTCAAGGTCTACGTGTTCCACTCATCTTCCCTGTAGATACTGTGTTAGTAAGGAATCACACGAGGAAAAGGTGGGACGAGCCAAGCTTCAATGGTCCTTTCATCGTGGAGGACTGCACTCCGTCAGCTGTGAAGTTGCAGGGCAGGAGAGCATGGATTTTTCTCAATGACATTAAGCCCTATATCAGAGAAAGCCCCCTAGCTGCACCCTGCCGTGAAGAGACACAGATGACGGGGAAGAACCACAGCACGTGCAGATGAGATCCATGACGAGCAAGAAGGACGCATGAGCAGCGAAGAAAGGACAAAGATCCTTTGCAAGTTGTGGCTTCACTTGGACACTTCCTATAGACAAAAGGGGATAAGGACATAAAAAACAGACACTCTGTGCATCCTAGTTGCAGGGTGAAGAAGAAATTGCGCACATAAGCCACAACATGTTTTGTTGACACAAACTTGTGGGCTGAATCACACGTGAGCCATGATGAGGGAAAGACAATGACATATTTTGATCAAGGACTTTTTTCATTGAAAGCAAATACAGTATCCTGATTCACAGAGTACCGAGACTTTGGTTTGCAGCACTTATGGTGTCCCACAGCAGAGACCTCACAAAGGACGTGGTTACTTCCACTTAGTGTTAGTGTCATATCCGTCGCTGGTGGGAAGGCTCACAAGTGACACAGACTTTCTACAAGATCCTGACAACGAGAAGGTAATCAGTCACCTGCTTACTGTCATTGCAGAAGAGTTCATCGTACTCCCGGAGTACGGTGAGAAGGACATAAATGCTTCCAGCACAAAAGATTCTAGATGAACTCATCACTACACTCTTCTTTCGAATAATTGAGGATTGTCCATCTATTGTCGGGAGAGCAACAGACACACAGACATTCATCCGAGATCCAGCAAACGCCGAACATTTGAGCCAGCTGTTGAACAAAATTAGTTATTTAGTCGCACTCCACACAACCGGACAGTGCAAACATTGTTCACGTCAAGGAAAGAACACATAATCCTGAATCTCAACAAAGACTGGATGAATGTTATTATCACCAGAAGACAGCAGATATGCATACCATCTTCTTTCACCTCATTGAGAACTTTCCAGAGCTAGTGGGAAGACTAACCAATGCTGACGTACTTACATTTCTCAGAGATCCAGTAAAGTGTACTCAGCTAAACATGCTCTTGCATGCCATTATAGCTCAAATTAAAAATTCTAATGTCCATCGACTTCTTAGGAGATCCTGAAGAAACCTTCCACCGAGGGACAGATCGAGGAAGCAAAGTCAAGAATTCATTTGTTATATTGTTGTCATTTTTCCCTATTTCGTCGTACTGTCCAGTGTCCAATATGTCCTCTGGACTGAAGCAGATTAGAGGAGTGGACTGGGAACTTACATATTTTGAACATCCACAGTAAAAGTGACTCATCATAGTGTTAGTCTAATCTATTCTCTCCATAGTCTAGCAAGGGAATTACATCCTGTATTAAGAGACAATCGTCGCTCGCAAAAGGGAAAACACTTGTGAAGCACCTGACACTGTCTGACACAAAACTGTTCAAAGAACCGCATTGGGTGGGGGAACAATAACATTAACATTTGGCGAATGATCGAGATGGGGGCCCAGAACACTAACCTGGTCCTCCCCCCAAGCAGAGAGGCACCCTCGCTTCTCTGGAAGAAAATGCTGTCGCCTTACATACTGACCTATAATGTACTTATGTATTATAATTGTCTTTATTTTCCTGTCATTAACAATCAGAACTGCATTCTTTATTGGTGCACGAAGCGTTCCAAATTCAGTACACCCACCTGATGATGTACGTATGAAATCCACAAGAGCACCCAGACCTTATATAGTCATTCCAGACCCTAGAAAATTTGATGATATAGTAAATGAACTTGAAATTAACATGATAAGTAGTGATACACACACATCTATGGTAACAAATCAACAGGAAAGCCGGAGACAGGGTCAGCACGAAAAGAATGAAGACAAAGCACTGACACACACACGCACACACACACACAATGCACATGAGATGGGCCCAGTATCAATAACCACAGAACCACAAACAAAAGCAGCAGAGAAGATGAGTGTGCCTGCTGAAAAACCAGTCCCAGGAAATAATGAGAGGAATCGAGAAGAATCAAGAGAAAGGCCAACAAAAGCAGTCATATCAGAAGCCCCCAAGAGGACTGAAGCGGCCTCAGAAAAACTCACTGCAAAGACACAAATGTTAGTAGATCTTCTACTACCGCACACAACCAGAGTAAGAAAACTACAAGAGGAACTGAAGGACAAACCGACAGAGATTGAATCTACAAGCACACATGGTCCAACACAAGGGACAAGCACCAGGTCTACAATACAGTCATATACCGGACCGGTGTTAGGCTGGGTGGCATGGGCACTTGCACGCAGCAGAGAAAAAATGCATGAGGACCAGGAAGAAGCCGACAGAAGCTTGTCCACTCAAATGGCGCAGGTGAAGAGACCTATACCACGGACCAAAATACCTAAGAGTCCTCCAGCAAGAAAAAGCCATACAGATGCATTTAGGGATGTAGTTACAGCAAACTACAGGAAGACATTAAGAATCAAAAGAAGCCTATATGAAGATAATAATGAACTAAACGACTACCTGGATAGAACAGCACATCTGGGAAACAACATTTGGTACCAACACCTGAAGGAAGTTGGCTGACAAAATTCAGAAGGAGAATGCTTCGTCTGGGCACTCCTACCGTACAGCATGGGGAAGTCCAAGATCTTCGTAGTTGTAGAAATTGATGTCCCGACAGCACACTGTCTCTCACACGTAGCAATGTGCAACACCAGAGGACAGTTCATGAGAAGTGATGCCTAATTGATATGGGCAACTGAAGCAGCTTATCCCAATGAAGATGATTATGTCCAAGACATCAAGACAAGAAATAGAGCCCACACTAGGAATCACATGATCAGGTACGAGAAACCTGAAGTTAAAGGAGCAGGAATAAGATGGGAAATAAATCCAAGGCTGAATGTCCAAGGGAAAACTCCAGAAGAGGCTCAGATCTGGAAAAGCAGAGGACAAATGCAGATTTGGGGAACCATTTTTTCTACAAACGGATGGGAAGAAGGAGTAGTAATCTGCTGAGCCTGGATGGTTTTTGGATCCTGCAAGGAAGCAATAGAAAACTCACAGAGGTTGTGCAAACCTCTATGGCCAAAACTTACAAAATTACTGACATGGGTCGAAGACGGAGGAGGACCCTTACAGATAGTGCCGTTAGAGAGCCCAAAATTGTGTTTCAGGAACAAGGGCACAAGGAAGATGGGAGAGAACCAGAACCGTTGACACATTTTTGAGGCTCCAAGAATGACGCATGGGACTGCAGTAATTATGGATCATTATCGGGCGTGTGGATCCAAAGCATACATAAGACTGCCAAAAAACTGGGGAGGCATATGCACAATAGTGAAAGTCCACGTTCCAGCACTAGTGATCCCGAAAGGTGACCTGAATATTGACAGTTTCCCGAAAGCAGATGCTCACCTGAGAAAAAGGAGATATGTGGAGCTGTCATCCCGAATGAAGAGAGAAAATTACTTCTCTGCCAAATCAGAAGAAGCATTCCATGCAATCCCATATGAACACAGGCTGTTCAGCCTCACCTCATCAGTGTTTACAACGATCCTCATGGCAAGATTCCAGGTCGGAGCAAACACTAAATGGTTGCAGATAACCAGATGGGAGTTACTGCAAACCATCAACTCGACAAAGGGATTCAATGCAATCAAAGAAGAGTTAAGAGCAATCCGACTGATGACTCTCCAGAACAGATATGTACTTGACATGATCACAGTTATGGATGGAGGAGTTTGTGCAAAAATCAGAGAATCGTGTTGCACATTTATACCTTCTCACGACGAATAAAATTGAACTTTAACAGAAACCATAGGTATGCTGACAAACACAGAACCAGATGATCAATGAAACCGAAGAAGTTGACGATGACGGCTGGTTTGGATCCCTGTTCTCATGGGTACCACAATGGATGGCGGATGTGTTCCGGTTCCTAGGAGCCCTACTAGTAATGATATTACTAGGAGTTTGTGTCATCAAGATCATAATCTCACAATGCCAGAAAACTGCTAAGAAAGCCCTAGGGATGAAAATCATGATTGATGTCGAACCAGGATGGAAGCCCAGAGACCTAACTGATGACGAAATAAGAGACTTTGTGAAGGCCAGCGAGTATGCGCCAGAAGGAACGAAGTTTCTGTATCCCAGGAAACGCAGAAACTATGAAGGAAAATGGATCTGTTGCAGCCCGAATGGACAATATCAACTAATGACATGGAATAAAGACGAACATGTAATGACAGCAGGAAGCCTGAAAGAAGTGATAAAAATATGGACTCCAAAGAGACACTCCTTCACACCATCATGCACAAACCCAGAAGACGAAGAAGAAATGGCTACAGAAGAACCAAGTAAGATGAATCCAACAGAGGAAGCGGAAGTGGTCGATAAACCGACCAGCGGGAGGAGTGTAGAGGAGGTCCCAAATACAACCTGCACTCCAGTCGCCCATTTTGAAGTACCAGGAACGTTCACACCGAGATATGTGATGAATGATGAGCAAATAAACCAGCAGAGAGCCGCACTAGGGCTTTGCCCAGTACCAATCAGAAGAACCATACCTATTGAAGTGCCAATAACCAGACAACCATGGACAGTAAGGTATCAATTGAGACAAAAATAACAGCAAATGACACAAAATGAAGATTGCTTAAACACTGTCCCAGAAGAAACTCAAGAGGCTTTAATTAAAGAAGAATGATGACGACACGTGGGCCCGGACAGAGGTACAGATGAACGAACGACAACCAAAAGATGACACACAAAGATGAAATGTGATAAATAAGGATATTGTGAAACTAGAAGGAGAGACAATGTTGAAACATACAGAAACTTGAACCGCAAAGCAGGAGGAAGATATTTAACCAACTAACGCCCGTACACATGCTTGTAACGCAGGAAGCTAAGAAACTAGTGTGGCTTGTGATGCTTAGTAAAAGAATAGAGCGGCATGCGCCGTTATACATAAGCTACCTCAACAAAGCACATTATATAAGTGCGAGTCCACTTAATGCAAAAAGGAGAACTAACCCAGGTTACTAAGGGTCAAACAGGCCAGGATTCATGTTCTAGTAAAAGGCCAGAAGAGAGGACTGAACCGAAACTCAGCAAGAAGCAGCTCGCGCCTGGGAAGTTGAGGTCAAACCAAGAATGGGAGGCGAATAGTAGCTTAGGAGAATCAAAACTCAAGGAGCAGAGCAGCCTGCCCCGTGAAGGTTGAGATAAGGAGGCCTAGGCAGGTGGTGGCCGAAAGTAAGAATTAAATGCACAAATAGAAGGAAAAGGAAGCAAATTCACGGTGTGCTAACACGTGACCAGCCAAGATAGAAGAGGTACCAATGTCTGATGTCACCCAAAGCAGAAGATACCATAACTTTTCCTGGCAAGAAGCTAGAGTTTCGAGGCCAACCACAGCCAACTAATTGACACATAGCCATTTGAGTACTGATTGATGGAAGGGAGGCTGGGTGAATCTTGGGGCATCTTGTATCTGGGTGTCCGTGGTGCGTGCTGCTAATTATAGTGGAGATTTATGCTTGGGGTTGTAGCCAACCCAATCATAATGGACCAAATAATCTAGGGTCATATAGCTAGTAGAACCAATGGGACGTCGTACTTGTAGCAATGTTTTACATGAGTAATGTTAGAGGGAAGGGCGCAGACGCCCCTGATAAGGGTTATCCAATCCTCACAGTCCATTACCATATACAGATATAGCACCTATATGTAAGTTACCTTTTCCAACCAATAGAATTGCACGTCAAACTTTTGAGTGTTATACGTCAATGATGACGAGTTTTGAGTATAAATGTTACTACTTGTACAAAGATTGTGGGAGTTGAAGCGAGACAGACCATCGCATCATTGTTCATCTCCATGTTTCCCAGTTTCGTGTACTTGGCATGAAACAGACTCACCTTTGCCAAACCATTGAGTTGTCCTTATTGATTGGTGTTGGAGTAAGAAACCTGCAACCCCATCCACCTCAAGGTGCAGCTATCTCGTCTTGAAGTATTCGAGAGCGAGCTCTGATTCTCTGGGCCAATCAGGGGTTAATCGCACTCCTTTACACCGCCATCCCGGTATCCCTTATTACCGCCTTCGTGATGCTGGTAGTTACATGTCTGCATGACTTTGTGATGTCCTCCTGTTAGCGGCATCCCGGTATTGCCGGCCCGAAGGGCCATGTGCCCGCGCGCATGCCGGTATGGGGATGCAAGGTCTCAGTGGTGGCGCTGATACCGGGTTGTCAACTCGTAATAGGCTGGAGTGGTGCGCGGTGCCGGTATTCCCTTACTGGCATCGTTTTTCCATTACCGCGAATCTCGTAATGAGGCCCATTATTTCCTGGAATGCGGCTTTGCATTCCCGGGACAAAAAGAGCTCCTGTCATTTTGCCGTGAGGAGGCATAACGGCATGCTGACCGCTGCAAAATCTTTAATGCACTGCATACAATAACTGCCCATCCCCAAGAAAGACCTTCTTGCCGAGGTGGACGACAGAGTGGGCATGCCAACCAGCCCCTGCACTTCGCTGGATCCGGTTGCAGGCCATCACATGAGAAAATGTGTCCAAAGAATTTCAACGTGGACTTGCTAAACTCACACGTGTTGAGGTTGAGGGTCAGATTTGCTTGTTATAGTGCCATGGAGACCTTTTGTAAAGTGTCATTGGCACCTTCTTGTGTGCCCCCAAATATTAAAATGTCATCACTGTAATTTAAGCACTGGGGAATCTGCTTGATGACTTGGTGGATATCATTCTGAAAAATGTCAGCGGCTGACGACACACACCGAAATGCAACTGCTTGTATCTGAACAGTTCCACATGTGTCGTGATTGTTGTGATGTAACTGCTGTCTGGATCCAGTTTCCGCTGATAATAGCCTTTATTAAGCTCTAATTTGGAAAACACCTTTGCGCCATGCAGCATGTGCATCATATGCAGGGTGAGAGATGTCTTGCTCTTTCTATCGCTTGATTTGGCGTTCGCATGTTGACGCATAGGCGTCATTTTATCACTGTGTTCTCTTTTGGAAACTGGTATAATGGGGGAAACCCACAGCATCAGGCCTTTCACATGCTCTATAATGTCCTGGGCGAGTAAGGACTGCAATTCCTGCTCAACATCTTCTTGTATGTTCAGGGGAATACCTCTGTAATGTTGAGCCGTTCGTCTGCTTCACCTGTATGTCGATTGGTTTATTTATTTGTTTTCCTTTGAGCTTGCCTTAGCATTGAAAGAGTGATGGAAACATTTGAACTACCATATCCTTGGGGCCGGAGGTATACGCTGACGTAATCTGGTACATAGTGTGTACTAGACCCATCTTAATCACCAACCTGAACCTCAGTATGCTGCCTCCTGACAAGTCACCTTTCATCCCGTAGATTCTCACGTTCTCCAACTTGACTATGTAGGAACAAATGCACTCACACATTCCTTTGCATGGAAGTGGCAAGCATGCTCCATATGCATAGATGTCAATGTCAGAGGGCTTCAATTTGGCGGGCGTTTCAAAATGGTATGGGTTGTCTCACTCATGACGTTCACAGTGGCACCTGTGTCAATGAGGAACTCCTGGGTGCTACCAAAAATCTGCAAAGGTAGTGTTGGGCTGAATTATGTCACTGTTCTGTTACCAATCGCATGGACCTACCCCCTCTTCCTCTTACCACTTGAGGATGAGTCGTAATCCTGGCTTGCGCCTAGGAGATGATTCAATGTAGCATGTGTTGCATCTTATAGACCTTCGCTATCGGTCATCAGGTGTGCTAGATCTGTGGTGTTCATAGCGTTGTCCGGTGTTACGTTTGGAATCGGAGGCGATGTGCAACGCCGTTCTGGGGAACTCCTTCTGGTGCAATGGGGCGATAATCTCCTGTGCATACCCTTCTGTCCATCATGTGCCCTTCTTCTTTCTGATTTGTGTGGTCCATATTTTGACATTTTGCACGTGGACTTGAAATTATTCTCTACCCTGCAGGCATCACACCAGTGGCCCATAACTGGACACGTCCCTTCGTGGGGAAAATCGTGGCCACGCTTGTAGCATTTGACCGCTTCTTTCTTGTGCGTTTTATCAGGCGCTTGTAGTTCGCAAAGAGGGGCCAGAAGCACGTGAGAAATGGTGACCCTCCCATGGATTCAACCTGTCTGTCAATACCCATGTCGGCCCTTGCCAACATGTGGATGTCCTCTAAGGATCTCCTTTTCTGGAGATGCTTCTTGTGAAATTCAGGGGACTCGCAACCAGCAATCACCTGAGGGCATCATCTGTCGAGTAATTGTCGAAATCACAGTATTTCAGTCTCAGCCTCAGTCTCATGACAAATAGGTCCAGGGTTTCACCCATATCTTGAGTGGTAGTAAGGAAAAAAGTGCCTCTCGTAGTCAATATTAGAATGGGGCGCGAAATAAGAGTTTAGGGCATCAATGACATCCATTTAAGAGACAGTGGTTTGAGGGGGAAGTTCATAGACCATGTGTCGCACCTGGGCCGCAGCTAATGCATCAGAAGGCCCCTCCGATGTCGTGGTTCTCGCACTCGCAGTGCATCCAACAGCCATCTAGCCCACCTAGCCCCCAGGCTGCTTGTGTCAGTAAATGGAACTCCATGTAGCTGCACACTCTCGTGCTGCAGTTCATGTTGCACTGGTGGTAATGGGCGAGAACGGGGATGGGGTGGCCGGTGTGGACGCAGAGGGCACCTCAGACGAAATCTTTTGCGGCTCCTCACCTTGTAACACCTCACTTGTAGCTACGCGCATGTGTGGTATGTCGGGGCTTGTCAGGCTGTTTCTATTCAGAGTAGAAATGTGTGCTCACTTCAATACTCAATTGTCTTTGGCAAATCAGCTGGATCGTCTGGTGCTTTTCAAACGCACAATATGCACTTTCCTTTGAAGCTGTCTGTAATGTCCTAATTCCATTGTTGTTATTGTGTTTGAGAGGAACAGTCCTCTGTTTATTGCAGTTACGAGTGGGCTGCGACCCACGTGATTGAGGAGGCGGGATTACCGCCAGTTCGGCAGTTCGAGTTAAATTAAAGACCTGTCAAGACGTTCCCGTCTCAGCTCCTGATTTATTGGCCTGCTTTATATTGCCTCAATTTGTCTCTCCTGTTGCCACGCTGTGCCCAGCGACATCAACAGCCTGATCTTTAACAATGGCGACGAGGTTTCTGCAGAACGGCACCGGAGCCCGGAGAGTCAACTAGCCACTCCGACGCTGAAACTGTCTCATCACGCTTGATTCAGTCTCCGGAGCTGTTTTGCAACCCACGCAACGCAAGAAATTCATCCAAGTAAGGAACATCGCACACTAAACGGCACTCGCGCGAGTGGCCGAGACAGCCGGCAAACGTGCTACACTCACCGCGTAATGCACGCGAGAGCCGGCGTATCAATACGCATGCGCCCGTAACGCAGTGCAGGGACATTTCCAAGCAAATCCAGTTGCAACGCGTTTGGCAATAAAACGGACACTGCATTATTCAACACGGCCCAGCCACATGCGTGCGCTTCTAATAAAAGCACGGTTTGCCCCCACAAGTCTGCACTTCACCAAGCCAAGTGAGACCCACAAACAAACAAGGCCTTGCTGTTATCTGGTAGACATCAATCATGTCTGAAGACAATCCAGACAGTGGAATCCTGAGCCCTTCCTCCAGCTCCACACCTCGCCAAGCCACTCACAAAGAAGATAGTGGTTCAGAATCATTACAATTACAAGCTCTGCCACCATTTGACATGGCGGACACTAGTAGTCTCGCCCCCAGATGGGCCAGATGGCTCAAAGAACTGCACATTTACATAGATGCATCGGGGGTAAGGGAGGAGCGCCGTCTGAGGGGCATCCTACTCCATTCATTAGGCCCAGTAGTACGTGACATCGTTTTTGAAATGCCTGAATCCAACACGGCACTTTCCAAGGTATCATTGACGCACTAAATGCCTACTTTGCACCACTGCGAAATATCGACTATGAACGACACATTTTTCACACGTCAACACAGGAAAGTGGCGAAACCATGGACAATTTCGTAATGCGTCTAAGGAAAAGAGCAAAATATTGCGACTTCGGCAAATATTCAACGATGAAGCACTAAAATCTCAAACCATTGCCGGCTGCGCGTCACATGAATTTAGGAAAAAGCTACTTCACAAAAGCAGAACACTTGAAGAAATACTACAACTCGTTTCCACATCTCGGCCCATGTCCTGCCATCGGACACAACTGCGACAAGTGCGGAGGTGAAAATCACTTCCAATCAGTGTGTAAAAACATCCACTTGTTCCAGCCAGGGGACTCAAACAGGGACACACGGAGGCAAGATCAAAACTCGGCAAGAGAAAGCTCAAGATCCCGCAAGAGACATTCACCCACAGTCTCCAGACATAAATCTCAATATTCATCATGCAACACCCCGCGAGAGGAGAGAAGGCGGGAAGAAAGAAGAGAATATTCAAGACACACCAATACCAGACATGATTTGCAACGACGACACTCCAGACAAAAGATCAGATATCTAGAAAATTGGCCTCACAGAAGACGGGAGTCTCAGTCGTCCTCATCCAGCGGAGACAGAAAAAGGGGATATGTACACGCTATTGGGAACAGCATAGCTGCGGAATACAGCCCCACTCTGCTACTACAAGTAAATGGACAAAACAAGAATTTCTGATTGACACAGGAGCGACAGTTAATGTCATAAATGATGAAACATACAAATTACTCACCTACAAGAAGGCACTGAAAGAAGCATACACATTGATTTACCCTTACGGCTCTAACAAGCCACTCAATTGACAAGGGATGTTTACTGCCCACTGCCAATACAAAGACAAGAGTCAAAAGATCAAAATGTATGTCATAAAAGGGGATGTACCAGGCGGCAGCATCCTAAGCTTCAAATCGGCAATTCAAATGGGACTCATTCAAATAATGTATCAAATAATGTCGGCATACACGACCAGCCCAAAGGACATGATGACAAAAATGTTCCCTTCCCTGTTCACAGGCCTGGGAAAATTGAAGGACAAACAAGTAAAGTTGCATATCAATCCGCAGGTCCCTCCTATAGCGCAACATTACAGGGGCATACCCCTCAACATACAAAGACACGTAGAGGATGAAATTCAGTCACTCTTATAGCAGGATATCATAGAACCAGCATCGGGACCAACTCCGTGGGTGTCCCCCATTGTGCCTGTGCCGAAGAAGGACAACAAGGACAGCATTCGCATATGCGTCGACATGAGGGCCCCAAACGTGGCCATAGAGCGAGAACGACACCTTGCCCCAAGAATGACTGATATGATGCACTTACTGCATGGCTCCAAAGTACTTTCAAAGTTAGATCTAAATAAGGGATACCATCAGCTGGAGTTACACCCTGACTCAAGATATATCACCACCTTCTCAACCCACCTGGGTTTATTCAGATATAAAAGACTCTGCTTTGGGGTATCTTCAGCTGCGGAAATCTTTCAGAACGAAATACACCAGGTGATAAAGCACATTCCCAATTGTCTAAACTATTCTGACGATATATTAATTTTCGGCACCACGCAAGACAGCCACGATGACACACTAAGGAGAGTCTGCATGGCGCTAGAGAACGCCCATCTCACACTCAACCCAGAAAAATCTGAGATTAGCAAATCCACTCTCAAATTCTTCGGACATATCTTCTCAAAATATGGTCTAAAACCAGATCCGGAAAAGGTCCAAGCACTGGTAGAGACCCCTACACCCACGTCAGTCTCAGCAGTACGCTCATTCCTGGGAATGGCGAGCTACTTTACTCGATATATCCAAGAGTTTGCCTCCGTGAGCACGCCCCTACGACTGCTCACTGGCAAGAATCAAGAATTCCAATGGTCTGACACCTGCGAAGAAGCATTTCAAGAAATTAAAAAACGGATTGCAACAGCCTCATGCATGGCTTACTATGACCCCGATCTTGACACAGAACTCACAGTAGACGCCAGCCCAGTTGGGTTAGGAGCTATCCTAGCGCAATCCAAGCGCGGAGCATCACCTGATTCCCTGAGGAGAATTGTAGCCTATGCAAGCCGAAGCCTCTCCACCACAGAATGTGCGTACTCCCAACCTGAAAAAGAAAGCCTGGCAGTAGTATGGGCGTGCGAACATTACCACTTGTTCCTATATGGGCGACCGTTTACCATAATCACGGATCACCAGGCCCTCAACACCATTTATGGCAGACCAACAGCCAAAATGCCACCACGCATCGCTAGATGGGGTCTGAGACTACAAGAGTACTCATTCAAAATAATACACCACCCGGGCAAGGACAGCAATCCCGCAGACTTTCTGTCGCGATATCCACTTCCGGCTCAAGATGAGCAGCAATCACACAAAGCAAACCAATATCTACGCTATCTGATTAACAGTGCACTACCCAAGTCCATCACCACGGCACAACTGCTGGAGGCGACACAGAAAGACCATCTGCTCCAGACGGTACAGTCATGTCTAAAATCCAACCAGTGGCAGAAGAGACAGAGAGGGGCATCACTCCTGTCCACGGAGGAGGAACAACACTTTCGCACATTCAAACTCATCCGTGACACCCTGTCCACATAACCGGAAGGCCTACTACTAAAGGTAAACAGAATAGTTATTCCGGCAGCCCTGTAGAACCAGATATTGGACATTGCACACGCTGGACACAGGGGGATAGTATCAACCAAAAGACAATTGAGAACAAAAGTGTGGTTCCCATCCATAGACGAGCGGGTGGAACAACTACTAAAGAAATGTCTACCATGCCAGGCGGTCGCACCTCGCACATTTCCGGAACCAGTTCAAGCATCTGTGATGCCTCTGCAGGTGTGGGACGAGGTAGCAGTGGACATGTTTGGGCCTCTGGCAAACGGCAAATATGTGCTAGTGATCATAGATGAAATGTCGCGATTCCCAGAGGTTCACCTGATCCACTCGACTAGTGCACAAGCCGTCATACCAGCACTGGACAAATCCTTTGCGGACTATGGCATTCCCTCCAGAGTCAAATCAGATAATGGACCTCCTTTCACTGGAAATGACTTTGCAATGTTTGCAGAACACCTAGGGTTTCAGCACCACAAAGTCACACCACTTTGGCCGCAAGCAAATGGAATGGTGGAACGTTTTATGGGAAATCTCAAACGCACGCTCCAGATTTGTTCCATCACAAATGGATCGTTCATGCAAGCCATCTGCACATTGCTGCGGGAATACCGGAATACGCCTCACAGCTCTACAGGTGAATGCCCATCAATGCTAATGTTCGGACGTGTCATCAAAACAAGGCTCCCTCACTACACACAAGCCAAGGCCGAAGCTATGCATGCAAAGAACGCCAGAAGCAAAGACCGAGAGAGCAAAGACAAAATGAAGAAATATGCAGATGCAAGGAGACAGGCCGGACCGAGCCAAATCGGAGTTGGGGATCAAGTACTAGTAAGACAAAAACAAGTCACGAAGGATATGCCTGCCTTCAAGCCGGACCCCATGATAGTAACCCACATCCAGGGCTCGATGGTAACGGCAGCCAGCTCACAGGGCACGGTCACCAGGAACTCATCTTTCTTCAGGACATTTAATAACACGGATAACCCCGTCAGCACTTCAACGACACTGCCAAATGACTCTTCAGAGATAGACTCTGAGTATCATGACGAGGACAGAGATGCTGACGATAGGGGCAGTGATAGTGACGGCACCCCAGTGAACCAGGCCCCAACTCTGCGCAGCCCATCCAAACGGGTCATTCGCAGACCCACGAGATGGATCGAGGAATTCAACTGAACACTAGTAAATTGTTTGTTAAGGAGGGGGAGATGTAATGTCCTACTTCCATTGTTGTTATTGTGTTTGAGAGGAACAGTCCTCTGTTTGTTGCCGTTACGAGTGGGCTGCGACCCACGTGATTGAGGAGGCGGGATTACCGCCAGTTCGGCAGTTCGAGTTAAATTAAAGACCTGTCAAGACGTTCCCGTCTCAGCTCCTGATTTATTGGCCTGCTTTATATTGCCTCACTTTGTCTCTCCTGTTGCTGCGCTGCGCCCAGCGACATCAACAGCCTGACCTTTGACACTGTCGTGCTTAACCAGCAAACGTGATGGAGCAGAGCATGCCGAGCTGGCCTGCGCACGTGCAGCAGGCCACGTACAATGGCACTGGCAGGGGTGCGCTCCTCCGGGTCATGACAGCGGGTGCTCTCACACCCCAGCTGTGGCAGGAGTGTAGCATGGGCGTACACTGCCGAGAGTCTGAGGTGGTCGAGATATGCAGCAGATGAAGTCTGGCGCTGCCTGAAAGTCGCGACCTGGTGTGCTAGTGGCAGACACGTAAATGTTTTCCTTCGTCACCCGTGTTATGTTTGTAGCCCCCAGCACATCCCGCTCATGGGTTTATGGGCGTGCAAGGGTTTGTGCCAAAGAAGACACAATGACAGTTCACTTAACCTGGCAAGTTGCTTCTTCTTGCCAGTCTTCTGAAAACTCTTGTTTTAGCAAAACACGCATGATGTGTTTTCTGCAGACCAGTCATGAACATGAAAAGGGGGCTTGCAGTTCCCCAAACACTAGAACGCTACATGTTTGTCTCGCTGACTGTAACGTCCTCTCTTTATTATTAACGTTCATGAAGGACAGAGCCTGTCCCCTTTCTATTGTTGTGCTGTGGGTCGCAACCCACGTATTGTAGGCGGAGCACCCACCCGTCCACCAGTTTGCACCTAATGATTAAAGAGGTAACAACCTGATGCAACGCCTCCGCGCTTCATTGATCCATGTCTTATTATTTTCCACATGTGAATGCTATTAGTTCGCGCGCTTATACTAAACAATAGCAATGCAGTAATCTCACGGCGTGCAAGATTTATTTTCAACGCTGGTGCCCTTTTGAGTCTGCATGACAACAAATGCTCCTCGTGCTCTCCCGAATCACCGTAGAGCGGGAGACACCCACACCCTGCTGCGGCCAACGGCACTTACCGCAAGATATGCCAAACTACCCGCATTGCAGAAACACTGAGACTGCCGAGCTTTTGAATTATTAACGCTTTCACCACCACAGAGGAAATTGAACAGCACACTCGCTTGCAGCGCACAACACGTGTTTCACCACGCGAGGCCTGAGTACAGATGCACAATCACCAACACGGAGGAACAATGGCATTTCAGTGCACCAGAGTGATTTGAACTGCAAAAGATTTCCCAAGACTAAACATCATCAAGCAAGTTGCACACGCTGACCCAGAGTCAATTCTCCTACTACCACGGGAGCCAGAGCCAGGAGAAAACATGGTCGGGAAGGCCTCTATACACACCTGCTTCATCCAGACTGCAACAGCACATCAAGCATCAAGGGCAGCTCACTGCATTACCCTAAAGGGAGCCCTTGAAATTCGTGGGCGCCAGCCACCATTTCAGATACTGAATTGGGCAGCAGCTCACAGAGCCCTCAATCTAATTCAACCCCTCAAAATACTGCACTCAGGGAGGAGGAAAGCCATGACTCACTACAGCTACAAGCCATGCAGCATTTTGACACATCAGACACAAGCAGTCTGGCGCCAAGATGGTTAAGGTGTTTTAAGGAACTACACATATACATCGACGTCAGAGAAGAACCTTAGAAGAGTATTATTACACTCACGAAGCCTGGTAGAGAGGAACATTGTGTCCGAAATGCCAGAAAACTCGACAGATACATTCCAAGGCATAAATGATTTGCTGAATAATTACTTTGCACCGCTGAAAAAAATGAACTATGAATGACACATTTTCCACATGTCCACACAAGAAAAGGGAGAAAACATTGAATATTTTGTAAGGAGATTGCGAAAAAGGGCAAATCCTTTGCGCCTTGTATAGGTGTGCATTAGTTCACAGAAGAAGCCCTAAAATCACCGGCCATTGCAGGCCATTGCTGGGTGTGAATCACCAGAATTTCGGAAAAAGCTGCTGCAAAAAAGTAGAACTCTCGATGAAATTCTCCAACTTGCGAGGGCGGATTTTGCCTTATCTCTGCAAACAGAATCGCTAAGCAATATTAAAATCAAGCGATCTGCTCCACCAGCAACCTCGTTCCCCACACGCACGTCGGAACACAACCCAGACCAAAAGAATTGCTACAGATGTGGATACAATTTTTCCCATGTCGGCCCATGCCTGGCAGTAGGTCGTCATTGCGACAAATGTGGTGGAGAAAACCACTTTCAATCTGTTTGCAGGAACAGTACATTTTTCCAGTCGACACAGTCCAGCAGAGACGCTAGAAGGCGGGAGAGTCACCACCCGAGGCGGGAAAGTCTCCCACAACTAGCAGGCACAGCTCACACAGCAGAACCAGAGAGTCATACCGCAGAGTCAGGCCGCGCGAAGAGAGAATGGAAGACTCTGAGCTAACATGCGTAGAAACTACTCACAGCGATGGGCACCAAGACAGAAAATCAGATACATGGAAGCGTCCCTGCGATGAAGACGTGAATCAAATTCCTCCTCATCGAGTGGAGACCAGAAAAGAAGATATGTACATGCCATAGAAAACAGCATAGCCACCAAATACAGCCCAGCCCTGCTGCTGCAAATGACCGGACAAAGCCGTGAGTTCCCAAACTCTCTAAAAAATAGAATTGATTTCAAAGTCAACTTGTACTCTACAACTGAATGCCTCCATTGGAGTTCTGTATCTTGATGTATGTTCAGTTTTTGTGGAGGTGGAATATGTATGTACATCTTGCACAATGTCATGCATGACTGTCTCAAACAATGTATAACAGCAGGTGATGCTAATACGGATGTACAACCCAGATTAAAGAAATCTCTAGTTGGCCCATGTCAGTGATATGCTCAGCTAGTCCTACCTTTAGACGCCTATGGAATTGCAAGTTGGTACCTGCGTTCCTGTGTTTATAGTGGGAAAATGAAATGACACACACTGTGCAAGACAACAGAATGGCTTGAGCTAAAGTGTCAGTATTTGCAAAACATCTCAACCTCTACCCAGGACAACTTGAAAGTTTTGTTTCAGCATTCCTTTGTTGACATTGGCGTAAATATACAGCATTTTCAGCCAATCCTTAATTTGCATTCCTACACAGCATTGTCGCATTTGGAACTGACAGGGTGGAGAACTGTAGAACATTGCTATGAAACATCTATAAAAGGGACTCATTTTTAATCTTCAGGCACATGTCGTTTCTGCCCCTTACATGTTTCTGGCAGATCAGCCATGTGCTATTTCGTCTGACTCAAGCTCTCTCCTTTTGGATTGAGCTCCCTTTCATAGATCACTAGCATCCCTCCTGCCAGGTTACTATGCAGGCAACATTTCCTGTTGGTTTACAACTAAAGCTCCACTGTGAACATGTGTAATCTGAGTCTACAAAATTGCAAACTAGGTCATCAGCAGGGGCGCAGAGTACGCAGGTGCTCTGGGGAAAGGCCATCTGCGTAAGAGTCCCCATACTTTCTTTTTTTGGGGGTGCCGGCACCTCCCAGGAAAATCCAACGTCAATGCCCTGGTCATCAGAAAACCTGGTCTCACAGACAGCTTTCCCTACTTGACCAATCTATGTGATCCTGGGTAAATCAGTCTACCTTAATGGGTTCTATTTCATTTGGCTTCCAGAATTGGGATCACTGAGAAGTGACTGCTAATTGTGCACTGCACAAAAATCCTTACTTCTACGTGGTTGAATAAACGACAGTGTTGGCTCCATACGTGTTTATATTGGTCATTTATATAACACACACCACAGAATGAATTGCCCTTGAATGCTCATTGCTTATGGTACCTTCACTTGTGATCACTGCGTCTCATCTAACACGAAAGTGAATTGAATTATGTTATGTTATTGGGTTTTAAAGGTGCCCATAGTTTCACTCAGCTTTCCCGTCTACAGAACGTGGCTGTATGTGCAATACAGAGTAAGCAGAATGGTGTTTGTCCTCCTTTACCAAGGTTTCACCATACAAAGGCTCAAAATGACAGCGATACTGTGGAAGGCTTAAAAAATGGACTGCTCTTGAGCCAAAGACATATTTATTTCATGAGAACATTTCACACTAAAGGGTGCCTGACTGTCACTGTATACAGGGGGACAGCCATATGGCCCCATCCACCCTCTTTTTACCAACTACATTTGCCTTTACAGTCTATTATTTACTTGGTCGCTCCTGCAAATAGGCTTGGCAGTCCCAAAATTACTATTATGAAGTTTGTTTTAATATGGGAATTTAATGTACTGCCAGCCAGTAATATCTGACCTATTTTAAGGGTCCACTGGACCACTGGTCCACTGCCGAACACACAGCCACAAACTACTTTTAATAAAATCATGTATTTCTCTGAAACTGCCCTTCGCACAAATATTCCTTTTTTCTTTTGACACCTGCAAGGGAGGCATGGTATCACAAGTATGACACTGACACAAAAGGTATATTTTGTAAAACCTTTATTGAAGTTTTCAATGGGGTTGGAGAAACTCCTACTTTGCCCTATAGCTAGGATGGGAATAGTCTCGACCATCAAATAATAAATAGAACAGTCCTACTTGAGCACGTCAAATCAAAATGGCCTATACTAACAAAAACCTAATGCCTGCCCTATATCTTATACAAAAAGTGTGTAAAGGAGAATATGTATGCAAAGGATAGACAGTGTTCAAATATCAAGAATAAATGTGGCTGAGTCAGTTCTCCTACCCACGCTGGACGGCACGGACTAAGGCGGTCACTGTAGGTAATATGACACACTCTGGCTCAGATTCTTAACACAAAGGTAGTAGAAAACCTGTATCGAGGCCCGCCTGGCCATCCACGTTAAAGTCTCACTTTACAACTTCCAAAACACAGTTCAACAAAGAGTTCATTCTGGTCCCCCTCTGTCAGGCTCAGACCTCTTAAAGCAAAAAGTTCACGTTGGTCTCCCTCAGTCGGGCTCAGACCTTTCAAAGCAAACATTCACAGTACTTACAGGGTTCCCTTCCCCAGGCTCAATTCACATTCTTTAGGGGGTACCTTCCCCTAACTTAATACACTTCCGGTCTCCCTCAGTCAGGCTTGGACCGATTCCTGATGTCGAAGACTTTCAAATGTGCATGGCTTTCTCTACAGACCTCTGCAGGACCACTTCGACTTTCCAACTTTCAACTTTAGCGCCTAGATACCGTTTGGTCATTAGCTCGCGCTTTACACATTTTAAATAAATAACTCACACTCTTGTGTTATTTGCCCCAGTGCTTCCTGGTCTGGGTAGTTTATTGTCTTATGCGCCAGAGTTCAATGTTCACCTTTTTACTCTCCCCTTTTCTCAGGGTTAATTTTGATCACCTCGCTTTTACGGTTCATTCACTTTATTGCTACAAACCTTTCACCTTTCACAGAGACTTTCGAGTGGGCTACTTCGTTTCGCCCGACCACTCTGTTACTCAGTATCGCTGGCTTTAAAGCTATCGTTACTTCAAAGTTCATTTACAGGTCTGCCTTTCTTCGTTTCTCATCCACACACGTGCAGCCTTCAATTGTGTGGTATAATGTTGCCACTTCAATCTTTTTTTGGCACACACCGTTCTCTCATGTTGCTTGGCAACTTACAGGCTGTGTGCATTTCTTGCTTGTCTTTACTGTCTTCCAGTTTACAAGTTGAGGTTAATATCACAGGCTTGGCATCACCTCCCCAACTCTGCCGTTCACCCGGGAGGGTCTCTGGAGTCCTTGAAACACACTGCAGCCTTCTTGTTTGTGATTTGGCCTTCTCCACAAGTCTTTTGTGGCCTTTTGGAGTCAACAACCTCCTGCATGGAACTCCTGGGGTTCTCCACCCACGGCTCCCATCCCTTGGTCCGTTGCTCTGCTCTAGTAGGTACGCCTTCGCCCGGAGGTCCTGCTCTTACTCGTGTTCCACCTTGCTCAGAGTGTGTCTCTATGTTCCGCCTTTTATCCGTGTGAGGAGAGCTAATTGGTATCAGAGGTATGCACTTAGGGTTAAGTGCCTGACCCAATTAGTGGGGCATGTCCAATGTGATATGTAAGAGTTAGCATTGTTGCTCTCAGTCACCCTCTTCCTCTGCCCAGTGTTTGTGTAGAAAGGGGGGGGTGAGTTGGAACATCAGAGAATCCGATGAAATAGGAGGGATCATGGGTATGGGAAAGGGAGGAATACCGCGTCTTGCCATCGGTTACTTCACCCCTACTCCTCTAAGAGCCCTCACCCAGGGGGTCCTCCTGCACTAGTCCACCCCCAGGGTCTGGATCCAAAGGTGGTGACCGTGCCCTGACCACCTGAGAGATCGATCCCTGGGGACTAGCAGGTGAGACACCCTTTGGTTTCTCACACACCTCAGAATGTGCCCTCTTAATCTTTTCTGCAATCCTCATCTATCATGTTCTTTGGCTGGATCTAAATACCCCCAACCTATCACAAACCCTTTCCTTCACTGAACTGGCCCACATCTGTTTAACTACCCCCCTGTTTGTTGTACCCTCATTCCCCATCACTTCACCCTTCCCCTTTTCCTTCCTGGGCAGACTACGGTCTGTAAACCCAGCGGCAGGGCACAATACAAGAATTTCCAGACAAGCTTCAGCATTGTGGAACCACTGTGGTGGTGATGATGTAATTCACATGCATCTATGCCAATATCTCACACTTAATGACCCAGTTCCTTACTGGTTATCTCCTTTACACCGAATCCTAGTGCTCTCCGTCACAGTCCTTAAGGACATTAGGGCCCTCCCCCCCAAAAAGATTCTCCCAACTACCCTAGCGAACAACATACTGTAAGATAGGATCTGTCCTGCTGCAGTCCCTTATTACTGTTGTTGTTTCTGTTTCTATTTTCTGGCTCCTCCCACCATCCCGTTCAAAGCCATGCTAGCCTGAGGTAGAAAAGGGAGGAAACAAGGACTGTAGTGAGGTAGACTAGGATTCTGTGTAGTGAAGATTACAGTAAGAAATTAGGCCATTGCCACCTCGTCCTTTTTCCTCTTCACCATCCTTACACTCTCGAGTATGTACCTGTGTACACAAAACCACAAAGTTACTCGCACTACTGCATCACAAGAGTTTTATTCAGCTCTTCCATGCTCAATGGACAAAGCAGACCCAAAATCCCCTGTGCATCCCTCCTTTCCAAGAAATGTATAATGCTTTGTGAACAAGGTTGGAACCGCTCGAGTAGCTGCACAACAAATTACTTCATTGGAAGCTCCACAAATTCTGCACTTGAAGCAGCCACCCCGGAGTGGATCTCCACTAGGAGAGGGAAGATGGATTCCAGCTTTCTCATATTACATGGAAATAGGGAGCTTGATTCACTTGCTCACTGTGGAGGTGAAGGACACAAACTCTGCTTGGGCATCCCATCGATTACAAATAGAGAAGCTCTCTGCCAGAATGGACATGTGTGGTCTAGAGATATGGACAGGGCTCGTGCCACATCCAGAAGGGGACGACCTGAACTCTGGGACACTCCTGGCAGCAGCGAGCAAACAATCTCCTGGGATTCATGAAACGGGCACACCACCTTGGGGTGAAGACAGCAGGAAGACAACGGACCACCCTATCTGGAAAGCATTGTACACATGGCTTGTGGTATAAGAGAGGCCCTGATCCCGAGATCCACCTCCCTGAAGTAACAGCCACCATACAGGTGACCTACTGAGGAAAGAATCTCAGTGGTACTACCCTTGAGACTCAAAGGGAACTCCCTGTAGCCCCTAAAAGACCAGCAGCAGATCCCATGGGGAACCAGCGACCTGCTTAAAAGCTCTATAACTCGAAACTCTTAAACAATTTCGCTACCAGCTGACTCAAATGTGACACATCCTCCCAGGTCATATGAAAGGCCCTGATGGCTGCCCACTGTCCACACAGAGGACGCGCTGACAGGCCCACCTGGAATCCATCCCGGAAAAAATCTAGAATGTGTCAAGGTCTGAGTTCTTTGGGCAGACAGCACCGCTCCCCCTTGCACAAAAGGTGAAACATGTTTCCATTGCCAGTAAGCATGCAAGGAGATTGGCTGATTTTCTGACTGCTTGAGTGCGCAGTCCTACTTCCTTGCAATTCGAACCGTTCACGTTCCATGACACTAGGTGGAGATTCAGCAGCACGGACTGGGGGAGGGCCGGGGACAGGAGAGGAGAAGGATCTAATGGCAATGGCCAAGGCTCTTCATGTGCCAATTGGAGCAGGAGGGGATACAAGGTTCTCCTGGTCCATTGATGAAGGACCGCTAGAACTGCTGTCCGCTCAGATGGCACCATTTTGGGGAACCACAAGATAAGAGGGGTCGGGTGTGGGGGAGCATAAAGCCATTATCCAGGCTAGGGGACTGAGACGGCATCCAGCCGCCATGCCTTACAAGACGGTGGGAGTGCCATAAACATGGGGACCTGATGGTCCAGATCAGAGGTGCTGAAGCAGAGACTCAGGCTCTGAAACAGTGTAGGGGGAAGATGAAAGTGCACTTAGGAGGGGGCTACCCTGCTGAGGTGGCCTGCAAGCATATTTTCCTGCCCCATAAGACAGAAAGCTGAGAGACTCTTGAGATTTGCTTCTGCTCATTGTCAAATTTCGAAGGCTCTCAGAGCTACTGATTTGGACCTTGTGCCCCCTGCCTATTCAGGTAACTCCGGGTGACCTAAATGTTGGTCCTTTCCAGAACTGCACAGTGTTGTAGAGCTGCGGCAAAATGTAGCTTTGTCTGCTGTACTGCTTTTAATGTACGCCAGCTTAAAGAACGGTCTGCTTCCCAATGGGATCATCTTCCTTGAGCTTGCTGGGATCCCAAAGTTCCTTCCATCCCAAGCTGCCATGCTTGTATCGGTCATGAAAGCAATGGAGGATATAAGGACACCCACACACAAAAGGTTGGCCAGAACTGGTCAACATTGCAGAGTGTCCCTGCGGGTCGCTGACCATGGAATCTGAATCTCGCACTAGAGCAACGCAGGGGACCAGTGACCCAGGGCTTGCGCCCATTAAACCACCTGGGTTGTAGTAGACTATGCCCCATCTAGTCTTATGCTGATGGGTGGTCCATGCTCAACAACCACTGGAGTCACCCCTGGTGGCTGACCATTCTATCCTGGGGTAGAAATATCCACCCCAGCACTGTATTGAAATTGGCTCCACTGAGGGTGATTGACTGATATGTAGAGAGCTGAAACTTCTTCCAGTTGAGGAGAAAGCCAAGCCACTGTATGTCCTGGGATGCCTTAAAGAAAAAAGGGATGGAAATTAGCCAATCATCCAGGTATGGAAAAACATTGATATCCTGCTTTTGTAGTTCACCCACCACTGGGGTCAGAACCATTGTAAACACTCTTGGAGAGGATGACAGGTCAAACGGCAGGGCCGTGAACTGTAAGTGTTGCCCTTGGTACAGAAACCGTAGGTTCTTCTGTTTCTTTTGCTGCACTATATATAGGAATGTTTCTTTCAGTTCAATGGAGGTAAGCCAGTCCCCTGAATGGAGAAGTAAGATGGATTCTTTTTTTTTTTTTCTTTTTTTTTATTGGTTTATACAAAACCTTTAAAAAAGGAAATAAAGGAACCAAGTCATCCATTTCCACATTCAGAAACATACATGAAATCACGTTTCAAGATACAGTCGTGAGAGATGAAGAGTCCACAACTAGGGCCAAGGAAGCCTTCACATATGACACCGGTTGAGTTGATAGAAAGCCATACGAGCGTGTACCGTCAGCCTTCCTCTTCGGTGTCCGCCAAATCCAGGCTTCCTTCAATTTCCTGCAAAAACACGGTTAGCACCCTTGTCAGTTTTATGTTGGAACCAGAGAACATCAACTGCCACCATTCTTCTGCATTCCTTATTGAGTGCTCAGAAACTAATTGTCCCAGATGTTTAGTTCTTTGTAGTTTAAAGAATGGGCAGAATAAGACAAGATGCTTGAGTGATTCATCGCAGATTTTGCAGTACCTACATACGATGGTCGAAATGACTTTTCCTGTCCAGTTCTTTGTCCGGTCTTTAGTTCTGAATAGGTTTAGACGAAATCTCATGTATGTGGCCCTTTTAGCGTTGTCCGGAAACAAGACTACGTAGTTTTGTAGTGTGTTAAATGCTCGTGCCTCAGCTGGAGCGTCCTTCATTGCTTTGGTCATTCTTCTGTCTTCACTAGTTTGAATCCAGTCTGCTTCCCAGATCTTTTTCTTCACCAGATCTGGATTGGCCTGAAGAGTTTTGATATTCGTTCCATGAGTGGTTAACAGGTCTTGGCATCTTTTGTACCACAAGGCTAGGAGACAGTTGGCATGGCATTACCAGGATTGCGTAGTATTTTAAATTGAGGTGCTGTTACAGGCATCACGGTTTTCCTGAAGAGGGCCAAGGTGTTCCACATGATCCGAGCTTCAAGCGAGATCATGCCTAGCTCGTAGCGTATGCAGGATGTGGGGATGCTGTTCGGAAGATGTAGAATTTTTACCCAAAAAGTATGTTCTAGGGTTGACCAGAAATCCGCCGGGCATCCAAAGGCATTCTCTGCACCGTATATCAAGGCTGGAACAGCCTTCTGCTGATAGAAAGCTATCACAGGCTTGAGTGAAAACTTTCCATATTTTTTGTTTAGAATTGAGGCTTGGGAGGCTAAATGTCGACATTTCATCTTCGTGAGCTCCATCCAAGGGCTATCGTTTATATTTGTATTAATTTGCATCCCAAGATATCTGGTGCTTTCCGCCGTAGTGAGTGTTTCCTTTCCCAGGTGCCATCTGAATTTGTTGTTTTTCTGGTGGCATCCAGTTTGCAAATTCTGTAGTGTTAGTATTTCGCTTTTTGAGTTGTTAATGATCAAACCGTTGTTTTCCACGTAACGTTCCACTGCGTTTATTTTGCGCTGAAGGCCGATTGGGGTAGAATCCAACAAGATCAGATCGTCGGCATACAACATCCAGCCTAATGCAGAGCCGTGTAGCGTGGGAGAAAAGGATCGTGGCTCATTAATTGCTAAACCAATATCCGAGAGAAAAAGGTTGAAGATGATTGCCGCCAAAGGGCAGCCTTGTTTGACACCACGAAAAGTGTTAATTTCTTCTGTAAGCAGACCACCTTGGTCAAGGCGCACTCTAATGGTGGTAGCAGAGTGGATTTCTTTGATGGCGGCTAACAGACTCTCGGGACACCCCCAGTTAGACATTTTCGTCCAAAGTAGCTCCCGATCGATGGTGTCAAACGCATGGGAAAAGTCTATCAGGGCAAGATAGACCTTTCTCCCAGCTCTAATTGCTTCCATTTTCAGCAAATTTATCAGCAGAAGGTTAAGGCCACAGCCGACCCCCATTACGAAACCTGTTTGTCTTTCATCCAGGTGACCGCTATCAACAATCCATTGTGAAAGTTTTCGTTGCAACATTGTTACGTACACTTTACCCAATACATCCAAAAGAGCAATAGGTCGATAGTTTTTTGGCTCAAGCCGGTTTCCTTTTTTAAAAATGGGCACAATTATTGCTTGCTTCCAAGACTTTGGAGATTCTTGTCTTCTACAAATTCGAGTGAAGAGTTCCTCACAGAAGATCGCCCATAGCTCTGTATTTTGTTTTAGGGTAAAATTATTCAAACCATCAGGGCCAGGAGCCCTTGAGTCACTGACGTTCTTAATAATCTGTAGTATGTCAACTTTGGAAAATGTCAGGTCCCATTTGATTAAAGTTGGTGTTATTGGGGCCTGACAAGTGCCTTGTTTGCTGTACAAGTTTTTGAAATGTGATGTCCACCTCGCTGCTGGTACCATGTTTGACATCAATGCGGATTGAGGAGCACCTTCGTTGTTCAAAAGTCTCCAAAACTCTGCCGAATTTTTGTTGTTCATTTTTTGCATCATTAATTCTGCATCGTTTTGGAACATAAGGGCTTTATGGGATTTTATCCAGTTTTTGTATTTCTGTTTTGCGACACGTTTTTCTCGCTTTGAGTCTATAGAATTTCTGAATCTCAGGAGTCTGATGAAGGCGCGTAGTTCTCTCTTTCTTCTCATGATCTCAACATCGAACTTATGTTTGTTAGCAAAGCCATGTTTTCTCAGACCCTGCTTTTTTTCCACAAACAGGTGTAATAAATGTGCGTATTCGACTCCGCAATCCTGTTTGGTGAAAGTTTCTGAAATTGTGGAGACTTCAGCAGAGAGCAGTGTTAGCCTAACTCTGTTTGGCTCAGCCAGTATCCGATGTTTCCATCTATCTTGGGACGGTTGTTTTACGGCTGACAGGGTGAGAATTACCATGTCGTGGTCACTTTGAGTCATTGGTATGACCTCAAGCGACTTGGTGGATTGTTGGATCTTTTCTGAGGCGAAGAAGTAGTCCAAAATAGAGTTCTGATCTACTCGTCGCCAAGTGGGTTTAGCTGGTATGTCGCCGACAGAATTTCCATTGAGCATTGCTAAGTTTCTGGCTTCCATTTCCCCCATCCATTTTGAAGCCACGTTATTAGATACGTGCACGACTTCGTTGTTTTTCATTCTTGTTGCCAGACAGTTGATATTTAAGTCTCCACAAATTATTATGTTTGTTGACTCATTCTCAAGTATGAGATCATCGATTTTAGATGAGACTAAATCTATGAAGGAAGTTGACCCGGCCTGAATGTGATTCCAATATATGTTAAATATGTGGAAAAGAGTCGAGTTGTCAGTTTGGAGCTCATCCAGGGCTATCGTTGACAGTAGTATGAACCGTGATAGATTTATAGAATTTATAATACGACAACCCAAACTCTTTTTTACAATAGTCAACAAGCCTGCCATTGGTCTTCCTCTACTTTTTTTGAAGGCTGAGTTAAAAGCTATTTCATAGGCATCCGCAGTTGGGCAACTCGTCATCCACGTCTCTTGAAGGCAGACCACATCTAGAGCGTCCGGCCAGGGTTCTTCAAATAAGTGGGAGAATCCCCTGGTGTTCCAGGATCCAATCTTGAGTTCCCGAGGCTCCTCTACCATTTGGCATTACCGTTTTGAGGATCTGCCTAATACTCCAGTCAGCCAGGACCAATCCTTTTGTGTTCCACTTTGTTCTTGTGGGCTTTGTGCGTCACCAAGACTCGGATCAGTCAGGCCAGTTCCTTTAATAGTAATTTTAATGGTGTCCTCTGTGGGGAGTTTCCCTGGAACGGTTTCAGGAGGACCCCTGGCCATTGTGTTTTTCAAGCTTCCAACGCTAGGGTACAGATCACGTTCTACCAACGCTTCCACATTACGGGGAAGCTCATTTTCCACGGTTTTGTTAAAGAACGGTGGTTCCTGATAGAACGAGTCGCGTTTAGTTTTTTGAAAGTCTGCTCTATGATCAAGTTCAGCTTGCTCAGACACTTCTGAGATGTCGAAGCCCATAGACATAAGAGCGGGTCCCGCATCCAGAACAATGTTCAAAACAATTCTGGATCTAAAGTGGAGGATGATTTTATCATTTTGGTCCTCATTTTTAAATTCCACCGTCTTGATATCCTCAGAGCGTATCGTTCTGAGAGAGGGCACGTATTGGAAGAGGCATAGAACGTTTGTGCGATTTAAGATGAGTTTCTCTCCATTTTCTATGCGTTCTAGCCTCAATTTATGGGATGTTTGACTTTTGTCGCCAGCGCTTTTCTCTGTCCTGTTCGTTTTGCGCCATTCCTTTCTCTCACAGCCAGGCCGTGTGTCGAGGGTCTCGGTTCTAGCCAGTCCTACTCTGTTTACGTTGTCTTTGTTGTGAACAGGGCCATCCGAAAGTGTACCTTTTGATTTGTTGTGAGGCCACAGGCCCTCTTTCGGATCATACTTCCTTTCTAGCAGTGAGTTAGACAGCGTCTGAGATTGAGCAAGAACTTTTCGCCTTTCTTCCAAAGTTTTAAATATGGGACTTGAAGGAGTTTTGAGAGGCTCATCTTGTTTAGGCTTCTTTTCGAAAAGTGTACATATTCTTGCAGCGCCGGCCGGTATTCGGATAGGCACTGCGTTGTTTCCGTCACTTGGGGCTTCCGGTTGTGCATCCACAAGTAACGCATCCTCAGCACCCATTTCAGAAACCTTATCATCTGATTCCAAGTCTTCATACACAGACAAGTTGATTAAGTCGATAGATTGATCCTCAGTAGGTTCAAGGAGGGGGACAGATTCTACAGGCTTTGCAGAAGAGTTTGCAATGATGAGGTCTTTTTTCTTTGTTGGATCTCTGTCATCTGTCCGAGTGTTGTTAACAGTTACATTGACAGTTTTTAGATTTCGAAGAAATTTTCTTGAGTTGTTACCAAATCTTTGGTTTTTAGTTCTTTGATTTTTAGTTTTTTTCAGCGATCCTGGTTTGAGCCCCTTATGGTCTACTTTCTGGGGTACAGACCCCTTGAATATGTCAAATATTTGATTTTTGGGCTCCGTTGAGTCCGGAATTAGAATCACTTCAGGTGTGCGAGGGGCACCCATGTCAATCAGGGAAGCCAAAGAGGAAGGTTTTTGAGGGTCCAATGTCGCCAGATTGTTAGGGCCCTTACTACTTTCCAGAGCGCTGGCAAAGCTCATTTGAGGAGATGCTTTAGTATTTGTGCTTTCAAGGCTGGGGCCCAAGCCCGCATTCGTTGGTTTTTCAGGCTCAGGTTGTGAGCCTTGGATACTCCGAGGGTCAGGCACTAAGGGAACCGGCGAGCTTTTTTCGCTTCTCAGATGGTTGGCCTCCCGACAGTTCTGCATTATTGGGGCATTTTTTTTTTTTTGTACTTCTGTGGTTTCTCCAAAGTTGTTGATAGTATCCAAGACGCCCGTGGTAGAATGGAGCACCAACGAGCCAGGGTCTGTGTGGAAATTATTCATTGAGGTGTAGGCGGGAGGTTCCGTGGACAAATGCACCTTGTCAGTTTGTTGAGCAGCTAAGTGCTCCCTGCTAGGTTGTCGATTTAAGTTCTGTGTCAACGTATGTCGATACCTTAGCACGCTAAGAGCTTCTTTCGCGACCTCTGCTGGAAGCTTTTCATCCAATTTGTTATTTTCTTTCTGTTCTGTTAAGGTTTGCAAGGCAGAGGTCAAGTTTGTTTTTATTGCTCCATTATCCTTTCTTTCGGCGCGCAAGTCTTTCTCCATGTTGATTATTTTTGAATTCATGAGCGCCACTAAAGTTGTTAGGTCCTTCACATTATCATTTAGTTGCTCGTAAAGCTTTAGAAATGGAGCAAGCGAAATTCCAGTTGCTGACATTAAGACCGATTGTAGGTCTTTGGTGATGTCCGCATCAAGCCTGACTTTTGAGTTGCAATCTTTTTTGAATAGTTGAGTTTTGGATCTCCTGACTTTTGGAAAGTCACGTTCTATGATTGAAGAGGCAGTTGAACAAGTCTCAGAAGAAGATGAGGTGGAGACGTGAGTGTCGCACTCACGAGTGTTATGTGCCAGATTTTGTTTAGCACTTCTGAAGTCAATTGGTCGTGTTATCGCATTTGCCTGTCTTTGCGAAGCACGAGCCTGAGAACATGCTATACGAGGTGAAACCGGACAGGCAACATTTTCTTCATTTTGCAGAGCGATTGTCCAATTACGCAGAGCATCGAGCTTTGTAGTAGACCACTCATCCCCTGGCTGAGTCTCGTGGCTGGATGCCATGGGCGTCCGCTGGTTCTGCTGATCGGTTATGATCCGGTCTCCTCTCGGTGTAAAGCTGCAGGCTTTGTTTGTTTGGGAGAAGTCTTGCAAAGTTTTGTTTGCGGCTTCTGTCGAGGCTCTTCTGTTTTTAAGGTGTGTTGGAGAACCACAGCCCTTGTTTAGAACAGATAAGGGCTTGTCAAGGGGGCAGAATACTTCATCTTCCAACACAGTGTTCGGCTTGATAGAGTCTGGTTCATCCATTCCATATGTAGAGTGGCCGTATGATTTCTTGGTGGACGGGAGTGATGAGGTGCACAGCTCTGACAGAGAGGCCTCTTTCCAACTTGAGGCCGAGCTGTCATCGCTGCTACCGTTATTTGTGCATCCTCTCATATTGTGGGCGCGCCACGCCAAAACCATCAGTTTGGGTAGTTTGTTTGGAGGAGAATTTAGAGAGTGGGCATCAGTGAGAATCAAGATGGATTCTAGGGTGACCATTTTAAACTTGTTGTATGTCTATAGCATAACCCTCCTGGACTAGCCACACCTCTGGTGCGTTTTTCATTGTCCCCTGCCAGCTGCTCAGAGACCTGGTGGGTCAGGATCCCCATACCCAGGACTTCTGCAGGGCCAGGGGTGTCAAGACATAAAACCGAGCTAACCGCAATCTTTCTACTGTAGGGCCCCTCGTGCCAAGACTCCTTCCTCCCAAAGGCCTCCTGTCCTGAACACCCTGCAACGATGTTGGTTTCCTGAGGAATGTTATGTGTTGGGGATGCCGTATTGGGTTGATAATATTATGGTCCTCTGATGGTTTCTTCCCGAGATCTTCCATTTTAGGTCTGAACAGTTTGGCTCCCAAGAGCAGAAGGTGACCCTGCATCCATCTTCCAGGGTTGCCTCCACCACTGCCTATGGGCTACCAGTGAGGGTCATGCTGCTGTGGCCGATGCGCACAGTCCATCAAACGCCATATGAGATAATAATTTTGCCTGAAGCTCCACACTGGAAAGCACACTGATGTATCCTCCTGATTCTGCATTGCATTAAAGATCTCACAGAATTATCCCACCAATGTCTGAGTGATATAGGCCGCATGTGTACCAGTTCTTCTTGAGAAGTTGGATGCTGAAATGGAACGCTTCAAAACCACTACCACCTTCTTAAATATGGGAACCACAGGCGTGGCCTCCTCAGATAGAGGTCAGGTCTGTGCAGACGAATTGCAGGCCAGGGAATCCACTTTTGCCACTGGTGGGAATTCTGTTTCAAAACTGGTCACTGGGTATCGTCGTACCACACATCGCGGAAGCACAGGTCTGTCGATCTCCTTTCAATCCTTGCAAGAAGAGACTTCACAACCTTGTGAATGGGAAGACTCTCTGGATCCACTATCCCATATTCCAAAAATAAATTGTCCTGCTCGGGGTCTGCTGGGGTAGCTTCTGAGAAGACGAGTGCCTCCCTTGTGTGTGGTATGGCTTATGCCAATTGTTCACCTTGCAGATATCTGGATACGCAGTCCCTGACTCCTGTGTATAAGAATGGAGGAGACTTTAGCCTAGCGGAGCTGTGGCCACAGCATAGACTATGAGGCGCTGATATTGCACCTCTTCCATGATTATGAACATTGGTTGTGGTGCTAGCTACTCTAGAGGATATGAATGGCCAGGAGGTGCCCTTGACTCTGCTGGTGTTAGCGGTGGTTCGCCAGCTTCCTGTATGTAGCTCATTTCCCAGCAACCAGCCTATCTCACTGGAAAAGCACAGATGTTTTCACTGTGAGTGGGCTTCACCGTGGACTGCCGGCATGGAGACGATGCCTCTGCCCAGAAGATCCTCCTCAGGAATTTATCTTAACTCACATAGCACGCCTTCCAACGCTTATTCACCAACTTGCCATTTGGTAAGACAACATGCAAGAGAACCCCCTCCCTGCCCTACATTACCCAGCACGAGGGGCCTGCAGTGCTTGTGCTGACCATGTTTCAATCCCAGAAGTGCTGTCTGCGCAGGGTACCCACCAATACCTGCTTCTTTGAAAAACAAATGGTAGGTCAATACCATAGCACATATATAACTGGATGAAATACTCATCTTGCTGAGTGGGAAGGGGCATAGACCGGCATCTCAAGAAGACGGAGAAAGGACAAGTGGGGTGTAGGGAGAGGGGAGCCTTATATCAAATAGAAAGAGAACCAACAACAGAGAGAAGGGATGGAAGTAGCACAGGCCATATCCCCCAGTATGTTGCTGGGAAGGGTAGTTGCAAAACTCTGTCTAGGGCGGCGGATCCACAGATCCTCAAGTGTCTAAGGAGTGTGGTGGGGATGGATGAGGAGATAATGGGCCACATACATCCACTTCACCTAAATCAGTGGCAGGCACACTGATTGTGAGATGAAGGACAGGAGGCCTTTTCTTAGGCTCCTGGACACAGCCTAGCTAGGGAGCGCATGGTATATCTTCTCCCTTTTGATGGGTGCATATTACTATAATTTGATAGTCTTCGCCTGAGTAACGCCACACTTTTCTCACATTAATTAGTCCATATCTGCCCTCATCGAATTGTCAACCAAATATGGCTCTTGATGGATTGAGGTAACCCCTTTTCCCGGGTCCACCTTTGCTTTCCCCTCCTTCACCCACACACAACTCACTCTTGGTTCTGGCATTTGCGGCACATGGCCTGGCACCAACAGATAATCCTCTTGCTTTACCTGGAGAGATGTTTCCAAAGTTTCTGGTGAAGACGTGTGCACGCTAGAATGGCACATTGGAGCACATCTGGAGCCCATCGCACAACCACGCGCTAATTCTAGTACCACACAACCACGGTGGAGAAACTGCCCTCACAGAAGCTCAGCGTCACAGGCGGATTTTACTCCTTCCAGTCAACATTTCCTTGATCCACTACCAATGATTACACCTGCACTACCACAAGCATACACCCGCACCCTAAACCCTTTTGCCTTTTTTTTTCCTATCCTACTCCTGTGTGTCTTATCCCATCACCCTTTTCCTTTCCACCACACACCACAGTCTGGTTCATCCCAAGCAGGGTCACAATACACTAATCCCCAGACAAGCCGCAGTGCTGTAAAGCCACCGTGGTGGTGTTGGTGGTAGCATACCAAGCTTTTTAGCATAGTATAGCAATGTAATGGTTTTATGCAGTGTAGCCATGTGGACGTCCTAGCAGTGGTGCACCTCGGATGCGAGCGACTGTGGAGAGTGTCATGGTGTCCCCTGCAATTGGTGCAAATGCCGCGGGTGACACATAGAGCAAATGAAAGTGGGGCGACACATTTGCATAAGAAATCCAAGACAATGCTTCAGCGCGGAATCCACAAGCCCACCGGTGTGTAGTGAAACAGCAGCGAGGAGATATCATAATGTACTACACTGTGTGTTGGGCCATTGGGCGTTCTTGGGCCATGTGCCTTAATTGCGTGGAGGGTCCGCCGGTATGATGTCTTTTACCTGCTACCCAGCATGTTAGTGGAGTGGTGGGAGGTGGTCATGTCTTGGACATAGGGGATGCTTGCCGGGCATTTTCATTTTTCTCCCCTGGCCTCCACCATCCATGGTTTGCGGGTGCACCTGCTGCTAGCCTGTTTGCCTGCTGGATACTGGGAAAGGCTCTGCCAAAGCATGAGCCCACTAGCAGCCTCCCATCCACTCCCAACACAGGAGAGCATGAGCCATCCTAATAGCACTCATTTTCTCAGGCTCAGAAGGATGGCAGGAGTTGCTTGCTCATGCAAAGTAGAGACCTGCAGCTGGCTCACTGGCCTCTACAAAAGGTGAGCAACCGTAGAAATTAAGGATCTATTCTGTGGGTTTACCCACTGGAATAGAGGAGAGAAAAAAACCTTTAAATAAAACAACAAGTATCCTATCTGTAGCTTTATGGCACATGAGACCTTTTATTCTGGAGCGCCGAGCAAAGTCAAAATGTGATGAGCGCCTGGCTTTGAATTAATCATTATCACTATCATTGCTCGGTATAGTCTTCCATACCATTGTTTTTTAACCCCTTAGAGAATGGAACCAACTACAGACAATTTAATCTTGGTCCTGCCACCAAAAGGCACAGTCCAGTTTTAACTACTTGGCCATGTCCCCATGGCAATGGACTCCCTTTCCATGGCCAGGACTTGCAGGTTTTCAGTTGGGGCAGGAATGCTCACGTGTGTGGCAGGACCAAAACTAATTTGCATACGATGGAATGGAAGGCTGCCCGGGAAATGCCACTGGTCAGGGGCGTTGCTGGGGGGGGGGCTAATGGGGCTATAGCCGCTGGTCTTTTGGTTGTAGCCCCGGATAGAATCTCAGGAGCTACAGCCAAAAGACTAGCTAGCCCCCAGTCCCAACAGTTCCGACATCAGCGTAGCCCCGGGTCTTTTCCAGACCTAGCAACTCCCCTGCCACTGGTTGTGATAAGTTGACCGCTTTTTGTTTTTAGTTTGCCTCCTCGAGTGACAGATCATAAGCACAGACGTGGGGGCCTTGCTGGCAGCCCCTGCGGAATCTAGCTGCCCCTCACTGATTCAGCCCCAGAAAGCCTGCTTGAACGTGTCCAGACTTTAATGGCGAGCTCTGCGGTTAGTGCTCACCTCCATGAGAATGTCAGCGTGTATCACTTTCATGATGTCCCGCTAACAATTTAGGATAGAAGTCACAGCGTTCGTGGTGTGCTCCCCCTCTCACTCTATACAAGCACATGCACCTATTGCATACATTCATGCGCACACTCATGTGCAGACACCCACACTCATACAGTCATGCACAGACTCAAACGTTTTACACACACTTACACAGACTGCATGCTCTACATTCAAACAGGCATATATGCATGCAGTAAAAGCACTGTTCGGTCGCCTCTTCGCTTCGGCCATGGGGGAGCACTTGGCAAGCAGACAGTGCCGCGGTCATGCGGGAAGCTAGCCCGAGTGCTGGTTGGGTTGAGCCCAACTTGGTTGCTGGGCAACCTGGGGCCAGTGCACCATGCCACACACAGCGGGCCTCTTTGTTTTGTTGTACTGCAGTAAATGAGGTGCTCTGTGCAACCAAGCGCCAGCTCTGCCGGGGCAGGGGCACATACACAAGGCAGGCAATGAGGAGTAGCCTATGGGGGGGGGGGGGCAGCCCCCACTGCCCCAGCTCTGCCACTGCTTCTTCCCAAGGATCATCATCTATTCCAGCCACCTACCAATGCCAGCACAATCCTGAAGCTGGGTCAATGCCTAGCAGTATCTGCTGACTCTTCTCAGGGGATAACCCCTGGCAACCCCTCTGCCGTCACCTTAGTGCTCAGTCAAAGCACCCCCCTGAGGGACTGCATGGCGGTCTATCCCCAGGGCTCCTAAATAAAAAAGGTTTGGCACATTTCTAAGACTGAAGTTGGAATAGTGAATAATCTCCTCATAAAATGTTGATGTTATGTTATGTTATTTGCCATTCATATAGCGCTCTATATATCATTGGTATGACCTCAAAGCGCTGTTAGGTTGAATGCCCTCGGGAACCGTAGTTTAGGTCAGTAGAGAGAGTGTCTTAGGGTGCGTGGGTGCACCAGATAAGTGTACAGCTGGTGTAATTGCCAGGTGGTAGCTGCATGCTAGCGTTTAGTGGTGGTGCTGGAGAGGCCAGTTGGATGTGTGCAGTCTGGTGGGTGTACATCCAGACTGGGCTTTGGTTGCGTTAGGCCTGAAGGACGCTTATGTGAGCAACTATGGCAGAATGTGCTCAGCTAGCTGCGTTTTATAGAGTGATGAGGTGTTGATGAGGTCGTATTCGTATGTGGACATCTAGGCCGAATTACTCAGGGGTATAGCTGTGTTCTATTTGAGTGATGGTGTATTGTAGAGAGTCAGAGTAGAGATGTGATATGGTGGTTATCTTTAGAGCACCCGAGACCAGGCACATGAGTAGGGAAAGAACTAACATATCTCTAGTGATTTTAATGTAGCTAATTTTTTTAGAAAATTGCATCAATATGCCCCAGGTTACTGCATCCCAAAGGAGCACTAGTGAACGCACAATTGGCCAATGTGTGAACGCAGTGGTGGAAGTGGGTGAAAGGAACGAGTGATAATCTGGCTGCATCCAAGATAGAAGGAGTGGGATGGCTGGAGGGTAGGAAGAGGAACGGGCAGCAGCAGGGTAGGGCAGGGTGGGGTTTGATCTTTGCTTTGGAATCTTCATTGACTCTTCTTGAATTGGGGCCTGATTAGACAGTCTCTGGAATAATAAAATATAGCATTAGATTCCTCCCGGACAGAAATATATTACACATACTAATACATAGACATCTTTGATCCAACTATTCATGCAAATTAAACAAGGTACTTTTTTACATACACATCTCTTTAGAACACATGTTTGCAAGCTTTGGCTCTCCAGATGGTTTGGGCTACAACTCCCATCTGCACTGTCCAGCATAGTCAATGGTGAGGGATCATGGGAGTCTTAGTTGAAAACACCCAGAGTGCCACAAGTTGCAGACCCCTGCTTCAGAGCATTTTTATTAGTGTTATCTTTGAGTCATCATGTACACTAAAAAACACAATTACAAACATATCTGAAACACATTGTGATTGGCATTAAATCAAAACTGCATAGGGCTCTCAACGATGTCAATGGGTAACAATGACATGTTGCTATGTGCATGGTACACGAGGGCCTCCCACTATGGCAGGTGAAACTTCAATGTTCATTTTATATCATTACTGCATCCTTTCACTTTATAAATAATGGCATTTATAAATAAGAGTAATTGAGCAAAACAGAAATTCAATATTTTGTGCAAGCCCATAACTCTAACTTAAACTCAGTACACTTTGTCGTTGCCAATACTCATCTGGCTGCAGTTACTTAAATTGAATACAAATGACTGAAATAAAAGTAAGGTAAAGGCAATGCCCAGCATTGGAGAGGGGTGTCCCTTGTGTCATGGAGTCACCTGAAAACCCTACTCCCTTGTGAGATGCGCCTCTGGTCTGTCGCCGTTCTGTTCCTTGGCTCCTCTGGTCCTTGGATTCCAAGTGAGCTGCTCTCCTGTGGTCCTTGGCTCCTGTTGGAAAGGGGACACAGACTTCCCACTCCCCCAAGCGCTTTAGAATAAGGCTCAAAGCATGGGAAGCAATGTAAAAGACCAGGGTGGAGGGGGTGCCCGTAAGGACTCTGCACAATCATATTATTGCATGCTTTTTAGTTGTAGTGCACATCCAGAAACAAACAACATCTTAGAAATAAGCAGCCATATTGAAACACAAGGCCTAAACGCAGCGCAGCATCCAGCATCCCAGGCATAGGCTGCGAACATGAGGAAAATAACAGGTTGTATCCCAGGCACTGTTGAGAGAAGCCAGAGCCACAGAGATCCATAAAGCCTTCATTGTCCTAAAAATGTTGCCAAACCTTGTGCTCTGGGAAGAATGTGCCCTGCAAGTCCACGGCGAGAGGGATACGCATCTTTGTGTGATACAATCCAACAAGAAGGAGGGCACAGGTCTCTGACCCCCCACCAGTCCCAAGTTTAAGTTATGGCACCCAAAAGCCCCATCTTTCAGAACTCTGAATTCCAAGGTACCAGCCAGCCCGACCACTGACCATAAACCTGTTAGATGCCCAATCGATCAAAAAGATCAGAAAGCAGTGATTTCCTGCCTTCACTTGTAGGTCATGTGATTTGTGCTGCGAGCTGCCGGGAGGGATGAAATTATAGCCAAAAATGAGGGTGGGAGACCTTGGAGAAGTGCCTGCCGGCCTGCCTGGTAGTGAGCGAAGCATGTGAGTTAGTGTGACCTCAGCCCCTCCCCCCCGGGCCTATCTCTGCTTATACCATGTGCACTGTTACATATATAAAGATGCATTGTTTAGTTTGCAAATATTTACGAATTACTCAGATTCGCACTGATGACGGATGAAACGTCTCCCACGTGGAAGAAGATGTCCTCCCCTATGGAGCAGGCTGACGATGTATATGGTCTCACCATCCAGCCACGCGGGTTTTCACTGTATGTTATGGCGTCACTGATGATGACTTGTACGTTCATAAGGTTCTGCTTGTGCATATCTTGACAGAACGTTCCGTGGCAGCAGAGTTCTTTGTTGGCACATATATTTTTGGGGAAATAAACCTTGTATCCTTGCAAGAGGTGTATTGGGGATTTCTTCCCTAGCAGGTTGTATTGTTTCTGGTTTGAGCATTTTGGGGGGGGGGGCATTCCTACACTCTCTTGGCAATGGATCTTATTGGTCCTTTGATTCGTGGATCTGTGGTGAGTCATCAGAGAAATCAAATGGAAGCAAAACGCACCCCTTTTCTGTGTGCTGTTGCTGCCTAAAGTGCACTTGGAAAGCCCTAAATTCCCACGTTTGCATGCTGTTTCCATGCATACGAACTAGGACCTAACTGGAGAATGATTTGGTATCAATAATTACTTCAAAATAATTCTAGCTCCCACGCCAACTGACTGTGAAGAAATGGCTACTGTCTTGTAGGATAGACAGGGATGAGCAGTGACTAAAATGCAGACTCATCCTCACAATACTACTAAACCAGCACAGTGAGATAGGCACAGCCCATAAATGTTACCTTTTGTGCCTCTTTTGGTAGTACAGGCAAAAGGCATGCTCTATCTTCAGGAGGGGTGTGAGTTGATGACAGTAGCAAACAACACAAATTAAGAACTATGGTATCCAAATAAAAGGAATGTTCAGTCAATGTTTTATAAAAATCTAGACATTTAATCAAACACAAGGCAGTCAAGTAGCTAACAACTCTAGCAAAAACTCATCCCTATAAAGAAAAGACAGAAAATGCAGATAGTTTGAGAATTACTCTCTGGGTAGATGAGCAGGGCTGTTCAGGGCAGGCACTTAATTGGCATAACATTAATGTTCAGGAATGTCTTATAAGACAAAGCCAGTGAAGGTGGGCTTAAAAGTCACTATGGCCCCAGAAATGGACTGAGGAGACACAACCCTTCCGAGAACCTTATTCTTATCTTTGGGGGCTTAACAGCTTTGAGCCAAGCTTTTAGGAGTTACCTGAGGTGGTGATTGATCGTCAGGTTGGATTGACTAGGTCAAACAAGTGGTGCGGTCAAAGCAGCAGTGCTATGAGATATGAAGAAGCCTGGGACAGGCAGGCAATGTCCTGGTCAATTTCACTCACAAGCAATCAATGTGGGAATCTGGGCCCATAACTCTTCCTTGATTTATGGGATACTGAGAGGACCAATCCAGGGTCTACATGGACAAGATGAGTCCTTCTCTTCTACACTCCCACCCCAGGGAAAATGGCTGGCACCAACAGGGGATCGTTCCTCTTCAGTGAACAGGAGCATGGTTCAAGTGCGGCCAGTAGAGAGGCTATGTGGTCCTATTTCAGTCTCCCCCACTGTTCCCCGGGGATGGATAGGGGTGCACAGCTGTCCCCTGCCTTGGATTCATTCTATTGTCACCTCTATAGCAGCAGACTTTGGAATGGACTGCACTCCCAAAAGAGGTCCAAAAGTGTATCTTTCTTCTCTCGATGGTTCAAAGATGATTCAAAGAATGAGGGGGCGCACCTCTCCTTTGAAAGGGAAATGGCCACAGGGGACCCGTCCAAAGCAACCCTGCTGTAAATGGTCTAATCTCTGTTGTTGAAACAAGTGCCCTTTGCATTATGACATCTCACCCAGAGTACCTTGCCCGCAGCAAAAGGAGATGCCAGCAAAAAGGAAGAGAGCCCTAAGAGAAATCAAGATGGTTGGACCATTCTCCAGACCTACCTTCCCTTTGTGGCTGCTCTAATTCTGACCCACTCCCCATGCCTGCTTGCTTCAAAGGGTCAGGTGAAAAGGCTGGCTTTGTTATGTCAGTGCCACTGCTTAATCACTGTTTCCAGAAGACCTCCTGGGGAATGTTTCTATGCCCTCGGGGAAGGGGTTACCCTTCTTGCAGTAAAATCAACAGGGAAGCATCCTTTTTATTGTTCCACATGGCAGCTGTGAAGACAGTCAGCCAAGACATTGATATACATCAGTCATGTCAGAGCTGGCCCTGTTCATAGAATTGACACTGGTCAGATATGACATTTCTGGGGCTTTATAATTGTGTGTTCTTAGCAATCACTGTGTCACAACCAGATGTGGCTTATATTTAAAGATTTTTGTGCCACCAAATTGGCTAAGGCATACAATTATTATCATTTAGATCAAAGCTGCATATGGTTAATACGTCACCTCTGCCTGAAGGAACTTTGTGTCCCAGCATCTGTCGGGGAATGCAGAGCTAAGGCTGCAGATGTCAGGATAATGGTTACAGCAAAGGCACATTTGTGCACTATAATTTTGGCATGGAACATTGACTGAAAGGGGCCTGATTAGCAATCTTCGCTCTCCCTATCAGAATAGAATTATCTGCATCATTTTGTTTGAATAAAAATCGCAAAAGGTTTGTCTAGCCTGCCCTTGAACATGGCAATCTGTCACACTGCCAACATACCTTGTCACACAACTCCTTCAGCTAAAACAACACAGGTTATGCAATGGAATGTACACCACCCAAAGGCACATGCCTGCACTTCATTTCCCTACACACCAAACTGACCAACCACAGATGCACCAACACTTTACTTAAGCACCACTTTAACAGACACAACAGAGAAACAGGTCGTTTGTTAGCAGCCTGGAGTCCACATTAACCACTGCTCCAGATAGGTCACATAATATCTAAATCGTGCACCTAACATAGAGCCCTCTCATTTTATTTCTGCACTCATCAACAAAGCAACCTTGCCCTGTCAGCCTGCTAATATGTTAGTTCCCTAACCCACCTTTTGCAGATCACGAACCTCCTAGTAACCATGAGAAAGGCATAAGGCATGCTATGCAAGACTCAATAGCATAGCAAAAAAGGGAATAGCAAAGAGAGTCACTTGTTCTACTGTGGCCACTAACTGAGAAGCATGAGGGGGACACAATGTTACCCCTAAATTCATTAAATCTGCCCCATTGTAAGGGAGTATTTTTTCAAATAGTATGAATGTAATAACTTCTATTGACAACATTTTTGCATTTTAATCAAAGTGAGATTAAATTATTTGCCCTGGATCAAACACTTTGGTACACAGTGAAGCAGATATTTCAACCCACTCTGCAATTTAGGCACTTGAACGCATACCTTCTGTTAGGCAACGTTTGAATGCAGTACCCTCTGGGAACACTACAAACAACTATGACTACAGGTATATGCAACCCAACCTTTGGTATAAGCTTGTACTACACAGTTTTGGTAGTGTGTTAAGCAGCTAGGCATATCTCAAGAGGGGAAATGTGAGCAGTAGTGGAGTTACACAAAGGTTCACAGTTACAGGCATTCAAATAAACTCTTACACTCAAGGTCTCTTGCATAAACAATTATTAATTTATTTATCAGTCAGTTATAAAGCCTTCTTTTCACAAATACACTTCAATACTGTAGACTCTGAGTTTCTGAATCAGACAAGACCCTTTTGGGATGGCCCACAGACACAACCTACACCCACAGTTGACTTCAGTAACAAGGGTGCTGGGGACATGAATAACTTACTGTTGGCATTCAGAACACTCTTAAAGGTTGGTAAACGATAAAGGTTATTAGAACACAAGAGATCACCAATATTCTTAAGCAGGCAAATACTTTCAGATCCTCTTAGAAGAGTCATACAATTTAATAGGCTAAGCCAAAGTCAATGGGCAAAAGTCTTTGTATACGATGCAGCACTTCAAGTAAGTAAATGGAAAAGTATTTGCACAAGTTCTTAGGAGTCTTAGATAAAAAGAAGAATCAAATGTAGGTCCACAAGCTGATTGGACTTGTGAGTTGCAGAAGGTACAAGGACTTCTACAGTAAGAGGTAAGTTCTCTTAGACTTGTTTTACAGTACCTTAGCAATGAAGAAAAGAGGCAGCTGATGACTTTTGTTCCTGTGCAGCTCTGCAGATCTCACTGTTCGTAGGCCTCAGTCATGGAGACAAGAGGGAGGACGTCGGGGGAATCCTGCAATGCACTGGGACTGGCAAAAACTGGCAACCGGCAACTTCACTTTCAGTGGCTGTGTTGCGTTTCAGCTCCTTGCGACCACTGCAAATAGCAACAACGCGGTTCATGGATGTTGAGGTGGGCTTTCCTTGCTTCTGGGGTCACGTACTCTGTTGAGGGGGCTCAGCCTTGGTCAGTCCTGCTTCTTGGGAGTCTGGGGGATCTTCCAAAAGCTCTAGGCCATCTTAAAAGCAAGGCACACAATCTAATGTTCTTCTCCCTGGCTCTACGGTTTCCAGCAGCAACTCTGTGGAAATTCAGCCAGCTCCAAGATGGATGTCTAGGAGGCTTACTTTGGAGTTGATTGGTCCCACCAACTCAAAGGGAGAAGTCGTCCTTGCAGGGGCTTTGCTGTCGGTGCAAACTTGACAAGTTGGCACTGCAGCAGGGCTTCACCGGGCAAATCAATGGTCCAGGAGTTGCAGCAGGCGCCCTTTTCAAGCTCTTCTTCGGTTCCTTCGTCCAGTGGTCGACTCTGCCTTCCTGTGATGCTGGAAATGCATCAGAGGGACAGGGCCTCCGTATCCTTGTCCTTTACTGCCTTTTTATCGTGTGTTCTGTCGTGTTTTCCGCACAGGTGTTCATGTGGGACTCCTGGCGGTGCAGCTCTCTCTCTTTTGGTTTTGTGAACAGACCCATGGGATACCCTGCGGCACCCATGGGTGGGGTACAACCCTGTGCCCCTAGTGTATGTTTTTGGGCACCTGTGGGTGGCCCGCAGAGCAGGTTATGGGCTGGTGGCAGCTCCATGCTGAATTTGACAGGTGCTCTGAGCATCCTCCATTTTGGGATACCCAGGCCCTGCCACTGGAATCAGTTGATTCCAGATAGAAAACAAGATGGCCCCTGTGGCCTCTTGCTTTCTATTGCTGGTTACCTTGTTTTCCCAAAGTCCTGGGAAGCCCTGACTCTGTCCCTTCCCCCTGACTGACTGTTGGGTGGAAGTTCCATATATGGTGATTGTTGGGAAGTCCAGTCCAGACTGGCTGGAGCCTTCCCAGTGAATGTATGTTGTGGGTACACCCTGTGGGGGGAACCTGGGTGAATGGAGTGTGTGACCAATATGCACTTCTTGTTGTGGCTGTCTGGTTTCTGGTATGAGAGACAAAGACTGAGACAGCCCTGCCTGAAACTGGCCTGAATGCAGTGTGTAGTGTTGAATGGCTGGGTACTTGTCCCAATCCACATTCCTTGTTGTGAGTGTCTGAGAGGGAGGAGGATTGCCTGAATGCACTGTGTGTCTGATTGGCTGACTGACTGCATGAATGCCCTTCTGTATGATTGGCTGCTGTGTGTGACCCAGCGGTGTGGATGAGAGACAGGATAGTATATCTGGGGACCTCTCACCACTGGAAATTGTTCAGAAGCTGAGTCTACACTTGAAGAGTAACTGGAACTGCTGATCCTCGACGCCCAGCTGGAAGAAGAAGACTTGCTGTTGCATTTTGCTTCGACCTGATCTGAAAGCTGCCGAATTCGTTGAAGACTTATCCGAGAGAGGACCTGGTAAGGCGCCCCCTTCCCGTGCTCCGAGGGACCATGGAAGTCAGACCCTCGAAGGGTGCCGACCCGAGACGGGACTGCCAAGGAGAACAAAGCAAAGCACCCGGACTTCACCGCTGTCGAAGTCTATTGCCGTCGACCACGGTTCGCAGGTTTGTGTAACCGCTGGAGGCCCGTCGAAGTTGTGTTGCCCAGCCGTGGGGACCACTTGACGCCGTGCCGCCAACGACCGGAGCCGCCGACGATCGGAGCCGCCTGCTCCTTTGCCTAAGAACATTTGAATCGAAGGACTCCCTTGTCCGCAACGTCGACCGCTTTGTCCCGCCAGAGAAAGTCGAGGACGACCAACGCGCCGAGGAGAATCTGCCGGTGGGTTTCTTGCCACCTGAAGGCCACAAAGACTTCGATGACTCGACGCCCTTGTTGGGCCATAGTTCTTCTGAAACTCTTTGCGGACCTGAACAATTCATCGCCGAGGTGCCGCGCACACCTCATCCTCGCAGGAAGTCGCTGACGAGCATCGCCTGGATCGACGTCGTGGTCTCGGCACCCTTGAACTGCTCATCGACGCTGACAATGCCAAGTTCACCATCTTCGACGCCTCTTGACGATCCGTGGCTCCTGCTTTAAAGGGAGTCACTCAAGAAGGATCCTCTGTCGCGTCTTCGAAGAACTCTACTCCACCAGGTACATTGGGGGGGTAAAAACATTATAGGAGGAAATAAGACTATTGAACAATATATGGACTGGGCTTGTGCTATATATCTTTATTTTACAGGTTGCCCAGGTGGGGGGATCGCCACACAGAACTGTGTCTATTGGTAGGGGCCAGTATTCTGGCCATTGTTTCAACCCTCTTGCGTTCCTTCCTATCTCTATTGCTGGTCCCCTTGTTATTGATCTGTGTGACATTTTAACCGTACAGTTGATGCACTTTAATGAGATTTGATAACATTGGTGGTACCACTTTAGAATTGTATATAGTTATCATTGTTGATTTCCGAGTACAAAGTGCGTTATTGTGATCGTGTACATACCTTTGAATATTAATTATATAAAGCCTGTGTTTTCAGTAATACAGTGTGGGGACATTCCTTTGTGGGGGTTCGGGGACTACACTGTACTTAAGAACCAGTCTGCATCACCCCCTGAGAAGCTAGGCCTTGATTGCTTGACTACGTTACCAATACTAGAGAATCTTGGCTGGGGTCCTCTGTGCCTCTCCTCTACCATATAGAGAGCAGAAGTACAGACACCCCCCTCCGGTCCTTGACACTTCCAAGCCAAAAGACTCACCTTCTATTCAGTTCTCTCCCATTCATTCCAGTTTAGCTGTCATTCACCCAGCAGGGTGGCTGTCCTTGCTGGACAGTCAGCCAGCCAATCACCACAGAGTGCATTTGGGTCTCCTAAGAGACTAAGCATAGGGTGTTTCGGGCACCTCCCTCACTTCCTGCCTACCCCAAACACTCTGGAGCCAGAGGCGGGTTTCACTCAGAAACCCCACCAAAGGCAAAATGAACAAAGAGACCAAACCTAGTTTTGCGCGCAGGGAAACTTTCTAGAAGGACCTTTCCACGAAGACATGGTGAAAAAAGAAGACCGGGGGCCATTTTATCAAAGATGGCTCTGTGTCATTTTGAAAAAGATGGCTCCCGCGGTTGCTTTACCGGAGCAGCGAACGATCGCGGTAAATGCTAACATCGGTAGTTCAAAATGAAACCACTGCCACAAGCCATTCAGTGAGGAAAGGGTAACATAAAATATGTTACATAAGAAGCTAGACAAAGGGGATACTAAGTAACCCCTCCAGCACTCTATTATAGGATAGTGTGGGCTGGGTCTAGAAAGTTACAATGCTAAGTAAAGTCAATTTCACTTTACTGCTCTGGGAAACAGTAGTTTATCCCAGAGAAGGTATTTAAACCTTGGGAAATCTGGAAGACTTCCCTGTGTCACTGCACTGAAGGTGCTTTGTGACACAATTGTAAAAGATGATGCCTATGGAGTTTGTTAGACTTCATAACCAAAAGAAAAAAGCACAGAAAACTCATTGAAATGAAAAGTTCAAAGTCCCAAAGTTTAGCAAAAGAGCTGGAGGTCTTTAAGGTGGGAGGAATTGGCACATTTCTGAGAATTCTCCCCAACACCTTCCAAGCTTTACTTGATACAAATATGTACGTTATGGATACAAATTGTTTAGGAACACATCCTGGCAATGTGTAAATATTTATGGAAACATGTAAAGCCAAAAGAATACAACTGTAGTTTTTCCACATCCTGAATGGAAAACTTGTCCCAGATGCAAAATAATGACAGCCTGAACAATCAACTGGCTTACTGAATGGAATCTCGACGGATTCACACCTCAAATCTCACCCAGTGCATTCTTTCGGCTTTGCTATGACTGTGACCTCTCATTCAAAACAAATGTTGCCAAGGGGACCCAAGCAGCACGGGGCCAGCTTCAGAACAGTTGTCCATTCGCTGGTCATTTCCCACCTGAATGGTGGCAATGCCCCACTCGCAGGAGTGCCAGATGCCCCCTCTGCCGCGCTGAAAGCTATTCAGCACCCTGTAGCACACCACATCCCAGGAGAAAGAAAATTCTACCACATCACTCCTGATCGTATTGTTACCTAACATCCCCCTGTGCAAATGTTGAACCTAAAAGTGTGCCTTATATCCTCATGGTGGAAAGTTGAATTTTAGAAGTGTGCCTAATATCCTCTCTATGGAAAGTTAGATCTAGAAGTGTGCCTAATATCATCTCTGTGAAAAGTTGAATTTTGAAGTATGTCTAATATCCTTGCTGCGAGAAGTTGAATTAAGAAGTGTGCCTAATATCCTCTCTGTGAAAAGTTGAATTATGAAGTGTGCCTAATATTCCTCTCTGTGAAAAGTTGAATTAAGAAGTGTGCCTAATATCCTCCCTCTGGAAAGTTGAATTAAGAAGTGTGCCCAATATGCCCTCTGTGAAAAGTTGAATTATGAAGTGTGCCTAATATTCCTCTCTGTGAAAAGTTGAATTAAGAAGTGTGCCTAATATCCTTCCTGTGGAAAGTTGAACTTAAAAGTGTGCCGAATATCCTCCCTTGCAAAGTTGAACTAAGAAGTGTGCCTAATATCCTCTCTGTGCCAAGTTGAACTCAGAAAATTGCCTATTATCTTCTCTGTGCAAAGTTGTATTTAGAAGTGTGCCTAATACCCTTCCTGTAGAAAGTTGAAATTAGAATTGTGCCTAATAACCTGGCCTGGTTGACTTTAGAAGTCTGCCTAATATTCTCTCTGTGCAAAATTGAATCTGGTTACCTAATATCCTCTCCGTGCAAAACTGAACTTTGAAGTGTTCCTAATATCCTCCCTGTGCAAATCTGAACTTAGAAGTGATCCTAATATCCTCCTTGTGCAAATCTGAACAAAAGTGTCCTGAATATCCTCCCTGTGCAAATCTGAACTTAGTAGTGTGCCTAATATCCTCGCTGTGCAAAGTTTAACCCAGAAGTGTGCCTAATAGCCTGGCCTGGTCGAATTTAGAAGTGTGCTTAATTATCCTCCAGGTGCAAAGGTGAACTTAGATTTGTGCCTAACATCCTCCCTGTGTAAAACTGAACTTAGAAGTGTGCCTTATATCCTATCTGAGCAAAGTTTAACCCAGAAGTGTGCCTAATAGCCTGCCCTGGTTGAATTTAGAAGTGTGCTTAATTATCCTCCAGGTGCAAAGTTGAACTTAGATTTGTGCCTAACATCCTCCCTGTGCAAAACTGAACTTAGAAGTACGCCTAATATCCTGCAAAGTTTAATTTATAAGTGTGCCTAATTGCGTGCCCTGGCTGATCTTAGAAGTATACCTATTAATCTGAACCCAGAAACCTTCAATAATATCTCAGTTACGTACCATGAGTGCACCCGATCCACAGAGGACTAGCGGAAACAACCGCCGTGCACGGCCCCCCCTCCGGCCAACCCTTCCTCCCATCCCAACCTTCCCAAATCATCCCAGCCTCCACCACATCCCCCTCCCTACCCCTTTCCAAACACCAAGCCAGAGGGGCATGATGGTGAGCCAACCACCCTAAAACCACTCCCCTACTGATCCTCTCCACCGAACAGCCTTCTATGAGCATACCCGCTCGCCTCACTAGCCTCACTGGCACCCCCTGCCCAGCAATCATGCATCCCATGCTTTTCCCATCAATCCCCACCATCATCCCACACCGACACACTCCTTCCCCTCCTTTAAAACTGCACGCAGAGCCCTAGCAAGAAGTGAAGCCTCATCCCTCTCCCCCTCCGACCCTCTCTCACACACCAGTCACAACAAAGACACTAAAGAGGAAATGTACCTGGTCCCCCTCAATCTCTCAGCACGCATCGCCTCCCCTGTCTCGACCCACCACCTCACCCCCCCTCACCACACTCCCCCCATGCCTCACCTTACATAAAACCCCTCGCCCTCGACTTCTCACTGACCACAACTGAAACTCCTACCCACACACACACACCTCCAAATCCCCCATGCCAAACCCAATCATCCCAACACACGCGTCTGACCACTCCCACCCAAAACCCACCAACTCTACTGCTCGCCCACTCTTCCCATCGGCCATCACCCACCCCTACCCTCTCGCTCACCAGTCTCCATCCTCTCCAACCCCACCCCCATCTCTGCAGCTCTGACATCAACCTCTACTAAAGTGAATTGCATCCTATTTAATGCTCGATCAGTAGCAAAAAACAGACACCGCATCTTTGACCTCCTCGCCTCTGACAAACCAGACCTGGTCTTCATCACGGAAACCTAGTTCTCTGACGACTTCGCCCCTATCGCCAATGAAGCCTTCCTCCCCGACTACTCCCTCATCCCATTGAACCGTCCCTCTAGAGGAGGAGGAATAGCTTTCGCCTTCAAGTCTCACTTCCACGCCTCAATCATCGAAAACCAACCATCCATTCCTTCCTGCGAGTCACTCCTCGTTAAACTATCCCTTTCCCCATCATCCTCGCACAGCTTCCTAATAATCTACAGACCCCCCTGGCTACGATAGACAATTCTCAAACAACCTCTGCAACTCCATTGCCACCCTCCAACTAAACCATCCCAACCTCACCCTTCTAGGTGATTTCAACATATGGCTGGACATTCCCACTAACCCAATGACACACTCGCTGTTTGACGGCCTAGACACAATTAACCTCCAACCCCACACAAACGGCCCGGACTCTCTATAAAGGACACACTCTTGATGCCATCTTCAGCTCCCACAACCTGATACAGCTAAACCCCCCCATCCCTATCATCTGGTCCGATCATTACATTTTCTTTCGCCATTCATTCACCCAACCCGCTTACCGAACCCGAACCTGAACCTCCGAATCTGCACAAATGCTGGAAGAAACTAATAATCATTCCCGACCTAGCCGAGGCACTCCTCCAGTCTCCCCCGCCTACCTGCCTACTCAATAATCAATTAACCCCCAACGCCTTTGACTCATGGCTCAACACAGCACTAATGTGGCTCACACCCTCTTGTAAACCATCTGCCCGCCGTGGCATCTTTCCTAGATGGTTCACACCTGAGTTGAAGACCAGTAAACAACTATACAAATACCTAGAACGCAAATGGTGTAAGGACAAAACTCCCCTGAGCAGATCCACCTTAGCCCGGCACCTTCATCAGTACAAGGCCGAAATCTGAAAAGCAAAAAAAGCCCATTACAACTCCCGAATCCTAAAATGTAAAAACCCCAGCAAAGAACTTCACAAAATCATCACTGAATTCACCAAACCTTCATGCATCACCACCACCGCGACCGCCTCACAATCTCTGTGCGACTCACTCTCTCTCCACTTTTACACTACAGCTCTCAAAAGAACAAACGCTCTAACCAACAAACTAGCTCTCTTACACCCTCCAGGCAACCCAAGCTCCTTACCGGCCAACCCACCGCATGTGACCACTACCCATCAAACATTCGACTCCTTTAGTCCAATATCTGCCGACCAATTTCTCAAACTTCTCTCTGCCCGCAAACCATCTGGCTCTCCGCTTGACCCTTGCCCGGCCACAACCCTCAAAGAAATCTTTGCTTTGACCTTTGCAGGAGAACACGCGAGAACCATCATAAATGACTCCCTTTCCTCAGGAATTTTTCCCGAAGCATTAAAAACAGTTAATGTCAAACCTCTAATAAAAAACATTCCCTCGACCCCCTTGACCCCAAAAACTATCGCCCCATCTCTAACATCAGGTTCCTGGCCAAACTCATCGACCGAACCGCCTACTCCCAACTAAATGCATTTGTCGAAGCCAATAATCTCATAGACCCCACTCAATCAGGTTTCAGAGCCCGACACGGAACTGAAACCACCCTAACCTCAATCTGGGATGACCTCAAAAACACAGGAGACTCTGCGGGTTGCACCGCATTAATCCTCCTTGACCTATCCACCGCTTTGGACACAATCAATCACTCAATCCTTCTTGACCGCCTCCACTCCCTAGGAATTTGTGGAACCGCCCTCAAATGGATAGCATCCTTCCTCAAAAACAGGAATCAAATAACCCTACTCTCAACCTATTCCTCCCAACCCTGACCGATTGACACCGGAGTGCCACAAGGAGCATGCCTATCAACCCTCCTGTTCAATCTCTACATGGCCACCCTCCCACGAATAATAATAATTTGCATGCACAACATCCTGTGCTACAACTACGCCGATGACACTCAGCTAATTCTGAAACTCCTGAACTCAAACCCCAACTGCCGACCTGACCTCGCTTCCTGCCTCCTCGACATAGAGCCCTGGATGAACACAAACCACCTCTTGCTAAACCCCTCCAAAACAGAAATCATGGTATGTGGCAACACCAAACTTCTTCCACACCCACTACCCTGGCCATCTGCCATGGGCAACTCACCGACCCCCTCTAAATCAGTTAAAAACCTTGGATGCATCCCAGATTCTGACCTAACACTCTCGCGCCAAGTCAACAACATCTCAAAGTCCTGCCACTACCACCTCAAAACTCTTAAGCGCATTTTTCCATACCTCTCCTTTCCAAACAGACTCTCCGCTGTTCAATCAATTGTTATATCAAGACTGGACTATGCTAACCCCCTCTACCTTGGAGTCCACCCATACCAACTAACTAAACTACAAAGAGCACAAAACGCTGCAGCCAAACTGCTACTAGCGCTTGGCCCGAGAGACCACATTTCCCCAGCCCTCAAAACTCTGCACTGGCTTCCGGTCGCCCGAAAGGTGACTTTCAAAACCTTATGTATTTCTCACCGAGCACTGCACAAAACCGGACCGCGATATCTTCAAGACAAACTACAACCCTGTCACCCTGCACGTAGGCTAAGATCTAGCACAGCAGGCCTCCTAGTCATACCAAAAACAAACTCAGTCAGGTTAGGCAGATCATCATTCTCAGCCTTGGCCCCCACGCTGTCGAACGCACTCCTGCCCCACATCCGACTCACTGAAGACCTTATGTGTTTCCACAAATTGCTGAAAACTTGGCTTTTCCCCTAAAGCCGACCCTGAACTCAATCTAACTCAAACTGGATAACAGCATCTCAAAGACGTTGCCAAAATTCTTGATCATAAATATCAATGCAGTATCATGATTCCAAGCAAGAAATCGTAAACTAATAACCTCTACCAATTAGCTAAAAAGGACAAACAAAATAGGTTGAGTAAAAACAATCATACCTGTAAAGTTTTATGAAGACAGTAATGCGGCTGAAATTAATGAAATAAACAAATAAATGTAAGGGTTAAAAGGATCAATGTGGACGTAAGGAATAAAGTGGATAACAACCTGTCAACTAACCCAGACGACTAGATTTAATTAACATTAAAACAAATAGCAGTACAACATCTTGAACCAAGTGAGAAATCAAAAACTAATAACCTCTAATGTAATCTAAAAAGGACACACATAATGGAATGAAGAAACCAGATCTAAGCAATGAAACGGTAAAAAAAAATAATAAACGAATCGGGAGAGAGATCAGTGCACAGCAGGGGAGTTGCTAGGTCTGGAAAAGACGCAGGGCTACGCTGATGTCGGAACTGTTGGGACTGGGGGCTAGCTAGTCTTTTGGCTGTAGCTCCTGAGATTCTATCCGGGGCTACAACCAAAAGATCAGGGGCTATAGCCCCCTTAGCCCCCCCCTAGCAACGCCCCTGGTGCACAGACAGATTGCATGGATTCTGTGAGTGCATAGCATGAATGGACAATTCTAATAGATGACACGGGTGTAGGGCATGGGACTGATCGAGAGCTCGAAACAAACTGAATGCGTACGACAAGTGACATGGACTGAACCGATAATGTAGGATTAATGAACGAAGCGGATCAAGTAGGTGGAGCGGATGAGTGCATTGAGCACTGTGCTGTGCAGATGATTGCATAGAGCGGATGAGTGTGCAGAACGGATGAGTGTGCAGAGCGGATGAGTGTGCAGAGCGGATGAGTGTGTAGGAGCGGATGAGTGTGTAGTACCGGTTGAGTGTGTAGGAGCGGATGAGTGTGTAGGAACGGTTGAGTGTGTAGGAACGGTTGAGTGTGTAGTACCGGTTGAGTGCATAGTGTGGATGGTTGATACGAATGGCTTTGAGCGCCTGAAACGGTCATAAACGCATATAACAGTCTGAGTACATGGAACAGATGGCGTACATGGAACCTTTGGAGTGAGCGCGACCGCAAGTCCCTAAGATAAACCACCTTATCACATCTCCACGCTTACTCTCTTGCTTACACCACCACTCATCTAGAACACAGCGATACTATGACACCATTCGGTATAGCTGTTCTCATACCATCATTCTGCCTCATACTTCCCAACACCCTATCTAAGCACTGCTGGTTATACACCTTCCAGCCTAGGCGTTCTCCCCAGGTCTAACGCAGCCAGTATCGGGCTGGATAACAACCTGCCAGAACAAACTCATACTATTGATCTCTCAACCACCACACCTACTGCTAAGAAGCAGCTATCACACGAATACCACCCAAGCTGCACACATAACTGGTGCTCACACGTGCCTTTTGACTCCCTCTACCTCTCTCTACTGACTTGAACTTCAGTTCCCTAGGGTGTTCAACCTACCAGCGCCTTGAGACCATACCAATGGTACATAAGGCGCTATATAAATGCAAAATATCATAACATAACATAACATCAGCATGGAGCTGCAATGGCGACATCTTGAAGTACATGTCATGTTCAAGACTGCCTACATCATGCACAAAGCAGCCTCAAGCAAATCACCACTCTACTTGGCTGAGAAACCCACATCTCCGGAGGCCAGCACACCACCAGAAGCTACAACATCACTAGGCTGGAAACAAAGTCCTGCAAAAGGGAAAACATAGGAAACTGGCCTTTTCCTGCCATGTACCCTGTCTATATAACAAGTTACCAACGTGGATAACACTGGCCTCCTTCCTCTTACACCTCATGATGGACCTCAAAACCCTACTCTTTGAAGAACATTTTGCCATCACTGATTGCTCCACTCACCCCTATTCTCCCTCCTGCAGTTCCTCCCTTGTTCCAACTACATATCCCAGCTCCTTTGCTACCCCTGCACCCCTCTTTTAACTGCCTGGGTGCCTCCCCTTTGCGCAGAACTCTGTTTCTTCCCAGCTAGGATAGCACTTCATAAATCCCCTGTATGCATACTGCATGCATCCTGTTTTACATCACTGTACTTTAAGGACCTTAATGCACAGATGAAAGGATACTGTGTAATAAGGTCACTTGGGTATAGAGTGTCTTTGTCACAAACATCCAGCTCGTTTTTATGCATGTTGTTAATAACAATTGACTATCAACATGAAAGCAAACCCTATTTTTAATGTGAACCAGGTAAACATCATAGATATAAACTAATCTTCTAAAGGGAGCTTCATTGTTTTACTCACTTTAATTATCTTTGAAGCCGACACAGATTTGCAACAAGTGTGAGGGTTCCTGCAGTTGGAACCATCCCATCAAAGTAGCAATTGCCTAAACATCCATGCATAAGGAAGGCGCTGCTGTTAACAACGGAAATGTTTCAGCAGTGATTGTGTTTGCCATCAAGCTACTGGCCGTTCAGCCTCAGATGCTGTCATCCTCATTTTTGGTCCCCCCAAAAGCCAGCAGATTCCATCGGAATCCATTGATTTTGCACCAGCATCAGCATATCATGCTGGCATCAAATCAAGTGGATTTTGGAGGCAGATGGTAAAAGGGAGGCGCAACGGCAACTCCCATTCTGGGCTCCACCCCTGGACCTCCAAACATCACAAACATTCCCCAGAGCATGAAAAAGCAGTTAAAACAGGCAAAAAACCTTTACACCTACCTTTGCCTCTTCTGCATATGCTACAGAGGTTTGTGAAATGAGCCCCAGTGTGTGTGTGTGTCGGCGTGGCCATGACGTGGCTAATGAGCATGCCTCAAAGGCGAATACGCTCAATTATAAACACACATTTGAACTAGTATGCGGACAGCTGGCCGATCACTGTACACTGCACTGTCTTCTTATCATCCGAGCTGAGCTGATGCTCAATTCGGCTGGTAAAGGGAGAAAGAAAATGTGTCTAAGAGGATATTCCGAGGTTTTAATGGTTCAGTAGTTTAGCCACTACTCATCCCTGTATTACTGCAGAGCGGTAGTCATTTTGTCACATATGTTTAAATGTCCCTCCTTCTCTCTGTACTTGCAGTAGCTCATTACACCATCACCTACTTACCTCTGCAGGGTAAGTCGATGCATCTTCATTTCCTTTTGGAATAGGAAGGTGGGTTGGCTGGATATTATTTTATTTTTTTATTGTATTGGTAATGTGTATGGTGCCAACATGCCAAGGGGGCTTGTTACGAGTTTGGCGGTCTTTCGGCAGTAAGTCTGCCAAATACCACCAAAATCATTTACTGTTACTGTCACATGGTCATGCGGATTTACTGCAGGATCGCAAGTGGTGGTAAATCGGCGTAAAATCCCAATTTTTGGAGTCCAGCGGACTCTACGGGGATTTTGGCAGAATTACAGCAAGCAGTAATTTGTCAAATTTTGAAGGAAAAGTGGAGGATTTACCTCGAGCATTGTGTGTCATGCAAGGGGGTCACTGGGAGTCTCTCCCTCAACATCATGCTGGATATAAATCCTCCAAACTTGGAATTCGGCGATGCTTTAAAAAAACAGCTGTAATTCAGTTACCTCCCAAAAAAGTGGTGTTGACGGAATTACTACCACTTTTTTACCACACCGCCGTACTCTTAATGACCCCAATGAAGTCACTTCCCTTTGGGAAACAGCCTATAAGTCTGCAATAGGATTTCTCAGGAGGTTAGCTCAGGGGCAATGTGCTCGCCTCAGAAGCAAGACGACACAGAACAACACAGGTTCGATCCCCAGTCCACGCTTAGAAACCTCTGTGTATTAAGCGTGTTATAAACAACCAATTACAATTACAATGTCAACACTTCTTGCCAGGACCCGCCCCAGCGCTTCCCCTCCATCCCACCAAATGCAGCATGGGAGCAGCCTATTACACTCCTTCCTAAACTTGTGATTTTGGGGCTACAGGGCTGCCTGGTGGAAGTGGGAGACGCATCTTTCAGACTTTAGCTTTTCCTTATTTTTCGCCAGCAAAGAGGCAACCTGTGGATCAGGGGAGTTGCTAGGTCTGGAAAAGACCCGGGGCTAAGCTGATGTCGGAACTGTTGAGACTGGGGGCTAGCTAGTCTTTTGGCTGTAGCTCCTGAGATTCTATCCGGGGCTATAACCAAAAGATCAGGGGCTATAGCCCCCTTAGCCCCCCCCTAGCAACGCCCCTGCTGTGGATGCATGTGTCCTTGCACGGATTCCCACGCAGAAGACTGCGGTGCTTCCCCACAGACAGCGACCTCCGCTGCGCTGTCTGAGTAGAAAAGAACTCACAGCAGAGAGACTGCAGAGACTGACACGTCGTGGTCATAGTGCTGCACTGAAAGGGCAGCATCTTAAGGCGCACATTCATTACTTAATCCTATCGTGGATAGGCTGGACGGGAGACCAACTGCATGGACGCGAGCACCAATAGTGTCGCCCCAACTGACCTTGCAGTGCGCATGCTTCAACTCTTTTTATTTTGGTAAAGAATCTTGCATTCACAGCTGAGAATTGTAGTCGGTTTTACTGCCTTAGAATCATGCTCAGACTGTATTGTCTGGAAGGAACCGAACGGTATTGAAGAGTAATATTTTTTTTATGGAGACTCTCTTTTTGAGGTAACACCCAACTCGTTTACAGTTGGCGCGTAATGGAGTAAATATGCACTAGACGGGAGGCGTCTGCGTGATATAGCGCCATGCAGACCCTCCAGTTATATCACATGTTCGAGTCCAACAGGACTCGACGAGGAAATGCCACATTCGTGCAAGCTGTAAGGGATGCCTTTGTATGGAGGAGGCTTCATCCACACAAACACAGGCAGTTCTGATGGGTTTCAGTTCTGAAAAGCTGAACTTGGTGGAGCGTTAATGACGTTTTCCCAACTCCTGCTTCTTTGGCCACTTCCGCAATTACACTGATTAGACATTTCACCAGCAACGCCCTCTGAAATGTAGGAAGAGAATAATGACAGTGGTATAAGAACATGCTTTCCTGGGGAGCAGAGGATGTTTAGTTTGATACAGCAAAAGTTCGATTATCGGCAGCCATTGGACTTCCAAAATTATCCGAAAGGCCGGTTAAACAAATGTCAGTGTTCCAAACCAGGTAACAAAGCAGAAAGGCTGGAAAACCAAACAGCCAGTCCTCTTTTCTCTGTTATCCAGCTCTAAAACGTTGCTACCCGCCATTTACTTAACGGTTACTGTTACCAGCTTACATGGAATTTTCTTAACGCCAGAGGTGTCGCTAGGGGGGCTGAGGGGAGGGCAGCTAAGGGGTCTATAGCCCCTGGTCTTTTAGTTGTAGCCCCGGATAGACTCTCAGGAGCTACAACCAAAAGGCTAGCTAGTGAGTCCCAACAGTTCCGACATTAGCCTAGCCCCGGGTCTTTTCCAGACCTAGCAACACCCCTGCTTAACTCTAACCATTACTACTGCCAGCAGTGGAGGTGCTTGTTAAGAGAGTGTTTCGGGTAACAAGGTGCCCATCACTGTGTGTGCATTTGGAAAGTTGGAAAGCGAGCCCATGGCAATGACCATTCAGAAGAGAGCCAGAGGCCCAGTACCATTACAATCTATGGCTAAGCTCACCAAATGGCGATTAGTAAAACATGCGACCTAAGAGTGGCTACATATGACCAGTGTCCATCCAAGCAGTACAAGCACAAGAGTACATGGTCAACCATAACAAAAAAAAAGAAGACACTTTTCAGAAAAATAAAGACTGACTTTGTGAACCAATGAAGTCCTGAATAAAAATGTTATCGAACAACAATATTGGAGTAGACTTGCAAAGCACAGTAACAGAATCAAGTTGGTGCTTTTATGTCCAAAACAATGGAAAAATATGGAGGAACCAATACAAAATGATGAGATCATATACAAAGCATAAGGAGCGGATACAGAAAGCACTAGTAATTGAGCCTGGGTGAACTTATTTGGATAAAACCAACTGACCTCAATCCCCCCTGATTCGCCTAGACCGAACTTTTCTCAAACTTCTTTCGAGGTTCGGGTGAGTTCAGCCTCACTGATTCTATGAGGCACATGCAATCGGAGATTGAGGTTTGTCTTGCAGGCAGAGACAGGACGTTGTTAGAGTAGTTCATGGAAGGGTAGGAAATTGAGATACAATTTAGCTGACGGAGAGGTAGAACATTGGAATAGGATTTCATGGAGGGAGGGCAGAACACTGAAACGGATAGGTGAGTTGTGTTTAGAGGCAGAAGATTACCATTCACTGACCGGAGGTTGCAATATTTTTGTGACTAATACAATACAGAACAGAATCCCAGTGATCACCTTGCATGACATATTCACACATGATATTCGATATCTGTGTGTCAGTGACTATGGAGGAGAATCCTAGTGACCACTTTGCATGACACATGCACCCGATATATTTGAAATCTGTGAGCCAGTGACTATGGAGTTGTGACTCCCAGTGACCAGCTTACGTGACATATGCACATGTGATATTCGATATCTGTGTGTCTTTGACTATGGAGGAGAGAATCTGTGAGCCAGTGACTATGGAGGAGAGAATCCCAGTGACCATCTTACGTGACATATGCACATGTGATATTCAATATCTGTGTGTCTTTGACTATGGAGGAGAGAATCTGTGAGCCAGTGACTATGGAGGAGAGAATCCCAGTGACCAGCTTACTTGACATATGCACATGTGATATTCGATATCTGTGTGTCTTTGACTATGGAGGAGAGAATATGTGAGCCAGTGACTATGGAGGAGAGAATCCCAGTGACCACCTTGCATGACACATGCACCTGTGATATTCAATATCTGTGTGTCGGTGACTATGGAGGAAAGAATCTGTGAGCCAGTGACTATGGAGGGGAGAAGGCCAGTGACCACCTTGCATGACACATGCACCTGTGATATTCAATATCTGTGTGTTGGTGACTATGGAGGAAAGAATCTGTGAGCCAGCGACTACGGAGGAGAGAATCACAGTGGCCACCTTGCATGACACATGCACATGTGATATTCAATATCTGTGTGTCTTTGACTATGGAGGAGAGAATATGTGAGCCAGTGACCATGGAGGAGAGAATCCCAGTGACCACCTTGCATGACACATGCACCTGTGATATTCAATATCTGTGTGTCGGTGACTATGGAGGAAAGAATCTGTGAGCCAGTGACTATGGAGGGGAGAAGCCCAGTGACCACCTTGCATGACACATGCACCTGTGATATTCAATATCTGTGTGTCGGTGACTATGGAGGAAAGAATCTGTGAGCCAGTGACTATGGAGGGGAGAAGCCCAGTGACCACCTTGCATGACACATGCACCTGTGATATTCAATATCTGTGTGTCGGTGACTATGGAGGAAAGAATCTGTGAGCCAGTGACTATGGAGGGGAGAAGCCCAGTGACCACCTTGCATGACACATGCACCTGTGATATTCAATATCTGTGTGTTGGTGACTATGGAGGAAAGAATCTGTGAGCCAGTGACCATGGAGGAGAGAATCCCAGTGACCACCTTGCATGACACATGCACCTGTGATATTCAATATCTGTGTGTCTGTGACTATGGAATAGAATATTGCAGAGTTGTTTAAGGCAGGAGATTATCGATCAGTGGTTGTAACTGAGGCTCTCATTCTGATGGGGGCAAGGGGAGGCTAATGAGGTGCTGTTTGAACACACAGCGCACGCTAATCAGAGTTCACCTTGATTGGCTTTATGCTTCATATTGTGAGGCAATGTGAACGGAGTGAACTTCAGCCTTCTTCACAGCTTTGCTCTTTCTTTGCTGCTGGCAGCAGGATGCGTGCTTCACCCGCTACCACTCTGCGGGCAGACTGGCAGAGACTAGCCTACAGACCATGTTCTGATGGGGAATTGCACGTGGTTTGCCAGGGCAAGGTGTGTGCAGTTTCACACTGTTCTTGAGGTGCCCGTGACCGGTTTCAGAAGGAAATCGTACACTGCAGCTGTCTTAAATACTCATGAAAAGTGGTTACAAGGTCGTCCCATCATACATGTTTATTGTAAATCATTAACCATTTAGCTGTTGAGGCTCCTGTCCAACTAAAGGGTTGCTTAAGCAAGTGGTATGATTAACTAGGGAGCCAAAGTTCAGTGGAGAAAACAACAGATATGAAAGTCATAAAACTTATTTCAGCAAAGCCTTGACCTTTTCAGAAGCCTTGCCTGCATGATCACCAGAGCACGTGCGCTTGGCTTGCACGGCACCTCCCATGCACAGCAGATAGTGTGCTAGATGTTGTGGAAGTGGAGGTCATGGATGCTATAGGCAAGCACAATGCTCCTGGCATTCCACTGCCCGTGGCCTTTCTAGCACAACCACTCTCTTTATGTCTCATTCTCCTTTCTCGTTAGCCTCAGTCTGCATTCCCTTTCTTTTTGGCACGGTAGAAATGGACACCTAGATCCTGCCCCCTCCACACCGCGCCCCCCCAAGCTTGATACTAATTTGTCCTGTTAGCCTTCGCAAGTGTGGGCTCAAACTGCCCTCCCTGGCGGCACACTACCCGTACAATCATATGCCCCGGTACCCGTATGCGCGTACTGCTTATTACTAGGCTCGCTGGCCTGCTATCCAGTGCAGGCCTGTTCACCACAGAATAGGGGGTTAGGGGGGAAAGACAAGCCGGGAAACGGAATGGGCCCACTCTCGGTTTCTCTGGTTTTCTGGGTGGGCTAGGGTATGGGGCACCTTCCTTCCCTCTCCCGCGCAGTAGATGCGGACTAGGCTGGTCGAAAAGGTGTCATGGCTCGTTGGGGCCCACTTCAACCTGGTGGTTGGGGGCCTCCACTTCCTTAGAGCGGTGAACAGTCCGAGGCACCAGCCGGGTGCATGCATTACAGTGGAGACAAAGAAATACAGCCATGGGCTTAATAACCTCCAATTGTGGCGAGACAGCCGGCCAGCAGGGAGCTGAAACACCAAACTTCCACTGGGAAGCAATTCATCCTCTGTCAGCAAGTTGCTAACGTACAGTAAAAAGGTACAGCAGAGGCCCTGGGTAGACGACCTCCTGATTGGTTCTAGCAAAGTCATCTTGCAATGCACATGCTGCAAAGCAGCACATTTAAAGTCCCAAATGACAGGTGCATATTATCTTGTCGTAAGAAGGCTGACTGAGTGTGCAACACACATGACATCTTTTTGGAAAGAGGGGCGAAGCCCATCTTGAGTGCTGGCATGACCAGAGCACCTACACAGGCCAGAGGGAGAGGGAGGCATGCATCTAGAGGAGGAATACACCAGCCACAGCAGCTGCCGCGTGCACTACTTGGACTCTAGAATTGAGTGTGCGAAAGTGAAGGCATCTAGCTCACTTTCAGCAGCACCTTTTCTTTTACCACACAATACACAGCTATAAAAGGTGATGTAGTACATACTCAGGTATTGCAGCTGGAGGATGTTCAGTCCTCGGCCTCTCAAGCAGACGCTGTAAAAGTTAGGTTTGTATCTACTGATGAGCTGGGAGAAACAACATACCGAGTACAGGCGCAGGATGGCAGACGTTCCCGGGCCCCACCATGACACATATCCCCTAAGGCGCATGGGAATAATGATAATGTTGGGCAAGGCAGAGACCATGGCCCATCGGAGTGCAGGCTGCTATATATGACTCCGCGCACCACTGACAGTGAGAACACCGCTACATCTACAGAGATGGGAGAGATAGACAAGGCTGCCCCTCCACCCTTGCACAGTGTCTTTCAAACACAGCCTGGCATTTCTGAAACTGAAAACCACGTCAGTCTGGCAGCCACACTATCGACATCACCAGCACCTTAGTGGCCAGATAAGCCGGGGACACATTTTAGCCCACCACGAAAATCCTGTCTGTAGAAATGTCTTCATGCAGGGCAAAGAAAGACAACGGCCCTCATTACGAGTTCGGCGGTAGCCATGCCGCTATTGGTGGCATGGTTGCCGCCGAAATCGCGTCCGGGTCCGTGTCCTCAGAATGAGGAATTACCAGGCCATTCCGAGTTCGGAAGGCCCGGTAATTCCTCCCTCCAAGGACCCGGACCTGGTCCTTCCCCATTCCCATTTCAGCCCCCATAGGGCTGAATGGGAATGGGAGAGGGAGCAAACAACGGGCCATTACGAGTTGGCCCGTTGTTTGATCCCTCTTCCCCTCGCGGGACCCGGTAAGCACGCCTGGTTTGACCAGCCATTGCTTCCTGGGTCCCGCGAGGGGACCTCGTAATGAGGCGGTACGGGGTAAACGGCGCCGGCACCTTTTATGACGCTGTTTACCCCGTACCGCCAGGGTCGTAATGGGGCCCAACCTCTCACCACCTGCACTCAGAAACTGCACTCAAAGACTTTGTGCCGGGGCGAAGGCTGGAGGTTGTTCCACATGTTTGCTGTCCCATATAACGCAGTACTATGCAGAGGGCTTGGATGAACTCATGAGACTTCAATTGCTGCCCTGCCAAAACAAGCAGCCTATCATAATACCACCACCAACTAGTACAGTTGCCATAAAAAAACAGAGCTGGAGCGCAAGTATATGTGACGTTGAGCTCCAGGGCTCATTCACAGTGGTCAATTGTGCATGCAGGGTGAGCCGTACCCCCGCTGTGCCGGGTAATGTGATGGAATGGTTTAAACACTGGCAAACACATTGCATGCCACATGGCAAGTTGTGCTTGCTCAGCACTAACCTGGTGATAATAATGTATCTGACCTCTTGCAGTATTCTTTGGTGAGAAAACTGTTTCTGTCAGCTTATGGTACAAATCGACCAAAGCTGAGAAAATTCAGGTCAACATTACTTTGCATGCAATGCTTTACCAGAGCTGAAAGACAAGGCTTCTATGAAAGTGGGGCAGACACTCTAACAGTCAATTTGCCAGAAAGTTTGAAGTCAATTTCAGCAGGGAGATGTGTGCCAGTAGATGCATGTAACTGAACACTGACTACATGGCTGCCACTGCACACTGGGTAATCTTTCCTTCCTCTAAAAGCTGAGAGGGGTCCCAAAGTATTCCATGGGGCAGCAGGGGCATGGAGTTTGGTAGCAGGACATTTTGTGAATACAAGGATTTTAAGGCAGAGGTCATCGGGGAGTTGACCTCTGAGTGAAGTAGGAGAAGGTGGTGGTGCAGTGGCTAAAAAAACGAACAGAAGAGCAAGTGTCCCTGCCTCCCCGGATTCAGGGAACCCAAATACTCTAGACCAGAAAATTAATGCTTTAATAACTCAATATCAGAACTAAATCAAATGTCAACAAGAGAATTTAAAAATGGGAAAACAGACAAGGAACATAACAGGGCTTGACAAATTATAAAACAGCCCACAGCAGCCAACAGGAACCACATCCAAAATTGTCAACAATCACTCACCATTCATATGAACAAATTATACCGACTCACTAACACAATAATGATAAACTGAAAACAAAGAAAAATAAAATGAAGGAGAACCAATAATGCACATTGAATGCCCTAAACATGGAGGAATGCTTCAGATTGTCCTAATTTCATCCTCTGGCAACTTTGGAAATAACACCGACCGGTTTTGACATTTCATGTAATTTAGAAATGTATTCATCAGGGAAATTAACAACTGTGAACAAATTAAATACAAAATGGAAATAATTGTCTGTTCTCCAATGATTTACTGCACATACGTATAAATCCCAAACAAAGCCCAAAATGTGCGGCCCAAAACATAAAGTGCCGCAAATTGGTCCAGAGTATGTGCAAACAAATGAACCACACTCTGTGGCTAAAACATGATGCCTACAGCAGGTCTTTCTTGCACTAACAAGAAATCTATTTCTGGGCTTTGAAATGGATTAGTGTTTTGACTAGTAGCCAATATAGACTTCTCTGGGCTGGGGTGATGTGGCCTCTTCTATTTAGTCTCAGGAGGAGTCTTTCCACTGTGTTTTGGATGCTCTGTAAATTCCTGGTGAGGTAGTTAAGCATTCCTAGGTATAGGCAGTTTGCGTAATCGATTCATAATAATACAAGGGAGATGATGTTGAGGGTTTGTGTGGGAAGTTAAGGTACCAGAGAATTTCTCTTATTAGTCATAGATGGTAGAAGCATTTTCTTACTACTGCATTGACTTGTGGTTCTAATGTGAGACCTCTGCCCATGAGCATTGCCAGGTTTTCATCCATTGTAGTGCAAAGCTTTGAATGCCTGATTCTTCCAGTCTTTTGTGTGTTGATCGTATCTAAGGTCACTGATATGTCCAGCAGTATGAGGACAGATTGGGTGTTATTGTCTGCGTTCATCTTTAGGTCATCCCATATGGAGAGGAGCACTGATTCAGTTTCTCTCATGGGTCTAAAGCCAACCTGGGATTGGTCCAGCAGTCTGTTGGATTTCACATGGTCGAGCCACTCTTTGTACATGTGGCTCTCCAAGATTTCCACAGGGTAAGGTAGGTTTGTTGGTGGGTCATCTATTTTTCCTGGCTTGTTCTTTAAGAGTGGATTAACATAGGCTGATTTGTATGATTTTGGCACAGTTCCAGTATTCAGTGATAGGTTCAATAATAATTGGGGGTAGAGGGCTGGTATTTTATAGGCTAGTAGCTGTTTGTAGACATCCGTTGGGGATGGGTCGCTGGGGATCAGTGAGTTTGGTGGCAATGTTTGGGTTTTAGGTGGGTGGCCTGTAGATAAGTAAGAAGAGTAGAATGAATTGGTTGCTGAGTTTGAGGTTGACCAGAAGGGATTTACAGTCTTCTATGTCTGTTGAAGGTAAAAGCTTGGAGGCAATGTTCTTTTTGTGTTCTAGGGCAATGCCTCCTCCTCGTCTGCTTTGTCTGCTAGCTTACAATAGTTTGTAGTTGTTGGGTATGGCTTCATGAGCGATTACTTCGTAGTTGCCTGGTAGCCATGTTTCTGTAAGGAGGAGGGCCTCAGTGTCACCTTCAGTTAAGAGGTTGTGTATTTCTGTTTTGTGCATTGCATGGATTGTACGTTCAGAGGGCTACAGTGGAGTGTGTGCGTTTTTGATGATTCTTTGGTGGATGCTTTATCCGGCAGTCTGTTGTCGGTGGGTTGGGTGGTTTGTTTGACCTCCGGTTGGGTGGGGTTGGTCGCTTCCGGATATGTGGAGAGGTCATCTGTCTCTTCATTGAGGAGTTCCAGTAGACTGCGTGATGGTTCTCTCCATTTTGTTTTAACTTAGAAGTCGGTTGTTGGAGTGGCATGTTTTCCAATCTCTAGCTATGAAAGGAGTGCTGGGGGTTGTGGATTCGGTTTTAACTCTGATTCTTGAAGATGTCTTTGGGTTGGTGTTTTCTGCATTGCCTGGTTCTGTGTTTTGGGATTCAAAATGTGTTCTGGGTAGTGTAACGGAGCTTCCTTTGACATCACCTGGGTCCTTTTTTGTAGGCTGCTTGATTTCTGGTCCGATTGGTTTGTAGGTGGTGAGGTAAAGTGCGATGTATAATGTTTTTGATTGCGTTTTAGTCCGGTGTTTTAAATCCTTTCATGAGAGTTGGTGGTGATTTCGAGAGGTTGTGAACTCTGGTTTGATGTTCCTGGCGTTCATGAAGGAATGGCGTCATTTTCCTTCTTTGCTCTGTTATTAATTCTTGTATGTGTGTCCTTCTTGTAGTGGGGCAGTGTTGTAGTTATGGGAGCGTGTGAGTGATCAGATGTCACTGGGCTATAGGTTCTTAAGTCTGGAGTTCTGAGTAGATTCTATGAATTGTGGGAAGTCCTGTGTTTGTTATATTTTGGCTATCGGTGAGGCGAGTTTTTTGCGTGTTTGTCACAGTATATCATGGGGAAAATATCTCAACGGTACGGTTTGCTGGAGTTGTAGTACTACCTGGTCTCAAAGACATAGTGGCAAGCTATGGAAGCGGGTGTCTGTTCGTGCAACCAACAGATAAATGTGGATGACTACTGTCTCCTAAACTATCAGTAGGATAAGACTGGCCACTCTACTGCGGTAGGTTGGAAGGCTTGGACAGCTAGTCGGTTGGTCAGAATCTCATTGGCAAAATAATAAGAGTGGCCTAAGTATCATTATTAGCATTAGTATAATAAAATATCAATGAGGAGTAACTATCAGTATGGCACTTACAATTTGGTCAGTTGACCTGCTGCAAAGGTTTTCAAAAAGAGTGATCATCACAATGATTAAAATGTCAGTGTTAGCAGAACAATCGTTTGGGGGGGGAATCAAAACTATCAATGTGGTAAAACTATCAGAGTGGAAGCCTAGCCATGTGGTCGGCTAATCTATTGGAACCGGATAGTGACCCGTCATGTTGGTCGATAGCGGTGTTCAATTTCCTTGAGGTTGCGTGGAGCACGACTCAATTTGGTTCTTTACTGACAAATTGCATGTGGGTTAATGGGAAGTTCATATGATTTTGGGCATACACTCTCTAATGTCATAACTACCATTAGCGGGTATCTTATGGCCAATGTTAACGTGGTGTCTCGTACTGGTGTTTGCTGAATAGCCAGGTTTCATATCTGTTTCCTGGAGGTTAGGTTGTCTTCTTTTGTGTGAAAGTATAGCTATGGTGAGGGCCCGGCCAAGCTTCTCGATAAGCATGGTGCGCACCACACTGCGGGCTGGCCTACACCAGCATGCATACGCAATGCCCATGCTGATCATGGCACTGCTGGGGCAAGTGCACACTGCGCTAAGTGAAAGTTGTAAGTATGTTTTTTAATCAAAGCTTACCTCTTTCACCTAGTGTATAGACTAGGGGCGGTGCCTGGCCCCTAGAAACAAAACGTACCAGCGATTACCCGGAAAAGCTGTCTGATCCCTAGTGTTTTATGCTTCTCTTGTTGACATTCAAGGAGATGTGCATCAAGCTGAACAGTAAGTGAGACTAGTTCCTGGGAAGAGTCCCGTCTCACTACTCTGGCAACCTTATCCTTTAATTCCTCTCTCAATCCACTTGTGAACAACGTAAGGTGTGTTGCTCAAGCCACTCTGCCTCCTTTGCAAGACTAGTAAATCTATTCACATAAGAAAGGAGGTTCATATAGCTTTGCTGTAGTACCAGTATCTCTTCCTGTGTGATCTGATCTTGATGAGGGAATATAGTTTTGAATTTCTGAAGGAACCCTCTGTAATCATCTCATTATGAGCTTGCTTCCATGACTAACAGGGCAGCATAGGCTAGGGCCTTACCTTTCAAATGTCCAATCAGATTGAATTGATATTTCATTTCTATCGCGCTCATACACAAGTGTTTCAGAGCACGACAAGGCAAGGGAGGGGAATAGGGGAGAACAAAACAACGATCGCACTAGGCCGAGTGACATTGAGAGTGCATGGAAGAGTGCATGGAAGGGGGTAGAAGTGGAAGGTGCGGAGCAAAGGAGAAACAGATAAATAATAATACATAAATAAATTAATAATAGCCCACACTAGCTCCAAAAGTGACCAACTGGTGTGCTTTAAATACACATCCTACTGCAAAAGCATCCAAAAACTCTGTACACTTTTGTGGGTCAGCAGAACAATTTTCACAGGTTAAGGCCAGTACTGTGAGGTCGCAGTTCACAAGGTTTCTTGCTGCTAGAGCTTGGTGTAAGATAACCTTCACATCCGTTAGAGCTACAACCTCTTTGGTGAAAGTAGCCACCACTGCTGTGAGTTCTGCAAATTGTTCCATAGAAAGGCCTTGATCTTTTTGGTGTCTCAGTCTGTCAATGGTGGGCCTGACAAGCCTTGGTGCTGCCTTCTGAAGCTGGGATGAAGGGTCGACTAGGCGACTTCTTTGCTCCCCTTGCCCCACCTGAATAGACCAGATATCAGGTAAAATTAAGTCAAGAAAGGCAAGTCAAGAAAGGTAAGTCAAAACAAGAGTTGGGTCATGAGCGAAATGACTAACCAACAAGTTGGCGCAGTTTGGAGGCAAAGACTTACTTCCCATATTGCCTTTTATACTCTATTCTAAATAGCAACCTGGAAGGAAACTCAATCAGACGGGTTCCATGTAATAATGTCCCTGCAGAAATGTCGCCTGCCCAATTAGTCGCCAGAAAATGGCCGTTTTTTGCAGGTACATTATTACATTGAACATGCAGCGGACACTCCAGCAACCCCCAAAACCTTGTTTTTTTTCAAGGGGAGTGGGGGATGCCCCTGCAACCCCCGCCCCTCCTTGACCCATATTTATGGTCACCATAAATAATGTTGCCACAACCTTTTCCCGGCAGCATTATGTATGGTGACCATATATATAGGGATTATATTACCGGATACCATCAGGTGGCCATCTTGGAAGGGGTACAAATCCATTAACTACATATCAATAGTTGGGCAGAGAATCTGCTAAGCCTGGTACCCCTTGTAAATATTGTTAGGGCAGCCTGTTTCCTAAGCAGTGGTGATTTGTTAAGTCAATCGACCAAAATGACATGTTGCTATCCAGACCCATCACTCCCAGGCATCCTTGCACTTTCCCGGGACAGCGGCGACGACCCGGGAACTGCTGTGCAGGCACTGCGCCTCCCCCCAAGCTGGTACACCAGGGAGAGACGTGCTGCGCAGAAGCGGCACGCTGACTGGAGAAGGTGCAAGCAATGCGACCCAGAAGACTCCTCCGGTGTGGAGCAGAATAAGATATTTCGTGAAGCATTCAAAGAGCAGCTCAGGTCCGCTGTATGGCCCTGGTAGCAGCAGGTCCAGGCATCCTGGAGGAATTCATGGGCCAGGCAGGTAGGGGTTGTTGTTTATTCTGATAGCCGTGTGGGAAAGGGAGAAAACACCCTCGGTTTCCTGCTTAGGCTGGTCCCTATTGGCTGGCCCAGTGGTCATGTTAGCCTTGCACTTCGCTTCCTGGAGGTGGCTGTGGCACAAAAAAGGGACCTATCTCTTCCTTCCAGGGAGCTGTGTTGGACTCGACCATCAGCTCTCATGCAGCTTTCAATCTGGGGTGGCCTGGATTTTGCTTTTGTGGGTGAGCTCTCCATTGACACCTATGGACAGGAAGGGGATTGGCAGGTGAGGAAACTGACTCTAGGGCGGGTATGTTGACATGCTGGCGCAAGTCCCATTTTGACCATTCCTGCTGGCCCTCTTGGCAAATCTAGCCCTGACTGAAAAGTGTGTATCAGAACATTTGTGCTTTGACAATCTCTGGCAAAACCTACAGCATTAAGCCGCATTTTCAGGGGATTCTTGGGTTGTAATGGCACGCCAGCCTAAGCCTAGGTAAGCTGAACAAAGTGAATGCATCTGTGAGAGCTCGGCTCGTGGCTGTTACAGCCCAAGCCCAATCCAGAACACAGGGCTTAACACTATTAGCATCCCCTGACATGGCCGAACATCAAGGAGAAAATGGCCGCTATTAGCGCCGGCTTAAGGTGCGCGCAGGGTGTGCGGCCGTGCAAGGGTGCCCTCCCCCACCACAGCAAATAAAGGGTGCCTTGCCTCTAGCTCAGTGTCATGTAATTAAGTTTACATGGCACTGAGCTGGAGGCAATGTCTGGCCCAGCGCCTATGAAAGAATCATGCTGCACTTTACAAGAACAGCAGGGGGCTGTATCAGCCGAACAGCAGAACTGTGCCCCCTGCTGTTCTGCATTTGTGGTGGGGGCACACAAATCTCACACAGGGCACTGGCAGACCTAGAGCCGGCGCTGCCGCCATAGAAACAAGCATTGGCAATGTCAATAGTTTGAGGGCTTACTGATGTTCTTTGCATGTTGCATTTACATGAACCTGGGTGCAAGTAGGAGAGTGCAAAGTTTTAAAGAAAGATGCGAAAAAGGAAGGGGTGGAGAATGAGAAGGGGAATAAAGCATGGGGGGAAGCCATTGATAGAGGGTGCCATTGACGAAGAGCAAGAGGAAATATGAGCTTGAGTTAGTCAGAGTGAAAGGGTAAGAAATAAAGAGTGTGTGAGAGAGGTAGGATGAGAGGGGATAAGGAGAGGGGGTAATGTGGATGGAGGAATAGAGGGGGTAGAGTGGGCTAAGGTGTGTGGGGGAATATGGATGTTCCGTGCGCACTCACCAACATCAGATAAATGTGCCATATATGTGATCACCAGCCCCTGTACAGGTTCAGTGTGTACACTCAGCAGTAACCTCTGCGCTACCCTGTGAGTTATGAGAGATTTATAAAGTGCACCTTTGCCATTTCCATGACCGTGTGGCACTGTGTCTGCACACAAGTCCCCTACATTCATGTGCAGCTCACTCAACGTGTGAGAACTCACCGGCCTACTCAATTTAAGCTCTGTGCATCATAGTCCACTGTCAGCAGCCTATCACACATATTCTCTTTGTGCAATCACCGGTCCCCGGCTGTAGATTTTGCATGCACAGAACCCCCGCCCCTTTTACCCTGTGTGCCCGCTCAATGCAGCGGCCAAATTGCACAAAAAAGCAGCAGAGCTATGCTCCCCACCTGCCCCCACTTTCCACCAACCCCATACCTAGCCTGGCTCTCCCCCAATAAAATCCCAATACCTGCGTCCTGCCTTTCCTCCACTCCACTCCCCAACACTGAGTATTAGATCTGTACTATCAACACTGAATTAAGCAGTGAAAGAAAATGACCACCATGCTTCATGTTACCAGCTTATCAGACTTTCCAACTTTATGTCTTTCCTTGGACTGGGAGAAAAGTGAAAAACAGATGGACTACCCCTCTCTTTTAGTCTTGTATGGATCTTACGTGAGAGTTAAAGGCAACCTAACTATGTCATTGGTTAGGAAGTCGCCGGCGGAGAAAAATTGCACTAATCACTCCAACTTGTAACAAAGGTTCTGTCTCTTTAATAGTTATAAAACATCTTTAAAAAGCATTTTTAAATTGATACTCAATCATATCACTCATTCTACATACATCTCATCTAACAGGGGAGTTCTAAAGTGAATATAAATCTTTGTAGGCATAACATTTCAGTCTGAATATGCATTTTTGACATGGGAAAAAAACATTTGATTTTCCTTAAACAGTCGACATATGTTTCGGCCCATTATGATATACCACTTTTGTCAACAGTGGTCACCAGACTAAGTATAAGGCCATCTTCAGGACACCAATTGCTTTGTAGTTGATCAATCTTGATCCCCTTTTAGTACATACACACGTCTGCAAAATAATTTTTTCATACATCAGTGTACGTATATTAATCTTATGTAAGACTCTACTGTAAAACATTTGTTTTTTTAAAAACGACAGAACAAGTTGCGTATCTCCGCTTTGACTAAATTTAAGAGCGATGGCTAGTTTTATGTTATACTAAACCTGCCTTTACCCCACTAAGTCCATATTGTGCAATTTAGACTATTGAGAATACTCAGACAAATGGTGTCACTAACTGTACAACTACCCTCATCTCCGGTTTTTGTCACTTAATGGGAAACCCTATAATCTAACTTGTCTTTAAACATTTTTTAAAGTTACTGTATATTAAAAACACTTACATGTCCACATCTTGTATTTATGTGACTAGAGTTCTGCGGTTTATCTCGCTGTCTGAGCTTGTTGTACTCAAATATTCTCGCGAAGGTAACTTGAGTTGCGCTCTGCGATGTTTGTGCCTGTAATTAATTAAAACAACTGTTTAGAAATGGCACCTGTGGTTAATTCTAGACCACTATTTGAATATACCACAGTTTGTCGCTGATCTCTTAGATGATATGAGGAGAAATAATGACTTTCAGTTTGGCATCAGCTGTTTGTGCATAAATGGTCGTTAATGCCTTTGTTGAATGTTGCCGGGTGCCTACTGGTGATTTAGGATGGACTGAAAGGCCGTGAATGGATTTGTTTCCTATGGCAATGGAAACGAAACATAATTAGCCTGAAAGCACTTGAATGCGTGATGAGCCAGTTAAAAAAATGCTTGTAAATTTAAGCTCTAGTCGAGCTATGGGGCATGTTTTTTTAACACGTTTCTCTATTATTGTATAACAGCTCATTGTTACAAGGCCTCAGCCCGTCGGTTTTTGTACCGTTGGTGTTGAATGCAACCTGGAGCTGTTTGCAATCTCATCGTGTTTCATTACACCTTGTTCGTGGACGCGCTAGCCGACATGCTGTTAAATGCGGGCTTATAAAAGAAAAAGGGACCCTTACTTGGTTATTTGAACCTGTAGTGACCTTTTAAATGATTACACTCCCAGATTGTCTTATCTCGTACAAGTTCGAAAGGCAAGAAATTGAGCTAATTACGTTTTCATGTTAAAGTCACTGAAGTCGAGAGCATATTTTACCTTTTAGTCCGCAAAAGGCATGCGCTGGAAAGCTGACTTGTCTTCGGCATGGGCAGCACGGCTTAAAGTGAGACTGAGTCTTATTTATATGAGGTCACATGATTCAGGGTTGCCAACACGTGATCGCCGGTATATTATTACAAGCCTGAAGGATGATGGGACTAGTAGTTTAAAACAGAAATATGACCTAAATTCATTTATTTTTTGTTCTTGTGATGCGTTTCTGTGTGTTTTACGACATGGGCTTTGCTTGGATTTGCCTAATTTCAATATGTACGCTCAAATCACGTGGTCGCCAGAATATTATTACAAGCCTGAAGGGAGTTGGGACTGGTAGTTTAAAACAAAAATGTAACCTAAATTCGTTTATTTTTTGTTATATTTCTATGTATTTTGCGAAATGGGCTTTGCTTGGATTTGCCTAATTTGAATATGTACGCTCAAATGGGTTGGGAAAACCCATTTATGACTATCACTATGTGTAGCTTTAATAATACATCGTCAGCCTCGAGGGCTAATTAGTCGATTTTATTTTCTATATTAGCACTGTAAAACGAACACAGTTTTAGAATGTGCTTTTTAGATGGTGCTATTTACCTGTTTCTATTAGGTATCTCCCCTTCCGCATTGTTGATACGGTGCGATAATACTACAGAGTGCTATTTCTATCACCATTAGTTCTAGGGAACAATATTTCTATGCTCATTTTTAAAGAAGTGTGTTCCATTCTATGGCGATATTAAGGCCATGTTTCACAGTGTCAAGGTTGTATATCCATTTCTGCTCACATCTGGACAGGTTGAGGTCCATGTTGCCGCCCCTGGGGGATGGTTGGATCACTTGGATCACACACCAAAGTAGTTCTGTATATTTGTGCTGTTTACGAACATAATGCGCCACCAGGGGTTTGTTGTCTATTTTATTTCGAATACAGGATTTGTGTTTGCAGATTCTTTGACGTACCTGTCGTTTGGTTTTGCCTATGTAAACTAAATCACATGGGCATTTAATGGCATATACCGCCCATTTGGTGAGGCAGTTAGTAAAGGTCTTCAAATGTATGGTGGTGTTACATAGTTGAATGCTTTTCATTGTCATAGTTTGTGCGCATACGGAACAGTTGCCGCAACGATGATGACCTATCACCGGTGGTAAGCCCCACAATTGGGTTTGAGTGGTGATTGCCCTTGGGGGTCTCGGGTATGTATGGACTATAAAGTCTTTTATATTGCGTTGTCTTTTGAATGCAAAACGGGGCATAGAGGGATTGAAATCTTCCGTTTTGATCATGTGCCAGTGTCTTTTAATGATTTTCCTGAGATGGCTACTGATAGGGCTGTATGTGCTTACACATGTGATTTTGTCTTCTTTGTTGCGTTGAATCGGTTCTAGGCATGTAGTTCTATTCATGTGTAATGCTCTTCTATATGCCTGTTGAACAGTTTTTTTGGGGTACCCTCTGTCTTGTAGCCTTTTTTTTAATGATTTTCCATGCTGTTTATACATCTCTACTTGTGTGCAGTTCCTGCGTACGCGCAGAAATTGCCCATATGGCAGGCCTTCTTTCAAACCCAATGGGTGAAAGCTGTGGTAGTTAAGCAAAGTGTTTTTATCTGTCGGTTTTCTGTAGAGACTAGTTGCTATGTCTCCTGTATTTGTTTTTTGTATTTGGAGGTCCAAAAATGGAATGGTATTTAAGTCTGTGTGAATGGTGAACTGTATGTTGGAGTTTTGAGTGTTCAACCATTTATGAAAAAGTGCCAAATTGTCTGGTGTATCTCTCCATATCATATAGACATCATCTATATATCGTAGCCATGTTATAATTGATTTTGAGAAAGGATTTGCTAAATCAAAAATAGAATGTTGTTCCAGGTCATCCATATATAGGTTGGCCAAATCTGGGGCGAAAGTTGCTCCCATGCTTGTGCCTTTAAGTTGATTGTAATAACGTCCGTTATATAGAAAGAAATTTTCAGTGAGGGCTAATCTAATGCATTCTAAAATAAATGCCGTTGGGACGCTGTCAAGTGTGCTAGTGCGTCTATCTAAATACTTAGCCATCACTCTTAAACAATCGTTTTGTGGGATACTTGTGTACAGGCTTACCACATCCAAGGTAACCAAGATGTCTGTTGGATTTAGATGAAACATTTCTAAAGCCTTAAGCATACTGGTGGTGTCTTTTACATACGACGTCATTTTAGACACAAAGGGTCTCAGAAACCAATCCGAATAAATAGAAAGGGGCTCAAGGATTGAATTAATGGCCGCTACGATTGGTCTGCCTGGAGGTGTTTTGTCGTTTTTGTGAATTTTGGGTATAATATAGAAAGCCGGGGTAGTAGGATGTAAATTGACTAAAAAATCTTTCTCCACAATTGGGTTTGAGTGGTGATTGCCCTTGGGGGTCTCGGGTATGTATGGACTATAAAGTCTTTTATATTGCGTTGTCTTTTGAATGCAAAACGGGGCATAGAGGGATTGAAATCTTCCGTTTTGATCATGTGCCAGTGTCTTTTAATGATTTTCCTGAGATGGCTACTGATAGGGCTGTATGTGCTTACACATGTGATTTTGTCTTCTTTGTTGCGTTGAATCGGTTCTAGGCATGTAGTTCTATTCATGTGTAATGCTCTTCTATATGCCTGTTGAACAGTTTTTTTGGGGTACCCTCTGTCTTGTAGCCTTTTTTTTAATGATTTTCCATGCTGTTTATACATCTCTACTTGTGTGCAGTTCCTGCGTACGCGCAGAAATTGCCCATATGGCAGGCCTTCTTTCAAACCCAATGGGTGAAAGCTGTGGTAGTTAAGCAAAGTGTTTTTATCTGTCGGTTTTCTGTAGAGACTAGTTGCTATGTCTCCTGTATTTGTTTTTTGTATTTGGAGGTCCAAAAATGGAATGGTATGTAAGTCTGTGTGAATGGTGAACTGTATGTTGGAGTTTTGAGTGTTCAACCATTTATGAAAAAGTGCCAAATTGTCTGGTGTATCTCTCCATATCATATAGACATCATCTATATATCGTAGCCATGTTATAATTGATTTTGAGAAAGGATTTGCTAAATCAAAAATAGAATGTTGTTCCAGGTCATCCATATATAGGTTGGCCAAATCTGGGGCAAAAGTTGCTCCCATGCTTGTGCCTTTAAGTTGATTGTAATAACGTCCGTTATATAGAAAGAAATTTTCAGTGAGGGCTAATCTAATGCATTCTAAAATAAATGCCGTTGGGACGCTGTCAAGTGTGCTAGTGCGTCTATCTAAATACTTAGCCATCACTCTTAAACAATCGTTTTGTGGGATACTTGTGTACAGGCTTACCACATCCAAGGTAACCAAGATGTCTGTTGGATTTAGATGTCCATTTTAACGGTTTTCAGTACACTGATATACGTTTACAGTCACAGTTAACCCAACAACCGAGGGTTGTCCAAGGGAGGTTTTAAGTAATGGGTAATCCCTATTTAGGGGGGAGGCATAGTCCTATGGGGAAAAGATGCATATGAAACAGAAGTCATGAAACATCTGAATGACAATACTTCATATAGGGCACTGGTACAGGACCCCACACCAAGGCTGCAAGATGAAATAGCCAGTCTTATGAAACATGCGATGGAAGAGGGTTGGATAGATCCGGAGGAGAAAGATTTTTTAGTCAATTTACATCCTACTACCCCGGCTTTCTATATTATACCCAAAATTCACAAAAACGACAAAACACCTCCAGGCAGACCAATCGTAGCGGCCATTAATTCAATCCTTGAGCCCCTTTCTATTTATTCGGATTGGTTTCTGAGACCCTTTGTGTCTAAAATGACGTCGTATGTAAAAGACACCACCAGTATGCTTAAGGCTTTAGAAATGTTTCATCTAAATCCAACAGACATCTTGGTTACCTTGGATGTGGTAAGCCTGTACACAAGTATCCCACAAAACGATTGTTTAAGAGTGATGGCTAAGTATTTAGATAGACGCACTAGCACACTTGACAGCGTCCCAACGGCATTTATTTTAGAATGCATTAGATTAGCCCTCACTGAAAATTTCTTTCTATATAACGGACGTTATTACAATCAACTTAAAGGCACAAGCATGGGAGCAACTTTCGCCCCAGATTTGGCCAACCTATATATGGATGACCTGGAACAACATTCTATTTTTGATTTAGCAAATCCTTTCTCAAAATCAATTATAACATGGCTACGATATATAGATGATGTCTATATGATATGGAGAGATACACCAGACAATTTGGCACTTTTTCATAAATGGTTGAACACTCAAAACTCCAACATACAGTTCACCATTCACACAGACTTACATACCATTCCATTTTTGGACCTCCAAATACAAAAAACAAATACAGGAGACATAGCAACTAGTCTCTACAGAAAACCGACAGATAAAAACACTTTGCTTAACTACCACAGCTTTCACCCATTGGGTTTGAAAGAAGGCCTGCCATATGGGCAATTTCTGCGCGTACGCAGGAACTGCACACAAGTAGAGATGTATAAACAGCATGGAAAATCATTAAAAAAAAGGCTACAAGACAGAGGGTACCCCAAAAAAACTGTTCAACAGGCATATAGAAGAGCATTACACATGAATAGAACTACATGCCTAGAACCGATTCAACGCAACAAAGAAGACAAAATCACATGTGTAAGCACATACAGCCCTATCAGTAGCCATCTCAGGAAAATCATTAAAAGACACTGGCACATGATCAAAACTGAAGATTTCAATCCCTCTATGCCCCGTTTTGCATTCAAAAGACAACGCAATATAAAAGACTTTATAGTCCATACATACCCGAGACCCCCAAGGGCAATCACCACTCAAACCCAATTGTGGGGCTTACCACTGGTGATAGGTCATCATCGTTGCGGCAACTGTTCCGTATGCGCACAGACTATGACAATGAAAAGCATTCAACTATGTAACACCACCATACATTTGAAGACCTTTACTAACTGCCTCACCAAATGGGCGGTATATGCCATTAAATGCCCATGTGATTTAGTTTACATAGGCACAACCAAACGACAGGTACGTCAAAGAATCTGCAAACACAAATCCTGTATTCGAAATAAAATAGACAACAAACCCCTGGTGGCGCATTATGTTCGTAAACAGCACAAATATACAGAACTACTTTGGTGTGTGATCCAAGTGATCCAACCATCCCCCAGGGGCGGCAACATGGACCTCAACCTGTCCAGATGTGAGCAGAAATGGATATACAACCTTGACACTGTGAAACATGGCCTTAATATCGCCATAGAATGGAACACACTTCTTTAAAAATGAGCATAGAAATATTGTTCCCTAGAACTAACGGTGATAGAAATAGCACTCTGTAGTATTATCGCACCGTATCAACAATGCCGAAGGGGAGATACCTAATAGAAACAGGTAAATAGCACCATCTAAAAAGCACATTCTAAAACTGTGTTCGTTTTACAGTGCTAATATAGAAAATAAAATCGACTAATTAGCCCTCGAGGCTGACGATGTATTATTAAAGCTACACATAGTGATAGTCATAAATGGGTTTTCCCAACCCATTTGAGCGTACATATTCAAATTAGGCAAATCCAAGCAAAGCCCATTTCGCAAAATACATAGAAATATAACAAAAAATAAACGAATTTAGGTTACATTTTTGTTTTAAACTACCAGTCCCAACTCCCTTCAGGCTTGTAATAATATTCTGGCGACCACGTGATTTGAGTGTACATATTGAAATTAGGCAAATCCAAGCAAAGCCCATGTCGTAAAACACACAGAAACGCATCACAAGAACAAAAAATAAATGAATTTAGGTCATATTTCTGTTTTAAACTACTAGTCCCATCATCCTTCAGGCTTGTAATAATATACCGGCGATCACGTGTTGGCAACCCTGAATCATGTGACCTCATATAAATAAGACTCAGTCTCACTTTAAGCCGTGCTGCCCATGCCGAAGACAAGTCAGCTTTCCAGCGCATGCCTTTTGCGGACTAAAAGGTAAAATATGCTCTCGACTTCAGTGACTTTAACATGAAAACGTAATTAGCTCAATTTCTTGCCTTTCGAACTTGTACGAGATAAGACAACCTGGGAGTGTAATCATTTAAAAGGTCACTACAGGTTCAAATAACCAAGTAAGGGTGTCTTTTTCCTTTATAAGCCCGCATTTAACAGCATGTCGGCTAGCGCGGCCACGAACAAGGTGTAATGAAACACGATGAGATTGCAAACAGCTCCAGGTTGCATTCAACACCAACGGTACAAAAACCGACGGGCTGAGGCCTTGTAACAATGATCTGTTATACAATAATAGAGAAACGTGTTAAAAAAACATGCCCCATAGCTCGACTAGAGCTTAAATTTACAAGCATTTTTTTAACTGGCTCATCACGCATTCAAGTGCTTTCAGGCTAATTATGTTTCGTTTCCATTGCCATAGGAAACAAATCCATTCACGGCCTTTCAGTCCATCCTAAATCACCAGTAGGCACCCGGCAACATTCAACAAAGGCATTAACGACCATTTATGCACAAACAGCTGATGCCAAACTGAAAGTCATTATTTCTCCTCATATCATCTAAGAGATCAGCGACAAACTGTGGTATATTCAAATAGTGGTCTAGAATTAACCACAGGTGCCATTTCTAAACAGTTGTTTTAATTAATTACAGGCACAAACATCGCAGAGCGCAACTCAAGTTACCTTCGCGAGAATATTTGAGTACAACAAGCTCAGACAGCGAGATAAACCGCAGAACTCTAGTCACATAAATACAAGATGTGGACATGTAAGTGTTTTTAATATACAGTAACTTTAAAAAATGTTTAAAGACAAGTTAGATTATAGGGTTTCCCATTAAGTGACAAAAACCGGAGATGAGGGTAGTTGTACAGTTAGTGACACCATTTGTCTGAGTATTCTCAATAGTCTAAATTGCACAATATGGACTTAGTGGGGTAAAGGCAGGTTTAGTATAACATAAAACTAGCCATCGCTCTTAAATTTAGTCAAAGCGGAGATACGCAACTTGTTCTGTCGTTTTTAAAAAAACAAATGTTTTACAGTAGAGTCTTACATAAGATTAATATACGTACACTGATGTATGAAAAAATTATTTTGCAGACGTGTGTATGTACTAAAAGGGGATCAAGATTGATCAACTACAAAGCAATTGGTGTCCTGAAGATGGCCTTATACTTAGTCTGGTGACCACTGTTGACAAAAGTGGTATATCATAACGGGCCGAAACATATGTCGACTGTTTAAGGAAAATCAAATGTTTTTTTCCCATGTCAAAAATGCATATTCAGACTGAAATGTTATGCCTACAAAGATTTATATTCACTTTAGAACTCCCCTGTTAGATGAGATGTATGTAGAATGAGTGATATGATTGAGTATCAATTTAAAAATGCTTTTTAAAGATGTTTTATAACTATTAAAGAGACAGAACCTTTGTTACAAGTTGGAGTGATTAGTGCAATTTTTCTCCGCCGGCGACTTCCTAACCAATGACATAGTTAGGTTGCCTTTAACTCTCACGTAAGATCCATACAAGACTAAAAGAGAGGGGTAGTCCATCTGTTTTTCACTTTTCTCCCTTATAGATTGTCCCTTCCTCCAGATTAGACCCCCCGTTAACAAAAAATAGGGATTACCCATTACTTAAAACCTTTCCTTGGACTGTACTTGCGCTCTTCTCTCATTATCATCTTCTGCCAACTTTGTGCCATCATTCCTGGACCTACAAACTGACTTCCTTGTGGCCATTTCATCACCATTGCAGCGGCTCTTACAATGTTATCCCGCCTCCCATGTTTGTTGACTGGTGCAGTCACATGTTTCCACATGACTACTAGTTTAAGGAGCCTCCTGGGACATCTGTGGCCCCAGACACCCTACTCTGTGGGCGACCCCCCTTGAAAGGCTTTAATTTCCATTATTTATTTCTGTTTGTGGCAAATCATGTGCGACTAGTCCTCTGTCTACTTTTCTCCTTCCCTTTCTTCTTTCGGTTTCTATGCCTTGTTCTATCCTATCTAGGACAACCTATTGCACTTCTCCGGTGCTACCCAATGCTCGTTTACGTCTACGTAATGCATCTAACTTTTTCTGCCCTCCCATTTCTTCTGATGCTCTTCTGCAATTCCATTTTGGTCTCTTAAATGTGTGCTCCGTCTGTAATAAATCACATTCTATTCTTGGCGTCTTTCTTCCAGGGACGTCATTTCACCAAAATGCCAGGTGTAGCGGAAGTGACATCACACGAACCTTGACCCCCGGTGACATCACAGGAAGTGATGTCATTTGACCCCACCCCGAAGTGATATCGCGGGATGCGATGGAATGTGACCTTTCACCAGTTGAGAAAACAGGAAGTGCTATCATATAGCATTGTACACTACATAAAATATGGTTACGATATCACTATAATGTGATGTAAAGTTATGATAATGACACACTGAAACGCGCTCTGCCCTAAATAAGTGTCCTGTAAAAGAATAAGTTCAGTCCATGATATCAATAATGTAGGTAGATTTAATAAGGTATCTCCACACAGAGTCAGCCGACACGTGTTTCGACCATAGGTCGTCCTCAAGGCAGAATTGTATGCATGTAGTTGAGAAATTATAAGAATTTATCACTTTGATAACTCTTCAATAGTTCCGGATAAGCTGACAAAAAATAAATGGGCTCGATCCCCGGACTGAACGAAGTAGGTAGCCTACTTATTCTTTTACAGGACACTAATTTAGGGCAGAGCGCGTTTCAGTGTGTCATTATCATAACTTTCCAATTTTCTACCGGTAACTGGTGGGTACCCGGTACAAGGGCACACGTCACGCAGCTCATTGCACCCAACTAAGTTTAGTGAGCATAGCGCACAATCAAACCTTTAGCCACCCAAGTTTCTCTTTATAATGTGACGTACATTTCATACAAGAATGGAACGCCATATGTATCGTTAAGATCAGTGTGTATAGGTCCATATTACCAAATTACCGTGAATGCAAGCAGACGTCCAAAACCAAATGATAATGGTGTGTTATTATATAGCACTTACGCTTAAGCGCTTTTTATAGAAAAAAATATACACCCAATATCATCCAACCTGTGTTGGTACTCATTTATTGACCTCAGAAGGATGAAAGGCTGAGTTGAGGCATTTAAGAACAGACTAAATCAGTCACTGCCCCCTCAAGTGTGCCTGAAATAAAACTTTAATGAGTCTAGCAATTATTGTATAGAATTCCAGAAAGACACATTATTTGGTATTACTAATCTTTCTTATTTAGGGTCACTGCTGAAAGTGTTAGACTTGTGGCACTCCTTTTCTTCTTTTTATTTCTTCTTTTAAGGGACTAGGGGGCTTTAACAAGAAAGCCAGCCACTCCAGAAATAAAGAGCCACATGGTGCTGGCCACAGCCCATGAGCTTTCATTACAAAAAAATAAAAAATAAAAAAAAAAATTCTAGAGGTCGCAAGGGTGACCACAGAGGTCGCAAGGGAGACCTCAGAGGTCACAGTTGTGACCTCCCGTGACCTCTAAGTGATGTCCCTGCTTTCTTTGCTGTAATTTCCATTTTCTCTGTTTAACTGAAACTTGGATCACTCCGGATAACTCTATAACTCCTGCTTTTCTTCACTCTGCCTTTACTTCTTTTTCTCACACTCTCTGTCCACTGAGGCGTGGGGGGCACTGTAATTTTCTTCAATTCCTACTGGACTCTTCTATCTCCTCGTTCTAATCTCCCCAAGTCTTCCTTCCTTTGAATAGCACTTTTCCTCTTTTGCTGATCCTTTCCCTATCTCTCTTCTTGTTGTTTATCGTACCCCTGGCCCACCTGCATATTTTCATGAACATCTTGGTCTCCATCTATCCCATCTTCTTCCGTCTTCCTCCCCTTTCTTTCTTCTTGGGGATTTTAATCTTGCTGACACTAACTCTTCACTCCCCCTGCTACTCTCCCTTGCACTTTCTTCCTTCTCCTTCTTCTCATCAGTTTGGCTCATGCCTCGACTTAATCTTCTCTTCTTTTTCCCCTCTCCCTCCTGTCCCCTCTTCCCCCTTTTATGCTTCTCATCACTTCTTTCCTTCTCCCTTTCGCCCTTCCGTCCCCCCTGTTCCTCCTTCGACTATCTGTACGCATCATAACCTTTCTTCTTTTGATTCCTCATTTTTCCGCTCGTCATTGAGCTCTTCCCTTCCTCCAATTGCCCTCTTCTCCTCTCTTTCTCCATGCTCATCTGCCAGTACTGTACACTCTTCTGTATGATCTGATCTGGAGTCTACTTTCCCTCTACATCCTTTCTCACGCCTCCTAAAACTCCACAGCCTTAGCTCACTCCAAGTCTTATTTCCCTTCACCATATCTTGCGCAAAGCCGAGCGGCTTTGGAAAAACTCTCATTCCTTTCCCCATCTTGCTACACTTTCAATGCTGCACTCTTCTTTTGATTCTGCTACTCATTGCTAGGAAATCTTACTTCTCCGAACGTACACCTTCTCTATCTCACCACCCTCGTCGTCTCTAACAGCTTCCACACAATATTCTCTCTTCAAAAGATCCTTCTGCATTCTCATCCCTTCCTTCCTCTGATTTCGCAAACTACTTTAGATCTAAAGTAGCTAATCTTTGTCTTGCTTTCCCCCTCTCCCTCTCCTTCTCCTCCTCTTTCTCCTCCTCCATCACTTCACTCTTTTTCATCATTCTCTCCTCTTGTAGACCTTGACGCTTACTCGTGTTCATCCTACTGCCTCTCCTTCTGACCCTCTCCCTTCTTCTCTCATTCCCCAAGTATATCCTCATCTTCTTCCATATCTTACTTCTCTTATTAACTCCTCCCTGGTACATTCTTGTTATCCTGTGTATTTCAAGCATGCGCTTATTCTCCCTATCCTGAAAAAACCTTCTCTTGATCCGTCTTCCCCAGCTAATTTCTGCCCTATTTCCCTTCCACCCTTTCTCTCTAAAATTCTTGAACGGGCTGCCTACACCCAGGTAACCCGTTACCTGAGTCTTCATTCTCTTCTTCCTCCCTTGCAGTCTGGCTTCCGCCTGTCTCACTCCACCGAAACTGCCCATCTTCATGTTTCTAATTCTCTCCTCACAGCCCACCACTCCAAGCTTTCTTCAATTCTTATTCTTCTCGATCTGTTTTCAGCATTTGACACTGTGCATCACTCTCTTCTTATCTCCTCTCTTTCCTCTTTAGGTATTTCTGGGTCTGCTCTCAAATGGTTTTGCTCTTATCTTTCGCATCAGACGTATTCCGTCACTTGGGCTGGACACTCTTCTTCTTCACTCCCTCTTCTATATGGTGCCCCCCAAGGCTCGGTACTCATCCCTCTTCGTTTCTCTTTCTACACTGCTCCTCTATTTGTCCTTATCTCCTCCTTTCACCTTTCCTTCCACCTTTACGCTGATGACACCCAGATCTTTCTCTCGTTCTCTTCCTTTGGTTCTGCTCTGCCCTCCACTCTCTATAAGTATCTTTTAGCTGTTTAGAACTGGATGTCTTCCCATTTTCTGCATCTTAATCCCTCAAAAACGGAGGTTCTTTTCTTCCCCATTTCTACCACCTCTGCCACTCCATCCCCCTCTCTTTCTTTTCCCTCATTCCCAATCTTAAACTCTACCTTCTTTCATTTCTTGTATTTTATTTCCCTCTGCTGTGTAACCTGAAGTCATTTGTATCATTTTGATTGTACTGTTTTTGGATTCTTTTATTGTTCAGCGACTTTTGCGAAAGGCGCTTTATAAATTCAATAACATTTCAGTCATTGTTTCCTACAGCATGCAGCTTTAACGACCCACCCCTTTCCAATCACCCACTTAAGGGACATGCCAAGGACTATAGCCACACTCCCCACCCATCACCTGCACACACAGCTCTGCCTGTAGAAATTTCACGTCAATCGTGCTTAATTGCAGAAGACAATGGGTGTAATGTCCCAAACACGATATTCAAATAAACAAAAGCACACCAGTGCCAGCATGATAGCTCAGCAAGTTGTGTCATTAGAGCATTTCCAGCAGGACCTACGATCTAATCCTCTGTAGTGGGGAAACGAAAAACAAAGGTGCCCTTCTCTCCCATCAAGGAACAGTGCTCCGGGTGACAAAATGGGAAGGATGGTGGATTTTCCAAAACGTGGAGGTACGTTATACCCTTTAGTTACTGCCCACTTCGATCTGTCGCTCTATGCATGCAGAGCATGAAACATCGGGCTTGGATTAGCATTTTTCCTAATGGAATAAGGCATTTTGATGTGTATGACAATTACACACAATACCACGTGACTGATTGTGAGATAGCACGATATTGCAGGGAAAAAAACATATTCCTGTGGCGTAGTGTTCCTTTCTGTACTGAGGCAATTGTTCATTTGTATTTTGAGGGCAACTAGTTGCAGAGCCTCGCATACACTAATGAAAGCAAAAGAGAATTCACTATATCTGGTGTACCTTGGAGGATTGGGATATCACGGGGAATACTAGTGATCTTCCCTGAATTCTTCTGGTATTTTTTGGGGCTGGAGTGTAGCTGTTCTATTGTTGGTCAAATATACTACCATCCGCCTAGAAGGACTAAAGGAGGCGCTCGACCTACTGTGATTCAAACTTGAGATCTGCAGATTAAACCCCTAAAGTTCACCCTTGCACAATAGCCAACTTAGTTGTTCATCGAGAACTGGATCCTGTACCTTGCAGGCCACAGACACAGATCAGCGGAAAGCACATGATTCCGCTGAGCTATCCTTTTTGATCTGTAAGCTGAAGGCCACGCACATCTTTTTCTGCCTGGCAAATTAACCATCTGAGGTATTTTACTGGACTTGCAATCTATCTATCACATGAATCTCTACAGCAGGCACATTAACCCCCAGGGCTATTGCACTCGAATGGTTTACAATCTTTAATCACTTTTGCCAATCATAAAAGCAGCTGTCTCGATGAATCTGTTCCGATCAGTGAAGTTTGCCAACAAAAAGACAATGGGCCTAATTGCAACCCTGGCGGTAGCCGTGCCAGTAAAACCGACAGGCTGCCACCGGAGTTGACATTTTTTCCGGTGCCTGGCTTCACGGAATAACCAGGACCGGTGCTTAAGTCAAAGTCTGTGGGCGGATGCCGTCCCGCCTGCCAGGTCTGTCCTGGCGGGCGGGACGGCAGCCGCCCACAGAACTCGGAGTGTGCCGTCCGGTAACAATGGCGCTGGTACACTTACCGGCACCGTTGTTACCGGACCGGCAACCTTGTAATGAGGCCCAATCACTTTTCTAGCCCTGCCCCTTTCACACCACTTTCTCTCTCTTCACCTTCACACCCTGCCTGTACCCATAGGCGCCGAGTATATTGGGGCAAAAGAGGCAGTTGCCTCCCCACCCCCTGTTCTCCTGGAGCAATGGAGGCAGGAGCGTAATTTTGCCCCTGTGATGATTCTGCAACCGACACTGTCCTAAATCACTGGGCGCAGTAGGGTTTCTTGCTTCTCTCCTGCTGGGCTCAGGCTTGGTGACGTTTTAGCATGCATCTTGCAAAATGAGCATGTGCTGCTCACTTCAAAGTGGGAAGGCTGCCTCATCATGACCTCAGCCTTGATTGAGGGGTCTGAGGGGACGGACGAGAGATATTTGCAAGCACGAAGCACGAATAAGTAGGGAATCCTAAAGCAGAATGCTTTAAATACAGTTCAGCAAATTAGGCGACTGTTGCTCAGATGTTGCATGTTTAGTCCTGTCTGTAAATCGTATGTCTTTTTTTCTCATTCTTGCTGCCACTGTGTTGTTTTTTGACCTGGGCATGGGTACGGGTGCCTCGCTTTGCTCGGTGTGGCAACTCCTGACCCCATAGCGAAAATCAAAAGTTGGCACAGATGCCCATACCTGTGCCCTGTGGACATCACCCGGGTCATAGAGTGCATACACCCTGAGTGTGTCCGTCAGCTTCCCATGTACATTTGATTGACCTGAAATATGAAAGCCCCTTACACACTTGCCTAATATGCACCCCGCCTTATGCATGTGTGCTTCATGCACCAACAGCAACCGTCCCTTTGCGCAACCGCGACCCAAGTGTAGTTCTGCCCCACGTGTAGTACCTAGCCATCCTCCTCTCCATGCGCACGATGCATACTTTTGCTCCCACTCAGAAGAAAGATGCCGTGTGCTTTTGCGAGAGAGACTCATCAAATTCCAAGTCTCATTTTTTGGGCATCAAACTATCACCACGCTTGAAGTACTGAATGTAAGTGACTTCAGGTACAAATATGTAAGCAAATAGTTATGTAAGAAGGGGGGTTGAATTCGCCTACTTTCTCTTTTGTCAAGGTTGAGAACAAAACAGAAAACAAACTCATAAATGACCCCATCTGGCGATAGGGTGCTCGAAGCGGTGGGGGTGCTCTGGTTTCCAGGACAATAAAAATACTATCAGAACATTTAAGAATACTTCCCAACTGGAAAAGCCTAATAAGTTAGTCTATAATTTCCGGAATCCTATTTTTGGAAGGTTGCTGCCTTTTTCTGAACTCAACACATCCACAAGCGCTTAACTATTCCTGTTTCATATGTCCTAAATGTAATCCTAAGCGCCTTGTGTGGTTGTGCCCTTGGTGAAAAGCATGCCCTGTGTGTTCACTTACCGACCACCTCTGCAGCCCAGTAAATTGCCCCCCAGGGATGCACGTTGCAAATTGACAGGGTTGTGCGCATGTGCTCTGCAGTCGATGCTCCTCACCACGTGATCCCTCATTGTCAGTCCTGGACGCAGCTCCTCGGAGTCCCCAGCGTGAGACCGTACAGGGCAGCTGACGAAGATCCAGGGGCAGAGCTGGAGCGCAGCTGGGGTCTGAGCCTCTTCTGCACCTTCGATCTGCTGGCCGTGCTACTTGGCTCCTGGAGTTTATAACATGTCCCAGCTCACTCCTATTGGATGCGCTTAATCACCCACCAGGTTGCCATTCCGATGCTCGGGCAGCACCTTTCCCCTGCCTCACTGTCAGGCAGCAGTTGCCAGAAATGGCACTCTGACATACTGTAATCTCCCCCTGTGCCGTTTTGCGGCCTCGTGGATATCTCCCCTGCAACCACTGCAGAGCTTCGGGGGAGGAAGCAAAAAGAGATCACTCTGCAGCTCCAGCGTTGAAATTCACACAAACATGTGACATGTGACAGTACTTCTGATTGGTTTAAAATACCTTAAACACACCACTATTGGATAACATCTGTGTAGTACAACAGGAAGGAACACTTGGTGCGTTGGCAATTGTATGCCACAGCATTTTCCAGTGTCATGCCATCCACAAAGACTGCTTCTCGGCAGCCCATTCTTTGCTGTAGTAATGGTGTTGGTGACATTTTGGTGGCAAATGCTCCATAACCAATAAAAGTGGGGCCCTATATCGAGCTCCTCTTCCATTTATACGCTGTGAGGCAACAGAGCCGCTGCAGAACTGTTAAGAAGGAAACCAGCAGTACAGAGAGGAGATCAGAGACAGTTAAGGAGGCACTTTAGGGGGATTGTTTGGGCATTGTGTGGGCTACAGTAGGCAGGGGGTATAGCTGTGACCGGCAGGTATCCAGAGGCAAGGCTGAGAAAAGACATGTCTGGGGAGGAATGTGCCAGGCAGAGCAGGCACAGTGAATATTCACCACCTGTTACAGCCTGTGTTCCACAGTACCTGATTAGCTGCCACCTTCAATATGGATGCTAATGTAGACTAGAGCAGGCTGACCAGAGCTATTTAAGAGAGAGCAGCCATAAATAGAAGATGAAGGCACAATTTTATAAAGTTCGCTTGCCGGTAAGATAGCTCAGTGAGTTAAATTCTTGCTAGCAAGGTCTCTGTTCGACCTGAAAGTTGCAGGCCCGTTCCAGTATGTCCGACTGATTCTTTCATCCTTTTCGGATAGATAATTGGTGTACCGGTATTGTACTTAATGGTAACACGTGTTATTTACGGCTCCACGAAACTGACCACATATTCGATATCACATACTATATTGAAGCAAGCTATTATTAGAGGAAGATCAAATGATTTGACTAACTGATATATACCTATTGTGCAATTTGCTGGTTTTCCAAAGAAACTAGACACACGATGACCTTAAATTCCCCTATACTAGGTCCAGCACACAAGAGGAACCTTATATTGACATAGCTGGTGCAAAGAGCCTTTTTCCAGTTAGCAAACAATCTGACTTCTGTGGTAAGTGTGACTGAGTGTAGGGCTTCCTTTCGGAAGCACAAGGGACAAGTAATAAATACAGTATAATTTATTTGCAGCTCAAATATAAAATATGCAATACTCAGACAAAAACATAATTCACTTTAAGTGAGAGGGGACACACAGGAGCCTAACATGTTCCAAATCTATTATTTTAGCTCTTTGCATAGATTATCTCATAAGCAAACAGTAAACTCGGCCATTCCACCCCTAGCGCACCCGTACCCCGTGTGTTACTCTGGGTGAAGGTCTGCACATCCTATTCCTCTTCCCTCCTGTCTCCACCGTATTCACCGTACACACTGCCACTTCTGACAGCTGGCTGGGCACTCCCAGGTCGGTTTCCATTCTGGGGCCTGGCGGGTTAGGGTAAGACCTAACAGGAAATCAAGCTTCTATACCTCTCGGCTATGCTGGAGCACAACTCCAACTCAACAACTTTGATACTTCTTGAAAGCCCTAGAAATTGCCTCTGTGGATTGTGTTCTCACTCTCAGGAGCATAATGACTGAGTCCTTTTCCTGATGAGCTGTATGCCCTGTAGAGCCAAGCAATCTTTCTCAAACTAGCAAAGGCTGTAGGTGTGCTTGATTTTAATATGCACGTAGATAGCTTTGTTACTTCCCAGGTGTTGCAAAGCAGTACATGGGAGTTGAAAGCATCAAAGTACCGACCGGTAGTGACGCTAAACTTCAGTCACCCCTCAAACCGCGTCTTTTTTCTTGGAAGGGAGCTGCTTCTTCGGGTGACGTGGTTGTATTGCATGGTGGACTTCAAGGGTAATGATTCCCTTTATGTGAATGTGAATACATTAAAAGGTCAGCAGAGAGGGGGCTGGGCCTCTCACTATGGTGAAGGACCATTTAAGTTTGAGTATTCTTCCTACTGCTGTCCCTTTTACATTTCATTTTGATTTCATGGGACATCCCAGACACAACAGCAACATATTAGAATTGGAAACTATAGGAGCACTACTATGAGCCTTTAAATCCATACTATAAAAAATGCTGCTCGTGGCAATATCTGTAAAACCCTGAACTGTATCTTACTGTGGGACCTAATTTTAGTGAACACCTTGTTTTATTATGATGCACATTTATTTGAGAAGTTGAGCTCAGGAATAAAGAACTACCAGGGCAAGTCACGCAAGATAGCTTATGGTGTAACCTTTTTGTATCCCGAAACATAGGAAGCAGTGTGGATGTAGCCAATCTGTGATCTGATTTAGAATAACTATACAAAATGAAGGTGAGTGAATGGGCAATTATGCTGGGGAACCATCTTGCTACTCCCCACTTTCTCTGGAGGAGACCTCTTTGCTCAATTGATTCTTCTCTTCCTCCCATAGAAGAGTTATAACAAGTAAGTGAATTTCAGATCTAGAAGCATCGTGGAAGTGACCATCAACCCCCGCCCCCCGAGTTTCAATTGGCTCAGAAGTAAAGGAGGAAATATGGAAACTCTATTACTCAACATCTGTAGCTGGCAATGTAACTGAAACTCATTTCTTTATTTCACACTGTGCATTCCTTACGTCCTTGAGAATTGCAAAAGTAGCTGATAACTCATCTAATAATTGCTGGTCATGTCAATTACCAAATCCTGATGTTCTGATTGTAAATGTGTATATGCGTTATGGACAAAAATGTGGTTATGCTTGCAAAATATTTTTCACTTTAAAGAACCTTTGTCACTCTGTCGTCTTATAGTTGTCTCTATTGTTAATCCTTATATGCAACTGATTGAATCACCTGCACTATTTAACATATTCATCAGCATTGCTTACCACAATATTACTTAGAACTGGAACATACTTCAGACTTGTCTTATAACACTTGGTGGACCTCTATTTGCTCTACCCACTATATTGAAAAATGTCACGCCTTTTCTGTCAATGGTTTACACAAATTTAACAAAAAAGTAATGTTTCTATTCAATACCTTAATAATACTGAATAAGTAAGACTAATTGTGTATCACCAATGCAACTATATTTAGAGAAGGTTAGCCCCCTCCTTCACCTTTCCTATTATATTCTGTCTTGTTTGTCTCCCCTCTTCGTCTCATTATTAATTCACTAAACAATCATTTCTCGTTTATCATATTAATCTGTTCTATCAATTTTAATGGTTTAATGTTCGACAAAAGTACAAAATATAAAAATGTTCATGCCTTATGTTTATATTATCTGTAAACTGTAGCCTAATAAAAAATTATCAAACAAAAATAAAAAAGAAGTAAAGGAGAGCTCAGTACTGTCCCTGAAAGTGAACATGGCCATTGGACACAAGCAGTGGGGCGAGTCTGTGAGCAAAACACATTTTAAGGGGGTGGAAATTCTAATTACGAGAACACTGGGTCAAACCGGTTTTGCAGGCACGTATTCATCTTTTTATAAGCGACTCGGCCAGTATTAAGTGTCTAAACACAAGAGTGTAAGAACAAGCTACAGCGGAATCCCGGGGAAACTAAATGATGCATGCGGGCACCCTGTCTCATACAGGCCTTCAGGATGCCAATTAATGGGCCTGGCAGAGGAGGCAACTCCAAAAGATCACATAAGAAAAGTAGGTGTGCCTTGTAAAGGAACACCAAACAAGCACCCACCTAGCAATTGTGTGGGAGGGAAGGCTGGTGACAAGTAGACGAATAGAGAGTAAAGCTTTCTGCAGTAAGTAGACATTGTTTCGGAAGATGCCTGGAAACACTATTCAGGGTTCATTTATATTTCTAGAGGTGGGGTCCTCTCAACTCTGTGCAAGCAATCAGTACTTGGCACTGAGTACTTTGACCTCACCCGCATCAGTGTTTGTCGGGTACAACTACAACTGGTGCAATTAAACTTAGCAGAGCTGATGGGGTCCCAAACTGCATAGTTATAAGAAAACGCCTGATGCTGGGCGGTTATTTTGCTGAAATCTTTGTTCGAAGAAGACCTGCCTGGCTAGGGTGACTGGCAGTGCGCCAGAGTACAAGCGGAGACCCAGTAGTGACCGGGCGCCATTCGGGCGGTGGTCACATTTTGCCTGGCTAGTAATGGACCATCTAAAACAATGTATGGGACAGGAGGACTACCTTTCAGAATTCGCAGCTGCTGGCCTAGCCTGCCAGCTGCAACAGAAAACCAAAAGCCTGCCGAGCTTGAACTGCTGATTTGATGATTTTAGATCAGCATTCGATCGAGTCGCTCGGCAATCACTTAGACAAAGGTTGCAGAGCATGGAGTTGCCACCGTCGCTATTGGAGCTGGATCATTAATTGCCTTCTTTGTGCAGAGGACATGGTCATATTGCATTACACCGTGTCGGCCTCCAATGACAGCAGGATAAGTGTGATCACTGGCGTCATTAACAAAGGGGCAAACGGGGGCAGATTGGCCCTTCACAGAGACCCTCATGGACATCGCTGACGTGCATTGTGATGTGCAGATTGAGGCCCAGTCAGGTCATTCTGCAGTGCACTTAACCCTTTCCGTGAAAAGCAGCCTGCTGTTGCCGCTGGATCAAGGCCTCTTTGCTGCATGTGTCTGTTTCTTGGCTCATCCCTCCGCCGTGGTAGCTCTGACCTGCTGCTCGCCTCCTCCCAGTCCAACCTGATGCACCGGTCCTGCTTCCCCTTGCACAGCCCCCGCCCTTTCTCTTCCCAATCCACTTTTTCTTTGTCTGTTTTTTCCCCTGGACAGCCACAATGCTCCTTTGTGGGGTCCACTCTTCCCACTGGAATTCCGGAACCTTCTCCTATGTTTCCTCATTCCTGCTCCTTTCATGGGTGGCACACCCATAACTCCAGGGTGTTCCCTTTGTTACTCCACAGGGGACACACAATGTTTGTTTCTTGCATGTGCCTGCCTTTTCCCCTCTTCCTGGCTCCCCGCTACCCGCTATCATGTTAAGCCACACTCCAATTCACTGGAATGAAGCAGCAGTAGGATGTGCAGCGGTGTTGCAGCTGTGATCGGATGAGCCACTCCCTTTGATGCTCTCTCATTGTAATATGTTTTCTTGACGGAATTAGGTAGAAAAACAGCATGCCACAATTTAACTTCTAGGCCCTCTCTGGTCTGGGACGGCCATGTTGTCGCCAGCCACCGGCAGGATGTGCGTTGCTCTGCCAGGCCTATCACAGGTACAGGTGTATAGCAGAGCGAAACAGTTTGACAAATCACCGGTAACGATCTGGCTATACATGCTGAATCTGTTGCTTATCACGTATAATAAATGACCATGCCTTTCGTCTGCGCTGCGCCTTTCCTACCCTTACTGCTATGCTGTGCATCCTTTTTGTCTTTTGCAGTTGGTCAGCTGAAGGAAATGGATCAAGGTCATGTGGCCCTGGTTCCGCCCACCTGCTAATCACTGCTAATTGCCACCCCTTTTATCTACACTGCCCCTTTCTTTTCCCTCTTAACTCTTGGATTCAATGGCATCTCTTGACTAGATGTCCAAAGTAAAGGGCACATGAATACAAGGACAATTCCTATTTGGTCCTAAAAAGGACCAGAACCTCTGTCCAACACATCTCTGGTAGACACTCAGCATATTCATCACACAACGCTCAGCCAAGCACATCCTCACACACAAATACCCAGTCTGCAAACTGCTCCCATGCACATCCAACCTACAGAACCTTGTTCACACCCACTCTCAGCCTCCAAGACATGCATGCAACCTCATGATCATCACTGCTACGTCCACACACATCCTGTATGTCCACATCCCCACAGGCTTGCAATTATGATCAAGACTTCAGACTTAATGGGCATGCACCAACCAGGAGCACATCAGACCTGCATCTATGGAACCACTCACCAGCCACTTCCTGGTTTCCAAGCTCATAGCAACCTTTCACCCGATCTACCAGCCAGAAACAAAAAGGTGTTTCTCCATGAAATCACAGACCTCATTACAATGGCATCCATCACCAAGACAACTAACATCTTTCTCAGAAACCTCAACCTACATGGAAGGCAAGTCACCTAGAAAACCAGAGAGACTACTCGAAACTGCAGAGCACAATGGACATCAAGTAACATGTCAACAAACTCATGCACAACAAAGGCAACACATTCAAACTAGTTCTGACCACATCTCCAGCCACTAAATGTCTTCCCCCGACCTATGCAATGGATTAACCACACAGTCAGTCTCATTGTGCCTCAATACACACCTGTCCCCGTACAGGTGCCAATCTAAAAATGTCCCCATGAAGGAAATGAAAGGAAAACTCATTGGCATGATCTCCATGTCTGACCCCTGAGAGAACATTCTTGCACAGCTCAGCACATTCAACCACACCCAGATTATGACCACAAACACCCAAGCTCCGCCAGAACTTCAACTCAACAAAGATAAGCCTCCATACCTTGCTACACACAGGAACTCATCAACAATGTGCACCATGCACAGACAAGAAGAGTTCTGGGCAGAGATCCACCAATAAAACCTCCTCACCCTGGAAACCCTCTGTACTGTTCAACCTACAGAAAACAATGACCATCTTAGAACCATCGAACAAGAGCAGAACAATCTTTCAAACCATGAAGCACTGCATCAATCTCCTGTCAGACACTGAAATATCACAATCCATGGGCAAATAGAATGTCATCAACATCCTCTTCATAGACAAGATAGGAAGAACACATTGTCAGCTAAAAACACAACTCAGATATGCCTCACATACCAGGCTGCAACATTTTAAGATGGACCAAATACAGGGTAATTAATTCAGAATACCTAACCAGCCATCTAGTAGCCCTAAAACTCACCATGTACAAAGAAGACATCCTCCCCGTTGTGCAGGTCATCACAGGACATGCACTCACACCACTCCTCAGTGTCATCACTGCATCACTCATGGAAGACACCTTCCCAGGCACACTGGAAATGGTACACCCCCCTGCTGAAGAAACCCACACTTGACCCGGCCAACGATCGCCTTAGCATGCATTTCCCTTTCCATGACAAAGCTTTTAAGTACACCGTCTCCACCTGGCTACATGAAAGGATCACTCAGGACAATGTCCTATAGGACTATTAATCTGGCTTCTTACCCCATTGCAGCACATTGACCATTATTCAACTTAGCAATGAGGCTCTCCACATCCTGCACAAAGCGGACCCTTGCCTACTGGTCCTACGTCACCTCTCTGTGATCTTTGATACCATTGACCGTGATGCCCTCCTGAGCATCCTTGCCACCTGTATGGACTTCATCAAACCAGTTCTATAATATTTTCCTCTTAACCCTCCCACAGAAACCAGCTCATCCACTTGGGCCTCAACAGCTTCCAGCATCCTGCAGAATGCCACAAGTCTCCATCCTGACCACAATCATATTCAACCTCATCATGGAACCACAGGAGGAACCCTTGCCAACAATCATATTAAGATGCATCAATATGCAGATAGCACGCAGCCATACCTAAAGATTGATTGCGGCAATTATATGTATTGACTCAAGTTCCGACTGTCCCTCATCCAACACTCAATGTCAAGCACCTACCTGAGGCTCAACCTGAGGCTCAACCCAACAAATACTAAAGTCATTCTCTTAGCAAACCCCACTTACCATGTCCAAGTTAAAAATTGGTTGATTTTAAATAAGCTTGATGTATTCAGGCCTCAACTCACACCCAGTGCAAAATCTGTTTGTTTTACCTTTCTCTGTAGCCTTTCATTGATATGATGATATGATATGATATGGCATTTGTAATGCGCCTATACACAAGTGTTTCAAGGTGCGACGAGGCGGGGGGAACAAGGGGAGACAGACAACGATCCTACTAGGCCAGGTGTCATTCAGATCACGCAAGTGCAAGGGTAGAGGGGAAGGGAAAGTGCAAGGGGGAAGTGGAGAGGGGAGAGTGCAGTACATGGTTAATAGCATGCAGGATAAATAACAAGGGCCAGCTAGTGGCAAGTGTGAGATAAGTGCAGACAAGTGCTGGGAAGGGGGGCTGTAGGGATACAGACACAGTCCCGTAGTGCAGGGGTTGCCAGGGAGGCATTGCAAGGGAGAGTGGCTGGGCCAAGGACCGAGAACGGTGAGTGGCCCAGTTGCAGATTCAGTGCTGTTTCAGAAGTTTAGCAGGGGAGAGGGGGAGAGAAAGCGGAGCAAAAGAGGAAGGTTTTGAGGTGCTTCCAGAACCGGAGATGGTTAAAACACACAAACAGGATATCAGCTCTCTCTGCTCCACAAAGTCTAGCTCTTCATCAACAAGTTTCCGAATTTTCATCCAAGCTCAGCTCATCCCCCACCATTGGCCCTATTCGCAGGATTGTCAGATGCCACTTGCGCCCCTCTGAAAGCCACCCAGCATGCTTCATCACAGAACTAAGAAAACCTGACCACATCACTCCCATGCCCATGGTGCTGCAATGGTTACCCCGTAAGCATGCATCATTTTCAAGACATCCTGCATCATAAACAAATCAGTCACAACGTTCCCCTTGGCGGCCTTGGCTCCATATGACCACCAGCCACAGAGCAAGACCTTCTCCCTCCAGTCTGCTCTAGCCTCTTACCTTCCCCGGCATGGCACCATTATCACTGTGGCTACACAGGACTCGATCTCCAAACCTGCTCCACATCACCTGGCTATTGGGCCTGCCTCACCCTGCACCCATTGGGCACTCTATGTCACCCATTCACATAACCTCTTGTGACTGGGGCGACTCAGCCCGGGCAAATCCAGCAAAGGGTGAACTCCCTAGCCTTTACTCCTAGCCTTTTTGACTCTTCGCCTATGAGACTTCTCCCCTGTCTGTCCTTGTCCCCATCCACTTCCCCTGATGATCTTGCACTGGACTTGTGCACCTTTCCGCAGCTCCACCATCGGCCGGCCTATTTCATGAGTGTCATGATATAGGCCTTGAAACAGCCACAAATGTGTGTATAGGCCCTATACAAATAAACTATCAATATTAATATCAATATCACCCTGAGCCATGGTGGTGGAGCTGTCCTCGACTGAGGGCCTCATTACATCTCGGAGCATCGGCTCCTCTTCAAAGATGGCAAACGCGACGTCCACATTGATGCAACGGCGTGTCTCAGCCCCACTTCCCGTCTGAAAACTCTCTGATTGGCTGCCTCATGAATATTCCCAGCTATTGGTGGGGACCTGGCATTCTAAGCCGGCCCCCGTGAAGGATCTGGAAAGGACATCTCCCCTGTCTGGCCCTGTCCAGGCCTGACTGCCGTGGCTGCTATTCTTAGCTTCCTTCATCTTTTCCTGCCCAGCTCCTGGTCCGGGCTGAGTTTGTCTACTGTTGTTTCCTGTTTCTTTGCCACTCTGCTTGCCTCACAGTATCATCTGCATGGGTAAGCCTACCTTTATGCACCCACTTCTGCTCACTATTAATTTACCGGTGACCGATGTAACTCCTGCCGGTGTATTTTCTTTCCTGAATCTGGCTGCTGCCCTCCTGCCCACCTTTTCTCTCCAAGCCCGTCAGAACCGCATTGTTCATCAACTTTGCATGCAACTCCATGGTTCTGCGTCCGATCCCTACCTGGCAGCCCTGTGCCGCATGCCTTTCCAGAGGGCAATTTACACCTTTTACTAACTTCAGCCATGTTCTGCTCATCTCCCTCCCTTCGTTCCATTCCTTTAGCGTGGGTTCTTCCGACCCTCCTTCGCGCCCTAGCCTTGACTCACCAACCTGTCAGTCAGCCTACGTCAGCCTGCATACCAGCCCCTTCCCCACGAGATGTTGCTTTCCCCAACGGTTCGCTCCTGATGATTCCGGTACAAATACCTTTAACATTTAACATTGCCATTTTTGCCCTGCTGTACTTGTCTTCAACTGCCTGTACCAACGGATTGACACTTAGCCTGCGTGGTACTACTATAACCTGCATATTGCTGTATGCCCTCACGACTAGGGTACAAGACGTTCCCATAACATGCGCTCTTCCTAATGTTGCATTTGGCCGAATTGTACCTGCATTTCGGTGTAGCCCACTTAGCATGAGGAGAGGCTGTCCCATTTTTTGTGCATTTCGCCTAATGTTGCATTCTACCTGTCGTGTACCTGCTGATTTGATGTTGCCACCCTTTTCATGACGAGTGGCCTTCCCAATCTGTGCCCCCTCTCCAACATCTGTTTCCTCTTCTTCCTGCCTTGCGCTGTGTATGCACCTGTCCACTTTCACTTTTATACCCTTTTCCTCCCTCCTGCCTGAGCATTACTCCCCTACCTACACTTCCCCTCCACCCCCTGGCCTCCATTTTTCTGTTACTGCACTTGCATGCTCCAAATTGTCTCTAGACCTAGTAGGAATGCTATTTTCTGTCTCCTTCCCTGTCCATCCCCCTCCTCCCCTTCTCCCCTCTTTTTCTGCTACTGCACTTGCACGATCTGACTGTCTCAAAAGCTAGTAGGAACGTTATAGTTTTTGTTTCATTTCCTGTATCGCCCCCTCCCTTGACTTGATGCACCTTGAAACACCATTTGGCTGTATAGGCGTATTACAAATGCCCAATAAATAAATAAATAAAATTGCTGTGACCTCACACTTGTCTACTAATAGCCACTATTGATTCGAACATCCCCTTTACAATGCAATGCCATTGCTGCCTCTTCATTTCCCTGTCACTGCTCTCCTCACTCTCCCCTGCCCTTAACTGTCTCAACTTCAACCCCATCCATCCCTTTCACTCAACACTACCTCTTATCTCACGTCACTTCTCTCCCTTTCCACAAAATCTACACCAACCGTAGTTTTCAGAATACTTCCTCTTCTGGCACCTACCCTCACTGGCTCTCTGTTCCCTAAACTCAATGTTGTCAAGGTTCTACATCTCACTCCCTTTCTATTGCTGTTTGGAACGTGCAGTCTGTCTGTAATAAAATAAAACTTTACCGCTGACTTTCTCACTTTCATTCTCTTGACCTAATTACGCTCACTGAAACCTAGATCTCTCCTTCCGACTCTGCCAGCCTTGCTGCCCTCCTTGACCCTGCCTATGCCCTCACCCGCTCTCTCTGTCTCACTGGTAGGGGTGGTGACGTAGGACTATTTTCATTGACCAAACTTCGTATGTCACCTACTCTTCTATCTCCCACCAATTCTCCATCTTTCAAATACACTTTATCCACTCTCACCACCCCTATAACATTCACATTATCCTCAATATCGGCCACCTGGTCCTGTAGGTCAATTCTTCAACCACCTCAACAAATTGACTCCCTCCCTCCCAATCATCACCTCAATGTCACCAGTGACTTTACCCTCCATCTCTGCTGCTCTGTCTACCGATCCTAGCACTCTTCTCCTTAATCACTCACTCTCTTCGATCCACTCTCTCCCCACACATGTTAATGCTAACCCTCTTGGCCTTATTCCCATCTCCTCTCTCTGCCACTAATATCTTCACTGTTCCTTCTACCTCTCATCATTCTTTCATATTTGCCTCAATATCCACTGCTACCTCTTCCTCACTCTCTTCATCTACTACTACTATTACTAAACGCACAAGTGTCCCTCCCCCAAACTCCCTGACTGCTTGCCTGACCTACACCACTCTCTCTCCTCCTATGCCGATCTCCCCTTTCCATCCACTGAGGAAGCGCTCACAAACTTCAACATGGCTCTATATGCTCCCTTCTCCTTGCACTTCCCTCTCACTACATTCTCTGCTAAAACATCAGCGCCATGGCCCTGCATTACACCTCACATTGGTTCACTGAAAATATGGACATAATTTTAGGGGGGACAGCCATTAATTTGGCTGGGACACCTGTTCATCAGATGTCATGTCCCCCCAACATTTTCAGCAAAGTTACTCCACTGACTGAAATCTATGATGTGATCAAAGCTTTGCACTTCGCAAAGGTCTCGACTGTCCTCTGACCTTAAACTCTACTTCACTGATCTTCAAATCTACCCCTCTGCTCTTGAATCTGATAAACATCTCTTCTATCTCTCTCTCAATTCCTCTTAACCCTCCCAACCTAAGTGCCTCCAAAAATGTCTTAACTTAATTCTTTCACCTCCCACCACATCCTCCATCTCCTCAACTCTTTCAGCAAATGATCTTGCTCTTTACTTTGATTCAGACATTTCTACCTTTTGCAGCACCCTCAGCACGTATCTTCTCCTCACAACTCTCTGCCACTGTACCCTCCTCTCCAGCCACTTTGTCAGCCTTTGCCCCACTAACCCTTCAAGGATTACGGCCCTACTCCTCCGGGCCAACCCTTCTTGTCCCCCCAGCGGCCCACTCTCTCACACATTATAAGGCTCATTGCGCCCAGTGTCGCACCACTTCTTTCTTTCCTCTTCAACTCCTCCCTTGACAATGCCACTTTTTTGTTATCTTTAAGTCAGCTACTGTCATCCCTCTCCTCAAGAAATCTGGTCTAGGTCCCAAATGCCCTGCCAACTTTCGCCCTATTTCACTCCTACCACACTATTCTAAAATCCTTGAGCGAGTGCTATTCAACCCTATCATGGAGTTCCATGATGCTTACAACCTCCGAGGCACTTTTCAATCTGGCTTCCGACCTCTGCATTCCACTGAAACAGCTCTCCTCGATGTCAGTAATTTCATCTTCACCACTTGTTATGTCAACCACTCATTCATTCTTATTCTTCTTGACCTCTCTACTGCCTTTGATACTGTTGACCACTCTGACCTTCTCTCAGCATTATCACTTCTGGGCATCATAAACAAGGCTCTCACTTGGTTTGATTCGTAACTTGCCCCCACACATGTTCAGGTGTCCTGGAACAACCTTATCTCACAACTTACCCCCCTTATTGTCAGTGTTCCCCAAGATCCATCATCTTCTTCCTTTCAATACTGGCAAACATCCTATCTACTCCTTAGTGCCTTCTAGAACTGATTACTGTGCCATTCTCCTATTTGGCCTCTGAACTGTGCTTTTTCTCCCCTAGATAAAGTACTCAACTTCGCAGTCTTCACACTTTTCAACTTTCCTCACTTTACCTATACCTCCTTTTCATGTCACCAGATTGGCTGGTTATCCATGAAACAAAGGGCTAAACTTCTCCTCATCTTCAAAACTATTCCCGGATTTACCCCACCCTACCTATCTGCACTCTTCCCTATTCCCCACTTGTTACGATTATTCTCAGCTCACCTTCTGGACAGCTCTCGCCCCCCTGCATTTCCTCTCGTTTCCACTCTCTCCCTCTCCTCGCTCCACCTATGTGGAAGGATCTTCCTCTACCTCTCTTTAGTACTACATCTCTATCACTATTTAAATACAACCTCCACCTTTCTGAAGAATCAGTTTACTAGCAATTCACACCTGGCAAACTGTAAAACCTATTGAAGGGAGGGATTGGCTAAGGGAACATATATACCTATAGTATGTATAAGCCTTAATCCCATCATTGGCTGCCCCTTATTTGTTAGGCATGCCTCTAACCACCTCTAAATACGTATAATACTGATTATAGCAGAGCAATGGCAGTGGTTTGGTCTTTGCAACATTGTATAGCATGTTGCTACATAGACCCTCTGATTGGTTGGCATGTTTTCTCAACCTTGGACCTTCAACTCGTTAGCAGCATGCAAGCAAATTGGACCCCGTGTGCCAAGAGTAATGTCAGACTACTCCCCACTTTCCCAATTAGTCCATCATTTCTCATCGGTCCAGCCCCAGCCCAAGGCTTCTCCTTTGTAGTTGACCTTGCAGCCTGTTCTCTATTCTGGGACTTTTAATGAAGTGTAGGTACACCATTATCTTCATTTGGAGTTTATTGAATAGCCCTTGTTTTCGACTTCTGAATCACTTGCGAGGACACCATGAATGTGTCAATTTCAACAGTCTACTGCTTTTTGATTCAAATGTGCTGAGTGTCATTGCACTTCTCGGCCTCTGGAGACTTGCTCACTCCGCCTTGTGTAGGCCTTTTGCATCTTTAACTGTCCAGTAGTTGGCTCCTGCTAATGTTTTCATCTTTACTTAATCTAACAGAAATATGTCTTACATACATGGCTTATCCCTTTGACTCCCTGCATGCCTTCCTTGAAGTAGAATCCTTGATCCCAGGCCATGGACTCCTCTTTATTCCTCACACAGAGCTTTTCTTCCAGATTCTCCTGTCTCTGCAGCCCTGCTCTGTCTCACAGGTAGCTTGATTGGTTTTAATATGAGTACGGCGTCCATCTTTCCATCATGGCCATCCCAGCCACATTATGTTTTCTTGTGCAGCAAGTTTCTATATGTTTCATCTACTTGTGTTTCTGCATATACACATTTATTAATCAGCTGGTTACTATGTCTTCTTTGCATATATGATTTCTTCATATTGTGGGGTGAAATTGCCCCTACATGCCATAAATAAAAGGCCAGAAACAGTGGGGGACATGCCCCTAAGTAAAAGGCCTGCGCTGAAATAAAGCGGGACAAGAGGCTTATGGAAGCAAGGCGAAAAGGAGTGAAATTGGGCCTCACAACATCAAGACATTTAAGGATGCCAACTGCCTGGCATAAGGGACATGTGGCAAGGTTTGCCAAATTATTGTTGAGCTGAAGTAACATTCTCAGAAACAGCAGTGCCCAGAATATTAAATGAAAATGCAGAGATTGTGTTCAAGACTTTGCAGCAAAATTAGCATTTTTACTGTGAAAGAAACAAATGCATCAATATTCGTTTTTCCCTTTAAACTAAAGTAATGTTCATCAAAGTGTCCGCAAGACTTTCAAAATATGAACTTGGGTTCTGTCATACTGGGATGCTGAACTGGGTTTAAACTGCTGCAATAAAATGAAGGCCTTTCACGGCTGAAATTAACCAAAATGACATTTTGATTTTGCCTCCAAAGTGACAAGCTGCAAAGCCAGATTGCACTAAACCCTTTTAAAATGTAATTATTATGCCCTCCTTTAACCCCTGGATGCAGGGAACAACTTTGCAGTGACACTTCTACATGTTAAAATTGTGTGCATTTCAAGAGTTCATTTTAATGTGAAATGTGAGTTAAAAGGCAATTTTAGCTAAAGTTGGGGAAGGCCATATGTTTTTCTTTGCTTGTGATTTCTTCAAATGTGAAACTGAACTCCTTCCTTGGTTGTCCGGGAAACATAGAGCGGCCTGTAACTTAAATATACAAAGAATCGGAGGCTTAGAGATCGAATTCACGCTGTGGGCAAGATAAGGGCTTGTCTGCTCTCCAGCTTTTATGACCAGGTCATACAGGCTGCAATAAAACATGCATTAGCCCTTGGAATGTGCAAGCTAATCTCAACACAGAACCCCTCTTGATGTCACATCCAGGAACAAAGAATTTGCAAGGGTCGGGCCAGATCCAAGGAGTGGTTTTGGCTGTCCATTGTGTAAAATGGGAGAAATGGTTTTCATCATGTAAAATCAATATTTCCCCCCCCACACTAGTCATTGGGGGTTTTCTGGAAAGGTGTCTGCTAACCCCTTCTGGGCATCCCAAAACTATTTTTGTGGGACCGACATGCAAAATATAATTCATATGCCGCCCACCAGGGGCCATAGTTTTCACTGATATAATTCTGGAGTAAATGAGGAAATCTTTAGCTCCACACAGGAATGTCCTACAGAAACCTGATGCAACTTATGTGAGTAACAGCAAAATATAGGTTTAAAAAATGTATTCATACTTGTCAAAACATGGAGATTAAGGACACTTGTCATGCAGTGAAATGTCTATGTCCCCAAACCAGACCAAGGCCCTCTGTTGAAGGAAGATGATGAAGTGGTCTCCTCCCCTGGTGTCCCAAAGCACTCCCACATTTTCTGGACCTATCAGCACACAGATGGGAGTGGACTAGTGACACTCCACCAATCCTTTCCGCAGGAAATTTGACACATTAGTGATGTAATTTGCCCTATAAATAAGTAACCCCACCTCAGATCGTGTCTCTTGCCACTAACCCCCGAGGTGAGCTGCTGCCAAACTCTGGAGGAACAACCCAGCACTAGCAGTGAGGCCCAATCTTGCAGAGGAGCCAGGAGACTTAGCAGCTGACGTGGGTCCCCTTGAAGGAAAGAGGAAATCCTTGACTGGCCCCATTAGCTGTCCCAGCAGTGGTGCTCTGACGCTTCCTGGTGTCCAATCCAGACCTCTCCTGTAAGTAGAACTAAACCCCAAAAACCATACAGTGGGCCTCATCACGACTTGGGCGGTAGCGCCGGCGCTAGCGCCAGCACTATCTGCCCTACCGCCGAACTCCCCGGCGCTAATAGCGCCGGATCACGAGTTCGGCGGTAATGTTAATCCCCATTCCCCATTGAGCCCATTCGGGAATGCCCCATTCCCCATTGGGCTCAATGTGGAAATTTCGCGCTAATACCGCCAGCGGATTTCCCGCCGGCGGTATGGCGCGAATTTTCAGTGGATTTCCCCCCAGCTCAGAGCCGGGGCAAAATCCGCCTAAGTCCTGATTTGGCGGACCCTTAAATCCGGCGGTAATAGCGCTACTGCTGGATTTAAGGGTTACCGCCAAAGTCGTGATGAGGTCCAGTGTGTAGGACCGGTATTCTTGTAGCATTGCATTAGATCATTCCCCCTTTCAAAATCCCCATTTGCCTGGGTATTTCAGTCATTGCCCTATTGAAGAACCCCCATTTGCCTGTGTAAATCCTTAGCATATTTTTCTAAGCAAATTAATTAATTTCCCCATTGATTTAACGGTATTTGTATTGTTGGAATTCGAAACCAGCCATCTTTTCCCAATGTATTGTGAACTGGTATAGTCATAAAGTGTTGCCCAAAATAATCCCATTGTGATCTGAGAAACAAATTTGTCCCTGTGTTTCAATTGTGCTCTGCTAAACGAATTTCCATCTGCAGCTGTATTTTCCCATTGCATCTGTCATCCTAACCCAAAACCGATTTTCCTCTTCTATTCCGCTTTCCCTTTTGTGAGGTAAAAACGAATTCCCATTGAAATTGTGCTCAACATCCCCAAAGCCGATTTTCCAATTCTGTTCTTCTTTCCCCATTGTGAGGTAAAAACAAATTTCCATTTGCTTTTTCTTTCCCATTGCCCATATGTTAAATATCCTAAAACCTATTTTCCCCTTGTGTGCTGACTAGTATTCTATAAAAGCCCTGCCTGTCTTCTGAGTGTAAGCAGAACGAATTCCCTTCTTTTCAGTTATTTTCCATCACAATAGTGATAAATAATTTAAACCCCATTCTACCATGGTGATGTGCCAAACAAATGTTCCCCTTTCCTTTCTGTCTCCCATATTGTTTCTGTGGGCACCACACCAAAACTGATTTTTCCCTTGTATTCCTACTTCCTGCCCCTGCCTTCCATTCAAATGAATCAAGTGCAATTGATGTTAGGGGGGTGAGGGTTGCATGGGGAGTGCTTAGCCATTGTGCTATCGTTGTGAGTTGAATTGTAGTGTATCTTAACCTGGTCGCTTTACCGAAGCCATTGCGTTTTGTGTTGCCACAACATTGCTGGCAGTTGTAATTTGTTGGTTCTAATTTGACATTAAATAATAAATTAATAAATATCTTATTGATACACCCCGGCCTGGTTCCTATTCCATTGAGACATGGGGTGTTTGTGGAGGTTGGGTGCAAGACGGGTTGGAGATCTTCTCAAAAAGAATCCACATTCAGTGTAGGGGAAGGAGATCCCTGGCTTGCATGTGCCATGTAATAAACTACGACAGTATTTGATTACATGTTTCTCTTGTTGCTTCAGTCACGTCTTTATTCTTAAGTATTTGTACATCGTTTCAGTGCGTCTTTATGTCTTCCCTTCATGGCATCACTCAGCCCTCGTCAGATTTCACGTATAGCTCTATGATGTCTAATTTTGTGTGCTGACATCCTTCCACCCTTTCAGTACAAGGGTACCTTCAATAGGGGTGAATGATTGCATATCGTCTCTCATACACTTGATGTGGAATTGGAATAATACCTGGTGTCCCACATAGGGCTCTTCTGCTGTTCCAGTATGACAAAGGTGAGGCGGCGGGAACTAGGGATGACGTATCCACCTGCTCCTCTACACTGTTATATATACAATTGTTCTGTACGCATTTTAGCACCCAAAATGTGTTGTCTTCTTCTTCCAAATATATAAAGAAAAACCAAAACCCCACTCTACCTCTCTGGGAATCTTGTCATCTTCAAAGGCTAATGGCCCCATCAGAAGCCATGTGAACTTATCCCCTCAGAAAGCAGAAATGCATAACAGCCGCTAAATCAATAAGGGCTGCATTATGTATTCTCAATACACATAGAACAATGTTGTTAGAAAATATCATTTTTAATATATTAATCTCTAATTCAGCACAGGTAATACAAAAATAGTTACAACAACATATACACATAACACAGTCATATACATGTTAAAAACATTCCACCTCGCAATGTAGAAACATTTACGCCGACAATTAAATCAGCATAGCACCAAAAAGGCAACTTAATTGATTTCATTTCCCATTGTGTGTTACAGCCCAACTTATATAAGTTTCTGTCCTCTGTGTTCTCAATAACCGGACATTCATCAGGGGCAGAGGTAATCCCGTGCTTCAGGTAGATTCTTCCTATTCGACCAACAACTTGCTATTTCATGGGATGTGAACTGACGATGGACGTGGCCGCCGGCCCCTGTTCTCTAACTTCTATACGTGACTGCCTACTAGGAGCGGATCCACCTAATTAGCGAGAGGTTCACATCTGTGAAGAGGAAGAGGCCGTATTCAGATGGTACTCCGATTAAAACATATATTTGTTGGCTCACAAGAACCTTAGATAGACACTTGGAGGTCTAGAGTAATTGGAAAGGATCCACGGGTGGTGACAATTATTGAGACTTGGTTGGATCTAGGTAAATTTCAGCTTCCACATCCCATGAAATAGCAAGTTGTTGGTCGAATAGGAAGAATCTACCTGAAGCACGGGATTACCTCTGCCCCTGATGAATGTCCGGTTATTGAGAACACAGAGGACAGAAACTTATATAAGTTGGGCTGTAACACACAATGGGAAATGAAATCAATTAAGTTGCCTTTTTGGTGCTATGCTGATTTAATTGTCGGCGTAAATGTTTCTACATTGCGAGGTGGAATGTTTTTAACATGTATATGACTGTGTTATGTGTATATGTTGTTGTAACTATTTTTGTATTACCTGTGCTGAATTAGAGATTAATATATTAAAAATGATATTTTCTAACAACATTGTTCTATGTGTATTGAGAATACATAATGCAGCCCTTATTGATTTAGCGGCTGTTATGCATTTCTGCTTTCTGAGGGGATAAGTTCACTGTTTTATATAGTTTGTTGTACATTCCTTCCTTTTGTTGAAATATATGTTATATATCCTCACTTAGTAGGAGGGATCATCACCAGAGTGTGGGGTTACCCTTGTAGATGAGTACCCATCAGAAGCCACAACATCACCATACTAGAAACATAACTGCAAAAGGGACACAGCTGCGCAACAGTACCTCTCCTGCTACGCAACTTGTCACTTGCTACGCAACTTGTCACTGGAACAGGTTACCAATGCAGATTACACGGGCCATCTAAATCCTACATTTCAGTAACCCCGAACACCCACCTCTTCAAAAAACACCTTGGCCCCCAACGCTGATCACTTCCCTCAACCCTGCCTCTCTCTCTCTGCAGCTCTTCTCCCCCTCAAGATCCCCCTACACATCCTGCCTCTTTTTTACCGACGAACCTCATCTGAAAACCCAGCATACATCCACTATGTACAGCGCTCATTTGCTTCCCGGCCAGGTTTGCACTTTAAAAATCCCATAATACATACATACATACCCACATTCGTACACACCTACATACAAACGTTCTCTTTTTGAGCAAAATATCATTTTGTCACTTATTTGCAAACGTCCAATCCATTTATGGTTGGTGCTTTGCAGCTTTACGAATCAATGCATTAAAACGAGTTTGATTTCACAATCACGGATAACCAGAGTGCGGATGGTTTTCAAATTTGTGTTTTTTCGTCGGAAGATTGGCTCAGCGCGTAGTGCGGGAGCCCGCTGCTGAACAAAAGGCAAAACATGCCCACCACCATCAAAATGGAAAAGAGACTAGGTCCCTTTGTGGAAGACGCCAGCCATAATAAACAATGGATGCTGTCATCTGAAAAGCGACCGAGTCCTTTTCTATTTCATACCACAGGTGCAGAAGCCGATTGCACAATCGTGCACAGGAAAGGCAGATTGTGAATGGTCAATCTGTCTTTCCCGGGTGCGAATGAAAATTTAAAGCAGTGGTCGAAGGGGCTATTCAGCAATTATACTCCCAGTTGGAAGAGATGTACATTGCGCTACTCACACAGATCTACTTCATATTCTCTATATGGCATTGACAGCAGCTAGCCATTTCCAAACAGACTAAACTATGGCTTGCTCTTTTCCTTTACAGTTTGAACCCTTGCTGTACCCAACACGGTTGCACATCCATCTTCTTGGAGGTGTGTGGTTCATGCAAATATCTGACTGCAAACACATTGCTCTGACACCCATGCTTCACACCAGCACATCTCTGCACACCTCAATAGTACCTTTGTGCTGCTACAGACGGTCCAACCACACCCGCTCATAACTAAGTATGCTCAATGATACCCACATTTGTGTACAGACCCACACACACACCTTCGAGATAAACTAATTCAATGCTTCTGCTAGGCTCACACTCATGCGCATGTAGGGCACATGGCACTGGATTGTGAAATTGCATTAATGAGGGTTCAGTACACTGAGTATCATGTGAGCCACCAGGGCTTGTTGTTGCAACCGGTTTGGCATTTCTTCACTGGAGCCCCACTAGCCTGGGCCCTGTACACCACTCACATAAGCAACTGGATACAGGGAGCTCTGCAACCATCTTTTATTTCCCTCTCCAGGTTCCTGTTCCCAGGCTCTACTAGCCCCTCCTCTTCCTCCCTCCTCCTCTTGTCCTTGTCGTCCCTTAAGGAGGTTCTCTTCTTAAGGTGGGCTGGCCACGTTTCATGTCAAGACACCCCCCTTGCTTATAATCTTTGTATGGGTTGAACTTTCTTCTCCTGCATTCTGGAGGCTATTGTGCTATTCACCTTGGTCTTGTTCCCTTTCTCTGTTTTTCCTCCCTGCAATCACACCGGGACCTGTGTGCCATTCTAGCAAAGCTGCCCAGGGTGAGATCTTCCTCCCACAGCATTCATGCTTGTGGTCCACTCTGTCGTGTCTCCTCAGTATAGGATCTCTAATGGAAAGAATTTCAGAATACATAGACAACCATCTACAACCTCTGGCAGCCGGACTATCTTCATACATCAAAGACACTAAACACATTATACAACAACTGGAAACAATACAATGGGAACTTAATTTTTGGTTAGTAACCCTAGATGTTGCAGCCCTTTACATCAGCATTCTTCATGAAAAGGAACTCCAAACCACCAACTTTTTCTTAAGAACAAGATATGTATCATTCTATGAACAAAACTTGATGATCATAGAAATGCTAAACTTTACACTATACAACAATATCTTCTGTTTCAATCAACAACTCTACAAACAGATCCAAGGCACAGCCATGGGGCAAAGTTTGCACCAATGTATGCCAACCTCTACATGGGGCATTATGAGGTGGAGCACGCATGGCGACACATGGCGACACCCATCTTTCGCAAGACACAATAATGTAGCTTACTGGGGAAGGTATATAGATGATATTCTTATGATATGGAATGGAACTGAAGACCAACTAATGGAATAGTATCATCATCTCAATACCAACACATACAATTTGCAATTTACTATACAATACAGCAAAACTGCAATAGACTTCTTGGATCTCCGTCTATACATTTTGAACAATACAGTTCATAACACACGTTTCATCAAACCTATGGCAGTAAACAGCATATTACATGCCTCCAGCAACCACCCTAAACATGTCATACAAAATATACCATATGGAGAACTACTTAGAGTTAAGCGAAATTGCACAACAGAGGAAGAGTTTGAAAGAAATGCATACAGCACTATTAAAAAATTCAAGCAACGAGGATACCAACAAAAACATGTAGAAAAATGCTATCAGAAAACCAAATTAAGAACCAGAGAAGACCTCCTTCGGGACAAACCAAAACTATCCCAAACAACCCAATGTTAAAAAGTATGATACACCAAAACGTATAGCAGCAACAGCAATGTAATCACAAAAATATTAAAGAAAAATTGGAACATACTCAAAGTAGATAGTGACTTTGAGCAACTTCTGGACCAACAACCAAGCATAACTTTTCGCAAAACAAAAAATCTTAAAGAAATGTTAAGCCCATCCCACTTCCATCAAGGACAAAAACAATATACTGCCCAATCAACGATGTAGTTACAACCTCCTACAGCAGGAAACTACAAATGCAGAAACTGCCTTGTATGCAAGTATTCAGACAATGCCCCGAAAAACATTACAATGCCAAAAGGCACAATCAAACCAATTAGAGAGCTGATAAATTGCAACAGCAAATATACTGTATATGGGATCGAATGTATCTGTAATAAGTACTACATAGGAAGCACCATAAGAACTCTAAAGACACGGATAGGCGAACACATCACATCCATATCCAACCAAGACCCAGATCACCTTTGGCATCACATTTCTACGAACACCACCATAAGAAACAAATACAGTACATTAGATTTTTTGCTATAGAAAAAGTAAAACCACCACGGAGAGGAGGACATCTAGAAAAAATACTAAGGAAAAAAGAAGCATATTGGATATGCCTTATTTATTGGACACCTGCCATTCCGGATTAAACACAGAGCAGGAAATGTATCACTTTCTTTAACAAACTCAAAGTACAAACAAGCATTGCAGTAATGATTCATTCCACTATATAAAGTATATCTCATTTTTATGTATAAGTGTATAGATAACAGCATACTATTCAATGTATACAGTATAACAATTGTTCCATCTATGTAATTTTTTTAATTGCATGCTCAAAACTATCTCCAAGCATAGCTAATATAATTAATTTGTTTAGGAAAATATTCAGCCTCAAACTAAATAAATAAACTTAAGAACTCCCATAATTGATTACAAAGTATCAAACAAACCAGACAACATCAAAATAAACTTCAAAGTAATAATTGAATCCCAAAGCAAAGAATTATGCCATTTAGATATAACAATATTTGCAATCCCAAGGCAAAATGGCATCCGCGTCAGATTGACGCGCAGCGTCATAGCGTCCGCATCAAAATGACACCTGATGTCATCGCGCAGATGCACATTTTCACGTCATTGTGCAAAATAAAATGTCAGAATTCCCAACAAAATGGACGGCAACCGCACCACGAGGAAAGCAAACAGCATCCTTCTACTAAAAGCAGGTAAATGGTGATCTTATTTATTTTAATTTAGATCAAAACCCACATCTTCTTGAATGCAATGATGCTAGAATTATATTCAACCCATAAAGAAACTAAGAATATAAATATCCTCTCCCTATAGGAGGAAAATTATCACCCATAACTGTATACCATGGTGATGTCTTTAAGTGCTATAGAAGCAACCTAAGCAGACTAAAAGCTCAACTAATGAATCTCTACAACCAAACAGGAAAAAGAGCATACTTTTCAATGTGAAGGCTCTCTTCAGAATTTAATGATATCACCAACATCAAATGTCAAATATTAAGGTCAAAATCATCCTCTTCTTGTAGGAGGAAACCATTACAAATGCTGTCACATTACGTTGTTGCAAAGTAAAAAGGAAGCAAGAAATTACCAAGTACAAAATACAATTTGACTTAACAATAAGTATAAACAAGGCCCAATCACTATATCTCAAATAGTTTTTTGTGAAATATGAAAAGGCTAATTTATACAATGTCTGGTTTGCTTTTAGGAAATGTGTCTACTATAGTAATGCTTTATTAGCACCTCCTGATGAACCGTCAAATCTAAAGACGGGGAAACACGTGTCGAGGGGCTCAAACAGGAATTTGAATGAGGAATCCAAAAATAAACCCAGAATCTGTACACTATTGAATGAACATAATTTGATAGTCTAATAGAAAGGGGTTCAAATAGAAGACTTGAAAGTGGAATTTATAAGTAATAAAAACTTATAACACCACTAAATGAACTCAGCAGCTATGTGAACAATGACATCAATAACAAATATGTGCACTATTGAATGAATATAATTTGATAAATCAAACAGAGAAACAAAATACATGATGATGTAATAAATCTTGAATCAGATACGAGGAATGTCATTAAATGTAGATGATTTAATCTGACAAATTTTGAAAACAGCAATCTTGCTAAAACAAAATCGAAAGGCGCATTTATTTCGGATGTCAAAATTCCTTTTCTCCCTTTGTCCAAAGTCCTGGTCAGCCTCAGGAAAATGTGATTCTGACTCTGCAGCCATTTACTTTACAACTACTCTTTTGAAACAATCAAGCAACTCAAGGGAAGCGCCATTACCTGCTTAAAGGCTGAAAGAGTTATTTTTTAATCTCCTCGGTGCAGTCCTTGGTTAGCTCAGGGACGTTGACACCTTCTTCACCCTCTGTCACTTGCTCCTGTTACACATCCTTCTTCCCCATTAGTATTGTCCTCTCTGGCATCATTAGCTGCCTTTCAGCCTGGGCGCCCTTTCCTTCCACCCAGACAATGCTGGCCTTTGCTGCTGCTGATCCCCTTCTCTCTTCGTCCTTGGAGGGTAAAGTCTGAAAGCTGTTTTCCAGATCTTACTTCTGTCCATTCAAACTCTTAGCCCAGTACTCCCTCTCTTTGACATCCTGCTAAGCAGCCCTACTCTTCCGTTTCTCTTTTCCATTTCCCTTGTCCTTTGTTCTGGCGGCCGTGCCATTCAGTTGCCGCTGTTGTGGGCCATTTTTCTGAAGCCGGGAGATAGGTTTGTTTACCCCCCCTCAGTAGACGTACTGTGCAGTCGGCGAGTTCTAGTCATACTGAAGGTTGGTGTTATAGTATAGTCCCATGTTCTGATCATTGTGATAATCCAGGGATTCATCGTAGTCATAGATTAAGGTGTCAGGGACTGCCTTTTTGTCACCTGGAAGCATTGTGGCCGGAGAGGAGGCAGTCTTTGTAGCAGGACTTGTGCTGGTCATCTCGGTGGCTTCCAGGGTCTCTGCAGTGCTGGTACAGGCCTGAGGTGTGCTGCTTGGCTGGTTGTATAGTCGAGGCTTCTGGCGGCCCACTATCGCCGTAGTGGCTGTTGATGACCCTAGCCGGTCGATTTGCTAGCACCCCCTTTAGACCGATGATGTCGTTGATACACCTGCCCATGCTGCACATGGCCTTCTTGGTAACTGAAGTCTGCTCTTGTCTCTTGCTCCTGCTTGGGGAACCGCTGATCAGCGGCAGAAGTTGCGCTGGCTATAGTTGAGGCTGTGGCCCAGTCTCCCACCGGGAGGACCAGGTGTTTGCCTGCACTTTCCCCAGAGTCAGCTGTACTTATTTTGTCTGTTACCTCAAGCACTGGGTGTCCCCTCCTCCCCGCCTGCAGTCTTTGAGGGGCCTCCAGCGTTGAAGCATGCTGTCTCAATGCCAGTCCTCTATTCTGTTGTGGCTGCTTGTCCTTAGTACCTAGAGTGTTACCCCTGGCAGGGGGTGCATGTGGAGGAACTGCGGCCGTGATGTGTTCCACTGTTGTGTGGGGTGCTATGTTCCGAAGTGTGATGGTCTCATTGTGACATTCTGTTGACAGCATCGTTTTTGCACTCCAGAGGAGTGGTCTTGGTCACAGTCAGATTTAGATGCACCACCTCTACAGTCCGGCCTTCTCCCGAAGGTGTATAAGCGACACTTGTTGTCCAGCCCATCCTCCCCTTTTGGTTTTGGCTTGTTGTGGCGTATAGTGATGTGCTTCTCTTGACTCACAAGTTTATTCTGATGGCCTTCCATTCTTGACTTGATCCTTGTCTTGTTAGTCTTGCTGGCTTGATCATGGGGGGCTCTGTGGGTGACTGCTTCGTGCCCCGTCTCCGGTTGACTTTTCTGGGCAGGCCTGTGTGGGTTGACTTTTCTGGGCAGGCCTGTTTGTGTCCTTCTATATAGTGTTCCTGGCCTGTGCTCTTGTTTTTTAGGGGTGGCTTTCTTCGTTCGTTACACCCTCTTTGGTTTTATAATCCACCCTGGTGGCGTAGTGTGGTGGCCATGTGTTTTGTGCGCACTGCTCCTCTACCTGCAGCCGCATAGTCAGATCCCTGTGATGGGTGCATACTGCACGCATACCTCCACCTCCTACCGCTGGTGAGCGCGGTTTACCGTCAGCTGTGTGGTGCTACTCACCCTCCTGACTTGCTGGCCAATGCCGGGCGATGCTTCTCTGGGCCAGCTGCTACACTGTGTTGGGTCTTCCTGGCGGCCTTGGTCCGCTTCTCCTGACCAGATCATTTTCCTCTTTCACCAGATCTCCCGGGAGGGTAACTTGTCTTCCACAGCGGCTCTGCTTCCTGTCTGCTGTGTCCTGTAGGGTCCTGCAAACCCTTAGTGACACTCGACTCCCGCGTCCTGGTTCTGCATCCGGGCACAGGGCGGTGCCGTTTTACAGCCTAGGGCGTCTCTTTATTGTCTGTGGCAGGGGCTCCTGCCTCTTCCTATATTTGGTACCTCTTCAGGCCCTCGCCTTGGGCATTCTCTTCTATGGCTCCCTCCGTGGGCAGTCTCTCCTGTGGCCCCCTCCTTGGGCAGTCTCTCTCGTGGCCGTCCTGTTCACCTCCTCTGGCGTTCTTTTCACCTCAGGGTCATCAGGATCTCCCCCTCACACGCGGATCACATTTCTGCTTCTCTGTTGTCTATTGATCTTACTTCCAATCTCTTTGCTTCTTGCCATGCTGTTTGAGAGTGTGGGTGCACGCTTAATATCTTGCTCTGGTAGGTGTGTCATTTCCCAGCTACAGTCTCTCTGTGCTGTGCACTTTTGTATATTAGCACTTTACTTCTGCCATTCTTGTGTGCTCCGGCGTCATAATTTTAGTTTCCTCTGCGGGTCATATCCTTCTGCCGTACGTTTGTTTTCTGTTCTTTGGGTTATTTGTGCTCTCCTTTAACTTACTGTGTGCTCATTTGGTGTTGTATTCTTTAGTTTCTTCACCTTTCCTGTGTCTGTTGTGCTTCCTTGGTGCCTCTGTATCGAGTTTCGTTTTTTTTTTTCTTTGTTGTTATGATTTCTTTTCCTGGGTGGGTGCGAGCGAAGTAGTGGCCTTCTCCTGTATTCTACAGTTGGCCTGATGGGGAGCGCCTGCGAGCCTGTGCCCCGCTTCTGTGACTGCGCACTGGCGTACAGTTGACTTACCGCCAGGTGTGTCCCTCTTGCCTTTCTCTGTATGCTGTCCATGCCCCTTACGAGCACCGGTGGGGAGCCGGTGGAGCACCAGGCCACTCTGTTCACGTTGGGGAGTATCCCGATCCCTCGATGAGCCTCCGCTTCATGTGGCAAACCGCCGGCTGAATGTGCTGTGCTCTGGTCCTCTTCCCCCTCACGGCATGCACGACGCTCGTCTCACTCTTTCTTTGCGGGTGTCAGTATGTCAGATACCGTGGCCACAGGTACTCCACTCATGTATATGCGTGGACCTTTCCCTTCCTCGCCAGTTGTTGCAACCTGTTTGGCATCTCTTCACTGGAGCCCCACTAGCCTGGGGCCTGTGCACCACTCACATAAGCAACCGGAGACAGGGAGCTCTGCAACCATCTTTTATTTCCCTCTCCAGGTTTCTGTTCCCGGGCTCTACCAGCCCCTCCTCTTCCTCCCTCCTCCTCTTGTCCTTGGCTTCCCTCTTTTTCCCTTAAGGAGGCTCTCTCCTTAAGGTGGGCTTGCCACGTTTCATGTCACAATACTTGTTAGGATGTGTTCTTTTAATGATTATGTACTGCACCCCAATTAGGCCTACATCGGGGATTATATCTTTAGCTGTATAGTGTGAAGATTTCAGAAAAATTTGCCTTTGAGTCGTGTTGTCCTGTTCGTGGGACTGTGAGGCGGGTTGTGGCTGGCGTGTGGAGAACGGCACAAACATAACTAAGCCGGCCTCTTGGATGCACGCCGGAGAGTCTGCGGCTGCTGATCTCACTTCAGAAATGTCATCATTCAAAGTTTGAGGCGCGACAGGAAATCTTGCATGCATCAGGTCAGTTAGGGTCCATGTTTCAAACATGGCCCTGGCCCTAAATGCCTTCAGCAACCAGACTTCAGTGTTCAACAATGTACTCCAGGGATGGAAGTATTAGAAAGATTCCTTTTTAATAGTAAGACTCCATTTTGGTGTCTGCTGCGGTTGAAGTGAGCACTGACGGGCCAAGGCGTTCATTTTGGGTCCAGCATGACTCAGCTTAAGTGGAGGTCACTCCTCAGACCTGCTGTGCGCATGCCCGAACATGGCTGAACATGCTCCTTATGATAGAGAAGGGTTGGAAACGCAATAAACGCATGGACATAAACGCCATCAAGGGATTTATGAGTCAACTTGGGATGTTGTCTCAGGCTGGTCCCTCCGTTTCAGAGCCGGGGCATCGTACTGTGGCTGGGTGCACCCTAGATGCCCGGCACTGCTGGAACCTTAATGTTACGCACGGGCATAGACCTACAGACAGTGTGTTTTCATGGCTAGTGTGAAGAGTTATCTTTTGGAATGTCACAGCACTAGCTGGTAGTATTTAGGCGGAGGTTGTGCAATGGCTGTTTTCCATTTTTGGGCGAGAACATGTTCAGAATGTTTAGGTTCATGTATGTGCATGTACGTGTACCCCAGGGTACTTCTTGTGAATTGAAACGAACATGGTCCTCCCTGTTATTTCACAGAGGGGACAGGGTACAGGATTTTGCCCTTATCAGCTCTTTTCATGCCCTTTGACCTTTATATACACGAGTTGTTTTGGTCTGGTTCATAATGGTGCATTCGGTGTGCAACAGTGCGCGCACCTGTTCCATGGGCTGAGACGGGTACCCTTAAAGAAGGAGCGTAAGGACAAAGGAACTTCTGTGCACATATATATAACATTGAAGTGACAGACCAAGAATACATAAAAAGGAGTTTACTATATGAAACATATGCCCATATGTAGAAATCAACAGTTTGTTCTTCCCTTAGGATCTTTGGCTTTTGATCCATGCAAACACATTGACGTGCATATGGGTCTCGGGGGAATTACACACACGTGACAACTTGTTTACAGGATCTAGGACTTCTATCTCAGCCTACAGACGGCTTCTTCATTATAGAGAAAACTCAGCTGTGCATACTGACTTCTGAGGCAGAACTCATTGCCTCGTCGCGCCTTGAAACACTTGTGCATAGGCGCGTTATAAATGCCACATCATATCATATCATATCAGAACTGATGAAAGAGGGCAGGGGGGCAGGGAATTCTGCATCTAGATCCATGTACAGGTCTGACCGACTGGGCTTCAGAAAAATATTAGGGTTCTTCCCCATTCAGATGTCTGGGGGAGAACAAATCTGTGTCATCACTGCATCGCCCGTAACTGCACCGAAGAAAATGCTGATGTCAATTACGGCGCGGTGCAGTGATCAGATAGATCACATTTCCCCTGCAGTACTCCAACCCCCACCTCACGTAGCTTTACCGCGGCCCACTTCTGTGTGCGCCGCCAACTCCCTTGTACCCCTGCAGCGTAAGTTCCTCCCACTTTTATGAAGGGCAGTGCTTACCGTAATGGTGAGCGAGGGACAACCCCGCATCCCCCGCTCCACTTGGGTGCAGTAATGGGAGTCGGCATTCACTAAAATGCTGAAAGTGCAGTAAAAGCGCAGTCAGCATTTTAGAGGCGCAGTGATGTTACGATTCCGGGGAGAACTACAGCAGACAGGCTCTAGAAGAAGAGACAATTTAGGGGCAACTGTGTTAGCTCTTGCCAGGAGAGCTACAGCAGTGTAGCCTAGCAGAATATCACACAGGGCAATTCCTATATGTTAGTGTGTCATCATATGTCCAGTTATTGGTCACCTGACCCTTTTGAGCACCCAAATGTACCCAGAGGCTCGGACAGGACTAACCGCTGTCTTATATCACTCTCATGTGGTTCTCTGGTGTGGGTGAGGCCACGCCGCAGCTTTGCTAGTACCATTGAGTGGGGACTCCTCCACCTAGAAGGCCTTCTGTCTCAGGGTGATCATATTCCCTGACCTCTTCCCTCGGATGTATTGGAACTCTTCCTTATGTTTCTGTATTTTTTTGTATTTGTATTTTATTTATATAGCGCGCCAAGCCCTTAGGCATCTGGGCGCATTTCTTGTAGTTACATGAGAAGGTTAATATACAGTTGCATACAATAGTTACTTACAGGACATAAGGCGAGTATTTACAAAGTATGGCTACGAGGATAAGGTTGGCCAGTGTGCAGTAGGATTCGCAAGTAGTGGGGGTATCATTGGCACAGGTTTCTAGGATTCGTTCATTGTGAGCCATGTTTGTACATTATTTTTGAAAGTGTGCCGCCTACACTCCTAGTCTCCACTCCCCCTGTCAAATCGTATCTAGTTCAATGGCCTAGACTTGTGTGGCATGAGGAGCAAGGCCAACCCTTATTGCCCCAACCCGTTATTCCAGCCACGACTCAGCTGTTTCCAGAGCTGTTCGTGTAACTGATGAGGGGGCATTGTTCTTGTTTGATGTGAAAAAAATATGTAAGGCTTGTTTGAGTAATTTCAATTGTTATACAGATTTCTCATAAAAACAAGTTGCATTCTGTCAAATAATGACTACAGGTGATATACTTTATCACACAGGCTCTTCCGCAGGGTGTATAAGTCTTGATGGGAGTATGAGTTATCTGGCAGGCTCTGAGGTTGTCTCAGGCCACGCTACTATCTTTGGAGTGTTTACACTCAGCTGTTACTTTGCGTGCAGATTATTGTTGTGTGTCAAAAGAGAAAACATTCACCTCTGTTTGTGGGTACGGAATGTATATAGCGCAGAACTAGCTACCAAGCCCGGCACACTGTCCAAAACGATGAGGCTACTGAGAACAGCAAGGAGAGATAGGGTAGAGGAAGCCAATTAAGATGGTTCATCCAAAGGGGCCAAATTGACATATATGTTGATCTCCAGAGATCCTTGTGGTACCAGTGCACATATGTATGACTTCTTTTATACTCACACAGTCGATGAAATGAGTACCTTTTACGCTCTCGTTTTCATGGGCTGAAAAAAGGTGTGTGTGGTGCGGTGAGGGGGGAGGAAGATCGCAGCATCGGTACTATCTTGAATAAGATACAATGCACGGAGCTTGAACAACACTTGTAAATGGCTCCATGCAAGGAATCTGAATGATTCACTGCCTGCATCTGTATCCTAATGATGGGCGAGAGGGAGGGATCCCTGCAGACTCCGCCTGCTTTTCAGAACGTGCAATGTGTGGGGGGGGATTGCTACAGATTTGACCTGCTTTTCAGCACGTGCAATGTGGGAGGGGATTAAGGGATTCCTACAGACGCTGCCTGCTTTCTAGCAAGTGCAATGTGGGAGGGGATTAAGGGATTCCTACAGACGCTGCCTGCTTTCTAGCAAGTGCAATGTGGGAGGGTATTAAGGGATTCATAAAGACCCTGCCTGCTTTCTAGCAAGTGCAATGTGGGAGGAGATTAAGGGATTCCTACAGACGCTGCCCTCTTTCAAGCAATAATAATAATAATTTCACATTTATATAGCGCTGCAAAACCTCTGGTATCTATCTGAGCGCTGCTTATTATTACCCACGTGTGTGGTGCTCATTTATCGACCTCGGAAGGATGAAAGGCTGAGTTTGGCCCTGCTGGGATTCGAACCTGCGTTAGCAGACTCTGCATAGATGTCAAAGCGGGCGCTTTACTCGCTGTGCCACTTGACCAGCAAGTGCAATGTGGGAGGGAATTAAGGGATTCCTACAGACGCTGCCTGCTTTCTAGCACGTGCAATGTGGGAGGGGATTAAGGGATTCCTACAGACGGTGCCTGCTTTCTAGCATGTGCAATGTGGGAGGGGATTAAGGGATCCCTACCGACCCTGCCTACCTTTTTAGCCTGCATTAAGAGCAGGTGGAGTCCACAGGGATGGCCAGAAATGTTGGCCATCACAGTTCTTCATGGTGGCCAGAGGCGTTGCTGGGCGATGGTGGGACTGCAGGGGCTATAGTCCTGGATCTTTTGGTTCTAGGCCTGGATAGAAGCTTAGGGGCTTCAACCCAAAGGCTGGCTCGCCCCGAGTCCTGACAGTCAGTCCCGATAGTAGCGTAGCACCGGATCATTTCCAGACCTAGCAACACCCCTGGTGGTGGCCATCACAATTCTTCATAGTGGCCACTATTACAACTCTGCGCTGTGCATGCATTGCAGAGATTGGAGCAAAGCCACTGCATGATGAGGTGTTAGCCATAGAATCCTGGGGCGTGCCTGGTCCCTCTGCCTAACTCCATAGCACGTGGTGAACCACTGGAATCTCTCAGAAGCGACCTCCCCGGCATCGACAGCTGGGGTTGGGCCCTTCCAATGGATTTAACACCTTCACTTAGAGGAGGCTATTAGTTGGGTAGCAGCCACATCTGTGCCTAGTCATGGAAGCTTGAAAAAGAAATCATTGCAATTAAATATCTCCCCTAGTTTCCAGGCACTACTGCCCTAAGCCCACTTACAGACCATGCAGGCCCAGCTAACAGGGACATTCTGGCTACAACACTAGTTATGAAGGAGTCTGATTGGTATATAAACATTTCTCTAGCATTGGCCTTAGGGCAAAACAGGGAGCAGTAAAGTCCTCCTGCGAGCTATTTATATCTCCACTCTTAAAATTAGTATTATACAATCCTACAAGGACTGACTCAAGGTCAGTTATAATTTTTTCTCCACCTTCAAACTATGTTTCCTGCACTGGGGAGTCCTTAACTGATCTTCCATTTTGTAATCAAGGGAAATATCTGGAGAAGAGAACAAAGGAAGAGAGGGTGGGAATGGGAAGAATAGGGAAGCCAAAGTAGGAAGGGAAATATGGGATGTGAGAAATGAGGGGTGGGATGGTGAGGAAGGAGAGGACGGAACGCTGGGAGGGAGAGGAACTGTAGGAAGGGATTGAAAGGAACGGTAGAAAGTAGGGATGTAGAGGAAGGGGGATGAGGAAGTATGTGCTGGAGAGGAAGCAAGTGATAGAAAGGAAGGATGGAGAGGAAGGGTGTGAAGAAAGGAAGGATAGGGGAAGGAAAGGTTACGAGAAGGGAAGGGTAGAGGAGGGGAGGGGAGTAAGTAAGAAAGAAAGGGAGATGAATGGTAGGAATGGTTAGATGGAGAGGAATGGGAGGGAGGAAGTAAGGGCTGGAAAGGAAGGGAGAGGAATTGTAGGAGGGGTTAGATGGAGAGGAAGGGGAGGGAGGGATGAAGTATGTGCTGGAGAGGAAGGGAGTGATGGAAAGGAAGAATGGAAACGAAGGGATGGAGAAGAATGGTGGGAAGGGGGAGAGGGGCAGGAAATGTTAAGTTAAGGGAAGGGGAGAGAAGGGGAGGGGAAGGGAGTAAGTAAGACACGAAGGGAGAGGAATAGTAGGAAGGGGTGGATGGATAGGAACGATAGAAAGGAGGAATGGAGAGGAAGGTGGGCAGGGAGGGAGGACGTATGTGCTGGAGGGGAAGGGGGTGATGGAAAGGAAGGATCGAGGGGAAGGGATGGGGAAGAAGGGAGGGAGGATAGGGTAAGGAAAGGTTAAGGGAAGGGGAGAGGAGAGGAATAAGTAAGAAAGGGGGGGAGAGCAATGGTAGAAAGGGTTAGATGGAGAGGAAGGAGGGCGTTAGGGCTGGAAAGGAAGGGAGAGGAATGGTAGGAAGGGTTAGATGGAGAGGAAGGGGGCGTTAGGGCTGGAGAGTAAGGGACAGGATTGGTAGGAAGGGTTAGATGGAGAGGAAGAGGAGGGAGAGAGGAAGTATGTGCTGGAGAGGAAGGGATTGATGGAAAGGAAGGGATGGAGAAGAAGGGTGGGACGGAGGGGAGGATAGGCTCAGGAAAGGTTAAGGTGAGAGGAGGGGAGGGGGGAAGTAAGGGCTGGAAAGGATGGGAGAGGAATGGCAGGAAGGGTTAGATGGAGAGGAAGGGGAGGGAGGAAGTAAGGGCTGGGAGGAAGTGAGAGGAATGGTAGGAAGCGTTAGATGGAGAGGATGGGGAAGGAGGAAGTAAGGGCTGGAAAGGAACGGAGTGATGGAAAGGAAGGATAGGAAGGGAGGAATGGAGAGTAAGGGTGGGAAGGATAGTGGAAGGAAAGGTGAGGTAAGGTGTCCCTGGGATGGTGAATGCCTTACATTGAAACTCGATTCAAAATCTTCAGCAACCTCTGTTGAACACTTTTCAGTATGATTGCATAGTACAGCAACACCACGGACTGATCCGCACACTCTCTACCTCATTTATTTAATGAGTGTTTGGTTATGTGGCAAGTTGCAGTACAATCACTTCTAAAGCACAGGTAAAATGGGAGGGAATGTGAGGTGTGGGAGAAAAAGGGTAAAGGAAAAAGGAACAGGGAGACAGACATTGATTAGTATTCAAAAAGTAAAGACTGCAGATTCACAGACAGAAGACACAACAATAATAACAGCAGCATAGGAATCACTCATTGAGGAATAGAGCATTTCAGGGAGCCAGGGGGGTTTGCCGAAATGTCACTACTAAATACCACAAGGAAAGGAGAGGGACCAAAGGAGCAGATGGAGAGAGAATAAGAGCTAGTGATGGCAAGGTGGAGAGGTAAGGTATGCCTTAGAAGCAGGAGCAGGCATCAGATAGGACTAGTAGAGGTGCCAGAGCTCAGGGGGGGGAAGAGAGTCGAAATATCCTTAGGGGAAGCCAAAGGCTTGCGAGAGAAACCATGAATTAAGCCTGCCTTTTACTTTTCAGAAAGATGACCGGATAAGATGTCCAAGGGGTGTTTGTTTCAGTGTTTGGTGCCACAGAGTGACGGGGTACACACCCCATGCTTGTGAAGAAGACCAAGGATCCAGTGCGGCAGGTCTCAGGTTCCTGGGAGGGTTGTGTTTCATGGTGCAGGCGGCGGAGCAAGAAGGACCATTGTAGGCAAGCCTTCTGTGAACTACGCACACAGCTTTGAGCAGGATTATTTGCTCGATTGAAATTAAATGCAAGGTTTTTTTCAGTGTGGGGTGAATGGATAAAAGGTTCGGTGTCAAGATGAGCCTCGTAGCCGTGTTTTGTAAGAGCTGACGGGTGAGGTCTTCATTCCGGCTCATGTAGAGGCAGTTGCGATAGACGAGTCTGGAGTGAAGCGAATCTTGGACTCCTTCGATCTTCTGAGGTGTGTCCATGTACGGATGATCAGATCAGGCTGGAGGTGGGATTTTGAGAAACCCGGCCAAACTGAGGAATGCATGAGAATTTAGGGTCAAACAGGAAACCCAGATCCCTAGCAGAGGCGGTAGACGAATGAGGGAGACCTTAAAAAATAATCAATTCGAAAGAGAGTTTTGAGGAATGTAGATAATCTCGGTTTTAGCAGGATTTAGGAAGAGGTTATTGTCAATGGTCTAGTCTTTGAGTCAATTGAGATGGCCAGCGATTATGTTGGCTTTGGTGGGCGGGATGGTCAACAGGAAACGCGAGTCATTCGCATACACATAAAAGGATGGCGTGAAGAGCTGCATGCGAACAGCTAAGAATTTGATATAGACATCGAACAGCCATGGTGAGATGATGCAACCACAGGCAATTCTGCACATCCACTGAGAGACGGGGTTGGGGTGAAGCGACCAAATTTCAATTGGCATGTACATCAACGCAGGTATCTGATAGCAATGGCACACCTGAGAGTGGTTAACACAATCAAAGGAAGTGGAGTAGGTATGTTGCTGTGCAAAGTGGCTTTGTAACCCTCAAGTTTTCTTCTCTCTTCTACAAGGTATGTTTGCTTGAAAGCAAAAATGCTACTACCAGGGCTGACATCTGGGTCACATTTGTATGGCGCCTCAGAGACACGTTCCATTTTGCCACCTCTCTAAGGTTCAATGGAGCTGGATTTGATGTGGAAGGCAAGTCTGATGCCCCCTGAGGCTCCTTGCTGGTGGCATCAAAGGCAGCAACTTGCCTTGCAGTGGCACCGGCCCAGCATTCCGTTACCGAAGAACCCCTGACACTTTTGCCACCCGGGGCAAGATTATGTTCATGCAGCATCGGACTGGGAGAGAGAATAAGCAAAGCACCAAAAAAAGTGGCCCAAATCACTGTTTGAGTGGTGCATGAAAGATACATGTATGGGAAAATAGGTAGCAAATGGCGCCCATTTAAGCACATTGGATATTAAATTAATGAATACTGCCAACTGCATAGTTAACCAAGTCCTTAACCTGGTTCACATTGCCTCGAGAAACCAGCCCACGTTTTGCTGTTGGACTGGACCACCAGGTATTGCCATAAAGGTCAGTCTGAGCCTGTGGTCAGACCCTTCCTTCCCCCGGTAGATCCGGCTGCTCCAACGCAGAAGTCCCATATGCAATCAGCCAGGTGAAAAGGTGTGTAGCCAGAAGTCCTCATTCCTGGGTGTCTGCATCACTGGGAGAGAGAAGAACCCCTTGCCGGAATGTGTGAGGGCTCTGAATTCCTTTCACAGGCTTTCTGTGAAAGGTGATGAAAGCAGAGGTCAAAGTGGGCGGGAACTAAAGGGTATGAGTTCCCTTATTTTATTGGAACCAAAGTGCCGTTCTAGAACTGGGTGGTGGAGCAGAAAAGAGGGCGGGGTAGAGGGAAAATGGATCCACCACTTTTTTTTTATATGTGACTACTGGATGAAAGAGTAATGTAAATAATATATACTACTATAATAATGTATATATATCATGTATGTTTATTTATATATTTAGATACCTGTCCCGGTACAACTTTAAGGGATAGATATTGATTTTTTGTCAGCAGAGTTTCGCACTCATAAAAATAGGTACAACAAACACATGCGAGGATTTAAAACACACATTATTTTGCAATGGGTTGGCAAAAACGTTCAAATTATGCTCAGAAGGAAACTGGTCAGAAGTTGATTGTCTGTGAGAGAATTCTGACGGGACCCCTCCTAGCCTAAGTGAGCCCAGCGGAAGTCACTCACTCCAAGATGTCTCCCACATCAGGGGCTCTGCATCGCTCTCCTCACTCCCTGCACAGGCCACTAGGGGTCACCATAGAAGCAATACTTCATTCTCTCGTCCAATAGGCTAAGTTATTAAAACATTGTATTGTTTTGTTTTTCAGCAGCACCCCTGGCCTTAGTCAGCAGGTTCCCCTTGTTGCTCCCTCCCACCTCGCGAGGGAATGTGTTACTTCAACAACACTCCTACGCTCAGAAAGCAGGGGCCACTGCAAGAGGAGTATTCCCAACCCTGGCCACCAGGTGCCCCTGTACAAGATGACTCTGAATACTTCCATAGCCCCAGGGACAGGAATCCACGTAATACATCTATGGAATTGCCTGGCATAATTACATAGACACAAACCACAGGGGCACTGGGTTATTTCATTAATGCCCATAATCAAAGCCACTGATGGTATGGAAGCCAGTGGCCCTCACAGCGGTGAGCGGGTAAGGCGTTATTCTGCCCTTAGCTCCAAAGTAAACACTGTGATAGGAGAGGTGCTTGTATGGTGGATGGAGGGCCACGGGTAGCTCTGGCAAAGCATCAGCCCCAGCTAAATCCTGGATACCCTCGGAAGGTCCGGGTGTCAGAGAGCCATGCACAAGTGGTAGATGGCGAAGGCGTGTAGTGGGTCTTGGCATTGTGGTAGATGACTGCAGAGCAAGACGCTGGTTTCTGGAGAATTCTGAAAAATAAAATAGTGCAGGAGTTTGTTTATACACGCATCAGCATCACAATATTTTACTTGCAAATAAATGTACTGACGCTCAGTCTCCCAGCTCCTTCTTCCCCTCCACTCTCTGGCCAGACTCCCTGGGTCCTCTCCCCTCATCCACATGTGAGGCAAAAAAACTTGGGATCATCTTTGACTCCACTGTCTCTTTCTCTCCACACATCATGGGCCTTGCCGAGAAGTCCAATTTTCATCTGCATCTCCTCATGGGCATTCTATCTTTGCTCACCTTCCCCCAGAAGCTCAAGGTCTCCAGAGCCATTGCTCATTCTAGGCTGGACTACTGCAACAGCCTCTTCCTTAACCTGCCTGTTTCCTCCTTCCGCCCACTTTAACTAATCCAGAATAGGACTGCAAGACTTATCCTTGGCCTCAAGCCCAGGGACCGCATCTCTCCAACCCTAGAATCTCTCCACTCGCTCCTGATGACAGCAAGGATACAATTCAAGACCCTTTGCATCATTCACAAGGCTGTCTGGGGCCTGGGACCTCTTTACATCCATCTTTCCCTCCCTAAACACCTCCCTGCCAGGCTCCAACTCTGTGCAGCTTAACCGTTTCTCCAAGCAGAGAGTGGGAGGTAGATCTCTTTCCTTGGTGGACTCCTCCCTCTGAAACGGCCTTCCTCCCCCTTCAGAATTGAGCCGGATCTTCTAAAATTCCTGAAACTTCTCAAGACTTTCCTGTTCTCCTCTTCCTTCCCTCTCCCCTCCCTTGCTAACTCCCCAACTGCTGCTACGACTGGGGCCTGGTCACTTCAGAATCATACAGGGGCCAGACCACCCCCTACCAATCCCCCCAGCATCCTCTGCCAGCACTTGCCTCGGGCTCCCTTCCCCGGACTAGCCAGACTTGGTCCTCCCTGTCCACTGCACTCATCCTCCCTCCCCCCTTCCTCTGGCACTTGCCACCTTGGCCACCCAGCACTTGCCCGCCCCCACCCTTGGGGGTACCCCACTCCTGCACTTCTCCCTCTACCCCCTCCCACTTGCACTTACCACCCTGTTAATGTACTTGCACCGTTGGATTGTCACATGGCCAATATAACCATGTTTGTTGTTCTACTTTTTTGATTCCCATGTCTCCCCCCCACACCTTGTCTTGTGGCAGCCGAAACACCTGCCTATAGGTGCCATACAAATGTCCAATAAAATAAAAATAAATCTAGAAGATGCTATTAGGTTAAGCGTGAATCTCACAAGAAGGATGTCCTGATTGGCTAGGTAAATATCAACAACAGGTTCTTGCCAGGAAGTCCTAGGAATGCAGGCCATACTGCACTGAGTATAGAGGCTGGCTCCACCCTCAAATCTGGAAGACAATCATTGACTGACATTAAACCTGATCTTGATCCTTACCTCTGGAATCAAGGGTTCATTGGGCATATCGGCTGACCTCTCATCTGAAACCTCAGAGCCATTGATTCCCTGGGTATATCAACTGACCTCTCTATCGTATGTGGGCCAATGATTTAATGGCCATGAAGACTGGTCTGACTCCTCACATCTGGAAGCCATGTATTCAATGGACGCATAACGGGTCTGCTTAGCGCATGGAGGAGTCAAATAGGTAAAGGAATGTCTGCATTACATCTGAAAGTTAAGGCTTAATACATGGTCTACCTCCTTACCCTGGGAATGCACAGATTCAATGCAACATTCTACTCTTCCTTTGCAGATCTAGAAGTCAATAATTAATTTGCCCTAGGTCCAGACATATATCCTCACACCTAGAATCCAATGACCCAACGAGCATAAAGACCCCCATAAGAGACAATACATTAATTAGTACCAATACTGAACTTCCGCTCCGCCCCTAGAGACAATTCCTTAGAGTGAGGATAACTAATGATTTGCTATAGAGACTGAACTTCTCTCACCTGTAAGAGCTATGTGTCCAAAAACAATTCCAAAGATTGAACTGGCTTGAAGATGGAATTCCCCCATTAACACATAGTGGTGATATACATTGACTAAATGGGCACTCCTCTCTTAGACCTGGATGTCACCCCTCAAGAATTAAGCCAATAAAGAAATTAACTGAACCTCTAAATGCTAGCCAAAATGTATCTACTTCTTTTAGGGAGACTACAAGCAACCCCCACGGTGTGGACAGAACATGATCCCTCTGTGCCCCACTATAAGACTTGAATTTTACCTTTCGTTAGTTCATCCCGTTTGAGCTGTGATGACAGGATAGAGGGTGTTCGACTCCTGGACAGGGATCCCAGTAATGGTCGATTGGTTGCAGGCCTAGATGGGTTTTGGAATGGAGAAAAGCCCAGTGTAAGAATTAGAGAGGCACACAATTCCCTTATTGTTAAAGAGGTTAAAGTAATTGTGAGGAGAGTCGGTGCCATCTAAAGAGAAGATCTGTCGGTGACTAACTATACATACAGTAGATATTGTAATTAATAAATGTAACCGGAATCATTTTGAGAATGAATGGTAATAGTGAAAATCAAGTCATAAAAAGGAAATATGTAAGGTGCAAAAATGATAAAAGGGGCTCCTAGATGTGGGGCTCCGGCTGTGGTAACTACACAATATGCATCCAAAGCAGATGATTAGATGCCACTATGTAAAGATTTAAAACTCCAGAGTACTTCATTGAATCTAAAATAGCTTATCAGTGCACGGGAAAACAACAATTAGAATTTTACATTGGCAACAACATTGCGTGTTCTAGCATATTAGGTAGAACACATTTAGAAGAGTTAAATAGATTTCATATGTCAAGAAGGAAGGATTTATATATTGCAAAAACAAAAACAAGAATACAAATCTTTTCATTGTGCTTATAGTTTTAAAAGGAAAGGAGATGTAACAGTCCAAAAGGGCACATATCACCATAGGATGATAATGTTTCACATACTGAAGCCATAATAAAAGGAAGGAATAGAGCCAAAGGTTGAGTTAACCAAATAAAATAGAAAATGTCCAAGTCTCTCCAACCAAGAACGATTATCTAAGATTTTATCAATATTACTTCAAATAGATTTTGCTGATAAAACTAAGTTGTTGCATAATATAGTGAATAATGGGAGCCAAATGTGGGTGAAATGAGAAGTGCAAAAACATATTTTGACTGGTCAAGGTGCACCCATATTCGACACACTGGACTGAAGTAAGACACAGATTCAAAATTACAGATGCCATTTACTAGGCTTAGGTGGACTCCTCACTGAAAATTACAAATGTATTTATTGATTTATGCATTTTTGCAGCGCCCAGACTCAGATATATCACAGTGCTTGTACATAGTAGGTAAGTAGTGAAGATATTCTGAGGAGGTATACAGAAACAGGAGGTACAGGATAGTCATATTTGTCAAACAGCCAAGTCTTCAGGAGATTTCTAAAGGTGAGGTGACCTTCCGGCAGCATTCAACAGAGTGGATCGGCCAAGACTTGAAATTAGAATCCTAGGGACTAGCGCAGGGCTTGTTGTACCTCTTCAGGGGCTTGTATTAGAATTCGAGGATTAGGGTACATAGGAATAAAAAGGGTGATATGTCTGGCAGAATTGAAACACAATCAGTCTGAGGCAGAGGTGTGTTCTGGCCCCCTGCTGCTTCAATTTATATGTATCAGACATTAATCATCATTTGATTTCATCAGAATTCATCCGGCCTAAATTGGGTAAACTAAATATATCTTGGATTGCCTATGCAGATGATTTCTTGCCTTTTGATAACACCATGGTGGGGCTGCAGAGGCTGTTGGACTCTTTCTCAGCCTACGCAAGGGACAATGGCCCGCTTATTAACCCAATGAAGACTCAAATTCTTGCTCTATCCAGAGGCAAGAAATGTAGTTCATTATCTTGGTCCTTTGAGAATACAGACATTTGAAGTGCAACCAGTATCATCTATTTGGGCTCCCACATCACGGCCCAACCTGTTTATGGTAGTGCTCGACACATCCTAATCAAGAAGGCTTCCGGCTCAACAAACCAATTGATGAAGATCGACCGAAAATGCGGTTGAATCTCAATTAAGTCTGGCATTCCCTTTTATGCAGGGAGGTTTGCTCCTAGATCACTCTATGGATTGGAATTGTATGCAGGTGTGGCTACCAAGTGGTTGGAGGCGCTGAAAGCTTTGATATGGAGGCATGTCTTAAAAGTTCCAAATGCTGTCCCAATATCAGCAATTAGGTATGAGCTTGGATTGCTGTCTTTGAAAGCCAGAGTGCAATGGAGATTGATGTCATTGTTTAGTAAACTAATCTCTAAACTAGGTGATACGCTGTATGATGATATGAAAACATTTATGGAATGTAAGTATAGGCTGGGAGGCAGGACTCATTTCGTTGCTCACTTGAGAAGTGTGGGATCATTCTGTCCGAACTGATTCTGGACCAGGTTGTCTTGATCCAGAATCCGGACAGAGTAAAAAATTGCTATTTGGGATAGGTACTGGGTTAACACGGTTGAATGTTTTCACGATTATGCCTCAATGAAACACTTGACACACAAACATATAAAGAGAGGTTTCATCGTCCCTTTATTAAATCCGTTTCCTAACCACTATTACAGGAACATGTTGTTAAGATTTCATTGGAACCTCCTTTTGACAAAGGAAATCCTCCTGATTACTGCAGATGTTGCAATGTGTAGATTTTGTAAAAACAAAGACCAAGTGGAAACAGTGAAACATCTATTATTGCAATGCAGCGCATTGAATCAGCAGAGAATGGCCTACTTGGAGAGACCGTTCCCTTCAATGCAATGGTTGGATGAGGAAAACTTGTGAAGACACTGCTTAGACACTCAGAATGCCAATGATGTGCTGGCTGTGGCAGCATTTTTGAAAACTCTTTACTTGACTATTTGATTGCTTTATACTGTGACTTTTTATATTTTTAAGAAGTGGTGTGTTTAGACTAAAAGTTTTTAATAATTAAATGCAATGTTTTAAGAGCTTTATGAGCAGGATTGCGTAGTGTAATATCTTCTTTGCCAATTGGAGGTATTGAATTTTCTTTTGTTTTTATGTATGTATAATGTAAAAAATGGTTTTACAGTTCTGTATTTTCGTTTATCGTTTATTCTGTTTTGTAATTTTATCTTTAACCCTATACAAATAAAAAAGTTGATGTTTGATGGCTCATTTATGATGTGTGCAGGGAGTGAGTTCCACAGTGTTGGCGCAGTGATGAAGAAACTGAAACCCCTGCTAGTTTGAGTTTGAATCTATGAATTTGAAGAGAAAGGTTGGAAGAGTAGCGAAGGGAGCGTATAGAGTTCTTTGCAGGGATGCAGGGATTGAGGTATCAAGGAGCTCCATTATGAGCACAGCGGTGGGTAATCGCAACAGGTTTAAATTCTATCCTTGCTTTGATAGGTAGCCAGTCGGCCTTGCGTCTCGTGGCAGAGATATGATCGGATTGTTTAAGACCCACAGCTGCCCTTAAGGTCTTGCTTTGTAAAGGCTGAAGCTTGAATACACTCTTGGGAGAGGTTCTAGAGAATAGAACATTGCAATAGTCCAGTGTACTACAAATGATAGCTCGGGCAAGAGTCAGGCAGTTAGTTGGCGAGAGAAAGGTTCTGCTCAATGCAATACGTTTGGCAGTGTACGTGGTGGAGGAGGCCAGGGCATTCACATGTTTGGACATGTTAACTTCTGAGTCAATGTACACGCCATGGGTCTTAACATGCTTAGAGGCCTGGATGTTGGTGCCGTCGATGGGGAAGGAGGAGTAAGATGACTCGAGGGAGCGTAGGAACAAAGGAACAAAGGAACTGAAGACACTTTTGCATTAGCGTACCCGGCTTCCAAAGTTCAAGAGTTACATTATTCAGTGATATGAGGGGAGCTTTTACAAATGACACAGAGATGATAGTCCCTAAACAAAATCGCAGTTTATTGCACCATGAAACTTGAGGAATGAAAAACAAAGGAAATACTTGCCAAGGTGACTATATCCCCTTTTAGTCAGGTGTGTCGACTGCTATAAAAGTGTAACCCCATTGGAGTGGTACTCCACCCAGCTGGCTTTTTCATAAAATATAGGCACTTTCGGTACTTGCTTCCCCCAAATAAGTGCATGACACCCCAAAATGTATTAAGATGGAAACATCCACTAGATACCTAACAGACACCCAAAGACCACAGGATCTGTGATGATTGCTGTATGAACTATACAAGGTAAGTGTACCGAACAACATGCAGCCCAAAAATATATGCTTTCCAGTTTTCCAAAACAAATGAAGATGAGAACAAACATTTTTTATCTTTTCAAAATGTGTACACTAACATACTAAGAGGAGGTTGGGAATCATGCATCTTCTGTGCTGCTGTTCTGCTCCTTTCGATCTCCTGCCCAGCAGTATCAAGAACTTGATTTTAAAGGTCGCTAAAGATCTTCTCCCGCTTGCTAAAACTGTGAGGTCATGTTCCTCCCTTTTGTGCTTTTACATAATGTAAGCAGCCCCCAGTAAGGCCACCCACACTACTACTCAGCAGAACTGACTGGCAGAGAGAAGCACTTGCTAGCTCTCTTCACACCCACTGAATATCCGAAGACATGGCAGCATCGCTTAGACACCCTGGCAAAGGGCAGCTTGTCAAAGGGAATTGGCTTTTTGCAGGGCTTGCCCTGCACTCCACTCTACCAGGGCTTGCTGCTCAACTTTCTTGCACTCCAAATGTACATCCATGTGAGTACTGTGTTTGCTAAAGTAGGTCTCTCCTCAACTCCCTTTCATCCTGGGCATCCTCTTCATTCACTCTCAATATCTCTTCCCTTACCTCATGTCATCAGGATTCTGTGTTGTACCTGTTGCTCAGATGCTTCCACCTAGTTGCCTGACTACAATACTTGCCTTTCCTTCTCTGCTCACTCTCAGCATTTTTCATCTCACATTCCCCCTTACTTCTTCTTGATAGCTGCTTTGCAGTCCCTTCACCCCAGTTGTACTTCCATACTCTCCTGCGTTGCCATCTTCACTTCCACCAGGAAGATTCCTTTGTCTGCTCCCTCTAACTCACACTTCCTCCCGCCTTCATTTCTCACAGCTACCAATGCTATGTCTGCCCCATTACATAACCTCCTTCCACCTGCCTCTTTAATTTCACCTTCACCAGTTCCTACTATGGTCACACTAACACTACCAAAAGGCCTAATGGGTCCATTGGCACCCTAAATGCTCACTCTGCTAGCAAGCATTTGGTCAATATACATGACCTTTTAGAAGAACAATAAGTTTACCTCTGGTCTATATCAGAAACCTGGCTCTCTGACAACTACATTGCACCGGTGGACATCTTTCTTCATAAAAGGTAAAGAATTCAGGTCTGAATCGGGGAAAATAAAGTCGTGGTGGGGTCACCCTGATCTTTCCTTCTTTTCTCCCAACTACTATCCACCACACAATTCACACCTCTTCATTTGAATCCCTTGTTAATACATCTCTTCTTGACCCTAATATGAGCATGACTATTGCTTCCACATTTTGTTTTCTGGAAGACTGATCAGACATACTTCATTGTTAACCTTCAGCTACCGTCAGATGTGTTGTAGATCCTTGGCAGTTTTAATATCTGGTTAGGCTGTCCACAAAATAGAGAATGTCTGGCTTTCATGAATGCTTGTGATGCCTTGGCCTTGAATATGTACCCCTCAGGCCACACACATTCTGGTAGGCACACCCCAGATGCTATCATATCCTCCACCTTCCTTTTTCTAACCAACATCATAACCTCGCTTCTCCATTGGATGGACCGTCTGCTACTCCAATCCCAGCTTGCAAAAAATCAAGGAAAACATTTCAGATTAGCATCCTCGTATAGGATATTTATTTATAATAGTTTAGTTAAAAAGAAGGATGGTAAAATCAATTTTTGTAAAATATTTAGAAGTCTCTTAATATTTATTATGAGTGACTACTTACCTGTGCAAAAGATTGAGTGGGGAATCTCAGAGCATAAACAATTCTAGATTGAAATTCAGAAGAAGTGTGGTAATATTGATGTATTAAATATCCATGACGTTCTACTAAGAATTTCAATTGGATAGTTTTGCAGAATTTAAAATACTTTTAATGTATTTTATTGCAGGCTATGGATCCCTGAATTCTAAGTTTGGGGATGTTCAATTAAGACCATGAAAGACTAAATGATTGTTTATTGACAAAACCAGACAGTATGTAAATGATAGGAGTTTGGATCTAATTTTAGCAAGAAAATGGGTTCCGGTAATATTGTCCCTATATATATAGGGTCGCCATACATAATGCTGCTGGGAAAAGTTTGTGGCGTCATTATATATGGTGGCCATATATATGGGGACAAGGGGAGCGGGGTGTCACTCCCCCCTTGAAAAAAAGGTGTTGGGAGTTGTGGGGATGTCCGTGCATGTTCCATGTGACAATGTCTAAAAAAAAACAATTTTTTGGAGACTTATTTGATAGGGGATATTATCAGATGGAACCAGAAAATGTTAGTTTAAATTAATATTAACTGCATTTGGTAATATCCCAGTATTATAGGAAGTAGGGTTGCCTACTCCTGAAGAAAAATCTACAGACATGGAGCATGTTGAGTTTGCAATCGATTCATCATGTTAAGAGTTAAGCAAGAAAATGGACTGACAAATGGAGGGGAGCAGGTAGACACATCATCCCTAGCTCGCACCCCCTCACTTCCATCATATTGGAACAACAGGAGAAGAGCCCTATGTGGGACACCAGGTATTGTCTCAATACTGCATCGAGTGTATGACAGACGATATGCACTCGGACAACCATACTGAATGTACTCCCGCACTGAAAGGGTGGAAGGATGTCTGCACACCCCATTGGACATCGAAGGGATATAAGTGAAATCTGATGAGAGCAGAGTGATGTCATAAGGGAAAGATACGAGCATGCACTGAAAATATATGAAACTACTTAAAGGATAAAAGATGTAATTGAAGTGATAAGAGAAACATGTAATTGAATACAAAGAAATCATATGGACCAAAGAAATAAGTGAGGAGAGATGTAGTGAGTGTATATACGCAGAAACACAAGGTAGCTGAGACATATAGAAGCTTGCTGCACAAGAAAACATAATGTGGCTAAGGCGGCCATGATGGAAAGATGGGCGTCAGACTTGTGTTGAAACCAATCAAGCTACCTCAGAGACAGACCAGGGCTGCAGAATTAGGAGATGCTGGAAAACAACTTCATGTGGGGAATAAAGAGGAGTCTATTGGCCTCGGATCAAGGATGTCACATCAAGGAATAATTGCAAGGCACCAAGAGAGTAGAAATAAGGCACCCAAAAACACAGAAGTCTCTTCTTATAAGCATTGCTGAGGTAATTACATTTTAACATATTAATCGCTACTAGGCTTTTTTAAACGTTACATCTTTTGCTCACTAATGTAACCTGTTAGTTCCAACTGGACTTTTTAAACTTTAATTAGTTGGTGGTGGCTGGCCTTGTTAACTTTTAAATTGCTTGAAACATAATAAGGCCAGGAGATCACCACTGATAACTACTGACCCAACGTGCACCCATCCCCCTAACCGGTACACCATCCCTTCCCCATAATCCTTTCTATCACCATCCTCCTCTTTGTCACTCTATCCCTACCCTTCATCAGTCAACCATCTGCATGGCGCCCTCACCCATTTTCCACTCTTATCATCATAGCCTATCACTACCCTCGGCTCCTGTAAAAGACACTCGAATCACCCTACTCATTAACCCTCTTCCTTACCAGTCACTTCCGCCCCACCTGTGGAATACCCCCTCTCCTCACACCCCTACTCCCCACACACACATCAAACTCACCCTAGGGCGCTGGAATGCCGAATCCCTTTATGAAAAGGCGTGCGTCTTAACCAATCACCTTTCCACCTCTCAGTAAGGGCTGTCACAGGAACCTTTATCCCTCATTACTCTGCTTTTTTCCACTTGCCTTCACCTCCCCCCTTTTTAATACTCCAACCCATCTCAACATGATTCCCACCTATTGCCCCTCCCTGGCACCCTCAAGCTCTTTATTAATGCGTTTGACCTCCTACCTGAATCCCAACCTGTTAAGGTGCCAACCATACCAATGGCTTACTACGACCACACAAATCTGATCAAAGCCCCCTGTTTCCTACTCGACTGCTCACTCAGTGACCATTTCCTGGACACCGTCCGTGCATTCATGGTTACTCCCTGATCTTGTCGTTCTTTTATCCTCTGTACACCCTCTCCCGGTCTATCGACCTGTCCCCTCTCTGCTGACTCCTTCCTGCACTTCTCTATTGCTGTTACCCCTCCACTGTATTCCCCAGAGCTGTCTAGGGCACTAAATGCACATTTCAGCCTGATTTAGTGGCTCCTTACCTCAATCATGTTAGGTTCTGCTTCTCCGGCAATATCCACATCTCGTGCCTACTTTATCAAAGCAGCATTCCATAACCAAGTACTTGCTGCTCCCTTTCAAATGCCATTATCCAGTATGGTCCTCATCCCCTTTCACACACTTCCTCAACCCTGCATAAATGTATGCATTGCCAAAGTAGTTGGTTATTTGTTTTGTGAATGCTACTCACATTGTTCTGAAATGTAGTGTTATCATGTTTGTTATCGTATGGTTTTATTTCTGTCTGGGCACTGCAAAGGAGCTATCTTAAAATAAAACTAAAAATAGATAAAAGGAACATATTAGTAGGAAGTTATCAAGTCATAACTAGAAATAAAAATCTCCCCATGTCTCATTTACTGGACCCCAGAGGATCTCCCCAGGGATCCAGTAAATGAGAATTCACATTCACCTTCAAACCCATGTTGATGGCTCTCCTGAAAACATATAAGCAATCTCTCTGCATGCTCCCCTCTGCTCTTAACACTCCCATGATGTCCTACTTCAGGAACCATATTGCTTCAATCTCTCCCTGTACCTACCACAGAGTTGCCACCCTCCAGTTCCAGTTTAACAAAATCTATGCCTGATCTTAACAATGCTGCTATCATCCTCTTTCTCTCATCCCGCACAACTCTAAAATACCCAAGGACACTTCACCCACATCACCACACACCTGGAGGAGTATGGACTGTACAACCACCTTCTTTCTGGATTCTGCAGCAGGCGCTCCATGGAAACAGCATTCCCCCATGTCTCTAACACACTCCTCCCTTCATGTACCTTCATGTTCCTCAAGCACTCTGCTGCTTCAGATGCTCTTGCTCCTCTGCACTTTCCTGCATGCCCCCCCCCCCTACTTAGATAGATGATGATTCTGTTGACAATCTCCTGGAACGCTTGAACCTCATCTGCATCCTTCCACCAGTTGGGCTCCTTCAAAGTTGGTGCTTAATCCTCTCCTTTCAGCTCTCCACCTCATCCCTTTGCAAACAAATCTCCTCCTTTGAATTATCATAGCACCTCTTTGACAATGACATCCAATTGTGTTCTCCTACTCCTCTTTCACATCAGAGCTTCCTCCCCGCATCACTGACTGACTTACTGCTGTTCGACAATGGATCGCTCTCCACTATCTGATGCTGAATTCAAACAGTGATGGATTAAGAATGAAACCGAGCAGGAAGAGAGGTAAGAGAAACCGCTATTTAAGAGCAGATGAGGGGGGAGAGAGAGAGAGGAATGGGAAATAAAAACAACAGGTAGAGAGGGTGTGATGGAATAACAGGCAGAGCGTGAGGATAAATTATGGAAATAAACAAAAGGGAATGATTGATAAAGACACAAAAAAGTCAAAGGCAAAAAAGAGAAGAAAGTGATGCATTCAGAAGGGGCATCAAGGGTAGGGACGAGAGAAACTGACAGAGGAAACCCAGAACGTAGAGATGGCTTGTGGAGCAAATGCTGTAAGGGAAATAGACCGTAGCAATACCTAAACGAGAGGGTCAGAAAGAGATGAGGGATGAGAGAGCAAGAGAGCAGCCAACAAGAGAAATGATGGAAGGCAGTGAGGAACGAGAAATAAAGCAGAGAAGCAGGGCATTGAGATGTAGACAGCAGAGAAAAAGCAGGAATGAGATCAACCGAACTGAAAGAATGATAAGTGACATTCGCACAAGAGTTTGGTGGACTGAGCAGCGACAGAGGAGAAGCAGGAGTGAGATCAACAGAACTGAAAGAATGATAAGTGACCTTCGCACAAGAGTTTGGTGGACTGAGCAGCGACAGAGGAGAAGCAGGAGTGAGATCAACAGAACTGAAAGAATGATAAGTGACCTTCGCACAAGAGTTTGGCGGACTGAGCAGGGACAGGGAGCTCAGTCGAGGGATGAAGCAGGAGTGAGATCAACAGAACTGAAAGAAAGGTAAGTGACACTCGCACAAGAGTTTGGTGGACTGAGCAGCGACAGAGGAGAACCAGGAGTGAGATCAACAGAACTGAAAGAATGATAAGTGACCTTCGCACAAGAGTTTGGCGGACTGAGCAGGGACAGGGAAGAAGCAGGAGTGAGATCAACAGAAGGAAACAATGGATACAGAAAGTGCGCAGGTTGTGACATGTCATGCAGGTACTTCTGGCACACGCTGACTTCTTTCATTTGGAAGACCTCTTGGCGCCAGCTCCTGTGAGGGAGATGGAAGGGTTAACATTTGTGGGGTTAGAGGGAGAGACTTGATGCAAAACCTGAAAGCGTGATGTCTGCAGATCAGAATCACATGTCCTCCGTGTGACTGTAAGGCAGGGGTGCACTGGGAACCAAAAGAGGCCCTGGAAATAATGTTCAAAGGGGCCCAATATTACACATTGCCAGCCAGCCCAACCCTTTTCTTATGGGAAAATGTAAAAATAAAATAGGGGCCCAAGGCGCAGAGGCCTGCTGGGAAATCTCCAGAGTTCCCTGTAGGCCAGGCCACCCCTGCATACACATCAGGCTCTTGGCCCCAGGGCCGGGCAACGCCCCCATCATATGGTAAATCAGGGAGTGAGTCAGGACTGTGGGAAGATTCACAGAAACAAAAGCAGCCTGTGGGTGTTCACTGGAGGTCAGGTGGGGACATGGCTACTGCCGGAATTCCCAAGGTGAATAATAGCACGTGATCTCTGCTGGCTCTAGTGTAACCCGTTAATGCTCATTTTTAAAGCAGCACTTCAAGGCCCGCTATGCAAATCACTGTTGTGGAACAGATCAGGATTAAATAAAGGTGATCTTGATGACGGCAGTTGACAACGCCAAAGGAACTATAGGAACACAGCATCTGTCGACTCAATTTCCAGGCCTGCTGCAGCGCAGCATACTTTCCTTGGTCTTCAGTTAGTCTTTGCGTTCGAACTTTATTACAGTCTTAATGCCGAAGTCTTATTAATCCAGTTTCTCATGTATCCCCCCACTTCTGTTGGAAGGGGCGGCATTCCCTTGACACCCGAGTGCACTGCTATTTGCAGGGACGTCAATCCAACAAAATAAATCAGGGGTAGCGGAAGTGATGTCATACGTTACATGGCTCTGATGACATCAGGAAGTGATATAACTAATGTAAAAACCCGCAATAAGCACAACATAAATACAATGAGAACCAGTTACTAGCACAATCAAAAAGCTATTTTACTGCTATGTTGGCCATTTTAAGTCCTGCATACCAGGTGTAGTCAGTATATGAACGGTAAAGCCCAACATACTTAGCTACTGCCATCATATTCGAAGTGCCCCCCCAAATATCTGGAATTGCCATTTTATGCCAGTAAATCCTGCATGTGGATCGCAGAGTCACTGGTCGAAAGATACAGTCTAAAATGCACCCCTACCACCATCATATGCCAAGTGAATACCCAAATTACCATATTAATGGCACATATGCCTGGCACAGGTTCAAATGTCATAACCTGACACTGTTGGAAGTGTCTCAATGACACTTATCTCATGATAAAGCCATTGTTTAGACATGCTACTATCGAGAGGAACAAGTGTGACTCTCAACAACACCCTCCTTATTTCTTGGTCAGACCATTCTGCTCTGATGTTTTTACTAAGCCACGGTAACAAGTAGGAATCCCTCCCTAGTGGTAGGTCTACACTACTATTTTGAAAGGTGAAAGATTTAGTCAACATATCAGGAATTTAAATCAAATGAGCTCTAGTCCCTATAGACTCATCTTTATAATGTTATGATTTTTTTTGCCCAAGGTGTAACTTTTATGGGTGAGATATGCTATAAAGTAGCACCGCTAAAGTCAAGAAAGATAAAAATATCAACGCCTTGGTTTTCTCAGAGTCTAATTCCCCCATGCAAACACCTTACATCAACGGAACTAAAGTGGAGGAAGATTAGAACTGCTGACTGGGCTATCAAGGTTAAACTGGTCTTGAAGGAATATACAGTAGCGATTTTTAAAGTGAAATCTGACCTTTCTATATAAGAACATCGATGCTACTAAGAATCATCCTAGAGAACTGTTTTCAGTCATTTCAAAATGTCATCTAAGCTGCATCTCCTCTTCTACTGAACCTTCCTTAGCGCAGGCTAATGCATTGAATACTTTTTTCCCAGAAAGAAGTTGTACTCATTAAAGAAATAAATTCCCCAAATATACAGCAGACCTCAAGTATAGCTCTCACTCATATTGAATGTCCTACGGCGGTGTAATTGGGCAACTCCCAACTAATTGTTCCATTCGATTTTTGTCCAGTATCAGTGGATTCCAACCAGTCTCTTTTAGTAGTACTCAAACCTACCAATGATCTGCTTTTTTCCTATGTCAGCATGTACCCCAAGACGATTGGCATCTGAGATTTCTCTTTATGACGCAATTTATAAATAAATCTCTTGCTCAAGGTCTAGTACCTCTTGAGCTGAAGAAGGCTATTGTGAAGCCTCTGTTGAAAAAAACAAATCTAGATCCAGCCGACCTTCAGAACTACCATCCGGTAGTTGGCCTCCTGTGGCCAGATAAAATTCTAGAGAAGGTGGTTACGACCCAATTGCAGGAATATGTGGAGGAGGAGTCATTATTGTATCCTCTTCAATCCGTATTTAGGCTGAAATTCAGCATGGAAACAGCCTTGCTTGCTGTCTGGGACGACCTTCTAAAGGTCGCAGACGAAGGAGATCTGTCACTGCTGGTAATGCTGGACCTATCCGTAGCCTTTGAAACGGTGGACCATCATATTTTACTTAACGATTTTATGAGCTAGGAAAGGTTTCTGAACAAGCAATCAAATGGTTCAAATCTTTCTTATCAGACCGTCAGCAACATGTGAAATCTGGTGGATTCATCTCAGATCCACTACCACAGGTATGTGCAGTACCACAAAGGTCCTCATTATCCCCTTTGCTATTTAATCTAGTCTTACGACTTCTACTTAATGGATATCCTGAGACGTCACAAGGTACATTTCCATTGTTATGCCCATGACACACAGGTGTTTATTAAAGTTGGTAATGCTGAAGAATGTTTCCCCAAAGGTCAAACAGTGCCTAGACAAAGTCAGCAACTGGATGTCTGTAAATTGGCTCCAACTTAACCCAAGCAAAACTGAGGTAGCAATGTTTGGTCCCAAACATCTGCTTGATGCAGAGAAGCGTCCGCATGCACCTTGCCTCTTGGGCGCTGAACTGAATTTTCCTGCTAAAATTGAAAATCTTTGCTGCATTTGGCAGGACAATCTTGCCAGCAAAGGCCAGGTTGGTGCAAAGGTGCAGGCGGTCTTCTATTCACTACGGTTATTACGGCAAGCCCTTCTGTTCCTCCCTACTGACGATCATGCAGTGGTAGTGGGAGCACTGGTGAATTAGCAGTTCGACTAATGGAACAGCCTTCTTACAGGCATCCCTGCTAAACAACGACAGAAGTTGGAGAGAGCACTGAATGCCACTGTAAGACTGGTCTACCAGGTGGGGAAGTCCTCCCCCATCTCAACACTGCGCTGATCTCTTCACAGGCTGGCTGCGGGGGGCAGAATTGACTTCAAAGTCATCTGTTTGAATTTAATATCATAAAGGAAGGTTTAGAACAATTATTCGCCCACCTATATCTGGCTTGTAAAACTGAGAGGTAGTGCTGAAATAATGGACCCTCACTATGATGGTACAATATAAAATATATTTGTATTATTATACAACACGCCATTCACAATAAAAAATACATTTAATCATTTGTTAAAAACATTAGTGCATTCCACCACCATCAAAAAACAATATTGTACATACAATAGTTCATCCAATATACACATATATATTCATCACCAAGATTTACAATTGTACCCAACAATTCTTGGAATTAGAGTGTGGAGTCATCCAATTCCCCCTCTTTACAATCCTATAATTGCCCCCTGATTTACATATAAATGTTGGAACAACCTTGCTTCCTCGTACCTGGTGGATAAAATCAGTAGATACCAACCCACAAGAGCTCTGCATTCAGGGGGATCAACTGCTTTTGACAATCCCATCTTCTTCTTGTGTCTCCAGTAGAGATAGAAGAGTTGCCGTATGTGGCCCCTGATTTTTGAACAGCCTCCCTCGGGAGATTAGAGCTTTAGAATCTTGTTATCAGTTCCATAAAGCCCTCAGAACCTAACTCTTTATTTAAATAAAGAGACTGAAGGGCACCAGGGTTCTGAATATGGTCTGTGTTTCCGAGTTAACCACCCCTTCCTATTCGGGTTATGGTGAATCATCTACGCCTTTATACGGTAAAGTCCGTCCTGTGCGCGTTATATATGTTCAAATCAAATCAAATGTCAAAGTGGTGGCATCATATTTCAAATGTGACACAAAGGCCTGGGAATGCCATTTGACAACAAGTAATGCCTCATATACATGGAATTGTCATGCCATGTAGAATACAGCTTCACATGTCCAGGTGCTGCCATAATAATGCCAAATGCAGCCTCCGGGGTCCTAGTAACGCGGTCTTATGTCAGTTAATGTCTAAATTGTCTGGTGTAGTCATCGTGCGTATGGCAAAACCTCACTTTTGCAGGTGCTGCCATCATATGCCAAGTGCAGCTTCAAATGTAATACCTTCTTATGTCAGTCAAGGGCTCAAATGCCTGGCATAATCACCAACTGTATTATGGTAAAGCATCACAGTTTCTGACAATACCACCATTTGCCAAGTGCAGCCTCAAAAGCCCCTTTAACAGCATCCTATGCCAGTTCATGCCTTATATGCCTGGTACATTCATCACATGTAGGGTACAGCCTCCATTACACAGTTGCTGATGTAATATGCCAAGTGCAGAATCAAATGCCCCAGTAATGCCATTTTAAGCCAATCGATGCCTAAAAGGCCTAGTATAGTCATCCTATTCAAGGCATTGCACCCCGTCTGCCACTGTTGGCATCTCTGCGTGCTGCCGGTAGGGGAGTGGAGGAACACGATGGAACATCAGAAGGTAAACAAAGCTCGCATGTGCCCCATTTCCTTTCTCTTTCTATAGCGGCCGCGAGATCAGTGCAGCTGTTCCAGGTGTGGCAAAGGGGGATCCATTGCTATCCTAAAATGACAGTCCCAACTGTTTAATTACTGTACTTGGTGTGCTGCCGATGCTCACTAATTTACACCTATAAAACACGTGCACTTCTTGATTCAGCAACTTGACAAAGTGCTGTACGCGTGTACTCTCTTGTCTCAGCAACTGTATCAACATGGGTGACGTGTGCACAGACTCCTGTCTAATCAACTTTGTAAACCCAAAAGCAGCAGTTTGGTTATCCCTGCATCCCATTTGTAGCACGTGTGTCAGTGAGCAGGCAGTTTGGTAACCATGGTAGAACGCCTCACTGCACTCACCGTCTCAGCAACTTTAACAAGAGCGGTGACCTGCCGCCCAGGTGTTACTTTCCTAAAAGGGGGTGACCTGCAGACGTGTAGTCCCAGTTTAGAAACTAGCAAACCTATACACAGCTTTCGAGGTGATAAAAAATGGCCCCCCTGTGAATCAAGCCCTGAACCACCCCCCACCCCCCGAACCCGCCGCTTGGTCTATGCCTCCGTCCCTTAACCTATGAGCCAAACATATCCCGGGTCTGGAACGAGCAGAAATGAGCCGCTGACTCTCCTCTCCGTCAGAATAGATGCTACCAACACACGACGTGTCAAGAAGTGCATCGGCATAAACGTGTTACATGGACGCGCCACATCCTCAGGGCTTTGCTTTTTGTCAACAAAAGACGGCGCGAGGGGCGGAGAACCCTGCCATGCATCAGACCATACAAAATAATCCACACAGAAACAAGGGCTGCTGAGGCCCAGCCATGGAGGCGGGCCTTCCTTTCGATATTCTACATCCCCCAACACAGACACACTAGTCTCTGTTGCCAACAGTAACATACATTTTGCAGAACATTGGCCAGGGCTATTCATATGAGCGTATCTTCCTTTTTGATGGTAACTTAAAGAACAAACAGCACTAGCATGTGCCTAAAGCGCACCGAAGCCATAGAAATGTGGGCGAGGAGCAGATGGAAAGCTGTCAATGGAGACTGGAGAGAGAAGGCGAAGCGAAGGTGGCAGAAGCGAAGAGTCAAACGAGACAGAATGAAAAGACAGAAATCGGGAGACGTTTCAGAGGGAGCGGCGAGAGAGACAGACAGGTTGCAAGGGAGGGCGTGCAGAGAGGAGGGACACAGCTGGAGCGTGCCCAGGTGGAGAGACAAAATGAGAGAGGCCCGGGCAAGAAGGCACAGAATGGGAGGGCGGAGAAAGGGGACTCTAGGATAGGCAACACCAAACGACAAGTGTTGCTAAGGACGACAAGCACCAAAAGAAACAAAAAGAAAAAGAGCATGCCAATCATCACGCTTGCAGGCCTACTGCCCCTCAGCCCCTCCGCCCCCCAGCCTCCAGATGCAGCAGGTCGCAAAGATCAACATGCTGCTGCTATCTGCTGAATGGATGCAGGCAGCTCATTTGACCATAGCACTGCATGGCCCGGGCTGCACGTCCACACCTGCGCGCACTTGTGTGCGAGCACACTAGGGCACTTGCTGTTTCAATGCTCAATGGTGCCCCCCACAATCAGCAGACCTGAGCCCAAATCCACGGGCAGAGTCATGTTCGAACCACACCCAGGCTGGCTGGCCTGGATATCATGTGCCCTTCCCCCAAGAAAAGAGGCCCTATGTCCCCGAGGCCTACAGGCAGAGACGTAGCCAGGAGTGTCTAACAAGTGAGGCCTGAAGCTAATGTAGTTGGGCCCACCGCAGTGACATTAACATCTGCAATTGCCCACACACCGCTGCTGAATGGGAATTTACAGATGTTGGGTGGGCTTTGCATGCTCAGACCCTACCATGTCCACGCCTCTGCCTACAGGGGAAACCCCTGGTGTCCCATTAGGCCAGACCAGGCCTGCTGTAAGGTTCTAGTTGAGCTGGGTTGCCAGAGTAGAGGACCATGAGTTCACATTCTGTTTGTTTGCCTGTTAAGGAGTTCTGCCCTGCTACTTTAGAAGTTGACGGCTGTTCAAGAAGCCATGCCACAGCGGCATGCATTTTTGGTGGTGACGTGTCGCATGAGAGCGATGGAACCAGAGAGACAGAGAGTGGTGATCAGTAAGAGAAAGAGACTAGAAGAGAATGATTGATTAAGGAAGCCACAAAGAGGGCCAAGGAGCAAAGAACTGATACAACAGTAATGGATTCAGAGAGGGCAAAGAGTGTAGAGATGAGAGAAATTGATAGACGTTAGCAGTAGATTTAGTGACAGCTGCGAGCAATAGAAAGAGGCTACAGGGATTAGCACTGCCTGCAATGTCCCTGTGGAAGGAAGCTCCTGATGCAAGTCATACGGACAGATGTTTGTCATGGTTGCAGGCAGTGGAGGTCTGTCCTTCATCTGTAGGCAGTCCTCTTCACCCATCACATTCACAGTGGCACCAGTGTCAATAAGGAATTTTTTGATTGCCCCTGGATTTGCAATAATAAATTAGGATTATATTAAAATGTAACCACTTGTGGTAGGCTCACCAGGAATGGATCACGCAACGCTCTCATCTCATGACCAGTCATCTGGAGAAAGTATTCTCTGCGGGGTTCTAGCTTCTCTGCTGGCAGGACCAGTGTGTCCTTGATATCATCACTGGGATCTGTTGATCTTTGAAGAATCCAGTCTTTTGGACATGGAAGCTCAACAGATTGATTGGAAATGGTCATCTCTATCACATGCATCTCGCATTCGTCCAACCTTACTTGGTTTCCTGCAGCTGGGGTGAGTTCCCCTGTGTTGCTGGAACCGGGGTGCTTTTAAAACCTTAATTGCACATTTTCACGGGGCACCCGCTCCACTCTTCCTTTGTTTGCACTTCCTTTTTCCTCAACCCTCCTCCCTCCCGCCCACTGCGCTCCTATTGGTTAACAGACCTGTCCAGCAAGGGTCTACTCCCTCCTGGGCTCCGTTGCTCCATTCTTGGTTTCGTGCTATTGGGGTGAGTTCCCCTGTGTCGCTGGCACCGGGGTGCTTTTCAAATCTTTATTGCACATTTCCACAGCGCTGCAGCACTTGGCACCCACTCCTCTCTCCCTTTGTCGGCACTTCCTTGTTCCTCCACCCTCCCACCCGTCCACCACGGTCCCATTGGTTAACAGGCCCGTCCAGCAAGGGTTCACTCCCTCCCTGGCTCCGCTGCTCCATTTTTGGTTTCCTGCAACTGGGGTGAGTTCCCCTGCGTCGCTGACACCGGGGTGCTTTTAAAATCTTTATTGCACATTTCCACAGCGGCACGGAGCCTGGCACCTGCTCCTCTCTACCTTTGTCCACACTTCTTTCTTCCTCCACCTTCCTTGCTCCCTACCTCCCACCGCACTCCCATTGGTTAAGGGGCCCGTCCAGCAAGAGTCTACTCCCTTCCAGGCTCTGTTGCTCCATTCTTGGTTTCCTGCAGCTAGGGTGAGTTCCTCTGTGTCGCTGGCACTGAGGTGCTTTTAAAATATGTATTGCTAATTTCCACGGCACTGCAGCACCTGGAACCTGCTCTCCTCTCCCTTTGTCTGAGCTCCTTTGTTCCTCCACCCTCCTCCCTCCCTCCCACCCACCGCGCTCTGTAAGTAAGGCATGGTATCAAACAGTGAAGACAGACACAAGTGATCACAGTTCAAGGGTGTTTATTGAACTGCAATAGGTTGGTTAAATGCCTATCTAAACCTAAATCTAAGGATGGGAGCAAGCTATGACCATCAAATAATAATAGTGTAGCACTAGTGGAGTCTGTGTCAAAATAAAAGGGCCTATACTAATAAACCTATTACCAATCCTTAATTCTAAATACACATGGTGTGGGATAACAATGTACGTAAAAGAAAAGGGTTCAAGAAATGAAATGTCAGGGTAGTTGAGCAGTTGGCTTCCCTTTCCCACGTATTCAGCACGGGACAAGGTGGCACACCCGAGCTTCACACACACACTCTGGCTTCTCTGCCATGAGGATGCAGTTCAAACATAGGTATCTGGGCCTTCTGCGTCCAAGTCTCTTTCCAAATAAAAGTCTCTTATTGCAGAGTGCCTGGTGTAACAAACAAGTACCAAAATACCTTTCCCATCAGGATTTTCACATTCACAGGTTCTCTGGTTTTTACTGTTCACCACGGGTCTCTCTCAGTCAGGCTCAGACCCCCTTAAACACAAGTTCACAATTGGTCTCCCTCGATCGGGCTCGGACCACTGGTCTCCCTCGATCGAGTTCAGACATTATAAATTCACTTTCATTGTTTTCTTTTTGTTATCAAAATTCGAAGACTTTTAATTGTGCAAAGGATTTTTCATAAAGCCTCACAGGACCACTTCGATTCACTTCATGCACATGTTTCACTTTATTGCTTTTGTTTCTGCCACTTCTTGGCTGGGTACATCACACAGAGATCTTTGATTGAGCACGCTGCGGTGCCGGACCACTCTGTTACTTTATCTCGTATCTTCTCTGATTCATGTTAAAGTTCAGACATCCATCTGCAACAGAGCTTTACTTGCACCTTTTATCACACGCGTTAATATTGTTTGCTCTTGCGCTCTTCATACAATGTTGCCACCTGCAACCTTGACATCAACACAGACTGGTCTTGCATCGGTCTCCCCAACTCACCGGCTGTGTTGATCTTTCTCGTGCTGCTTTGATCGGGAGCCAAGCACAGTACAACAGTGGCTGCTGCTCCTCCCTGAATCAATTAGTCATGCAGGAGGGCCCTGGGTATCTCACACACAATGCAGGATTCTTCAGTCTGGTTTCCTGGCCTTATGCCTTTTACTCTGAAGGTTTCTGGAAAGTAACGGTTTCTCGCCAGAAAGGTCAATGGTATCTCCCTCCTTTATCTCCCTTCTTGGTTTGCCGCCTTTCTCTCCTCATTCAGCTGCTATCTGGAAAACGCCATTCCTTCATGTGCTTTGCCTCGCTCAGAGTATGCGCTTGTGCTCTGCCTTTTATCCATGTGGGGAAAATTAATGGAAGTCAGTTGTGAGTTGTTAGCAGTAATTGGCTGGCTGACCGTATTAGTGGGACATGTCAGGTCCAATGCTCGGGTATGAGTCTGTTTTCTCCCAGGGCGGGCTGTCTGTGTGAAAGTGTTCATGTACGGAAGAGGGGAGTTACAGTTCCCAGGTATTCTACCTGGTAGGATGGAGTAAAGGTGTTATGGGGGGATACCACGTCTCGGCATCAGGTTTACCATTCCCACTCCCAAAGACCCCTCACCCAGGTGATCCTCCCACAGTGGTCCACCCCCTGGAACTGCATCCAAAAGTGATGGCCATGTGCCTGGCCACCTGTATGACAGATCCTCAGGGACTAGTCAGTGAGACACATCCTAGTTCCTCAGAGCTCCCATTGATTAACTGAGCCCTCATTAGACTACCTTCTTAGGCAGCCCTTAGCCTTGGCCGCCCCTGCCTTGGCAGCCCCCTCTGATGAAGGACCCCGCGGCAAAGGACAGCTCCCCTGAAGCAGCTCCAGATGGTATCTGCCAGTGCCAGCCGGGGAAGCAACAAGCCTGCAGACGTCAACCTACTACTACCAACCAGGTATGTGCGGTCAGGAGGGCAGCAATCACAGCAACCCATCAAACTGACTCACCCCTAAATGATCCCTACTTTGCTTACCGACCACCCCTTAATACCTCAGTTTAATTGTATTGTTTAGCTACCCCTTTTGGTTCTCCTGGAAAGTCTAATTTGCATTGCTGCTGTGCTTATAACTAGGCCTTTTCCCCACTTTTTAGAAACGTCGAATCTGGGTGGTTAGCAGGGGTGGACTGACAACCAAAAGAGACCCTGAAAATAATTTTAAAAGTAGCCCCATATTGCACATTTTCAGCAAGCCCAACACTTTTCCTGTGAGGAATTTTCGAAATAAAATAGGATTAACACACAAAAGAAACCCAGGGTGCAGAGGCCTCCTGGGAAATCTCCATTGTTCCCTATAGGCAGTCCACCCCTGCTGGTTTGCTCACTGCTGCTGTGCTTATAACTAGGCCTTTTTCCCCACTTTTTAGGAAAGTTGAATGAGGGTGGTTTGTTCATTGTGGCACCAGCTGTACTGTGATCTGTCCCATTAGGCACTCCCCACCCTCTTAATTCCCACCTCGCTATGGCTACCATTGTACTGTTCTGTGTCTCCTTTCTGCCCTTCCTGTGTGACCCCCGCCCCCACCCTGCACCTCCTGTGTTGTCTCGGTGCTTGCCTGTGTCTCTCCTCTCTCTTTCGCTCCCTCCTCCTACTTTGCTCCCTGCTTCCTCTATGGTGCTTTCCGTCCCTCCCATCTTCTCTAACTGCCACTCTATCTCATATCCTATCCCTCTCACTAAGTCTGGAAGGAAGAAGTTCAAGAGGGGCATCCTGGTCTCCAACCCAGGCCTCCCTATCGCTGATACCTACATTGGTGCCTTCGTCCGAAAGACTCTCATCCACATCCTCATTGACATTCCCTCACCAGACCTATGGACCCTCCGTATAGTCTCGGTTCTCTCTCCTATCTCTTCCTCTCCCATTAATGGTAGGATGTCCTCTTTGCCTCCTCCCACTCCTCCAAAACCATCATTAATGTACATCAGAATGGCACCGTCTTGGTCCAGGGCCCTCAGCCCAATCTCCTCCTGGTCGATAGGTGCCTCGCACGTCTTATCAACTTCCTTCTGTCTCCTGCTACTGTGACTATCACCTCTCTGACTACTATCCCTGTTCCTGCTGCCACCTCTGCCCACTCTTGGGCCCCTCCACCACTTCAACCTGTACCGCAGCCTGGAAGACTCTCAAATGTGGCAACCTGCTCCACGTCGCTACTCTCAACTCTCACTCTGCTGTCAAACATTCCTCTGACATCTGCCACCTCCTCTAAGTACTTGACCTGAATGTCTTCACTCTCACCAAGACATGGTTCACAGTCAGCTCTGTCATGTGTTTTGACACACTCCTCCATTATGACTACAAGAACCAACCGACCCAGAGGTGGAGTAGCCCTGATCTTTCCAGAGTGGGTCACTGCTTCTGTCATTCCTACGCAGGATTACTCCTCCTTAGAAGGCCTGGTCTGCAGGGTCTCTATCTCTCCTGTCCTCTATCTGACTGTAGCCACCATCTACAGGCCACCTGGTCAGGTTGCCCTCTCCCTCTCAGAGTGGGCAGACCTCTCCTCTTCTTTCTTTGCCTCAACCTCTCAACTCCCCCTCCTCTGAGACCTAAACATCCACCTGGATTCTTATAATTTCTCTTCTGAGCTCTTCGGCAACCACTGCCACACTCTCTCCCTCCATTCTACCCTCTGATCTGTCACACACTGCCGGACACACCTTGGATGTTATAATTTCCTCAGACAGCCCACTTTCTAACCATATCATCACTCCTCTCTCTTGTACTGGCCACATTCTCCTCTCACCTGAAACTCTCTGTTTCTCAGGCTAAGCTCACCACAGCACTTCCACATATCTTCTCTGTCATTTGGGCCGATGAAGTATGTATCAGTGGATGCCTTTGTCTCTACTTTCTCTGCTCCTCCTATGCTTGCGGCTGACTCACACTCTGACACAGCCCTCTCAAACCTGTATCTTTCTATCTCCAAAACTCTCAATGGTCTGGCCCCTGTCATGAGAATCCAGCTGAAGCCTGCAACTCTTGGTATGACTCTGACCATGCCGCCCTGAAACGCAAGTGCAGGGTGGCTGAGAGGAAGTGGAGGGCTTTGGGCGCATCCTCAGACAAACTGGCCTGCTGCCTGCTCCAAAGGCAATACAGACTCTCTGTCCTGTCCAGGAAGAGAGTCCACATCCAAGCCTGTATCTCTGTGGCCTGTAACAACACAGCAAAACTCTTTAAAATCTGCAAGGAGCTGGCCAATCCTTCTGCAGTCTCCACCTCTCCTGTTCGCTCCCAGGCCCTTTGTAGGGCTCTGACTTCTCACTTCACCACTAAAACTCAGGGCATCCTGCCCTCTCTCTCTCTCCTCTTCCTCTCCCTCTACCTCTCTCGACCCCACTCGGGCTGCCTCCCCCTCTCCTCCTTTCTCCTCTTTCTCTCCGACAACACCTGACGATGTTTCTAGACAAGTCCGATCTATGAAAGTGTCGTCCAAACAGCTGCTCTTCCATAACCATCAAGGACTACATTGCCACCCTTGCTCCAGCCATGGCTGATTTCTGCAATCACTCTTTTGCCACTGGTTCTTTCCCCTCTCTCCTCAAGCACTCCCTTCTGCACGCCCTCCTTAAAAAAGCCTTCTGCCAATCCTACCTGTCTGTCAAACTATCGCCTGATCTCTAGCACTTCTTTCCTGGGAAAACTCTTGGAAAAGCTGGCCATCTCCCAGCTTACTCTCCACTCTGAAACTGCTGGTTGTCTCCATGACCATCAGTCTGGCTTTGGAGCAGCTGAGGCATGGAAGCTGCTCACCTGAACACCCATGAAGATCTGCTCATCTTGATTCCAGCCTTCCTTCTGTCCTCATACTCTTTGACATTTCCTCTACATATGACATGGTCATTCATGCCATGCTGATCAATGGACTCTGTATGAACCTGGGCATCATGGATCAGGCCTTGGAGTAGTTGACCTCCTTCTTCCTGGAGTGACCCTCCCAGGTCCAACTTGGGTCCTTTCTCTCCACATGTGGTGTTCCTCAAGGGCTCCATCCTCTCACCCTGGCTCTTCAATGTCTACTTGGCCCCTTTGTCCCACCTGATCTCTACCTTCTCCTCTAACTTTCAGTGTTATGTGGATGACACTCAGCTCTCTTTCAGGCTCCCATCAGGCTCATCTCCTTTCTCGCTCATTCCTGACTGTCTTTCTGTGATTCAGGCATGGCATGCCTCTAATGATCTCAGCCTTCATGCCAGTAAGACTGAGATCCTTCTCATTAGGACCATTGCTTCTGGATTCCCTCTCTCACTCTAGTCGCCCTCCTTAGGCCCTCATCCATCGCCTTCCTGTAAGGCAAAAAATCTTGGTGTCATCTTCAACTCCACTCTCTCCTTCTCTCAAATCACAGACCTTGCCAAGAAGGCCCACTATCAGCTGCCCCTTCTCAGAGGTATCCTTCCTTTTCTCATTTTCCCCCAGAAGCCTACTGTCTCCAGGGCCCTAGTTCTCTCTAGGCTGAACTACTGCAACAGCCTCTTTCTCAATCTTCCTTCCTCGACTCTCCTCCCTCTGCAACTAATCCAGAACAGGACTACAAGACGTGTCCTTGGCCTCAAGCCCAGGGACCGTATCTCTCCAGCCCTGATATCTCTCCTCTGACTACCGGTGGCTGCAAGGATCAAGTTCAAGACCCTCTACATTATCCACAAGGCTTCTGGGGCCTGGGGCTGGGGCCCGCAGTACATCCAAATCTCTTTTTCTAAATACCTTCCTTCTCGAGCCCTTTACTCAGCTACCTCAAACTCTCCGAGGGTCAAACGCTTCTCCAGGCAGAGAGTGGAGGGGTAGATCACTCTCCTCTACAGGTGCCTCCCCCTGGAATGGCCTCCCTGTTCCTCTCAAACTTGAGCTAGACCACCTAAAGTTCTGGAAGCAGCTCAAGACCTTCTTTTTCTCCTCTGTTTTCTCTCTCTCTCTGCCCCCTGCTGACCTACTTGTCTACTGTGCCGACTGGTTACTTGGCTACACTCAGAGTCTAACTGGGTACCAGCCTCCTCCACGACCAGTCCACCGTGCATTGCTGCTGGGCCTACTGTGCACTAGGGGCTGTAACTGTTATCCCATAGTCCCCTCCGTCCTTGCACTTACCCAGAGCTGTGCTGCTCTGGCTGCACTTACTCAGAGCAATGCTTCCCTGGTTGCACTTCCCCCTCCCTGACACTCCCCTCTACCTTCCCCCTGCATTTTGCGTTGTCGCACTTGCACAATCTGAATGACACAAGGCCTAGTAAGATAGTTTGTCTTGTCCTCCCTCCCTTGTCTTGTCGTGCCTAGAAACACTTGTGTACAGATGCGCGTTATAAATGACTTATATCATATTATAACAGCAGGACATTTTCCTTCATGGGGGTATTCATTACCATAACAGAAGCACTCGTGTTTCCTTGGTTTTGACTCCTTTGGGGGCTCACAGAGTTTATGTACTAAGCCAGGTTGACCTAATGATAGGATATGATAAGGCATTTATAACTCGCCTATACACAAGGGTTTCAAGGCGTGAAAATGAGGAAGCAGATCTATCCATGACTTCCGAGTGCACATATGCTTACGACCCAGCACATGCCTTGGCCAAAATATTGTGTACTGATCTAGGAATTAAAAGAATTTTCTTGAGGAAAATGGGGCATTCAAATTTAGATCTAACCTGAGATTGTAGTGCTTGGTCTTTGGAGCCCACATGTAAATCACAGCGCTTTATTCTCGCTCTCAGTTATATTGCATAGCTGGCCATGGTTTCACTTTTGTTTTGTCCAGTGGAATGGAATAAATGATATTCATAGTCTATATTTTTCTTTGGTGTGGAGTACGTCGCCAGCATGTTCTTGTGGCTTTCACATGGATCAATTTTGTCTTCAGGAAATTCAAATGTGATGTTGCGCACATTGACGTCTCCGCAGTGCAGTAACAACCCTTTTTCCATTTCAACATGCACGAGGCCCATGCCAGCAATAAACACATCAAAGTCATGCATGCACCTGATCTCTGCAAAGGGATGCTTGGCCGGGGTAGGTTGCGCGTAATGCCGCCCGTTGGGCCACGCCCCTTCACTGAGCCCCTCCCCCTTGATTTCACATGCCACCTAAAGCACTAAGCAATCCTTCTGGTTGCCACAAGTTGTGATACCTGGCAGGCTCTGACAAATAGAGAAATGGGGGCAGTTTGTGGCTGGCCGTCCTTATTCCTTATTTTTGGAAGTACCAATTTTTCTTTACTATTTCCCACGTCTTTCAATCCCTCCCTAACACTGTGTATGTCACATCCTGCCACTGAACCTAGTTACGGTCATTACACATAATGAGGTGAGAACGACACACCTTCATCCATGGGTGCTTTATTTGATGATTTGAGTACAACGTATTTGTAGATTTTGACAAGAAAATGGTTTTCAATCGGAATCCTATATATGCATATGTAATTTTTTTTTTTATTTTGCATTTTTAAAGCGCTCACACAGCCTACGAGGCGCTGTTACAGGAATTGTTGTTTTTTTCAGTTGCATAATTGTTTTTATTTATTTATTTATTTATTTTTGTCTTAGTTGCGTATTTATAACTTAAACACCCAGAGGTTTCTAAGCGGACCCCGGGATCGAACCTGTGTTGCTTCCTGTCGTCTTGTTTCCAAGTTGCCGTTAAGCTATCCTCCCAATGCACAGACATCTTAATTGTCTTAAGATGTCTGTGCATTGGTAACTGAGCATGTGCACAGCCTTACTTACCCTCAAGCCTGGCAAACATTCTGTGCAGGGAAAGAAAGCATTATCTGCGGATAGATAGCCTTTGGAGTGCTGATTTTGCAACCATTCTATCCTCTCTCACAAAGTGTCCAAATCAGCATCTATGGTTCATGGTACCAACATTTTAACATTCAGGTGACTGGTGCTGATGATTACATGAGTACCAAGACCAACGTGCACTATGCACTTAGTGATTCAACTATACAACCCTTTCAACAAAAACACATTTGTCAAATGTAGAGATCCGTGGTCATGTTTATGTTCTCTCAATGCTCTTTGATTTCAAGCAAATTAGGCTGGAACCCTCAATGGTGTTATGTGTTCACTTCCCCTTTCCTATAGGATATTTTGAAAGACTTTAATAGGGGTCTACCAGACAGGCCATCTTGGAATGATAACCCTGTGTCAAAAAATCATTTCTTACCGTGCTGTGCTCAGAAGGCAAGTGTAACATACTCATTGTAAGTAGCCAAGCTACTGGAAGCGATCATTAGAAATGGGCATTACAACATTTTAAAAACAGAAAGTTTATAATACCAGTACAATTAAATAATTGCGTGTTTGTTTTTTGCATTGGCTGCTTTTGTAAAAAAAAAAAAAACGAAAAAAAAAAACGCAGTCCTTCCCAAGACATCAGTTCTTTTCCTCTGAGATCAGGTAGCTGTCAGCAACGGCTGGGGTGGCTCTAGCAAACAAACACCTGGCTATAGCTACTCTCAGACACCCACTTAGGAAGAGATAAAGAGATAGAGAATACAAGAGAGTGCAGCTAGAGAGAAGGGGGTGGGTGGTACATCACATATGTCACACTGGGTAAAGCTAGTACTAGTCGACAGTGAGAAAGGAGGGGGGAGAAATAGCTAGAGGAGGCTTAAGCCTTCAGTGGGGGCACATAGGGTGTAAGGGTTAAAAAGGCATACAGAAGAAAGCAATGGAATAAGAGTGGGAAAGTAAGGAAGGGTTTGGACAAATGTGCAAGAATGTGTGATCAAATTCGTGGGCAGCCTAAAAGGTACAAGATAAACAGAGGAGGAATTGAGAGATGGCAGGAGAGGCCCATTGGTCACACTGTTCTCCATACTCACCACTCCTCAGGGTCACACTCCCTGAAACCTTTGGCAAAGGGGTTACTGGCGATCTTCAGCTGTGTGATCTGCAAAATGAACAATATGGTACAGCACCGTTACCAAACTATATGTCGCCAACAACCATCAATTCTGAGAAAACCTAAGCTACTGTACAGGCCCTCGAGCAGAACTTAATTCCGGCCTGCGCTACCCTAAAACCAGAGAAGCAGCTGCCTTCCCAGAACAAATAATGCGGGCGTGGTTTAGGGGTACGAATATTACGGCCCTTAATTTAGGCCAGGTCAAGCCATTCCTTACAGGAAAATAAAACAAAATGTTTTGCACGAAGCACGGAACCACACAAGAATTAGCACGGCAATCAAGCTCCAATTCCGTATATTTATACACGCTAGGCCTGTCCATCATCCTGCCATGTCAAGGTTTATCCATAGCGAGTATATGCACTTTGGAGCTCATGTTCATCAGAGCCGTAACATAAAAGCTTGAGTAAGGCTGTAACGCCTTCCATTCACATCGCGGCTCATTTTTAATCATTTTTATGGCGGAGAGGAGGGGCAGAATGCAACTTGAGTTTCAACTGCCTCCCTACCTCTCCACCATACAAATGCTCCAGAATTTGTGCTGGCATGGATTGGCATGCCAACACAAACGCTGGAGATCCCTATGGAGTCGGCCAGCTTTAGGCACCAGCATAAAGCAGGCGGAGCCCATAGGATCTATTGTACACACTGCCTGCCATGCTTGCATGGCAGGCAGCATGCACAATTACAATTAAACCCTGCCCAAAATGCTTGGTGTGAATGGTAAGCAGTGTTCACAATTGAAATTAAGCCCTGCCTGACATGCGATCATGTCAAGTAGGGTTTAATTTGCCAGGCATCAATTTCTCACTTTGCGGGGCGGAGTGTAAAAGTGCAGTGCAAAAGGTGGAGTGCACAAATGTACACTGCCTCTTGCCCTGTACTTTTACACACTGCCGTGCAAATGATGAAGATTTGGTGGTGGAGAGTCACTTACGTGTATGTTAAAATGCAACACCTGCCGTCGAATTATGAATCAGGGAACATGAGCTCCTTTGACTGTAAATGGTACCAACACATACCCCACTTGTATACGTACAATGTGCACACTTTGGATCTCATTTTCTAATGAGCAGTAACATCAATGGAAGACGTAAAAGCCTTCTGAAAGGCTTTTACTGCCTCTATTGACGCCACAGCTCATTTTCATTCATTTGTATGGAGGAGAGGCGGGTTGGAACTCAACTTGCATTTCCACAGCCTTCCTTCTTCTCTGCCATACAAATGCCCCAGCATTGGTACCAGCATGTATTTTCATGCTGGCACAAATGCTGGGGATCCCTATGGAGCCCAAAAGCTTCATGCACCAGCATAAAGCAGACAGACTCCATAGGGAATCATTGTAAATGCTACCTGCCATAAACACAGCCTGCCATTCTTGCATGGCAGGACGTGCTTACAATTACAATAAAATGCTGCCTGCCATATCCTCATGGGAGACAGCTTTCAATGTTAATTGTAAATGCTGCCTGCCATAGGAGCATGGTAGGCAGCGGGGTGCAAATTGCAGGGCAAAAGGTGGTATGCATGCACGTACATCGTGTTTTGCCCTGCACATTTGTACTCTGCTGTGCAAATGACCGAAATTTGGAGGAGGGTGAGGCGGCGTACATGTATGTCTACACATAACGGCTCCCAACGCCAAATTACATAATGGAGAAAAATGTGCTCCATTGTGCGTTCACTGGTGGTGTACACACAGGAGACACTCAAACAGACTCATTTTACATAGGGTAGTGCATTAAATGGTGGTACAAAAGTGAGGTATAATGCTTTTATGCATCCATTTAATGCTCAGCTCCATTTTGAAACATAGACAAGATGGGGGAGGGGCAGCAAGCAACGATAAGGGATAAGATCTCTGCCATGCAGTCCTCCTCTGTCATGTCTGAGCATCTTCATGCAGGCATAAAAAGAATAGATTCCTTTGCAATCCTCCTCGGTTTGGACCTGGTCAAAAGCATGCAGATTCCATAGGAATGACCAGTAAATGCTGTCGGCAAAGTGTATTTGCAGGCAGCGTTTTACTATTTCACAAATGGGATGAGAAAATGAAAGAGTAAAAGTGAGTTTGCCTCCCTTTTACTCTTTCTCTCGCCCCTCCGCCTCTGGCAGATGTAAAATTGCATGCAGGGGGCTACACAGCATGTAAGTGCTAAAGTAGGTGGACGCCGGCATGCAATCTACATTCCTTTTCAAATGCAGCTGAAAGTGTTTACACTCTCTATGGAACCACCTTGCCTTTTTAACGCGTGTGTGTGTGTGTGTGAGAGAGAGAGAGAGAGAGAGAGAGAGGGACTCGTAGGTGTGTTATCAACATCAGCCTAATTTTAAATGAGGAAGCGTATCAAATGAACGCGTAAAAATGAGGCATAATGTTTTTGTGCCTCAATTTAACATGCTTCCCTCATTCTGCTGTACAGACAATACAGAGGACGGGCACAGAGTGGAGGTCACATCTCTGGTGTGCATTCCTCCTCCGTCTCGTTAATGCACTTTGTTCTACTCCTGCATGAGATTTTCATGCCGGTTTCAATGAATAGATTCCTATGGAATGTGCCTCCGTTTTTCGCCTCGTTAAGAAGATAAGGTGGATCCCATAGGGATCCATTATAAATGCCACCTGCAAAGCACATTTTCAGGCAGAGCTTACATTTCTACTAGGCGGAGTGGAAAAATGAAAGAGTAAAAGTGAGTTGGCATCGTTTTTCCTCTCTTGTTGCCCACTCCGCCTCGTGGACATTTAAAATCACATGCAGGGGACCCCACATCATATGACTGCTAATGTTGGTGGTTCACTGCATGCAATTTCCAATGTTGGAAAAATAAGGCTGTGCGTGAGTGAGTGAGTGAGTGAGTGAGTGAGTGAGTGAGTGAGTGAGTGAGTGAGTGGAAACCCACATGTTCACTAACACCAAGTGTAGTCCCTGCATGTGACATCCCTTGGCACCCTCGGGGATCGGCTCAGACGAAGTAATGAAGGCTTTGGGTGCCTTGGGCTGCTAGATCACGGGGGACCACTGCTCCGCTTACCCGGTGGTTCTGGTAGGCAGTCACAGCTGTGAACTGGGTCTCTTCGAAGACAAAGGTTTTGAAGTTCTGCTCGGCGTACCTTTCACTGTCCTTCCGGGGATCCACAAACACAACATGGAAGCGTGGCTGGTACCGGTGCATGGAATTCAGGATGATCTAACGGGTAAAAAATAGCTGAAGGTGAGATGGACACTTAACACAGTGCTACGCACACTCCATTGAGCACGTGGGAGACCTTGAAAGAGTCCCCCGAGCTGGCATGGCTGGGGGCCAATGGCACCCTGGGCGATCACCAACGCAGCCCTGCCCTAAGGTCGGCCCTGTTCGCAGGCCACGGCTATTCAGGTTTTCTCTGAGTGGGCTGCAGTAGGAAGTTTCATACGTTTCTGTGTTGTCTGTGAGTGTGTTAGAGGCAAACACGTCCTGTGTGTTTGTGAGTTTCCATCTGATGTTCTTTCTTTGGTTTCCGTTTGCAGTTTCATGGCTCTGCTACGGTCCCTGCGTGGAGTACGTGAAACGTGCGGGATGCGTGTGTGATATCATGTCTCCCCCTGTGGACTGTTTGGGAATTGCTCACTCGTGTTTAATTTCATGGCCACTCCGTGATCTAGGCATATATGTCTCCTAGCTGCCTCCCTGAACTCTGCTGAATGAAAACCTACTGCGGTTCATGCGACCTTGTGTTTGCTAGTTACTGAGCGGGCTACTGAGCATGTGGGCTTGAGTAGTGATGCTGAGCAGAGCAGGGAATATTCTGCCATGCTCAAGTCTCAGGAACTAATCTTCACTACTTCTGAATCGAGTCCTTTATAAGGGAATAAGTAGCCAGGCCATGTAGCTTTGCTCTGCTGGGTGGATGTCCTGTCATACATGCCCACCCTCCCGATTTAGGGCTCCTCCACACCGTCAACTCAATTACGCATGTGCTGTAAACATGCAGCAAACATAAAACGGTGTGCTTGAAATGCCATTTATTAAGCCATAAAATGGCCCATTCCATGCTTCAGAATTCTGGGGGTATGTCTTTCACAACAAGATGCCCAGACCAGAAGTGCCTCCTCCGTGGCCTGCTGGGATATATTCCAGGAGCACGCGGATGCTGAGATGGAATAAGGGCTGGGAGCCTCGCTGCTCAGTCCTCAGGAGGCCTCATCCTCGATTCTCCTCAGACAGACCACAAAGACATGGCGGGGGTAGAGGAAGTGGCGGTAAGGGGGCGCAGATGCCAGGTGACTGACTGATGAATGGGGAATGGATGAAATGGAAAGGGAAGAGAAGATTAGTAGATTGATGTTTCCACACTACCTGTCTTGCTTCTGGATTGCTTTTGGTTTGTACTGGGTATTTTTTCTAGCTCAGTTTATATTTCTGCATACATGTTGAATTAAAGGCACACAACTTTTATTCTTTGGGGATTATTCATTTGGATTCACCTTTCAGGCTCTTGTTTGGGAGTCTGTGACGTACAGTTTTCATTTTTCATGTTTTAGGCTGTGGCAAAGGTACTTGCCTTTGCGTGGAAGGAAAGAGTGGATGGAAGGTGGTGAGAGTAGTCGATGGAAGGTGAGAGGAATGGGGCGCAGGTGGAAGATGAAGAGAGTAGAGAATGGAAGGTGAAGGGAGGGGGGGCTTATGAAATGAGACGAGGGAGCAGATGGATGAGGAGAGCAGGAGATTTTGGAAGTGTGGACTTTACACTTGAACAAATTGAGTGATCCTGGAAAAATCACTTTGTCAGCAAGACTTGGTGCGGTGAGCATCCTGTTTCCCGGCAGTCATACCTCTTTACACACAACTTGAATAGTAGAAAAGAGAACTTACAATGCATGGAACATTTGTCCCTAAAGTTAATTAATGTCGCACTTATGACAGCCATTAGCTGTCATATACATATAGTTTGGTAGAGGCTACCCCATCCGTCCACACATAATAGTACGGATAATAACTCCTCCCACCCTAAGCTCCGCCTACCCTGCGCCCTCTGTCAATCTTGTCTACGGGGTCCTTTGCCATAAATAGGTCACTGCCTACAGCACTGATGAATGATTCGGTTTCCATTGCAGTGCTCTTGTCTTCATAACCTATTTCTGACTATTGATATATCTGCGAGAATTCCCTTTTTCAAAAGGTAATTTCTGTGCTACTGCATAGCGTTGCTGTACTTTTGACCCTCTGCTTATCATCCTATTGCATGGTACTAACTACTCTCTGTGACTTTCTATAACATATTATTTACCATTTTGTTTATGTTAATGGCAGGAGTGTTGCTAGTTCTGGAAAAGATCTGGGGCTACGCTAATGTAGGTACTGTCAGGACTCAGGGCTAACTATCCTTTTGGTTGTAGCCCCTGAGCTTCTATCCAGGGCTACAACCAAAAGACCCGAGGCTGTAGTCCCTTCAGCCCCCCGCCTCCCGTGACACCTGTGGTTAATGGACACTCCACTATCCCTGGACTCAGCCTCGGACTAGCCTATAGGGCAGTGCCCAAAGAGAAGGCCCAATACGCAGGCATGGGCCCGTTTGTTTGTTCAAAATGAACCAGTTGTTGGCCACATTGGGCCAGTTTAATGAGTTGCTTAACTGTGCATCTAGTGGTTTCGACCAGTGAAAGAAGGAGGGACAGCAAGCCCAGGAAACAAAGCAAGTGAAATCTGAAAGATACCAGGCCCACCAGAACCAGAGAAGTGAAGCGAACAAGACAGAAAAGAGGGAGCTACAGTGTCCAAAGCAGTGGGCATGTCACATTCCACTTTCCCTACACTTGCCTTAGTGCCTTGGCACCACCTTTCACATGGACTTTGTGCTCAGACATTTCTGGTTAGGTGGCCACCCTGGCCAGTGGCCCTACATTATGCTGGGCTTTTGAGGGAGGCCTCGATGCCTTGGACAGGTTCCACCTGGGCTTTTGGAGGTTTCTAAAAGTTCTCCTTCTAATGGAAGTTAGGGTCCTCCTCCCAATTAAGAGCAATGCCCCTGCTCCCAAAATGCTCAAGGTGGAGTAAAGTTAACCCCCTCCTAACATGATAATATTTCTCTCTCCAGCCACCATTTGAGCTATTAGCACCCACATCCCCTTCACAGATAGGCCTTAAGGCATGTAGATCTTCACATGATGTTCCTATCATTAAACTTTATAATAAAGGATTGGCTTGTCGCTACACTGGAAAACTGTACCTGGCCCATGCAGGGCACACATAGGCAGCACTTACATGTCCATTGTCATCCAGAAGGTTGTTGGTCAACTTCAGTTTGTCGAAGGAGACGATCTGTCGCATCCATTGTCCGCCCTTGGCAGGGGAGTCTGGGTGGAAATGCACTCTCCCTGGAGTGGCGGGATCTGCCTTCCCGGCCACCAGCCATGAAGAGTTGTGGAATGCGTACCTGCATTAAAAAAGAAGGGTTTTTACAAAATGCCTGGCGGTAGATCCCAAACTGTAATTGATATGCCAACGGCAATGATTCATCCCAGAACGGCAGGCTACTATCCGAATGGCACTACCCGCTGAGAATTGAACCTCTTTGGACTTTGCCCAAGGAGTTCATGAGCCAAAGATTAATCCCAAACCCTTTAAACACTGCCCATAGCTTCTATGAGCTGTGTGTATTGGTCCATGGTTATTCTGCCAGGGTCTGTACCCTCCAAAGATTGACCCAGAGTTCCTGGTTACTGCCCCAGGGATGTAACAACTGATGCAGAGCCCCCATACGCCTCCAAATGTCCTCTTAGTTACTGACCTGGCAATCTAGCAGTGTTGAGTGTCCTATGGTCACTGCTAATTCTGACCCTGTACCTGTATCTTTTGTCGTCCAAGGGCACGAAGTCCATAAGGAGGGCATACTCCGCCATCGGATCCATCCCGAAAATCTTCACCTGGAAAGTGGGGAACATCCTCCTGTGAAGACATGATTCAGGGTAGTTATTTCCAGCAATTCGCTGACAAGCCTGAACCCAGTCATTTGAGAGGAGGACAAAGGTGTGAAAGCCATCAGGAGTGGAAGGAGATTACCCAGGAGAAGATGAGGGAAGGGACGCAAGGAGCGGATGAAAAGGAGCAGAGGGAAAATAGACCCAGAAGCTGGAGTGGAGTGCAAGGAGTGGATTTAGGGAGCTAGGAATAGGGGGAGGAGGGAAGTGGCATAGAGAATGGCAGCCAGGAGAAAACAAAGGGGACCAATGGCTAAGGGGGACGTCATAAGCAAAGGAGCAATACACCATAAGGGAGGCAGGATTAATGGGGCATTTGTCTTAGACCTTGAATCGACCTGGGAGTGACGAGTAAGAGACGGGAAAGGCCGTCTGAAAGTAACACATGGTTTGGATATATTTGCTTGAGGTTGATACATTGCCAATTCACATTTTGTATAAACATACTGGATTTGACACACTTACTGGACTAGGCATTTGCAACCGATTTTACACCCATACCAATTGTAATTACGGAAATATACAAAAATATCGCCCTCGGTAGTGCACCCCCACAGTTACTGCGACTTTGGGCACGCACAAAATACCGACTCCCGTTACTGCACCCAAGGAGAGCGGGGATAGCGGGGGTGTCCCCCGCTATCCTTGGGTGCAGTAACGGGAGCTGGGGGTTGCAGGGGGGGGACAAGAAAGTAAAAAGAAAAAAAAGTACACTGCGGCGTCAGCTCTGCCCCACATAAGTGGGAGGAACCGATGCTGCGGGGATAGCAGGGAGTCGGCGGTGTGCACACAGAAGTGTGCCGCTGTAAAGGTACGTGGGGTGAGGGGGTCGTGTAAGGGAATGCAGGCCGAAGGACGTGGGTAAAGTGATCTAGTTGATCCCTGTGCCGCAGTTGCCATTGACATTTTCATCGGCGCAGTTACGGGCAGCGCAGTGATCACATAGATTCATAATTACTAATACCACCAAGGATAGACTCTAGGCCATTAGCTGGACAGAGGGCAAGGGAGTGAGGCCAGAACACTACACCACGACAGGTGAGAAAGCCCGAAGGACACCCACCAATCATGTTCCTTGACAAAGCCCCTAGAACACCTTTCTGGCCCCACTCCTAGCAGGTATTGTATTATTGTGTCCTATGGCCCCAGGGAAGTTAATCATTAGACAGTTCCCTTACCATCTCAAGGTGTGACCCGAAGGAAACCTCTCTCTTTCAGGCCCTGAACGCCTGCCCTTGGTTGCTGGCTAATGCACCCCCACCTCTCCCAAGCCCTGCACAGCCCAGCACTTGCACCACTCTTGCTGTGCCCCGTGCCACTATCATCACTGAAGCGCACGCGGCCCTCACAACTGCTGCTGTGCTGTGCCCTATGCTTCTGCCACCACTGTACCCTAGAATAGGAATGTCAAATTGAGTGTGCCCCCTTTGGCCGTCGCTTTTGAGGTTGTGCTGAAAAAGGCTATCACTGCACCATTACAACATGGTGCCTACGTCTGCCTGAGGCCTTTTTCCGGGGAGCGGTATACCCTGAGTGGTGAAGATGAATTCCAGCTATGGGCGGACCACCCCAACCAGATGCCGCACAGCGGGTGAGCTCCTGACAGGGACAAACAGCATAGAGTGATAGAGAATCTGCAAGCTTTAGGGGTGTTCCAGTCACTCCATGCAACGTGCCCAGGCCCATCAGTGACTGGCTTCATGTACACTTTAGACGGAATATTCGGTGCAACCGAATCGGATGTGGAGTTGATGCTTACGTTCTACGGCACTCGTCTGCAACCAGTCAAAAGGTTGATGGAGTACTTCAGCAGGATCAAGCTCATCTTGCAGCTGGCCTGCCAGAGAAATGGGCCTGAGCTGCACAGTCGGAACCGGGATAAGCTTAAACAAGTCCTAATGGGAGCATTGATTCTGCTCTGCTACTGATACGCTTACAGTTACACCTTCGAGAACGGACCCGGCCCCCCCGCCGCTTTGTTTCATGAACTTGTGAGAGAGGTGTGCACCCTGGATGAAGCGGTGGAGGACACACCTTCCTAGATGTTAACCCGAGCTACAGACTCAGAGTATGACCTGCTGCATCAGGTTGAGGAGCTGTGCCTTGGCCTCCAGGTCATGCAACTCCGGAAGGCTCCCTTGGCCATGACTAGTCCATCATAGTGGGGAAGATATTCCATACCCTCATCACAAGAGTGTGAACACAAGCTCTTCCAGTGTGCTTATGAGCCCAGGGAGTAGACTGGACCCCTCCAGACGTGACAATGCTGCCATTAGTATGGTCAGGAAGAACGCTCCTTTCATATATGGGCAGACCTAACATATTACAGCAAGAACCAGAATGTGCACAATGGTCCAAAACTCAAGCAAGACCCAGGAAGTGGAGCACCTGAATCATCAACAGTACTCTGCTCTGACTGAGTAAGCACCACGGCTGCATCACCAGGAGAGCCCGAGGCTGCAGCAACGTCATCAGCTGATGTGTCGCCAGGACTGGTTTGTCAATTCCCAGTGAAGACCACCTTTAGCTTCAAAACCAACAAGATCGTGGGGACTACCAGATGGGCTCATAGGACAATCAGCCACTGTAAAGTTTACTATCACTGAAAAACACAAACAAGTTCTCCTGGATAGCTCCTCCAAGGTTACTACCATATAAGAGACATTCGATCAGAAACACTTGATGCAGAGCCAACTGCAGTTGATAACTGGGTAGAACCTCTTCTGTGTGTGCGATAACCAATGTTCCCTCTAAGCTGTGCGCATGTGCGCTTGCCCAGCTTCCTTCTGGGTGCCGCTCAGAAGATTTTTAGCAGCGCACACAGACAGTTCTCACCTATACAAAAAGATCTATTAAGGCACAAGCCACTGCAATTACCTGAAATTTTCTTTCTCTTAAAATAAGCAACTAATCTTCATATTCTGCTAATTTGCATTACACTACTATGCACCTAAAATATCTAACAGCAAAATAGAACACAAGAGGTTAAAAACTAATATGAAAAACTGGCTCCATGAACAGAAGAATCTAACAAAGATGTACCTGCACACATTAACTAAAAATGTTCGGGCCCCAAACCCCCCATGATTCCTAAACCTGACTCTACCACACGTTTAACTTATGACTAACTTCTACCCTAGAGTACATTAAGACACTACCGGACAACCTTAACTCTTCCTCTCTTGGATCTGCAAAAGGTTAGCAGACATGTACCTACATCCACTTGTTGTATATTTGTTGTAACATGAATAACGTTCACGCACCAGAATTTCTGTTACTCGTTGTGCCTTACCGAAAGCGTCAGCCCCACTATATAATCAAACTACGAGCTCAAATATCGAATACTGACTGTAAGTAAGCAAAGCTACTTGGATGTGTAACCAAATCTCATACTCTCTCTTCTTTGTACATATGTCACGCAAGTGCTTTGAAGCAGCCCCCTTGTAAGTTAACGCATTATAAAACTCAAATATTATTTTGTCCTCTAAAGATTTTGAAAAGTCAAATGTGATGCTCAGTGTCTCCTACTTTAGTATTACTAACATTACCCTATAAGTAGAGAGCAACATTGCAATATCATTTAGTTGGCCTACAAGGGATTATGGGTATGGACTATGCCTGGGATTACTCGTCCATAGGGCACCGGATATTCAGACAGAAGAATGCTTTTCACACCATCTGCATCATTTCCAAGTGTTCAGAGTTCTTTGGGCATAGAGCTTCACACATTATATGGTAAGTCACTTCTATACAAAAAACAGTTTCACTGAGCACTTGTATAATCCTACACAGTGATATAAGGGTGGGGTATGTTGCAAACAATCTTGTATGCACTGCAAGAGAATTATGTACATGCAGTCATGACATTATTGAAATGCACAAAATATGCCTTGCTTGCAAGGTGTGGTGGGTCTGCAAATATCCCAATGAGTGCTTACTGCTACAATCGCTCACTTTTTACAGTGCTCTATCTACTAGTATCGGAGGCAAGCACAGGGGCCGGGGAAGTGTATGGGTGGAACATTACTCCTTGCAGGTGATGAACAAAGCAGCACATTTCATAGACCAAATCAGACGTTTTCGGCCGTACACTGAAGGAAATGTGTTGCGTGTTTGCTAGAGGATAGGACATTCTAGTACCCATCTAGACAACAGCACCTTCCTTTTCTTTCTATGCTCAACTGCTGAGGGCTTTTCAATATAGTCATGTGTTCTGTGTGTGCAGTCTCTAGCATATCCCTGCATCTTATTTAACTGATCACAAAGAATTACAGAAGAGGGATCCATAGTTACAGAAGAAGGCACTCAATCAGTTGTATCTCTGATGAATTGATGCAATTAACTTAAAAGGCATATATGTGTAATTTTCTTCAGCAGGGCTCCATAATAAACCTCAGTAAGGCTCTTATTTAAATGTATCTAGGCTGTGGTGCGGAAGGGTGGGCAAAACTATACACTTTATTATGTGCCCTGTCGTTCCACTCCCTATGTCAGGGTACTAACAGGGCTCTATTCAGATTTTGCTCGCTACTTGGAGTCAAATGATTTTTCAGGGAGTAAAAAAGTAATTAGCTTTGCTGATAGAGATACTTTCTGCTTAATTGAAAGATCTTCTTTCCCTATAAAATTCCTCTTGAGATCGGGAATTAATATTATTAGAGTTCTCTCCTTCCTATGCCACTGCTCTGCTGGTCACTAATTCGAAAAAATATCAGTGGAGCTTTGTGGGTTGAAGCAATGATATGTTCATTGTTTCTCGTTTTTGTTAGGTACATTTTCCTTTTTTAGGGAGTAAAAAGGCATGGTGCATATGTCTCTTAACTCTAAGGCTGGTGTTATCACTACCCACAGGAGAACTTAATGTGAATAGTAAACAGAGGCACAGGAATTTTGGATCATCATATTCTAAGTTGCAGTTATTCTGATACAATATCATCCTTACACAAATTATTAGAAGTATGTTCTCCTGGCCCTTGAATTACTTCATTAAAGTGGCACTTGAACTCCTTTCAGCAGGTTTTTGACACATTGCTTTTAATTGCCACTAATCCATCAGTAAATGTATTCTGAGTTTCTTGACAGCCATATCAGTTATGACAAGAGATATTTGTGTTTTGTAATCGAAATGAGTGATTTTCCAGTGGCATAAAACATACAAGGCCTCATTACGACTTGGGGCGGTATACCGGCGTAAATCTGCCAGAATACCACCCAAAGGAGTTACTGTTACTGTCACTTGGTCCGGAAGAATTTCTGCCGGATTACAACTGGTGGTGGTAGTGTAATTCCCCATTCATATTGAGTCCATATGTGGCTTTTGTGGTGGAATTACCGCAGCAGAAATTCCAACGATTTCAGCAATGAGTTGGAGGATTTACCTCCAGGATTTTCCTGGAGGCAAATCTTCCACTCAAAGCCCAAAATCATAATTTGGTGTAGCGGTAAGGATGGCGGTAATGGAGTTACCGCCACATTTACCACTTACCGCCAAACTCGTAATAAGGCCAACATTTTTCTCTGCACAGAAGTAAGTTTGCAAGGTACTGTGGCAGATATTGAAGGCTTGGACTGGTAGATTAGTTTTCTGTATAATCACATATGACATATTTTATTTTAGCCTGTGTTTGGAAAAAGTGTTGTAAGATTTTTCAAGAATTGCAGTGTCTGGGAAGGGGAAATTCCTTTCCAAACTCTGTTCTGCGACGGTAGCTCACAAAGTGGCTTTCCTCATTAGTCAGTTGCACACATGGAAAATAATGTGTGCACAAAAGCCAACCGGTTCCGCACATAGAGAACAATAATTAGAGGGAACATTGGCGATAACCCCTTTAAATATCTGTGTTACCTCCGGGTCAGACTGCCACTTCTTCATGCGATAGCCGAAGTCAGCATGCCTATCGACGCCTTGGCTCTGATCTGCACCAGTCACAGGAAAAACCCTGACATACCTGTGGTGATCAGGAACACCTCCTCGATGTTGGACATGCTGCCTGCTCTGGGTTGGGAGGTGGACGACAATATGCTAGCGCACTGTGCCCTTGCACCCCCAATATATCTACAGAGGGAGAACAAGTCTGCAGCACCACTGGATGGACCAGTCAGGAGTGTTCACACCACCAGGCTTGGGAAGGTTATCATCCTTGCATTGACCACCATGATTGATCCTGGAAGAATGCATTTTAGTGTAGCCCATCAGCTAAGATGCCTATCATGCAGTCACAAAACCGTAAATCCCTTCTAGACAGATTATTGGTACGGTGGACCATGGTGACAGAAGACGGCCCGAAGTTCAGGGTCCTCTTCACTAATAGGATCCTCTGCCTGCTGTCATCTAAATTCGAAATGACTGCTTCTATGTTTCCAGACAGTGTCACCGCCAACCAGCATGCGACAAGGTGTGACCGAAAAGCCTCAACTACAGAAAGTCTCTGATTTCTGAGGGGACATGGACCATCTGGGTGAGCAACTTTCCCAATATGAAAAGGTATTTTTCACCAGCTCCTGAAACATTGGCGATCCCCAGAGCTGTGTTACTGATGAGACATTAGTCATGGAGAAGACACCCTGCTTTGCCTCTGGAGAAATGTAGGATATCAAAGCCACCTGGACAACCTTCTTAATTTTGGCATCCTCCAGGAGTCCAGGAGCCACTTCACTCCCATTGCTGTCTTCTGGAAGCAGAACAGGGATATCAGGATTTGCAATGAATAACGTCGCCTTTACGCCCATACCATCCATGACCATTTCCCCACTCCCGATGTGTTGAGGCCTTGGATTTCCAGACTGGGAATATGTTGTCCTTCCCTCCTTCTCCTCCTCTGGCAGCACATCCCAGATGTCCCGCTTTCAGAAGTAACCCATTGGGCAGCCACTGGTGGCCAATCATCTACGAGTCCACCTCTACAGACATACCCAACTGATTAGAGGCAGCCGGCTCCTACAGGCAGGGCAGGGCTTGCCAACCTCTATGATCCACTGCCGATGGTTGTCTTGAACAAAGGACTGAGCAGATCCCTCACCATCCCTACACAGGGTCTTCATCATGCTGGATTCGCTGTAAGAATCCTGTGGGGCCTCTAAACGACCATAAATCAGCCCAGGATGTTCTGCGGAATACAGTAAGCAGGAATCGTATTGCCTTTAGTTAGAACTTCGTTTTAATTTTATATAGTGTAGGTTTTGAAGACATTGCCAAAAAAAAGATGTGATGGATGGAAGGTTTGGAATTAACCCTAACGACTGGCATTGCTCTGGGAAACCCTCCAGACCATCATTCTTTAGCCTGCCAATCCATTACAGAATGGGGAAAAACTATATGCAAATCAGGCTTTGTCCTTCCCCCAAAGGGGCAGGCCAGCCTGAATGGCCAGGCCACATTCCATCTTCACGAGACCACAAGCATCCCCAGATAAGTTTCGGCCTCTTTGGGCGTCATCAGTGAGGAGTAGCTTGGGCCTCTAGGCCCAGCAGGCTTGGGACCCACGTCTGATAGGGGGTCAATACGAGCTGGGCGGTAAAGGGTTAACGGCGCTGGTAATGGTGCCGGCGCCGTTAACCCCTTACGCCCTATTACGAGTATGCTCGCGGGACCCGCAAAGGGCGCATGGTAAAACCAGGTGCCCTTAGCGGGTCCCACTGGCAGACTAGGAAGCTAACAACGGGCACTGTTATTAACGGGCCCATTGTTAGCTCCCCCCCATTCCCATTGAGCCCTATGGGGGCTCGAATGGGAATGGGGATGTACCGGGTCCGGGTTCCTCGAATGAGGAATTACCGGGTCCTCCAAGGTTGGAATGGCCCGGTAAATCCTCATTTGAGGAACCCAGACCCGGTACCCGGTAAGGAGGTTACCATGCCGCAAATTTCGGCGTGGTTACCTCCAACCTCGTAATGACCCCCATAGTTTCTAAAAAGGGGCCAGGATTTCAGTGTACATCTCTGGAAGGCTAATGCAAAGCGCTTGATAGAACAGTGTTTTGGAATTTCTAGAGGGAGAACAAAGAGATGCGCTTTCGGTGCCAGACCTGGATGAATTTATTTGGCCAAACACTGAAATACCTGGATTGCCTTGGTACTAAGAGTTTGACAGTTAAAGCAGAATTTAATTCCTGGGCTTCTCTTGCATAACTTTGTGGGTTCCCTACATTTTGTACAGGCTTCTTTTCTTTTTTACTTTTTTAAATGCTCCTATGGGGATTTTTACTGAAGTCCCCCTGTCACTTCTATCTGCTGCAATTAGTAGCCCATATGGCTATCAAGGCAGGGCTATGTTCAAGGATCCCGTTTTGATCCCATTGTCATTTCAATACCCAAAAAGTGCTTTGGGGTGTAGGTTGGTAGCAGCTGTACTTCTGTTTTGGCTGCACCAGGTTCTAGTCATTTTAGCTGCTTTAAGAACCCATTGCACCTGTATGCAGATACATGGTAGACGTTGGGGTACCACTGCCCATTTTATTTTGTGGCCTTTCTTTGTTTCGGGGGACTATGACACATGGCCAAAATGACCGTTTTGCTGATGTTTGCACCCCCTAAGTCGACGAAGGTATCTTTGGTTTGGTAAACTGGCATAAGGTCTCTCAGACATCCCAATAATCCAGAATGAGGCAGAATGTATCCTATAACATTTAGTGTTGCGAGCAATTCTCTGTTCTGTTAGGCCGAGGGCATCCTGGGAGAAGTAGTCCTGTTGATCTGTGAGCTCACCAGCACTCAGGACGTGGGCATTCTGATGTATATGGCTCTGCAAGGACATCTGCCATACGCGAGGCAAAGGGCATTACAAATGGCGTAGACTGGTAGGAACCGCTCTGCTGACTGGCATAGGATGCATTGTGGGGCAAGTAGCCATTTTGGAGAGGGCCCTGAACGGAGACAATCTGTGTATATTTGTACAGGAAGTCTTATGGGGACATCTATACTTCGTAATGCCAAGAGTGGGCTGGTGCATGCAGTGCTCTTGAGGCACGTGTAGTGTGTGAGGTAAAGAGCATTGATAGAAATGTGGGTATGTGGTCACTTCAATACGGAGCAAAGCCATGTGCATTCCTTTACATGTATCCCTGTGTGCGGTGGAGGGTGATGACATCTGCATTGAGTGAGGTAGAATGCCTCTTGTGACATTTAGCATGATTGAGGCATCTGTATTTGAGGAAGGCCAACTGGATTATGCATCACAAAGGGGCTCCTTATGAGCTCTCTGGCGGGATACTTGGGAACTATCGTACCATCTCTGCACCCCATATCCCACTGGGATACTATGGGCGGCGGAGACGCCGGTGACTCCCCATTCCATGGAGTTCAATGGGACTCCATGGGATGGGCTTGCCCGAATCAGCGGCACAATTAGTACGGGTGCCAGTGAATCAGGCATTTATCTGCCGTTAGGGGCCTGATCTACTGGCAGGTCAAGCCTGCCGATAGATCTGAGCCCCTACCGTCAGACTTGTAGTTAGCCGGTCCAGAAAGGTGTCGATATACGTTGTTACCAGCACTTTATTTCTGGACCTGCCCACTCATATTGAGAGCCAGAGTCTTGTAGAGGCATATTTGTTAAGCAAGCTGCAGTGTATTCTGGGATAAGTAGCCTGGAGTGCTTTTCAAGATTTGAAGAGGCAAAGTGCATTCTGGGACCTGTATTTCTATAGAGACTGCTGTCCGGAGGCAGAGTGTACTGTGGGAAATGTAGTCAACTGTGTGTTTTTCTGTAATGAGCCAGAGATGGCCTCCTGACATATGCAGCCCTGTGTTGGAATTTGCACAGGGTGAGGCAAATGTGATATGCAACATACTGTCATTTGTGGGCAGAGACGTTTTTATGGGAGGGCAAAAGGGGCACTTGCCCAGGGCCCCACCTTGGAGGGGGCCCCACAAGGCTGCCTGATCTAAAGAAGTAAAATTCCTTTGTTCACCAGAATTATATAGCACACATCATGATATTTTATGGCATGGTGCTGAGGCTCGAAACCTATTGCCTATATGTTTTGGCAAGCACATTTTGCCTCGATCAATTCACCATGTAATGCTTTCTGGGTTCACTGTGGTATGCATGTTTTGTGTGTTCCTTGCGGCACAACTCCTGTAGCATTCTTTCCTTCCTGTGGGAATGATGTTGATCATGTGCAATAGCCACATTCGAAATGCATATTGGTTAATTGAGTGCCACAATGGTCCAGAATTTGCTCAGTGTGTTAATCTCTCATTGCAGAGATATGTGTTCCTATTCAAGATTAGAATAGCATATTCCTCTCAGGCTGGCTGAGCCTTTCCTATGTCTGAAGTTTATAAACCTGCCTGCGTATGTACTTGGTCTTGCAGCACAACAGGTGGTATTATCAGCAATGCACCTGCACCAGATAGCGTTTGCAATAAAAACAAAGATATCATCCTTATGGTGAAGGTCTATAAATTGGTTTGTTCAGATGGGGTGTTGTAAAACCTAGACAATCACCTCCAATGATGAGCATAAACGGTTAGTCCAAGAGATGAATAAGTATCCAAATGTGGAACCAAAGTATTCATGCTTGTATCCTGGCTTTGCCAGCAGACAATACAGTGATCCTGGTCAAATCAACTAATATCTCGTACATTACTTTACTGTCTTCTGTGAAGTTTGCCTACTCGCATGCTGGTGGCATCGTTTACCCCATTTCTTGATCTTTCTTCTTTCGTAGGCCATTTGAGTGTAAGGGGTGGTAGACAGAGGGGAGCGGACCAAATGGTGCAGCACTTGGGCCAGCATATTTGAAAGTCTGCTCATTTGACACAGAAAAACGCTTTGCATTTTTGTAAAAGTCAAAGGTTTTTCTGCACGTTTACAAATGACAATTTCACAAGCCAGTGTTTTGGAACTATGTAAAGCTTTAAAATACAAACGTCAAACCCAGATTAAATCTGTTAAATCACACTGGTATGCTGTTACTTATATACTTCTCTTGATGATGGAAAGAATGAACCCAGAATAATTCTGTTACACCCTTCTATAATATTTTGTTTTTAAAAATTGTCATGTTTGGTAATGTGATTGGTGTACTTTCCATGTCAGTTTTATAAAATGAGATTATTTTAGTTCATGGTAAGAACTGGTAATGAAAGTCTTCAAATGCAGAATTTGCAGAGTTGGCACAAATCCCAGATTCACAGCTTAACCAGTGTGTGTAATACTGGGCATCTAATTTAATCATGTATTGCCTAGCCTGTCAAAATTGCCAGTTCCTAAACCTTTCAAAATTGTCAGCCCTTCAGAATGATTTCCTTCTCAGGGTATGATATGCAAAATATTCACTCATGGTGTCACTGGCTATAGTGCTATTTCCAGTATATTAGTGAGCATTGATATATTGCACACCACAGGCACGTATTCTTTTGACCTCTATTTGATCTAAATAACCAATCATATTAACACTATTTGAAAACCATGTCCCACTTATAAAATCAGTCTGGATACAGACACCTTCCTGGTAGTTTCTAATCTCCATCCACTATCCATGCTATGGTATGTGTAGCTTTCTCCTTCCTTCCAATTGGTCTCCTCTATCCATGCTTGAGCACATTTGTGTTCTGTGAGGCAGCAACTGTGAGTTATCTGTCTACTTTGGGTTAAATGTAACTTTTACATACAGTCCTGCATTAATACTACAGGCTGCATACCTTCCTGGATGCTATTGATAAAGTCTCCTGTACCTATGCTAGAACAGAAGTAACCTCTTCGTAGATTGATAATGTTGGCCTTCAGATTGTACTTGTTTATCATTCTGATTAGAGTAAGAAAGAAGAGGTTAAGGGGACTTAAAGGTAGTAAACATGCTTATTGTTAATGCTGTGAGGCAGCATATCAACCTATGGGTTGTGATCGCATCAGGGAGGGCCAGATATTCTTGATCACTTGATTCCTTTGGTTTGGTGGAGGGGGCCCCAAAGATGTCTGTGCCCAAGGCCCCAAAAGCGCTTAAGATGGCCCTGTGTGTGGGTACTTATAGTGAAAGAGGCTGGCTGGTTGCCCGTGGGCATAAGGCATCATGTGACATATAGTCCTTTATGCATTCTGCACTAGATTAATATGTATTCCCGTTGACAGAGGGAGGCAGACTTCACTGTAGGAACTTTTGCAATGAATTAGCAGAGTACATTATAGTAAATGTAGCCCTGTTACACTGTGTGCTTGGTGAAGTAAAACCAATTTTGACAGGTGTGTAGATGCCACGTGGCCCCATCTCAAGTTTCAGACAGTCCCGTTTTTTGCACAATTGCATGCTGGGATGTGTAGTTTATTTTTTGTCTGTTGAAAATATGTCCCTACAAGTCCCAGAATGCAAAGTGTACAATCAGGACTGACTGAAGGCAGCACCCACTACATGGAGCTACTCAGCAGCTATCCGGATCTTTGGGCTAGCTAGGAATATGGTGGCAAAACGTGCTACGCCGTGGGTATATTTTGGCATGTGTGACTGTGCTTAACATACAAGGATGCGTTTGGTATATGATGGCTCTGGACCTGGATATAGGCTGGCCCCATATGGATGTATTCAGCTGCACTTGGGCAATTGTGGCTGCACCTACCATATTTTGGCAGTACCTCACTACAAGAGACTGCACCGAGCATATGGTAATTGCCTCTATGCCGTGCGTGTGAACCTGTCCTTGGGCATCTGATGGCTATCACTGGGCCTATGAGAATGCAAGTGGCAGTACATAAGGCCAGACATATTGGCTTTGCCAATGCCTGAATAACATTTAATCAGTTTAATTCCTAAACTGACATCCTTGCTTCCTAAGACATAATGGCAGAGGAGCAACGCACTCCACCCTCAAAGCTTAAGTGGGAGTCACATCATCACAGTCAGGTGCATGTGTGGTCTTAAGTGCATCATGTGCTGCAAGACTGCACAATGTTGCCAGTGAAAACATACACACTCACATATAGGACCAACATAATTGCCTGCTTTATGACCCCTCGAGTCTACATAATCACCAGTTATTTCTTTGCCCTCCCATTATGAGTTCTCCTGCTTCGCCTGTGATTTCTAATGGTTTCCTCTCTACCCTCGTCGAAGGTGGTTTCCTGATGCACTTACCACCCTCTTTATAACAAAAAAATGTTGTATTTGGTAAAACAAATTGTACCAAACATATCATACAATATGTAACATAAAAGCCATACATTTGCAGTTCAGCATATTCTAGTAATGGTGTCAGAACTAGCAGGTTGTAATGTAGTCCACTAACTGTGGCATTATCACATTGTACAATGGAGACACCGTTTCACTAGTCTCCCAAATCAAAGACACTCTTACAAAACATTCTTCGCAGGCCTCTCCCTGTACCTCACCCAATGAGAATGTCTGTTCCTTACCTGCGGCTAATCTCCTTCCAAGGCCCATTCTTGCCAGACCCTCAACCCTACCCCCAGGGCCCATCCTCACTTGAGAACACCCTGTGTCTACTCCCACCCAAGACCCATCCTTGCCCTATGCCCATCCCTAGATCGAGGCCCATCCCTGCCCATTCCAGCTTTGGTGGGAGGACCATTCCTACCTTGATCCCCATCCCTACCATGAGGTGCAATCTGACTTTGATCCCTTGCACCGCAATTCCCACTCTAAGGCCCATCCAGGTCCAGAGGCCAAACCCTGCTCTGCAACCCATCCAGGTTCAGAGGCCAAACCCCGCTCTGCAACCCATCCAGGTCCAGAGGCCAAACCCCACTCTGCAACCCATCTACACACTGAGGTCCATCCCTAAAATTCAGTAGTGTCAAATCAAACTAACTATAAACATGGTGGTTCATCTAAAACTTTAAATTGAAATTAATTCCCAATAAATTGCTATTTCAGATCACTAACAAGCTTTTTAATATTATACAGAATATCAAGTCAGCCAAAAGTACATTCAAAGTTTACTGAAAATCACTTAAGACATGCAATATCTTTATGATGTAAAGTTGTGCGTACACTAGTCTGTATAAAATACACGAAGCCTGCAACATTTCTATAGACACAACTATATAATGTTTTACTAAAGCACATTTGTGACATTACCAATCATCTATAACATTAAAACATGAGCTCACTACCAAAGTGTAATAACTTATTGCAGATGTTGCAGGATTTCCATCATATCCCACTTGTCAAAGCCTTAGTTCACCCCAGGAGCCTGTCAGAATGCCATACTGGGGCTGTGTTTGATTTTGTAGCAGAGAACAGTGCTAGACCCAAACCAAAACTCCAGAAAAAGCTTGATCTATGTACTTTACCGCAGAAAATCTGAAGAGTTTACTGTTAGTGAGCATACTTCCAGAACATCAAGGAACCAACGCGTATTACTCTTGTGTAAATTATCAACATTAAATGCCATCAACCTTACCTACACAATGTTATCACTAAAACAAGCAGTTGTATAGTTCTACAGTATAGTGCTTCTTTGATAAGCTATGATACGATATGATATTTATAACGTGCCTACACACAAGTGTTTCAAGGTGCGACGGGGCAAGGGAGGGGGAAACAGAGGGAAGACAGAGACAACAATCCTACTATACCATGTGTCAATCAGATTGCGCAAGTGCTATTTTGTGCACTAAAAAATAGGAACACATTAAGAATGATCTCACACGTCTGTTAGCATAGATGTATATTTATTTATTTTATTTATTTATATGCTTCTATAGTGCCAAAAGCCCGCAGGCATCAGGACGCTGTAACACAAAATACATACAGATTTAATTAGACAACCTGCTCTCTGGCCCCACTGGATGTCAAGGGAGACTATTTGAAAAGATGAGTTTTCAAGAGTTTTCGAAATTGAAGGTGGTTTTCTTGGCTTCTTAGTGCAAGCGGAAGGGCGTTCCACATCTGAGCCGCCTTTACTGTGAATGATCTGCCCATACCAGATTTGAGCCTATGTTTCTGTTCCATTAGTAGATTGTTTCCAGCTGAGCGAAGCTGTCTCTTAGGTGAGTAGAATTCGATATTTTTCTTCAAATAATAGGGCGCTTTGCCGAAAAGGCATTTGTGCACCAGGGTGAGAGCTTTAAATTCGATCCTGTCTTTGACTCTAAGCCAGTGGAGAGATTCTCTAGCTGTGTTAACATGGTCTCTTCTAACCAGTTGTTTTACAATCCTGACAGCGTCATTTTGTATGACTTGGCAAGTATGTAAGTCTTTGGTACTTCCCCCCTAACAATAGGGCATTGCCATAATCTAGCCTTGATAGCACTACTGCCCTGGCAATGGTGGCCATATTATTGTCGTTCAAAAAATGTCTGATGGCCCTCATCAAACGCAGGTAATAGGCAGTATTCTTACGTAAGAAATTGGCCTGAGCCTCAGAGTTAACCGAAGAGTTCATCATCATGCCCAGCGTCTTCACTTGGCTGGAAACTGTTATGATGGCCTTTTTGATCTGGAATGTTTTATATTTCCTGCCCAATTTGTCCAGTTGACGGCTGGAGCCAAAAAGCATCAATTCCGTTTTTGAGTCGTTGAGGCACATCCAGTTGGATTGCATCCATTCATCAATTTTACTGTATATTACGCCTAATGTCTCGCTGTCTTTCTGATGTGATCCCTCTACCATACATCTATTATTATTTGCAGATAGTCATGACATCACATCTGACTGATGACACTAGATTTCCTTACTTATGATGTCAGCGAGCACTTATAGTGCATTGCAACGTTTTTCTAACTTCAATGCACGTGTTATCTTCTTCAAAAGAGAATTCCCATTATTATTTCAGTAGTGCATAGAAGGACATACCCCATCAAGCATGTTTAGGATAATATAAGCCAGCTCAAAGTCTTGTGACTGCATAAAGCACCCAGCCTGCGGCCTTGTGATTTACAGTGGGGAGTTCCTGAACACTCATAATAATAACCCTGAAATGCATTTGATGGGAGCACAGTTTATGTGTATAATAATGCTTATGGCACAGACAGCATGAACCTATTCTTCTCAGGGCATGCATACACTCCTGAATATAGTACACTGATGCATCAGCAGTGGGAAGGTGGCGACATAGCAGGGTCAAGCCAGCGGGACAAGGGGTCAGAACCTGTGGGTCGCGACATTGCTTTCGCCTTTCAGTCCCAGTCTTCAGATAGAGGAAAGGTTCTGAAGATCTCTTAAATGACAGCAAATGGGGGATGCCTCCACCTGGGAACTGAAAATATTCTAGCTATTTTGGGACCTGCAGTCTTCAGATCTGTGGGTTTTGGGGTGAATTGGAGTGGTCTGTTTGGTTTGTTTTCATGAGTCTTGTTTTGGAGGCAGAGGGGGTTGCCTGGGCAAGCTATAGGAGTGTGAGACATAGGCCTCTGAAAGTTGATTTAGTTAGAGACAAGTGGTTGTTCGGTTTTTCAGGTGGGTGGTTAATCTTACCAGGGCTGTGTTCACTTGCAGGAGTTTGTCCAGTGGTCTTTTGGGGAAGACCTGCACAAAGGGGGTGGACATAGTCACATATGAAGTCAACTGTATTGCTTACTATGGATATGCAGAGGTTAGAGCTTAAATGGGGAGTGTTTTCCTCAGTTGACAGAGATTCAAGAGCACGCGTAATGGTTAATGGTTGCAACAATGTTGTGTGGACCAATTTAGCTAGATCTTGTGAAAGACTCGTAGGAACATGGCATGAAGGCTTGAGACTGAGGTGTTTAAAAAGGGGAGGACCATGGAAAAGTGGAGAACCATGGTTCTCTGTGAATAGTTGGTTGACTGTAAGATGTCAAGTGTTTGCTAAGAGAAGGAGCTTTGATTTGGATCTGTTAACTTTCAGGCCTGCGTCATGAATATTCTTGGCATTGTGTCTTTGGGGACCACTGTGAAGTTGTGTGTCAACTGCAGCGCAGTGAAACAATCGCTGCCAAAGCCGACAGCTTTGTCTTTGCTTATGGGAACTCCTCTGGGGGGGGCAGGTCCCAGTGAGAGAGACTAATGAATGATGTTGTCTGCAAAGGGTAACCGATCAGCCAAAACTAATGGCGACGGTAAAGGGCTCCCTTACACTAAGACATCTGCATACTTTTTCTTCCTCAGAAATGCTATTCATCTCTCTCGCTACGCGCTGTAACCCAATCTTTTTGCCTCTCAAGGTGGAACTAAAGCACCACACACTTAGGCCCAAAACTATTGTGAGACAAGTCTTATCTAACAACATCTTAATCTAGACTCTCATCTTCACGGTAATGTGTGTCTTATACATGTATGTAACTGGAGGGAGAAACCCCCCTATATTAGGACTTGGGGTTGGCAAATACTATATAGTGAAAAGGGGGGTGTCCCAATAGACTAATTTATTGCGCATCAGGCATGTATTTATTTACAGAATTGACAATGAAGTTCGATTGATTTTTAATTCGGCAACAAAAAAGCCTACTCACTTCAGAATTTATCAAGACAAGTGTTAAGGGGGTTTATAATTTGCCAGCCTCTACCATTCTATTTATTCAATATTTTTCATTATTATTTCTTTTTCTTTTTTTATTATTACTGAGAGTCAGAAATCGGTCCTCTGTTTTTCTTTATATATAGTGTCAAGACAAACATACAACAAAAAACAACAAGATATTGACGGAGAATATAAATGAGTCTCTTGTTCTTTTATACAATCATAAAAACAAATCGTAGCAGGGAAGCACTCCTCTCTCCCAGTAATAATAATACGGTCTCTCAGTAATTTACTCAAACCATTACACTTTTTGTATAGCTCTCTAGTATCTTTACCCTTCATTTTCCACTCATTGTACATCCCTTGTGTATTTAAACATCTCTCCTTCCATCTCCTTGCTACCTCAACAAAATTCCAGGAACACACACAACATTTAATAATGGGTTTTTATTTATCTCTTGTCAACAGTAGTCATATTGAGTGCCGAAGGATGAAAGGCTGAGTCAGGTCTGCAGTGATTTGACCCTGTGTTTTGCAGGTTACACACAGATCTCTGCAGCTGGCACTCGGATCTCTAATAAATCTTCCTGATTTTGAGCATTCCCTGCACTAATGGTTGCTAGTATGAGCACTAGCTTTATTCTGGCTAAAGAGGGCTTGCAATGGCATCGACTACAGAGGATCTGAGGTATTTGACCACCCCCCACTGGGAATATTCTGGGCAAATAGGCTCCCCCACCAGATCCATAGATTACTTCAGCCGAGCAGCCAGGAATAGCTTGTCACCTTTTCTTTGTTTTCTTTGGACACTGTCTAAAGTAATACATTCCAGCATGGGGCAGACAAAACAGGATAATCAGTACTGTGGTGGTGGGCCATTCAGAGTTTATGTTCCACCTGTCATCACACACTGCTAACTCTAACAGAATGCTTGTAAGTGTATTATCACTGTAAATCCTCTGTCGTTTGGTGCTTTTAAAAAATAAAATATTCTGCACTGTCTTGAAATGGTATTCAAATGTATCTAAATAATATGCTAAGGTTCAAACATGTTTTATATGAAAACCACCAAAGCAGTCCTGTAACTTACTGTATGTTTTAATTTCCTGTGGGAATTCCACTAGTATTAACATCATGCATAACAATAAGATGCATAGTATCAAACAATACTAAGAGCAGGGGATGCTATCACACTTGCATATTAAAGACATATAAACCTGGCTCATTTTCTATCCATAGGAAGTCAAGATTTTTAGAATCCCATTGCAGTTCATTCTGGTACTTGTAGGTCTGTATTTTTTGCTAGCAAAATATGGAGAATGGAGAAAGATTCGACTAACTTTAGTCACGAAAAAGCATTACCGTATACTCAGGATAACTTTGAACACAAAGAAAATGCTGAACAAACGAAATCCAACACCTGGACAAAATGAGTTAGATTTACAAATACCTCTTTCAGATCTAGTGATGATAGACCTTGCGAAGAAGGGAGAACACCAAATAGAGACACCATCAAAGATTCAACTTCCATATGGGTGGATCTATCAGAGGGACAATGGAAAGAGTTTTTTCAGAGAAGGATCAAACTGGAGGAGAGTGGATGAGCAAGCCCTAAGTCACCAGGCACAGGAGAGTTCAGTTGTAACTACACCCCTTCTCCCATTGAACCAGCCATTTTGGAAATAAGGCCTGGGTTTTGTGACAAGCAATTCCCATAATAAGTTTACTTTTAGTGTAGAGTGTAACAAGCTGATGTGTAAGAGGCCACTCACAATGAATCCGGCCTACGCAATTCTTCAACGTTTTCTGTCCACCCACAAAGAGCAATAATGTGGAGTCATTGGTGCTTCAGAGAAGAGTATTAAGTGAAATTGAAGGTCTTGAATTAGAGAATGAAGTACATTTTTTTTAAAAATACGTCTATAAACGAAAGAGAAGCTATCAAAAACTTGGCACACAAGGATGAAATTGTAATCCGCGAAGCATGCAAGGGGGTGCAATTGTAATCCTCGGCAGAACTTTGCATATAGAAAAAGCGCATTCGTCAACTTAATGACACCATGGGCTATGAGAAATTGGATAGAGATCTAACAGAAAGATTAAAAAGTTTGATCTCAGAAAAAGTAGAAAAAGCAATATGGAGCGGATGGATTTGTAAACAAATTCTTTGTGAAAGATAAACCTAGAACCCCAAAATTGTATGTCTTACCTAAGATCCATAAAGCTTTGTTTAAGCCTCCAGGTCGACCGATATTTTCAGGTGTAGACTCAGTCTTAGAACCATTGGGCCTCATTATGAGTCCGGCGGTAGCCGTGCCGTTAAAAATGGCACGGCTGCTGCCGGAGTCCTTTCTTTTCTGGCACCCAGCAATTGGGGCTTACCGGGGCATTACAGCCCCGGGAGTCCCTGTAATTGCCCATTGCCGAGCGTCAGAAATAATTACTCCCCATTCCCATTGAGTCCGATTGGACTCAATGGGAATGGGGAGGTCGGATGCACCGGCACCATTCATGAATGGTGCCGGTGCATCCGACAAGGTCTGCAAACGGGTTGCGTTCCACCTGCCAGGTTAGACCTGGTGGGCAGACAGGCACCCGCCCGCAGAACTCGTAGTTTGCCGGTCCGGAAACAATGGTACGGGCAAGCTTACCGGTACCAATGTTTCCGGAACGGCAATCTTGTAATGAGGCCCATTGTCTACTGTTGTAGATGTTTATTTTCAACCCTATGTACCCACCATGAAATGACATTTAAAAGATACGACTATATCTATTAACAGATAAAGAACTAGCAGTCATTATAGATAACACATAACTGTAAACCATGATACATTAGGAAGCTTCTCTTAATATGTTATAAGAACTATTGTATAGTAAGCAGACAGACTGTGTCACACCAAACTCCTTTATACTTTGGTGCGTAGAGATGGCACTGACTAAAAATATTTAATGTTTTTGAATGACTTTGACCATAAATATAACACTGTCACCAAGTGTAAGTGTAGCAAGTTTAAAAGTGGAGAAACTAGAAGAAAGTAAAATCTATAATGTTCACCACCACTTCTTGAAATGAAAAAGGGTTTGGAAATGCTATATTGATGATATTATACTGAACTGGAAAGGGTTGACAGTTCAGCGAGAGCCTTTGTGGGTTGGCTTAATAATCACGATTGTTATTTACAATTCACACCCAATATTCAGCAGACCATGGTTGACTCTTTAGACACTTCTACTTTTTGGAAAGAGGGTTTGAGACTATTCCATAAACAAACAGACAAAAATTCCCCTTAGGTCTATTGGAGTCATTATCCAAAACACATACGAGCCAATCGCCTGTTCGGGCAATAACTCAGATTGAAAAAAAAACAGTTTGTAGAAACAGGATTTTATCCAAGAGGCTGAAAAATGTATTATGAAATTGGAGAATAGAGAATGCCCCAAGAAGCTTGAATAATTTGCACTAAAAAGAGCAAAATATTAAGACAGAGAATCCTTGTTACAAGATGTCCCCAAGAATAAAACAGACAATACATTTGCGTTTGTTTGTACATTTTCTAATCTCTCCAACAACATCAACAAAAATCATTAATAGAAATTGGAAAATATTACAAGGTGGTAGCACTCCATTAGAGCAATCTATTTTTGCTTTTAAAAGGGGTAGGAACTTGAAGGGTCAACTGATAAGGAACGACATTAGGTTCTTGCGAGATAAACAGCCCACTATTACAGATCTGTAGGGGATTGAGTAAATCATAGGACATGCACTATTCGGACAGTGCAAATGTTTTAAGCAAACAACTACAAGTACTGAACTAGAGTTAGGTGTGCATACTAAGTGGAAACAGGTTGTGTTTACTAACTGTAACACTGAAATGGTGGTGTATGCAATATGGTTCCCTTGCAGCCTGCTCCATATAGGCAAAACTGAAAGAATAATAAGGACATGAATAACAGAACACGAAAGTTGCATTAAGAACAACATTTCGACAGCTCCACTCGTGGACCATTTTATTTCATCTAGTCATTATTTTGATGATTTTAAGTGCACTGTATTATATAAAGTTAAGGAAAGTTTAGATCATTTTTCTGATAAAGATCGTTTGTTTAGAAAGAAACAGGGACACATTTTTCTTACAAAGAGCAACAGTGGAGGTCTCAAGGAATTGATTGAATGGAACGAAATCAAATGTTGAGTTTACCTTTTTCTTGATGAATATCTGCAGTAACTGCCAACTGTACCATCTAAATGTCACGCTGTCCTGTTTGGGCATTTATTCAATAACATGCCTGTTGTTATATTTCCAGTGTAAAGGTAATTACATCTAGGATAATAGATGACAAGGTAGTGTAATTCCAAAATAGATATTCTATTGTTGGACATGTTAATGTGGACGATATGAGTAGAAAATATAACGTAGTCATGTAATGATGTTGCCCCACATAACATTTAGAAATGAGTCGAAGTCTTAATAGAAGTAGAGCCAGAACATATTTCTAGTCGACCGTAGTGCGCGAGCATCCGTACAGAACACGCTGTCACTTCAAGCGGTGAGTAAAGGAGTAAAACTATTTGAGACTAGTATTGGTTAACGTTGATCTCTAGTTAAAGAATGTTACTGATCAACGACCATATTTATTTTGTGTCATTGCAGCCGTAGGATGTTACATTGTTCTACTCAGGAGGACTCTAAACATGGTGGCCCACACTGAGTACATGAAGCATTTCAATCAATTATGTTAACCGGGCGCTAGAAAAGTAATTGCATTCTAATTAGCACTAGAGTGTTCTGTGCTATTTGTTGCTGGCTACTAATATGAGCCTTTGTTGTATATACGACTCTTTAGGCACTTCACCCAGCAAGAAAGGTGGTCTTTTGAAGATGAATTCCTTCCCTTAGTTGATTCATGCAACAGAAATGATGGCGGACAAAACTCAGGCACATGCGACAATTGAAATTTGATGCGATATTTCAATTAGTTGGTGGAACTGTAAAACAGATTAAGGATGTTGGATTGCATATGCAGAAAATGTGTTATAGTTGTGTATGCTGATGGATACGATATCACTTGGCAAATTATAAGATGCACTTTACGAAATGTAAACATATCAACGGGCAATCAAAGAAATATTGTTGCTGCACAAGGCACATTACAGAATGTTCTTTGACACTACTGTATGTGACATAGTAGAGTGTGAGACACAATATAGTGCTCAGCATTTTTTTATATCCACAAGGTGGACTGTGAAGCTTTTTGATACATTTGAAAGGGATTTGTTTGTAGTTTTAGATGGTTGAATCAACTTTATTACCTAACAGGATCTATAATTCACCTGCAGCCGTAATTTTCCCCTGATGAAGTTCCCCATATAAAATACTAGCGTGGAAGAGGACCGAAACATGTTGGGTTCGTGTTAATGTTCAGAGGTGTGTACTAACAGTATGCAGATTATAACACGGTTGAGGAGATGTTGATAAAAGGGCTATACTCTACACTGTTTGTTATCTATCAGACTATATTTTGTTTTAAGCTGTGTAGAGATTTGTGAAATGTATAATATATTCTAGATCCACCTCGAGTAAGGTCCATGAGATACTGGTACGTTTTAGAATGCATATTAATTGTTGTAATGATTTTGGAATGATAAATAAAATATTTGTATGTCGTTTGAAATGATGTGCCACAAGAAGGAGTCTCTTTTTTTATGGACTTTGTAGTTCTAGTTTGACAGAACAATATACCTCAAATGCTGGCAAAATAAAACAGAAATTAATCAACGAGAATATAGAATAATGTGAGCTAAAAAGGCAGACATCTCATCCCTTTACCCAGGACAATTAAAGATGCAGCGGGCGAGTGTGTAGTATGACGCCTACAAATTTGGAAATGTGCAACCAGAAAACATGGGCTTGAAGCCAAACTTCCCCACATGATCAGTCAGTGTGATCCTGGACGCATCACTCCTCCTAAGTATTTTATTTTCTTTGGCTGCCAAAATCGGGATCACCTAGAAGTGAGTTTGTGAACTGTGCACTAAACAAAAGCCTACCCATTAAAGTTGATCCTTAATGGCGTCACATGGTTCTTCCAATATATGGATATGCTCATCCACACAGTAACACTTGAGTAGAAATGAATACGCCTAAGTCGGTTTGCTCAAAAATATCTACTGCCCCTGTACCCACGGTCGCCTGGATACATGCAGGCTATATATATCACAGGTAGGGAGGCAAAAGCGTTTAAATATAAATGCTCAGCAATTGATCTGTTCACTATGGACATGGGTTGCAAGTGAAGTGTCCCTGAGCCGTGTGCTGCCGCTGCTGCCGCTGCTGCTGCTGCTGCCGCTGCTGCTGCTGCTGCTGCTGCTGCTGATCAGTGCCCAATAAAATCTAGAGATACAGTGGCCTGCTGGGGCAGCCAGGCTGGAGAGTTTCTTGGCAGGTTAGTCCCATAGGGGCTGGAGGCAAAGCCCTAGGTGTCGAAAGACCCTAGGTGGGCAGGTGGCCCTACGTGTCGACAGGCCCTAGGTGGGCAAGTGGCCCTAGGTGTCGAGAGGCCCTAGGTGGGAGAGTGGCAGCAACAGTAAACAGACATATGCAGTGCATTCGGTGTCCCAGGTTCTCTGAGCTTGTGCACTCAGCCATGCCACTTTTATTTCATGTGATGGCGGGGGCGCGTGATAGTAGATGCACGGGTAGGCATTCCTTCCATACGTAAGTGTGCATGTCACCACATACCTCCCCAACTTTAATAACTTTGTAGAAGAGTTTGAGATTAACGTTCTCACCCCATTATTAAGTCTTTGAATCTGCTTGGCAGCCTGGTAGCTCTTCTTTCTGGGCACCAGCTTTCACAAGGTTCTTCATCACCCTGGTTGGTGTCCTGTACCACTTTTCTCCGGTCGCTTGCAGGTTCCTCTGCTATCGTCTCCTCCGCTGTAGGTATTCTTTCATCATGCAACTGGTCATCGGTTGGGTGCATCAGACCATTGCCAGCGCTTTCAAGATGACCACCTTTCTCTAGCTTCTTGAAATGTGTGGAGTTCCTTGTGATGGATAACTGTCCACTGCAATCAGTTGCCATTCTGCCCGCCTTTGCGGTCACTGTGAGCGGCTGGGGGTCAAACAACAGATTGAATTTGCCCTGTTGTGAGTTCTTTACGAGAACAGATTTTTACTAAGCACAGTTCTAGCTCCTTGGCTACTCGGCGAGCACTATTCGATACAATGTGCTCAGTTTTCTGTCCTACAGCTTTCTTCGCCTCCAAAACAGCAGGTTCCCACCCTGCGATAGTTGGAATGGTGGTCATAGGCGCTCTCCGTTGCAAGGGGCTGGCAGGTGCTAATCCTGTTGCTCTGCGGGATGTGGACCTATATTCTCTTAGGAATTGGAATGTAACTCCCTCTGGGTCTTCTTGCTGCTCCACCGCCATTCTCAGTGTTTTGTTTAGAGTGTGCAGAAAGCGTTCTCTGCCTCCGTTACCATTGTACCAACAGAACGTAGTTCTCCATTACTGAATGCCCAAGTCACTAAAACTTCTCGATTTCGCATCCTTGAAATGTTGGCCCATTTTCAGACTTGAGCGACACGGGTAAGCCATGCGTGGAGAATATCTTTTTAAGTTTTGGAGTGCTGTGCTGGCCACGTTGGAGTAATGTGAAATTGATCCATTATTGCTAGAAATGTATCATCAATCTGGTAATAAGCTGAACTCTGTTCAGCTATGTTCCCAAGGTTTCTCTCCTCCGGGCCTCGACCTGAGGGGGGTTTGTGGAGAAGCAGCGCCTATAGCCTGGCAGGATATGCATCTTGATATGAGGGCTTCAACAGCCAGGAACCATAACTTTTCATGGAGGAGTGCTTTGGTTTTGCACACCTCTTGGTGTCCTGCGCATGCAAGGTGCACTATCCTGTTTATTAGGGAGGCAGGGATCCCGATTCTTGAGTCGCCTAAAAGTAGAACCTCTTTGGATACAGATAGTTCATCCCTTCTCGGAAAAAGGCTTTTGAGTCATCTCTGAGCGGATGTTGTGCAATGCTGCTATGCCTTCATGAATCTGTTCCATTTGGCCAACGCCAGTGCTATTTTGATAGCCATGAAGCATTCATATTGGTTTGTGGCCAACTTCATCTACATACAAATAAAATACAAATAAATCTCAATATCTCAATGAGCGAGGAATATTGCTCATGTCAACATGTTCTGGTGGCTTTGCCGGTGGGCTGCATTTTTAGCTTCCTTGGCTGTCACTTCACGCAGGTGCCTTGAGGGGAAGTCTGCCAGCTTATTTGTGCCACGTGGTATTCCAGATGAAAAACAAATTCTTGGAGGTGGGGTGACCACTTCTCAATGCATAGGGGAGGGTGTGAAGGGGTGATACCCTAAAGAAAGGGATACATGGTTTGTGGTCCATCAATACCCTGAATGGTCTCCATTCAAGGTATACGTTGAAGTGTCTGCAGCCCCAGACAACAGCAATGCCTTCTTTCTCAATCTGGGAGAAGCCCGTCTCGGGTGGGGTCAATGCTCTGCTTGTAAATGTGACTGCTGTTACTTCCCTGGCAGGTGTTTGCGAGTGTGGACAGTGCCTAGTCCACAGAGACTCAAGCCTACAATCAGTTTTGTGGCGAGCTTCGGGTCAAAGTACGCCATCTTTGTGTCTTCGGCTAACACACTCTTCGAGTTCTTCAATGCAGTGGATTGTAGATTGCCCCATAGCCACGGTTCCCCTGTTTTGGTGTGGTGCCTTAAGGGTCCTGTGATTGTGGCCAGGTGGGTATTTATCTATTGCAGTAGTCTGTTATGCCTAGGAAGCTTCTAATTTCCATCTAGTTCTACGGCGCTGGAGCTGCTTTGATGTCTCTGATCTGTTGTGGCTCCAGCGATGCACCTTCTTTTTGGAATCCAAATCCAAGTAATTCCAACCGGTCCTTGTACAACACTTGCTTTTGTTCGGATTGAGGCTGTTTTCTTTCAATCGCTGTAGTAAGGATCTAGGTAGCGGTGGTACCCAACCAGGAATTTTGCAAATATGAGAATGCCATTGCTGCCTTTGATGGCTCCAGGTACTCACACCCCTCATGATGTTTTGGAAAACCTTGGCCACTGAAGATATCCTGGAGCACAGACACTTGTATTGGTGCAGGCCAAAATAGGATGAGAAGGTCATTATATGCCTTGAGTCTTTGTGCAGTGGGATCTTATGTGGCTGTGTCACTAAGACAATTAATCATAACCACTATAATTGTTTTGTTTAGCATTCCATGACATTATTTTTTAAATTCTTTCTGCACCCTTACAAAAGGGGACTAGTCAGTTTCAAACCTTGGTCCTGTCATACATGTGTGGAGTGTAAGGTTGCTGAGAGGAAGGCTAGTGGTTATGCTTAATTTAAAAGCGTCCATCCATTACTTTTTATTTTTGGTGTAAACCAGTGTTTCATTAAAAAAATCACGACCTAATCAGTGCTTTGCGCACAGACGCGTGCTACGAGTTCGCTCCTGGGATGTCACTCCCTGTGATGTCACCTCCCATGACATTAGCCATGTCAATCAGTGGACGCTTGTGCCGTACGATTCGCCCCCAGTAAAAGTGAAAGATGGCACCCCTGGCACTTGGGAAATTAAGACTGCGCCAGGGCATAACTTGCGACAGGTTGGCAGCTAACTGTAGTGTGAGGCTGTGGCGTTGCATGTGAGTCATATGAGGGCAGGTGCATGTGAGGCTGGCGCTAAGCATGAGGCGCAAGAACTGGTATAAAAACAAATCCAGACCCAGTAGCTTTGCCAAGGTTGAAATTTGGTGTGGGTCATTATACAGTCTCATTTCATGACCCTTGGAAATATAAAAGGCCGAGTCGGCTTTTCCAAGATTGCAGGGGACTCAGAACCTGTGCAGACGATGCTTTACTACACCACAGAGTGGGTTTAACAGATACAGAGCAGGTGTTTCGGGTTTAGCAAGATCTCATTTTCAGGCTGTTTGGAAATATAAGGCAGAAGAAGCGTGAGAGCATCTGACAGTCATGTTTCAAAACCCAAAAGTTGAGCATCGCTTCCTATCCCAAATACCCACATCAAGCATTCACTCGCCAACAAAACCTAATATTTCAAGCAGAAACGTGGCCCGTATCCGCGCCGGACTACATAAGAACTAGTCCACCCTCGGCTTAACAAATAGGCCTCTGACTGAAGCCTCTTCCACATGTTCCTGCGTAAACAGGGACTGGGCCTCAGTAGCAGGTTGGATTTGTCCCGTTATGCTTGAATCTCACTCGATTTGTCGAGTTATATATTTTTGCCGGCCAATGTGGCATCTTGTCTTTTGTTTTCCTTCACTCGTAACACGTCCTGATTGACGGGAATCACTCAGCGTATACAATCGGATATCACCATTGAACTAATTATTTGTAGCTTTGTGTGCCTTGAAGACGACCCAAGTGTCGAAACACGTGTCGGCTGTTCTTCAACATATTTTCATTAAAATACTGTACCCAGATTGTTGATTTTTGTATTTCAATGGTGTTATGCGCAATCCTACCCCTCTCAGCATACAACTACATAAGAACTAGTCCACCCTCGGCTTAACAAATAGGCCTCTGACTGAAGCCTCTTCCACATGTTCCCGCGTAAACAGGGACTGGGCCTCAGTAGCATGGGCGTAATTTTAGGGGGGGGACAAGGGTGTTTGTCCCCCTCAACTTTCGTGGCACACCATTTTGTCCCCATTCATTTGGCAGGGGCACCTTTCCTTTAGATGTCGTGTCCTCCCCCCCACCCCCCAACATTTTCAGCAAAGTTACTCACTCCACTGAGCGGCTGTGTGCTTAGTGACGCAGCAAGAAATGAAGACGGTCTCAAATCTACAGAGGCACGTGACAGTGGCTGAGGCCACGTCCCAAGCGAGGGCAGACGGAGCCAGCACAACTCATCGGGAGCTCTCCATCCATCCATCATTACATCATCATCCACCAGTGATGTCCCCTCTGTACCCCTTCCTCACCCCCAGGGCGCAGCTCTGCTCCCCTCTTGACCCATCCATCTTCTGAATCCAGACAAGCCCCCCCCCCACCCCGCACCCCTGGATATTCAAAATCCCAACATATAACGATCCAGTGCTGCCGTGTGCAATGTAATATTAAGGTTACAAATATACATCCATTAAAAGTAGAATGTTAGGTCAGACCAAACACGGAAGTAATTATAGTTATACAATGTTTGATATTGGTCATATGAATACACATAGTGTGATAGTGTTTGTATTGCTAATGAGCACACAAAGGGACAGTGTGGTGTACGCAGTGGCTCAGATGGAGGCTGCAAATATATAAGAATCAGATTCTAAAACAGGCTCACCCACCTCCACACACTGTGACCCTGGACACATCTCTCGGGATGTCTGTCCCTCTGTTCCTTTATCTGCCGAAACTGGGAACCCTTTGAAACAGACTGAACTAGGGTTTTTAGAAGTATATAGAAACCAGTCTTGGCTAAGTCAATGTGTCCGTCTTCATCACGATTAAAAGTGTCCATTAATTAGAAAAGGAGGGAGGATGGATGCTTAGGTAGACGAGTGAGTTAGTGAATGGGGCAATGGATGGATGGATGGATGGATGGATGGATGGATGGATGGATGGATGGATGGATGGATGGATGGATGGATGGATGGATGGATGGATGGATGGATGGATGGATGGATGGATGGATGGATGGATGGATGGATGGATGGATGGATGGATGGATGGATACGTGAATTAATGAATGTGTGAATGTGTGGATTGCTGAGTGAGTGGCTCGGCGAGCGGAATGATGCATTCACGAGTGAGTCAAGAGTGAATGCATGCATCAATGTGTGTTTGGAGAGTGGGTGGATGAATGGGTTGATACATGTGTGCTTAATTTGGGTAACCATGTTAGGAGAACTGCACATACTGATGAGCAGGACGCAACTTCAGCCGCATGCAATGTCAGTCACACACTCCACAGTGGGTGAAGACCCCCGGGAAAAGGAACCGGAAGCAGCCGTGCACGTGTCCCACTTAGGCCCAGCAAGGGCAGAGCAGCCTCACTCACACATGACACAGGCGACACCGCACAGCACGGGCAGCAACACACATTAAGTCACTTGGACACATACCCCGAGAGCTCACTGAGGGCAGCCGTGCACATTCTCTCAACATGAGAAGTTGTACCCTCTGCCACTATCGTACGTCATGCATATGACTGTTGGGTGGCAGACGAGAAAACAGTGTGCATGTGCAGACCCTGCTAGCAAGCAGCGAAGTGCCGACCACAACGGGGGACAATATAGAGAGAGGACGCCGGAGAAAGGCAGACGAGGAAGGGGAGGCAAACATAGGGTGATCCCGAAGGGACAGTGCTGGAAATGGAAGAAAAAAAATACCCTGTGATTACACGGGGGTGGGGCGTGGGAGGAGGCGGTGATGGCGACAGGGATAGGGGTGGAGTCTTGGCAGGCAAGTAGTAAAAAAGAGAATTAAAATAACACAGTAGTTAAAACATCTGCCTTGAAGCGTATACACATAGCACAATAAACCAATCCGACAACGCCCTGCAGCGTGAAAAGCGTCATTCAAACTTTCTTTTCGTCAAACTTGAATGGAAGCCTACAATTAACAGCACGCAGATTAATGCAAGCCAAAAAAGTCATCTCTGGGAAGAAACAGTGAAGGAAAATTCGACTTATTTTAGCACTTGCATCACACAGCAAGCAGCTCCATGCATCCCTCCCATTACAAATCACCCATCATAAGATACAATCGCCGCTTCCGGTCTGTCTCCCCCTGTTGTGCCTACAGCCATGTAACGTCAACTGCACTGTAGCTAAAGCGATACGCCCGAGCAGAGCTGCTTTCCGCGTGCAATGTGTCCCAGCCCGGGGAACAGCTGATCTCTGCAGGTGCAGTGAATCATGGCGGCTGGACCTGGGCCTGGCCTTTTTGTTTTCACAAATTCTGTATCTGTAGAGAAGATTTTCGTCAGATTCGGAATCAGGGGAAATCCAGCCCTACCCCGGCACAGGCTAGGTACGTAAATATGCACTGTAGATCTCCAGAGCTCTTTGGGGACCTGCATGTATATGTTTCAAATTCTGGCAGGGTCCTTCCTTCACTTCATCCTTGCACAAGTTATACAATGTGTAACATTTACTTGGGTAGCAATGCAATGTATTCCTTACAATGCAATGAAGACAACTTGTATAAACTCACACTTCGCCCCTGCCGCTGGATCGTGAAAAAGTATCCAATCCAATAAAATAAACATCCATCCCTTAATGGTATATGGATCCCACGTGTGTATAGTGCAAGCCCACCCTATAGTGAGATTAGGGAAATTCTGGCTGCACCACTGGCACAGCGCATGTACAAGTCCAGATAACCTCTGTGTTCTCTCTGTTCACGGAATGTTTTCCTATGGGATTGCGCCATTATAAAACACTTCATGAATCAGGCCTGTGTGTGCACAGATTCTCAAAAGGGAAGGCACATGCACAAATGCATGCACACAGGGCCTGGTTCATGGAATTCTTTGCATGGTGCAAAGTGACTTTTCGCTGGTGCAAAGTGACTTTGCACTGCCAACAAACACCCTGATTCATGGAAGGGCAGAGTCCGCGCAAAGTCAGTACAAAGTCATTTTTGCAGTACAAAATGACTTTGCCCGGACTTTGCCCAGCAAAAATACACTTTGCACAGTTCCATGAATCAGGGTTTGTGTCGGCAGTGCAAAGTCACTTTTCGGCAGTGCAAAGTCCCTTTGCCCCGTTCCAAGAATCGGGCCCACAGATTCACTGCTTAAATGCAGCGCATCCACAAAGGTGAACAAGGGCATGTCGGGGAAAGGAGTGGGGCATGGGGCATGTTGGGAAAAGGAGTGGGGCATGGGGCATGTCGGGGAAAGGAGTGGGGCATGGGGCATGTCGGGGAAAGGAGTGGGACATGGGGCATGTCGGGGAAAGGAGTGGGACATTGCAAATGTGTCTGTGATTCAAAGAGTCAGTAATATGCGTGCAAGTACGCCAGTCTCTGTGCCCATCAGGGCTCAAGTCGAGGGTACATGCGGGGGGACAGAGTCCCCCTACTTTTTTCAAAGGCTGGACTCAGTCCCCCCAAGCTAAAATGAGAAACATTGGATGTCCTCTTTGAATTTATGCATTAAAGCCTACCACGGGGATCGAACCGCAGTCAGGTTAGTAGGCCGGACACATCAGGACTGCACTATATAACCTGATGAAAAATAACAGACAACTAGAGGCAAAATATCCCATTCCGGTACTGCAAGTCCCAGGGAAAACATTTGTATTGGTTCTTGGAGTTTAAAACATGCACATATTTTAACATTTTCAAAAACACCATTAGAAGAAAATATCCTCTCTGGGTTTTGTGTGTGTGTTGCTTTTATGAACGTCAAATGCCATTCGTCCTGTGCAATTTGGGTGGTTAAGCAAAGCCAATGTAAGGAAATGTGCATATTTCACATTGATATGCTAATTTATGGCGACAACACATTCCCTTGCGTTTGTTCATGAGTCCCCCCACTTTAATTTTTAGGACTTGACCCCTGGTGCCCATTCCCCCTGCGCCTTGGCACACTGCCAAGAAAACAAGCTCAGTGGAATCACCAATGGTGGCAGGGGTCTTTGCCACCGCTGCAGAATTCTCTGGCCAAAATAAAGTCATTTGAATTGTGTTCCATTTCCACCAGCCACAAGAAGATAGAAATGTTAACACTGCAGTTGCAATAATGGCCCTTCATAGCCAGTCACTGCAAATGCACTAACTGAGTCCAGGGTGGGAGGGAGCTGACACCAGCCCCCTACCGTACATGGAGGCAGTGATCCAATGCACGATCAAGGGTCCGGAATGCCCCTCACACTTGAAGATGCACAGAGAGCCCCCCCTGGCCCACCCTGCAACTGCCCTTTGTGACTCGCAGACTTAAAAGGTGATGTCTGGGTCGCCGAGGCGAGAGGGTATCAAATCAGGTCCAAGATGTTAACGCAGCATTAATGACAGTCAAATGATGGTGACATCATAATTCATGGTAATTATTAGGGAGGGGCCGGTTTTATCAAGACTATGAATATGATGAATTGATGCTTTGAAATTGTGTTTTCCGTGTGATGTTTGCTGTTGATGAATTGAAAGGTTTTTATTTTAAGCCAGATACAAATAAAAAAAAAAAATATATATATATATATATATATATATATATATATATATATATATATATATATATATATATATATATATATATATTAAGGAGAGGCATCCACAACCCTCTGCTAAAGGATGTGAAACCACCTGACATAAAGGCAAGACTGGGTTTCCAACCAAAACATAAACCAAGCTCTCTAAATTGGTATCTATACTAGTCGAGAAGTCAGGTTTCTGTCAGGGGAGGGGGTAGGCTAGTAGTGAGGCACAGTTATTGCCAATAGTTACCCACAGAGAATGTACCACACTGGTAGACTGAAACATATACTCTTCAGTATGAAATCATGGAGGATGCTTGTACAGTCAAATAAGTACTTTGGGTTTAACATGATACCCAGAAAGACACAGTGGACCTCATTCCAAGTGTGCCGTTCCAGAATCAAGGGTGCCGGTAATCTTACCGGCACCCTTGTTTCTGAACTGCCACACTATGAGTCTGCCTGCAGGGGCCGTTGCGCCGGCAGCCTCAGACCTGCCGGGCCCAACAGCTCCTGCAGGGAGACTTCTCACAGAAGCACCGGCACTGTTAGCAACGGTGCCGGTGCTTCCGTCTCCCCACTCCCATGGAGTCCTAGGGGATGCCACGGGAATGGGGAGTTACCAAAACCACCGCTTGACTTCACGCGCCACCGGAACGTCAGGTGGCGGATTCGGTGTTTCTGGGTCGTGGCACCAGTGGGTTACCGCCAACCTCGGAATGAGGGCCAGTGTATGTATAAGAACAGAAACGGGTCATAGGCAGACCCTTCCCGCACCTAAGCTAAATGTATGCCCGGCCCACTACCTGATAGTGGGCACAGTACATAAAAGGGTAAAGGGAGGGGAGTCAAAGGAAATCCCAGATAACAGTAAAAAGGCATTCACAGTGTCAAGACCAGGACCCAGAATGCCACACATGAGTAGTCACAGTAATGGCCTCATCCTCTCGTACACCGTACAATTGATAGAAAACATTTAGGCCATATATTAGATACAGTGCCCAGAGGGATGGAAATGGGTTAAGGCTTAGCCAACAAGACCCATAGGTGCACCGAAGTTCATAATAAGTTAAGGCTTACAATACCAGACCCATGAAGTCAGATCACACTCCTAGTCACTAAACACAAAAATAACCAGCAGTAATACACAGCTGTTTACATTTCAGTAGGGAGGGCTTGAATATAGTGATTTAAAATGTATAATAAATCTGTGGTATATGCTAAACTTATACTCTCTTGTAGAACACGCCAGGGGCCCAGGACAAATTTAAATGTTCAGATAAATACCCTCAAAAGTCATTTTGGAGGGGTTTTCAGAGTTGTGAAACATTCCCCATAGGAATCAATAGGACAAATACAATCGGCAGAGCCGCTGTTATAAAGTCAGGTAAGCCTGAGTTCTACGGCAAAGGGTCTGGAAAGGGCAGCAACCAACTCCTGTGGAAGCCAGCAGAGACCCTAGCAAAATGTTCCAGCTCTAAATTACAAACTCATAAGTTCCCAGAAGAAAGTAAGCAGAGCAGGATTCAGGCCAATGAAAGTCAACGGCGAACCATGGTAGAAGGGAACTGTCAAAACCCACTACCACAGACCCAGGAGACCCCAGTGGGTAAATATGAAAAAAAGCCCACCAACCCATTCACTGAGGAGGACCAGGGGGAATGAGGAACAGCCCTGGGGGGGGGCATGCAGCAGCCAAAAGATGAAACCGGAGCTACCGTACAGGTCGAAGGTCCCAGCCCGGCTCAGCCAGTATGGCAAGACCTGCTCGTAAAAATCAGGCAGTGCAGATTTCTGGCAAAATCCTCCAGCAAAGCAGATGAGTAAACCTGCCTAATTCCAGCAGACTGAAGTAGGCCAGGGCTTCTGCTAGGTATACCCATTGACTCATGGTCTGGCCTAAGCCAGCCATTCCTTCGCACAAAGGTACACAAAGTGGTATTCAGTGATGCTATCGAATAGATAACAAAGAACGCAATCTTGGACAAAAAAAATCGGCAAAAAATAACGAATTTAAGAAGTCTAATTAAATGTGGTTGGGAATGGGAATAGTGGTTTACAGGGTGGGGGAAAAGTATTTTTAATAAAGGGGGAATTGGTGGGGACCCCCCCAAAAACAACGAAAAACAAAATTCATTATTTTCTTTAGATGTTTTTTATTTGGTTAAAAATTGATTCTTTGTTTTTTCATTTGATAAAGTCACATGTAACCCACAAAGATTCACCCTCAGAGGTATCTCTGGGCCTGTCTAAGACAAGCGTCTAGTCCAAACCAGTGTAAACCACCGCAGAGATTTCAGGGATGGGTTCTGGGTGAGCCCACGTTTGACCCTCATCCCTTTTGGGTGGTTTCTCTAAACAAAGCAACGGCCCAAAACAAAATTAACTTAAAGAATACATTAGGACTGTAATGGCAACCGTGAAAGTGCATTGGTCAACCAATGCAGTAAAACTGACTACACCACCGGCAAAGCCAAAACTAAATTAGAGCTGCCACTAACCTAGTCCACAAAAAAACAATCTAGTATGTTATAATCAACTTGGGGCCAAAATGAGATGCTTCAGAAGCAGCCTGCTCTAAGGAGCCTTATGGGCTCCAAAGGAAAACATGGCAAACAGGGTGGTACTAGCAAGCGGGCTTCAGTAGAAGTCCCCGTGAGCGCAGAAATGAGTCAAAGATCCAAGAAAACCAAAGGCGGTTAGTGGCCTCATAAAAAGATTCAGCTGACCCGCCAAAATGGAATTCTGCCCAAACAAAAAAAATCATCTCAATGGCATATAATAGTATTTTCACTGACATTACTATAGTTAGTAATGGTGCCGGTACTTCAGTGAAAAATCTGCCGGTAGGGGCTTGAACTACCGGCAGGTCAGGCTTGCTGGTAGCTCACTGCCCCTACCCGCAGACTTGTAGTTTGCCGGTCCGGAAAAGGTACCTGTAACCATTGTTATCGCCACTTTTTTCAAGACGGGCAAACTTACAATGAGGGCCTATGTGTTGTATCAGGCTCAGGGGCGTTGCTGGGGGGGGGCTAAGAGGGCTATAGCCCCTGATCTTTTGGTTGTAGCCCCAGATAGAATCTCAGGAGCTACAGCCAAAAGAATAGCTAGCCCCCAGTCCCAACAGTACCAACATCAGCTTAGCCCCGGGTCTTTTCCAGACCTAGCAACTCCCCTGATCAGGCTGATACATTACAGCACTGAGTCTAGGATAGCCTGCAGGGGAGCTGCTGCCTTAATGGAGCTTTCTCTGCACGAGCCACAGAGGGGTGGCTGTTGAAGTTGGAGAGGGTCATTTAGGTGAAATGTTTTAAAAGTCCTGACACTGGCACAGGTGCTGGGATGCAGCCCGTGAGATGACTGGGTCTGATGCTTAAAGTTGAGTGGGGTGCACACATTGCTCCCTCCCACTGCTGTGCTCCAAATGGATGAGAACGGTTTCAACAAAATGGTTGGAGATTTCACAAGGGTTTCTCTTGAATGCTTTAGTACAGAGAGGCCAGGCAGGTTCAACCAGACCATCAGGATAGTGAGCATGTCAGATTGGGAACAAAGTTTCAGTTGTAGGTGCGATAGAGGACATGCATATCGTTTTTCAATATACATGCTGCTTAATTGCAGTTTCAATGAAGCTATTACTTGCCTTCTACCTCTGAGGACACGATAAGCTGACGGACCGGACGGAATAAACCCATTCTGCTGTTAGTTGACTAACTCAGCTGAGTCGATTGTGTACTTTACCATCTATGAAAATGTACTTCTAGGTAGTGCCAACTAGAACTAAGTATGACGTTCTCACAAGACTTCATTCATGGAACCTTTAGCGCGGTGTAAAGTGACTTTGCACCAGTGCAGAGTAACTTTGTACTACAAAAATACAAATGGCAGCGCTAAGTGAATCAGCGTGATTGGTGGCAGTGCAAAGTGACCTTGCACTGCGCTAAAAGTTCCATGAATTAAGCCCTTGCATAGGTCGTGTCTAGGACTGCACCGTTATTGGAAGAAACAACATCAACTGCTTATCCCAAAACCGAGACATTGGGCCTCATTACAAGTTTGCTGGTCCTGTAACTATGGTAACTAACGGACCGGCAAACTACAAGCTCTGCTCACGGGTGCCTTGACACCCGCCAGGTCGGACCTGGTGGGTGGAACATCACACGCGAGCAGGGCATGTCGGATGCACCGGCATCATCCGATCTCCCTATTCCCATTGAGCTCTATGGGGCTCAAATGGGAATGGGAAGTAAAAGTTTCTGGCCCCTGGCAATGGGGAAATACAGGGTCCGCCAGGGTTGTAATGGCCCATTGCCAGGGGCTGGGAAAATCTGCAAGTTTGGTGGCAGCCTGCTGGTTTTACCAGCAAGGCTACCGCCAAACTTGTAATGGGGCCCACTCGGCCTCATTACAACTATGCCGTTCCGGAAACAACGGTTCCGGTAAGCTTACCAGCACTGTTATTTCCGGACCGGCATATTACAACGCTGTGGGCGGGAGCCGTCCTGAAAGGTCAGACCTGCCAGGCAGAACGGCACCCACCCACATACTTTTCCTAGTCCTATAAGACTCTATGGGAATGGCGACTTACCATTTGCCGGAGTCTGACTTCCCAGATCGTCGGGGTTGTAATCCCCCGGTGTTACCTGGAAATCAGGCAATGGTAAATCATTACGGGTCCGGCGGCAACCTGCCAGCAATGCCAGCACGGTTACCGCCGGACCCGTAATGAAGCCCATTGTTGCTCGGTATTCTACATGTGCGCTGCACCAAATCACAAGCAGCTTGGAATTAAACTGCAGGGTGACAGCGCTGCAAGCTCCAGATATTAAGGGTCCGATTCATGGAAATATCTGCATGGAAAATCGTGACTTAGCACGCCAAACCACATACGAAATCCTGTTTGTCGATTCATGGAATAGACTGCGCTGGACTTTTTCATACTTTGTGTGGACTTCGTGCAGGCTCGGCAGATCACTGCGAGAGGCCGAGTGCCTTGCGCGAGACACCACGCAGAGCGTGGACGTGGCTTGTGCAGAGGGCAGGGTATGGGACAGAACGCAGAAAATGAGGAAGACGAAGGGAAAATGTGTGCATTATAAGGGGTGGCCCACAAGCTGTCCATTGCACGCCCACTATTGTGCAGAACAATACATATTCAGGGATCCGACCGCGCAACCTCCCGTCAGGGCAATGGCCATGCAAAGCCCCATAATATCCGCCATCTGAAGGCAGGCATAAAGACACTTCCGCATAGGATTCACTGCACAGAGGTAATATCGGGTGTCGGATTTAGGGGTGTGTGCGCGCAGCCGGGTTGCGGTCTAATTTAGGGGTGCATGTATGCAGAGTAGCAGGGTGCAGGAACGGTTTAAGGGGGTTCGCACACACTTTTCCTGAGTTTTATCAGAGTTATGATAAATCGTACGCATGTTGTCGGGTGCCGGTAACAGTTACGGGAGACCCTGCGCAGGGTCCCTGAGATGCAGGCCTGCTTGCGGGGGACCACACGCACTGTTTTCAGGGTACATGTATTCACGCTCAGGGAGCACGCAAAGGTATCAGTTTCTGGCTGTTTTGGCTTTGCATGGGGGTGTGTTAGGGGAATTCTGGCCACGAATTGCGTTTACAGTTACTTTGTGCAAACAATTCCATGAATTCGCAGAGTGCGCAGAAAAATGTGTGCCGCAGGCTCACGCAGAGTCTTCGCGGCGCACATGATTTGCAAGATTTTGGCACAAGTGTAAAGCACAGGCTTCATTTTTTTAATAGTTTTATGAAATAGGACAACTAGACCTCCCAGGAACAAATTCACTTACATCAATAAATGTACTGGGAGAATACTGTGTTGACATCGGGCAAAGGCAGGATAAAGACAGAAAACTGGACCTGCGCCCCCATGCTCTTCACATCGCCACTTTCCTTACCTGTAGGGTGCGGGACATCTCGATTACATTTAATTGAGAACGCTGCAGCCCAGATTTCATGAGTTGGCGATCCTGAACCGGCGCCTGGCAAGTATTCATATAAACTCCTCTGTTACAATGTTTGGTATGTGTGCTCGAATGCTTTTGCCCACTGGGTGGCACTGTTAGCAATCATTTGCCAATTACAGAGTTTTTTTTATTTGTAACGCAGCATTGTAAACAATATGGTACTATTCACGGCTCTTCAAATGAAGGCAATTTGGCCGTCTGTTAGGGGAGTTTTCCTAAAGTCCTATTGGTAATAAGACTTCAGTAAGCTATCCGAGTGGTTTGTAAATCTCCAATTCTTAGTATCAGTCTGTACTAACTCAGGACATTGGTAGAGAGGCAGAGCAGTCAGGCTTATCGTAAGAGGAAGATGTGAGCTGTAGGTAAGCACACTGAACCTTAGCTATATATGCACACCAAAGAAACTGTTACACTTATGATTTATATAAAATTATATATTTATTATATATGCACCAGAATCACTTTAATCACCATAATCAATTTAATTACTTTAGACATGTACACTAGAATACTTTAGAATACACTTCAAAGGACACCCACTTTTGCATTAGAAAGGGAAAATACAATGTTATTGTATTATCGGTTGCTATGCGCACCTGTGGTTTTTAACAGTTCATTCAGTAATACATTTACTCTGCAAACACATATAGTAAAGTCACTTACAGGGAGGAAAATGGTTAGTTAGTGTAACAGTAGGCTGGCTCAAGGTTCTAGAGAGAGATTCTTCGCTCAGTAAGTCCTTCGAGTCCGAAAATGCAACCCTAGCTAAAGGCAGTTCGGAGAGGGCTCAAAGCCTTAACAAGCAGCAGAATATGAAGAGTTCCTGTGCATTTCTTCCAGTCTGTAGTGTTATAGAAGCGGCAAGTTAACAAATAACAAGGGAGACCAGTTAAAGGACTCGAGGAAGGGACGCAAGCAGCGGCTTGAGTCGGAGGAAAGAGAGGGTGACTCTGGATACTTCTAGGTGCACTCCAATGCTCTGGAGCGACTTCTTGGAATCAGGTAAACAATACCTTTTTCCCCAAAGTACCTTAGGTTAGAAGAAAATGTTTGTGCTGGATGCCCCGTGATGTTACAGCTCTGGACTCTACCTCCAGATTACTTGGTCTGGTGATGGAAGGCAGGGCAATGGATGGGATCTCGCAGCAGCAGTCTCGATGGACGGCCTGGGGCATGACGTTCAGCAACTTCTTGGTTCACTGTGCAGTTTTTGCACCTTTTCTGCAGCACCAACAATGGACACAGATCGCCCGGTCAATCTTCTTCGCTTCCTGCAGTCCCACACATGGATGAGGGGATTTGGGTGAGTTGGACCTGATATCTGGAGTGTCCTTACAGGTTCAGCAAAGATTTTGACAGATTCTGCTTTTCCACGACGATGCACTCGAAATGGACAGCAGGTCTACTGGTATTGGGGTTGCGCAGCTCTGGAAACTCCTACGACCTCAGGAGATGGCTCAATGCAAAGTTTGTCTTGTGATTGTGACTGGTTGTTCCCACCAGCCAAAGGGAAGGAGTCGTCCTCTTCGGAGATCCTCTGTCACAAAGAATACGGGGTCAGGATAGCATTAGTCACATCACTGTGTTGCAAAAGGTCTGCAGGTGTCTCTTGTCTTCTTCTTCGGTTACTTCACCTTCTAGTGGTCAACTTGCTTTTCACTCCAGAAGCCCCACATTTTATACAGTTACAGTACACACTTCTCTGCAATCTCGCTCAGCATTTTACAGAACGGGGCGTTTGGCTGTCCAATCAAGACAGCCAGACCCTCTGTGGAAGCTGGTCCTATTCAGGCACTCTGACAGACAAAGGACAGGGGGTGGAAGACTCCTCGCCTACTTCCTGCCTGCCAGACACTCTGGAGCCTAGGCGGGGACACCCAAGGGTTCCCGCCAAAGGCAAAACACACACACTGACCTCCCCCTCCCAGAATGGTTGAAGAAGGGCTAACAAAGAACAACCACACTAGAATTGGTGAAAAAAGAAGGGAGGTCCCAACTTGGTACTTGGGTGCCCCTATTGTGCACTATAGAGGCTATGGACATAGCCTGCGGTATAAAAACTATGCAATGGTTGGTAGAACATGTCCACTGCCACCAGCCATAACTAGGAGAGTGTCTATGTGACTAAAACGTCACAGGAGCAGAGAGAAGGGGGATACTAGGTATCCCTTTGGCACTCCACTGAAGGTGGTGGGTGCCAATCTCTCAGACTAGAGCTTTGGCAGAGATACTAAGTGCCTCTCTGTCCTTGAGAACTGTAGTTACTCAAGGATATAGAAAAAGAATCTCAAAAGAGGGCCCTAAGGGACCCCAGCAACACTGCCCTGAAGGAGCTGTCTGCTACAGTAGTAAATACGCAGATGCCTTTAAGAGCTATGGAGCAGACAGACTCCATAGTGTAGGGAGAATGTAAAGAATAGAGTTCCAAAAGACAGAGGTCACAAGAATGAAAGAGTGGGAAAGAGTGGGAAAAGGCTTCACTCATTCAGGATTGAGAGAATAAGGTCCAGAAGTCCAGCAAAAAGTGCAGTGGCTCTCACTAGGAGAGGGATGAAGCTTAAAAATGATAGATCTCCAAAACACTGTCTGCAACAGTTTTTTGGGTGTGAGGGAGGAGGCGGGCGAGGCTCGGGATTTGTCATGTCATTGGCTTGAACCTTGAATTAAGTCAGAGCTAGCCACGAGGCCCGAGCGGGCTCAAGCCCTGCCTGGCTCTCCCATCCCTAAGCCGTATATTGCTGCTTTCAATGGATTCCCTGACTTCATGGTTAAAGCTTTTATTTTCAAAAGAAAGCTGAGTAGGTTCTATTTAGGTTCCTCTGCGTTTGTTTATGATTGTTTCTGGTTTTCTTGTGATGAGGGTCTTGTGTCCAATCGGTTGGTTGATGGCGTGCCTGTGACCAGGCTTGTTGGGATAAGGTTGTGACCTACTGCTCCACAAAATGGTTTTGGTCTGAAGTATGGTGGCTGCATGGTCGGATTGGGCCCACGGCCTTTTGGCCCGTAGCCGGGCTGAAATCATCCCTGGTGGGTGGGGTCGGTTTCTGGCCATGCCTGAAAGGAGATTTTTTTTTTCTTTTTTTTTCAAAAAGCCTTTCATCCTTCTTAGGTCGATAAATCAGTTCCAGCACAGGTTGGGTGATATTGTATGAATATTTGTTCTATAAAAAAGAGCTTAAGCGTAAGTGCTATACAATAACATATCATTTGGCCTTGGACGTCTGCTTGGATTCACAGTAATTTAGTGTACTTAGGAACAATGCTATTTGATGCCACTTCCTGTTTTGTCAAGGGGTGAAAGGTCATGTTTCATTGGTTCCCCGGATGTCACTTTGGAGTGGGGTAAAATGGCATCACGTCCGGTGATGTCATCAGAGGTCAAGGATCGTGAGGAGAGGCGTGGGCCACTTTTTCTTTGGGTGACCAGGCCTATTTCTTGCCCCAGTCTGACCCTGGTGGCCTGGCCAAAGTAGCTTGCCTTGGGTGGGTGCTTAAGGAGCCATCTTGGTATTTGGGTTGCTAGTAGTCTTTTGATGTGTGGCACTGGTTTGCCTCCAGATGTCTTGGTTGGCTGATCTGACAGAGTTGCAACGGCTGGTTACATTGCTTTCTTTCTCCTTTCTTCTGACCTGACTGTTTTTGTGATTTCTTGGCATATGTGGCGTGTCTTGGGGTAGAGCTGAGGGATTTGGGTGAGGTAAATCCAAAATAAATGGTGGGGAGATAGGCAAGAGAGGGTGCAGATCTGCTTTAGTACTTACCTTTGTATATGATTTAGAACGAGCGACTGTAACCTCGCCAGATATTTTGGACTACAACTCCCATCAGCTTTGGGGATTATCTTCAATGGTGAGGGATCAAGGGAGTAGCTGTGAGTAGCTTCTTAGAGCATTTTCTTTGAAAACTGGATAGTGAGAAATTCGATAAATCAGTCTAGCTGTGCAATCCATTTCCCAGGACTCAGGCATTGAAAGAAATTAAACTGCTCGCACAAGGATCTCGGGCGGCAAAATAAGTTAGTTAACCTATCCTGTGAAAGCTTTGTGTGCAGGGAAAGCATCACTATGGGCATGGGATCAGATGCAGGCAGCAGGAAGGATAACAGAAATGCAATTGGGACCTCCAACAGCAAATAGGAAAGGTTTGATCTAAGCAGTGCACTTTCCTGCCACTGTAGTGAAAGCAGCTGGCTCTGTGATATGCTGAGTAGGCCCACGGAAAGTTAGATCAGTCTATCTCTGTGCAACATCTGAAATAAGGCAGAGCTATGATTACAGAGGTTTGCCTCACAGTGAGAGATCAGGCAGTGCTGCGTCTGGGGAAGTCCAGGAGAGCAACAGCATGCACCATGCACTGGGCTTGCTTGGGACGCCTAAAAAGCAACTCACAACACACAGAAAAAAGGGCTTTGCGCAGGAGATCCAAGTGCAGAATGAGCCAAGCAGTGCAATATGCTCAGTCTGTGATGATTACAGCAGCTACACAGTATAAATGCTGCAAGCCTATATAGGAAAATGAAAACTGAGCACAGCCTGAGATGTTAAATGAAAGACAGTGTAAACAAAGGTAGCATGCTCAGTGAATGTTGTTTAACATGCAGAGTTGTATAAAACCTGCAGCACAGTTCATGGATGTGATGAGCTCAGTGCAGTATATTTGGTGCACACCAATAAGCAATGTAATGTGCTCAGCCCATGCTATTTCAAAGCTCAGCACAGCATAAATGCAACAAGCAGAGTCTAAGAAGTCATACAATATTAGTACCCGGCGAGGGGCAATCAGATGGTATCAAACTATCTGATTGGCCCTCGCCAGGTCCTTACCCACAAACGACAAAGACTCCCCTTCTGTGGGTCAGAGCTCCTCGTCCCCCACAGTTCAGTTTCTTTCTTCAGCAGGCCGCCATGGAAATGGAGAAGGGACTATTTGTAGTCTACGTAGTCAAGGCAGTGGGCCGAGTCTACGCCAGTGACGCCACTTCCAGTGCAGTGTACAGTATGGAGGTAATAGGACACAGCATGGGACCTGCAATGATCTCAGTCTGGGAGTGAGCAATATCACAGTATAAGCAAGGCAGTGTGCCGAGTCTACGCCACATCCAGTGCAGTGTACAGTATGAAGGCAATAAGACACAGCATGGGACCTGCAATGATCTCAGTCTGGGAGTGAGCAGTAGTCCAGTATAAGCAAGGCAGTGTGCCGAGTCTATGCCACTTCCAGTGCAGTATGCAGTATGAAGGCAATAAAATGCAGCATGGGACCTGCAATGATCTCAGTCTGGGAGTGAGCAATATCACAGTACAAGCAAGGCAATGTGCCGAGTCTACGCCACTTCCAGTGCAGTGTACAGTATGGAGGCAATAAGACACAGCATGGGACCTGCAATGATCTCAGTATGGGAGTGAGCAATATCACAGTATAAGCAAGGCAATGGGCCGAGTCTACGCCAGTGACGCCACTTCCAGTGCAATAAGACACAGCATGGGACCTGCAATGATCTCAGTCTGGGAGTGAGCAATATCACAGTATAAGCAAGGCAGTGTGCCGAGTCTACGCCACTTCCAGTGCAGTATACAGTATGAAGGCAATAAGACACAGCATGGGACCTGCAATGATCTCAGTCTGGGAGTGAGCAGCAGTCCAGTATAAGCAAGGCAGTGTGCCGAGTCTACGCCACTTCCAGTGCAGTATGCAGTATGAAGGCAATAAAATACAGCATGGGACCTGCAATGATCTCAGTCTGGGAGTGAGCAATATCACAGTACAAGCAATGCAGTGTACCGAGTCTGCGCCACTTCCATGCCAGTGTACAGTATGGAGGCAATAAGACACAGCATGATTCAGAACACAGTGTAAGAAGTCTAAACAAGCTTAGTCTGGCATTTATTCAGAGCAGATCACCAAACAAGGAAAGGGGGCTTTAGTCCATGCTAACCAGAACACAGTGAAGCAGAGCAAACATTAAGCAAGATGGCGTCTTTAGTCTGTTTTCTAAACAGACAATAATATAAATGAAGCAAGACATACACCCGTCATCATTAACTGGCCGGATTATTTCTTTTGTTTTTGCCCTTCCCCCTCCCGACCTGCTGACCACTGGTTCCTTTTGTGTTTCCAGTAAAAAAAAAAAAATGGTATCCTCATTAAATAGAAATATAAGTTTAAGAGGCAGGATCTCATCGCGCCACCCCCCACCCACCAGTCCCCTGACTGCGCCCTGCCTGCCAACCTGAGAATGCCTTTTAAAAACCATGTAGCATCAAAGCTCTCCACAGCCACACACCTAGCTATCTAACAGTAATCTTACCAAGGACCACCAAACAAAACAGAAACATGTGGTTTCCTGCCAGACAGAAACGTCTTAGGGGAAGGCGTCTTCAGTCACACCACAACCCCACCTCACTGGCCGTTCCTTACCTTCATTCTAGTGTGTGCTTCCTGCTCCCGCTTACTCCAAATTCCAGACCAGGCTCTAGAACCCCAGGCAAGGACACAATAGGTGATACCCATTTGGGCGAGCATCAGTATCAAATGACCACTATATTGCAATATATTACTAGGCTGGAACCTCTGAAGGTCTTTGTATCTGCCCCTTCATCTGGAGAATGGCTCAGGGAAACTTCTGTGACAAGGTCATGAAACTGACCTTGTCACGTGGAGATAGGAAGTCCTCTCATCCTGGGGTGTGAGGTCTCCCAGGGTGAATGCCAGAGTGAGCCAACAGTGACATAGAACGCCAGCAAAAGAAGAAGCAGAATCGTATCAGGCTTCCTATAGGTGCCGCACACCGCTCCCCAGCACCGGCACATGTAGCAGCAGTACCCCTTCAGCCTATAAAACCACCAAGGACTTGTAATAGAGTGGCAATTTCTCAGTGAACCTGCACTTATCTTGGGAGTAACCGCACCACGACCCCCTAACACAAACTCAGACAATTGGCATTGTGTGCCGCCATCGTTACAGCATGGCTAGTCCATGCAGAGAAAAGGGGTCAGGCTAAGCCCACTATTTGTAACCTTGCACGTGTGTGACCATTCCCGGGCTGGGAAGACAGGGCCTGATTGGTCAGGGCCAGAAATCCAATGAGTGGAAGAAAGGGATTTTAAGGGGTCCACAGGAAACAGGGAGGTGTGGGTTGTTTGGGTGAGGTCAGAGGAGAAGCAGGGGGCAGACCAAGAGACCAGCAGGAGCAAGGATGGTGAAGCTTGGTGGCAATTCGTGGAAAAGGTGAGATCTTGGTTGGGGAGAGCAAGTGGTACTGAGTGGTGTGTCTGTGTGCAAGGTCAGAGATTGAAAAGGTTAGAGGGAGTGTAGGGAGTGAGAGTGAAAGGAGTGTGACTAGAAGAAGGTGGGGAGGAATAGTCGAAGTAGTGTGGGGGGATTCTAGCATGGAGGTATGATATGGCATTTGTAACGCGCCTATACACAAGTGTTTCAAGGCGCGACGAGACAGGGAGGGGGGAACAAGGGTAAGACAGACAACGATCCTACTAGGCCAGGTGTCATTCAGACCGTGCAAGTGCAGGGGTAGGGGGAAGGGAAAAAGTGCAAGGGGAAGGGGGAGGGGGGGGAGTGCAGTACAAATAAGTAGAATAGAAATAAAATAATAGATAAATAGGGCCAGCTGGTGGCAAGCGCAAGCTAAGTGCAGACAAGTGCAGACAAGGTGGGAGTAAGGATGCAGGCAGGAGAGAGAGAGATCAGAGGGACAGACAGGAAGGTTTAGGGAGAAGAAGGTGAGACGGTGGGTGGAGTAGGAGGGAGACGAGTAGGAGGATATAAGGGAGAGTGACAGAGAGGCACAGGAAGAGGAACATCAGGGTGCGCGGAAGAAGGCAGAGTGGGGCTTGCTCATCCATAAGGCACAACACAACAATTATCTTAGAACTAACATCATTGTCATTGTCGGGCCACCCTAGGAAGTTCCAGATAAGACAGTATGTGTTATGTAAAGAATAACTACAATACAAATGAAATGATTTACCGTCCTGCTTTCGTCACAATCATCTCTGTGCCCAGGCGGTCAAACTCCCCCCACAGGGACTGCATCTCTAGCTCCACGCTGACGCCCATCACCCGGGGGTTCTTCAGAGTGTCCCTGGGTCCTCGGCGAAGCCCCTCTGTCAGGACTGCCCCACCGCTCTCACCACTGTCCAGTCCGGGGGCACAGTATCTGCCATAGGCCTGTGGTGGGCAGGCTGGGCTCACGCCGGGGCACCAGTCAGGACTGGTGGGCACTGGGTAGGACTCAGCCGAGGTCAGGATGCTCAAGCTGGTGGCTGTGAAGACTGGACAGAAGAAAAATATGAGTTATGTGGATGGCAAGGAAATGGGGTGCGTGCAAATGTAGCGACATCCCATAGTCTACATAGCACCTCTGACGCAGACTCCATGTGAAACACCTTTTGCTGCAGTCTGAGCCTCAGCCGTCTCATGGAATCTTTGGGGACGATTTAGAGGATGGCAAAGAATGCCTCTGCCACCCTTTACAAAGCCTGCCAGCACCGCTCGATTTACAGGTAGAGCCACCACCAGCACTGCCGGCTGCCCATCCACCGCCACCCACCTCCACCATGCCTCCTATTGGCCTTCGCTAACCGGTGTGGCCAGAGACGTCTTTATGGGATGTTCGAAAAGGGCCCAGGCACCCCACTTTGCCTGGTCTAAAGAAGGCAGTGCACTTATTTTACAAAATATAACTAACACAGATCTTGGTATTTTAGATTGTGCTGCTAAGGCTTTGTTCTTAACCTCTCTCTCTCTCTCCCTCTCCCTCTCCCTCTCCCTCTCCCTCTCCCTCTCCCTCCCCCTCCCCCTCCCCCTCTCTCTCTCTCTCTCTCTCTCTCTCTCTCTCTCCTGCAAAACCTCATACTTGGACCAGACGTCCTTTGTGGTTCCAGGGGACTAGCATTTAAAGAGCGGGCCGTTGTTAACATGCTCCCCAATCCCATTGGGAATGGGGATGGTCCGGGGTCCTCCAAAGTCGGAATGTCCCGGTATTTCCCCATTCAGGGACCAGGGACCCGAGTTCGGAGGCAGCCATGCCCTTACCTCCAAACTCTTAATGAGGCCCAATGGGTCTCGCTCCCAGCGTGGCAGTAACTCCATCGGAATCACCGTCCGACTTGTTCAGCATTACCGGCACAAGGCCCTATAGATTTACCAAGGGATTATATTTGGGGTAGTGTTGCTCCCCATTTTGTGGAATCTCTAGGACTCGCTGGGGATTTTGGCAGATTTACCGCAAGTGATAATTCCACCGCCATAATTCAACCAATGGTGCGAGGTAAAGTGAAGGATTTGCCTCCAGCCTTTTGCTAGCAGTGATTCCTCTACTTTGGCTACAACCTCGTCATCTGGTGGTGCAGGAAACGGGCCATAAAGTGGCAGTAATTCTGTTAGCACCATTTTCTTCCCGTACAGTCGAACTTGAATGTCCCAATGTGTTAGGTGTGAGAGGTGATCGGGAGGAGGAATTGAGACAGCCAAGCCACACTCACTATCAAGGCTCTGCCACTGGACAAGCAATGCTGTGATCCAGGGAAGCTCATCTTATCTCAGTGTACAGGACCATGTTGTCATGGGTGAAGATGTTTGGCGTCTCCCGTTGTGATGACATTTTAAGCTCGCTCTTTTATTTAGTGTAGGTGATTTGAGTCTCAGGGGTCCCAGGCAGGTGAAAGTTGTCTTAATGTCGCAGGCATTTGCCTCGCTAACCTCTAACACATTGTATCCCCTCTCTTTACATCCTTCCAAGTCTTCCCTAATAGTCCATTCCCCTAGAATTTAGGGATCTCCAGAATTGTGGACCCTCTCACTGTATCCCTTACACAGCACTATTTTCCTACACAGATAATTTTTTGGTTATATGTCAAAATGTCAAATATCGCAGGCCGCACACCATAAAGACACATTATTTTACTGCCGATTTGGTGCGGCCCGCAATATTCAACATTTTTCTCTTTTCGCAGGGGTTTGACTCCCCCCCCCAGCCCTCTTCATCCAAACCCCCACCCTCCACCCTCTATCTTTAAAACCCAGCGTTTCTTTCACTGCCTGCACCCCTCGAAAAACTACATCCTAAATCCCCCTCCCATGACAGACAGACACACTCCCAGACACACACACACACCTCAAGATACACACAGACATGTCTAAACAAACACGCGTACCCGTTTCGGCCGTGTCTTTGGTCTTCCGGTCGCGACGTGCCCGTCAGCCCCTGTGCGCACTCGTGTGCGGCAGGGGCATGCCAGTGCGATTTAGAAAGACTGCTATGTGCGGTCACAGAGCGGCCTTTCCAAATCCATCTTTTTTTAAAGCGTGCAAAATAAAACAATCTGTTCACTTAGCTGCAGTTTTTTCGCTATATAACCATGTGCTCATAGCGCCTACATGCCTCTAGCAAAGCTATTCTCAGGCCTGCTTGACACGAGGACCAGATGTCATTTGTCCGCCATTTCAAATGGTCTTCACATCATCCAGAATAAACTGCATGCATACGTCAACAATCAAGTAAGCAGGTGAACATATCACAGTTTTATGTTGGATTTATTTAAACCTTTAAAATGCAGCAGTAAAACTCAGGCTAGATCTTTTTGGCTGGAGTAAATTAGCATTTTGGCACTTTCAGACTTCCCTTCATGACAGTGAAAATACATGTTCAATTATTCTGTTTTTGGATAACATTACCCTGTATGGATCTTTCTTCAATATTGCCACAATGATTTTTGTGATTAGTGCACTTTCCAAGTTATGTCTACAAAACAGATAATTCATTTTACTTTAGGAAAACCAAACATTCACAAACGATTGCACCTTGCTGTATGAGGAGAACCGGGAAAAAATGGGATCAAGTGCAGACTGGTCTCAAATCCCAGCTTCGCCACTTAACCAAAGTGTTCAATCCTGGGCACCACATTTAATCATTTTGTGCCTAAACTGTTAAAATTGCCAATCCCTAAATATTTCAAAATTGTCAGCCTCTAAATGGGATTTAATTCACTCTTAATTTAATTCGCTTGTATATTGCAAACCAGAATGTCAGGTGCTTTTTGGCACATTTGTGGCAAAACCACTTTAAAACCATGTCTTCTAATTGCAGTGTATCTACAGATATGTGAATCCTTATGGCAAATGTTAGCCTGTCTCCTCTAGCTATGCTGCATCATGTGTGCCTTCCTCATTGATTGAAATCTCTCTTTTATACCAAAACTGGGGCATGTGTACACTCTGTGAGGCTGCTAATCTGAGTTCCGTCTATGCCGGGCCATGCGTGCATTCAGTGAGGCTGATAATCTGAGTTCCGTGTCTATGCCGGGGCATACGTGCATTCAGTGAAGCTGATAATCTGAGTTCCGTGTCTATGCCGGGACATGCCTGCATTCGATGAAACTGCTAATCTGAGTTCCGTGTCTATGCCGGGCCATGCGTGCATTCAGTGAGGCTGATGATCTGAGTTCTGTGTCTATGCCGGGGCATGCGTTCATTCAGTGAGGCTGATAATCTGAGTTCTGTGTCTATGCCGGGGGATGTGTGCCATACGTGAGGATGCTAATCTGAGTTCCGTGTCTATGCCGGGGCATGTGTGCATTCAATGAAACTGCTAATCTGAGTTCCGTCTATGCCGGGCCATGCGTGCATTCAGTGAGGCTGATAATCTGAGTTCCGTGTCTTTGCCGGGGCATGTGTGCATTCCGTGAGGCTGCTAATCTGAGTTCCGTGTCTATGCCGGGGCATGTGTGCATTCCGTGAGGCTGCTAATCTGAGTTCCGTGTCTATGCCGGGGCATGCGTGCATTCAGTGAGGCTGATGATCTGAGTTCTGTGTCTATGCCGGGGCATGCATGCACTCAGTGAGGCTGATAATCTGAGTTCTGTATCTATGCCAGGGCATGTGTGCATTCCGTGAGGCTGAAGATCTGAGTTCCGTGTCTATGTTGGGGCAAGTATTCATTTTTCAAATAGCTATCGATCTGTGTCCTCCATCTATACTACCTTCGGGTCTGGCGCGCATTATAAATAATAAAACAAACAAACAGCCTGTATACCTTAATTCTGTCCGGTATTGTTGAAAGGTGTTCAGTAAATGTCCCACTGTGCCCCAAACCCCACAACTTTAGGTGTCCGTGATTGTTCTTCTAGTGAAGTGAACTCGGCAATGGGAGCACTGGGCCTTCTGAAACGGGGCTACCTGCCATTTCCTGCTGGGGACCCTGCTCTTTCCTTCCAGTTCCTGCTCTTTCACCCAATGAGAAAGCTGAGTTTTTCCTAAAACTCCCCCAGTCTCCGTCAGTTCTCGATCAATTTTAAATCTGTGCACAGGCTCGGGCTGGTCTATGGGACAATAGGGCAATGCACAACCCATTAAAGCAAAATGCTAGTGTGGGCAGTTTTTTGGGTCAAAGTGGGCCAGTTTGATAAATCACTTCCCCATGCAGCCAGTAGTTTCAACCATTGTTGCTGAAAAAATAGTCTTTACATTGCACAGTTTGCATCACATTTTTTTTTAAAACGTCCCCTCGGGTACTAGTCAAACAGTCACAAAAGGAATGAATTGCCATTTGCAACTAGGGCCACTTTTTCGTTGGTGCCCGATACAGTTTTATGCCCCAGTCCGAGCCTGCGCAGAAAAACGTGGTTCTCTCCCACACAAATGTGCATAACCACCCCCACTATGCTTTCCTTTCACTCCCACAAACGTACAAGTTGCCCCCGATATCATGTACGCAGAGCTCAAGTCGAGGGTACATGCGGGTGGACGGAGTCCCCCCACTTTTTTCAGAGAGCACCTTGATACGCTTATTTCTGGTGATGCCACATTCAATCGGTATGTTAGTGAGGCCCCCACTTTTGGACTTGAGCCCAGCGTGTACTTGTGTGTATCATGTCCCCATTGCTTCATCACATGCATGAGCATACCACCCCCCCTCTCTGCTCTCACAAACGCTAATATTTCTCCCCCGCGCTTCTTTCTCGCTCTCCCCTTTCTCGCGCGCACGTGGACGCGTCTCCCCGGCTGTTCTCACTGTCTCGCATCCCCTTCTCTCTGCTCTCTCTCACACTTACATGTACATTACAGTGGCGGCTCTACACATTATATTTAGGGGGAGTCCAGGTGTCCACAGGCAAAAGTGGGGGGCACCTACAATTCTCAATACCCTGTGCGATTTTGTGTGCTTTATATGTAAGAGAGAGAGGTGGGTTTAAAAATGCATAGGGCCTCATCACGAGTTGGGCGGTAGATCTTAAATGCGGCGGTAACTTTATTACTGCCACATTTACTGCTCTGCCCAATCTCGAGTCCAAATGCCCATTTTCAGCGTAATTACAGCTGGCGGTATTACCACATGGTAATTGCACCGAAAATTCCCCATTGGGGAATGGGGAGCAACAGTTAGCACCCAGCCCGTGATCCGGCGGTAATAACGCCAGATGGGTGGGCACTAACGCAAATAAAGTTGGGCTGCATCCCAGCCGGGACACCGCCCACCTCGTGATGAGGCCCATAGAATGGTGTATATGTGTGCTAATATGTATAGGTGGGTAAAATCCTGATTTGTGTTCACAGCATCAAGCTGTGAGAAAGCGCTATCACCGCACTGCCAAATCATTTATAACCCAGTCCCATTCAGCTGTAGACGAAACCGTGTCACGTCGCATCTCCTGGAAGTAAAGAAACTGCCCGTGATAGGATATGTGTAAGGGCCCGCCTGAAGCTGAATAAGAGTCCCAGAAATCACACTTAAAGCAACACTAATCAAAGACTATGGGCCTCGTTATGAGTCCGGTGGTAGCCGTGCCGGTAAAAACGGCACAGCAGCCGCCGGAGTCATTTTTGTCCGGCGCCCGGGAATGGGGACTTACCGGGTCATAACAGCCCCGGCGGTCCCTGTAATTGCCCATTGCCGGGCATCAGAAATAATTACTCCCCATTCCCATTGAGTCCCATAGAAGGAGAAAATAAGTTGAGTCCCTCCCACAGGAGGGACTCAATGGGAATGGGGAGGACGGATGCACCGACACCGTTAATAACAGTGCTGGTGTATCCGTCAAGGTCTGCGAGCAGGTGCCGTTACGCCCGCCAGGTCAGACCTGGCGGCAGGGAAGGCACCCGCTCGCAGACCTCGTAGTTTGCCGGTCTGGTAACAGCGATGCCGGTAGCTTAGCGGCACCGCTGTTACCCGACCGGCAAACCTTGTAATAAGGCTCCATGACATCATTCAGAGTCTTTTCTTGAAATTGTTGATGGTGACATTTAGGCATTTCTCCTTAACTGTGCAAAAAACCACAGCTTTTGTTGATGTCTTGAATCTGGGTGTTAGTTTTCGTATTAATATAACACTTATTATTACAGTGCTTTGAAGCAGGAGGCATATATGTCATAACACCCCGTTTAAATGCAATACTATTAAAGTTTTATTTTGTATTACAAAAGGGTGTGGTAGGAACGGGGGACAGGAGAGGTTGGTGGGCCGATGTCATAATAAATGTTTCTTTTTAATTGTACAGTTGGGCGAGTAGCGTGCTTCAGTGCGAGCGGATAGCTCAGTGAGTTGTGCGCTCAGCTCTGACATGTGCCAGCCTGTACTTCCCAAGTTCAAATCTCTACAGGGCCGAATCAGCCCTGCATCCCGCTGGGGTCGATGCATTGTGTACCATTGCATGGGGTAGTGATAACACGTACTGTGTTACAGCGCTTTCAGCCTGGAAGAATCAGGCATGATGAGCTATACATTCATCCAGATGTCATGTACAAGCAACTCTTTTATCTGAGAAAATCTAGGCCACAGTAAGATCAATATTTGAAGTCTTTTTGAATACACAAAATGTTAGGGCAAAGGAACATTAAACAATCACGTTGACCCTGGATAATCCCCGTGCCACTCAGTCTGTCAGTCCTATATGGAGAACCTCTAATGTCTAGCTGCGGCCTTGAGAATATAGCCCACTAGCCACTGAAAGAAAGCCAGAGCAGACCTGACATGTGGAAGGCTTCCGGCAGGGAGCCTCGTGGGGGCAATATCAAACTATAGCCCACATTCATTTCATTATGAACCCATTTCAGCTGAATGGACTGGGCAAGAAAGGAACTCATCACAATCTGAAGCTTGGCACAGTGTGTGTGTGCTCCACAGGCCTGCCCAGTGCCGGCACGCCTGCTGCTCACTGCAGGGGGTCCAGATAAGGGGCGCAGGGGTTAGGAAAAGGCATCCACTGCCCTCCCCCACCTTTAGAGGCACCACTGTGTATGCACCCTCTCCAACTCCCCATCTCTCCTTCCCATCCATCCTTTATTTCCCACCCCCTTTGACCTTGTTTCCACCATAATTGTCCTCTCTTCCTCCCACTCTGCCTAACTCCCCCAGACATCTCCCCCTATGCACACCTCTTAGTTTCCCTTCTACCCCCCACGATCCATGCCTCTCAATAGGTCAACGCCCATCTACCCGCCTCTCGCCCAATCCCCATTTGTTTGATGTCTAGCTTGTATTCCCATCAAGACGAAAGCACCTGCCAGAGCCCAGAAGCTGTGGGCACTCTGCACCATTCACAAGTCCTCTTGACTTGTGCAGAGAGCATTGCGTATGGTTGACGAAGGTGGTGGGGTGGGGTGCACAATGGATGAGAGCGGGCCGTGTATGGATGCCAGATCCAGAGAAATGCTCAGTACGCCTTATTCACAGCGTGGTCCTCACATCTCAGATGATGTGCTGGCCGCCCCTTGCGCATAACAGTGACGGGATCACGGCGCGGCCAACAGCAATCCATGATAATGAGGAGAAGTGCATATCACCATGACTGGCCCTTGGTATACGGTGAAAGGAACGAATAGCAAATAACGAAAAACTTTTTCAACGAAACATAAAAAATGAAAAAATACCGAAAGTTAATATGTGGGGGTGGGGTAAGTGGTAAAAACTGGTAGTGAGGTGTTTGGGGTGGGGTAAGAATCATAGGGAAACAAGGGGTTTGGGGGGGCCGCCCCAGATTTAAAAAAAAACAACAAATAACGTATTCAACGAAACATAAAACACGAAAAAATACCGAAAGTTAAAGGTAAGTATATGTGGGGGGGTGGGGTAAGTGGTAAAAACGGGTAGTGGGGTGTTTGGGGTGGGGTAAGAATCATAGGGAAACAGGGGGCTTGCGGAACGCGCCCCTCAGATTTAAAAACAAATCGTTTTTTTTTCGTTATTTATTTTTCTTTAAAAAAGTTTTCGTTATTTCCTATTTCGTCAATAACACATGGGACCGGAAAGGCGCATCTTGTTTGTGAAGTTGTGAGTGGTTGGGCCCGTTTCATGGAATTTTTTGCATGGTTCAAAGTGACTTTGCACTGCTGAAGAGTGACTTTGCACTGACTTTGCGCTTCAAAAATACACTTTGCACAGTTCCATGAATCGGGGTTTGCATCGGCAGTGCAAAGTCACTTTTCAGCAGTGCAAAGTCACTTTCACGCGTGCAAAAAAATGCCATGGATCGGGCGCTCTGAATGCGAGGAAACCCCCAGGTTGCACAATTGCACATCGGTGTTCACACTGTGCGCAACTTATTTCCGCGTAAATGAAGGGGAGGCCGGATTTGGTGGCAAGGATAAGATTTCTGTTTCTCAAAGTGAAGTGACACAGAATGTAGGGGCTTGACTGCGGGGGGGAGAGGAGGGCAGAAGAGGGGTCTTTTTGTCCCACCACAGCAAATGTATGTGCCATGCTTGATCCTGGTGTACAGGAGCAAAGTAAGGGGGCGTTGGGTGGGGGGTCATTTTTGAAGTGCCCACAGGTTTACATATGATTTTACACCCGTTGCCCAATACTCATGTGGATTGTTATCCTTTTGGCAGGCAGCGCCGGGGACTGCAATACAATGAACGCTTCCTTCTGTCCCGCCCGATCCGCCTGCCACAAATGACACCCTTTATTTCCGCACCTGATTGCTATGCTGGCCCTAATGCACGGGATCCTTTGCAATCCCCCAGCGGGTCCCGTAGGAATCCATGTTAAATGTTAAAAGCATTTGCAATTGTTTGCACCATGTAATGCGATCACTGCACCGGAATTCTGAGCATCACTTGCACTTTGTGCTGAAAATAATGACAATTACACAGCGGGAGCTGCAGTGCACATAAGTGTGCACGTTGGCGGCCCCCTCCATGCAATTAGGACGGTATCAGAACGGACCCCTTTAGCGTCCTTACACAGCACACTGAGGCCCTGATTCACAGAAGCATTTCATAATGGCACAGTCCCATTGGAAAATGCCCTGTGAATCAGGCCCCATTTGTCCCCAGGGTGAGTCACAGGGGTGTTGCCAGGTCTGGGGCTAGGCTGTCAGGACTGTCGTGACTCGGGGCTAGCTAGCCTTTTGGTTGTAGCCCCTGAGCTTCTAACCGGGCCTACAACCAAAAGACCCGGCTGTAGCCCCCTCGGCACCCCCCAAACCCCTGCAACGGCTCTGGCTGAGCCACTTCACAACTTTAGGAACTGACATGCCAGTTCTCGAGGATCTGAAAAGGGTCATGTCCACATGTCTCTTGATAAGTCACAGAGTCACTGAAACCTGTCTTGCTGGGCCTCTGCAGCTTAAGACAGGCGGGGTCATTCCGCAGTGTCACACTACTGCCCCCTTCACCCCCAAGTGAAGGAAGCAGACCTGCTGGATCAGAGGCATGATAAGCAGAGATGTTCCGAAGTGGGGGGGGGGGCATGCTTAGTTCTCTTTGGAAGTTCAGGGCAAATTTAGGAGATCTGAACATGTCTACAACATCAAATGGAATAATGAAGAGTACAGCAAAGGGGGCTTACCTGACATTACTCCCAGGGCGGGCAACAGTTTTGCTCTGGTGCACCTCGCAACCTCTTTTCAAAGAGCACAGCAAGACAAAAAGCGTCCTACTGCCCTATGAGCGAGTGCATGTAACACTTGAACAATTCTTATTATGACAGATTGTCGGCCTCGCGAATTCCCAATGGTGAGGACAGACAATGCTTCTCCACCTCATCCACTCAACTCTTCTAAGCAGTGAGCAGGACAGACAATGCTTCTCCGCCTCATCCACTCTTCTCTTCTCAGCAGTGAGTAGGACAGACAATGCTTCTCCGCCTCATCCACTTGACTCTTCTCAGCAGTGAGTAGGACAGACAATGCTTCTCCGCCTCATCCACTCAACTCTTCTAAGCAGTGAGCAGGACAGACAATGCTTCTCTGCTTCCTCCACTCAACTCTTCTAAGCAGTGAGCGGACGGACAGACAATGCTTCTCGCCTCATCCACTCGACTCTTCTCAGCAGTGAGTAGGACAGACAATGCTCTCTGCTTCCTCCACTCAACTCTTCTCAGCAGTGAGCAGGACAGACAATGCTTCTCCGCCTCATCCACTCGACTCTTCTCAGCAGTGAGCAGGACAGACAATGCTTCTCCGCCTCATCCACTCGACTCTTCTCAGCAGTGAGCAGGACAGACAATGCTTCTCCGCCTCATCCACTGGACTCTTCCAAGCAGTGAGCCGGACAGACAATGCTTCTCCGCCTCATCCACTCGACTCTTCTCAGCAGTGAGCAGGACAGACAATGCTTCTCCGCCTCATCCACTCGACTCTTCTCAGCAGTGAGCAGGACAGACAATGCTTCTCCGCCTCATCCACTTGACTCTTCTCAGCAGTGAGCAGGACAGACAATGCTTCTCCGCCTCATCCACTTGACTCTTCTCAGCAGTGAGCCGGACAGACAATGCTTCTCCGCCTCATCCACTCGACTCTTCTCAACGGTGAGCAGGACAGACAATGCTTCTCCGCTTCCTCCACTCAACTCTTCTAAGCAGTGAGCCGGACGGACAGACAATGTTTCTCCACTTCATCCACTTGACTCTTCTCAGCAGGGAGCAGGACGGACAATGTTTCTCCACCTCATCCACTCGACTCTTTTCAGCAGTGAGTAGGACAGATAATGCTTCTCTACATCATCCACTCGACTCGTCTCAGTGGTGAACAGGGCAGATCATGCTTCTCCACCTCATCCACTCGACTCGTCGCAGTGGTGAGTAGGACAGATAATGGTTCTCCGCCTCATCCACTCGACTCTTCTCAGCCGTGAGCAGGACAGACAATGCTTCTCAGCCTCATCCCCTCGACTCTTCTCAGCAGTGAGCAGAACAAACAATGTTTCTCCGCCTCATCCACTCAACGGTGAGCCGGACAGACAATGGTTCTCCACCTCATCCACTCGACTCTTCTCAATGGTGAGGCAGACAGACAATACTTCTCCACCTCATCCGCTCGACTCTTCTCAACAGTGAGCCGGACAGACAATGCTTCTCTGCCTCATCCACTCGACTCTTCTCAGCAGTGAGGAGGACAAACAATGTTTCTCTGCCTCATCCACTCAACTCTTGTCAACGGTGAGCCGGACGGACAATGCTTCTCCACCTCATCCACTGGACTCTTCCAAGCAGTGAGCCGGACAGACGATGCTTCTCCACCTCATCCACTCGACTCTTCTCAGCAGTGAGTAGGACAGACAATGCTTCTCCACCTCATCCACTCGACTCGTCTCAGTGGTGAGGAGGACAATGCTTCTCCACCTCATCCACACGACTCGTCGCAGTGCTGAGTAGGACAGATAATGCTTCTCCACCTCATCCACTCGACTCGTCTCACTGGTGAAAAGGACAGATAATGCTTCTGCACCTCATCCACTCAACTCGTCTCAGTAGTGAGCAGGACAGATAACGCGTCAGCTATGTTGTGACACGTTCCAAGAGAGTGATCGAGGACAGATGCCTCTTCGAAAGTTCCCTTTATGCCAAAGTTTCCATCTGAAAGCTTCTTAAAGGGCAGCAGGGCAGGAGCTGGCTGGAATCAAGAACTGGTCTAAAACTGCCCACCTCGGCATCTCCAGGCGAAGACAGGGGCGGCTCGTACCACCTCTGCCCCAGACTTTCTCCCTGGCAGCATGACACACCTCTGTCTCTGTGGCTTTTCCTTTTTGTGTCACTTTATTTTTCTCTCTTGTTCTCGTTCTACTCTTCTGAAACCCCCCACGTTTGATTGCTTTACCTTTTCATCCCGTTCTGTCTATTTCTGTTGTTTGTCCGCCTTCACCTCTTTGTGCAAAGCCAGTCCTTATGTATGTCTATCCCTTCACTCTGTGACTTTTGCTTTCTTTAGTCGCGTGTACTGCCGGCCTTTTTCCTGTTGTTGTGCTGCCTAGCTGGTTACTACTCGCTGTATAGTTTTCTCTTTCTTATCCTGCAGCACCTCTTTTATTTCTCTCCTCCTTTCCTTCTTTCTTCGATTCAGTTGTCCTGGTTCCTTCTCTCTGGTTGTTTTCTTTTTCCCACTCTTTAGTTTTTAGCCGCTCTTTCACTCCTCGCCTCCTTCCTTTTTCATTTCGGTTCCTTATCTCCGATTATTTTCCCTTTCTTTTTTTGGCAGTGCCTCTTTCGTTTCTTCCTCTCCCTTCTCTCTCGTCCTCTCTGTCCCCTTTCTCCGCGCTGCCCCCGTGTCCCACCCGCCTCTCCTCCTCGAGCTCCAGGAAGGATGCTCAGACCTGGGCTCTGCCTGGATTTGAAGAGGAGATTTCTCCCTGGGGAGGAAGGAAGGGATGGGAGGATGAGTTTAATGGACAGCACGGTATTGAGATCCAATACTACCGCCCCTCCCCGCCCCCCTTGGAGAAATACTGAATACATATTGGACATTATTGGACGACAAGAGGGAGAGCCACAAGCCAGGCTGTCAACACAGGTCCGCGAATTTTACATTTGTTTCCTGAAACCTTAATTGAACAGAAGTTTTGAATATAGTTTAGGTCTGACCTAAGTGCAACTTGTGTGGGCAACTAAAAAGCTGGTCACCAAATGAATCTACAATTGTGTAGTTTGATTCTTGGTAAAAGAGTAGTGTGTTAGTGAAAATGTCCCGGAAGCACAAGCAGCAGCTCTTTCCTAATTCGGCTCGTGGCTTGTTGCTTCCAGTGTCACACTTCCGTAAACAAGAAAAATAATAAAAAGATGTTGATGCTGTGTTAATGTCCGAACCAGTGCAAGGACCGGAGCCAGTGCAAATGCCAGTGTAAGTGCCAGTGGAAAAATCAGAGCCAATCACTGTGCCATTGCGCGTATCAGAACCAGTGCAAGTGTCAGGACCAATTCCGAGGCCTGGGCGAGTCCCAACGCCAGTACCCATGCAGGTGTCAATGCTAGTCCAAGAACCTGGGCAAGTGTCAGTGCTGGTGCCAGGGCAAGAACTAGAGTCAATCGCAGCGCAAGTGAATGTGGCTATCGAAATACCAGAACCAGGGGAAGTATGAGAACCAATCACAATGCCAGGGTGAGTGCAAAGGTCAATGCCCTTACAGGTGTCAATGCTTGACCAAGAACCTGGGCAAGTGCCAGGGCAAGAACCAGAGCCAGTTCCAGTGCCATTGCAGGCACCAGAACCAGTGTAAGTGTCAGGACCCATCCCGATGCCTGGGTGAGTGCCAACACCAGTACCCATGCAGATGTCAATGCTAGTCGAAGAACCTGGGCAAGTGTCAGTGCTGGTGCCAGGGCAAGAACTAGAGTCAATCTCAGTGCAAGTGACTGTGCCAGTGCACATACCAGAACGAGTGCAAGTGTAAGAACCAATCACAATGCCAGGGTGAGTGCCAAGTCAGTGTACATGAAGCGCCAATGCTTATCCATGAACCTGGGCAAGTGCCAGTGCTGGTGCCAGGGCAAGAACCAGAGCCAGTCCCAGTGCCATTGCACGGACCAGAACCAGTGCAAGTGTCAGGATCAATCCTAATGGCAGGGCGAGTGCAACAATCAGAGCCATTGGCAGGTACAAGTGTTGGGGTCAATGCCAATGGCCATTGCCATGCCAGTGCAAGAAACAGAGCCAGTGCCAATGATGGGGCCAACAGCAGAGTCAAGCCTAGTGAAAGAATTAGAGACTGTGCAAGTAAGGGGAAAGATGCCAGTACAAGAAACAGAACCAGTGCCAGTGGCATTGCCAAGGCCAGTGCCAACGCAAGTGTCACTGCCAGGGCAACAGACAGGGCAAGTGCCAATCCTTATACCGGTATTGTTGCTGGTATCCACTGCAATGTATAAAGTGTAACTAGCTTATGCGAGAGTGAAAAGAGGGAAGGGAATGAGGGGGTGGGGGGAATTGAAGAGGGTGTGGCAGTACCTTGGGTTCAGTAACAATGAATGCTGAACTCGAACAATCTCTGAGGACAGTGGTTTGGGGAGGGCAAACCATGAGGAGCTAGGATGGTGCAAACCAGGAAGCGGTCGAAAGTCATCTTTTAGAAGCCATGGTCGCCCTTGCCAGCTCGAGCTGGTTCTTACTTTCAGTGGAGAAGGTGGGAGTGTGTACAGGTGGCATTGGCGCCGGAGGGGAGGTTATTCTCAGATGTGTGTGGGGGCGTGGCCTTCTCTCCCATGGCCACTCTGCTGGCGCGGGGCGGGTCAAACTATGACTAGCCAGGCCTCGAAAACTACTGCCAGATAACATTGATCAGTTCAGTGGAGAGATCACTCGCAGTGTCTTTTTATTTAGTTACACACGATCAGGGGCCTCACTTACCCCATATCATCTTCCAAGCAGGCGCAAGATGATAACATCTCTTAGACCTGTACAGCTATCGCTCACAACGTCTACTCACTTATAACCAGTGTGAGATGACATCTCCCACATCAGCAGAGACATCACCCAAAGTGACCATTAACTGATCATAAGCGTGAGATGGCATACGGGATCAGAAACATCACTCATAGCAGCTGCTAAAGCTATAGGAGTCAGAGGGTTGAAGTAGCAGCACAAAATGTGCTCGATTTTGTGTGCTTCTGCCCTAGGACTGGAACACTGCTTTGCCTTTCCATAACCACCAATCGCTGCTTACCAGTGTTAAGAATGTTATCTCCATTCTCTGTAACATTAGGTCGATGCCTCAAGGGGTGCACTAAACTTCAGTATTGTCTTGGTGGTGACCAGAGAAAGGCCAACAGGGGGCAGCACTCTCAGCCGCTGTAAGGCCTTCCTGCTCCTGATATGATATGATAGGTTATTTATAACGCGTGTAATACCCAGAGGTTTCAAAGCGCGGACACAGGGATCGAACCTGTGTTGCTCCGTGTTGTCTTGCTTCCAAGGCGAGCATGTTGCCCCTGAGCTATCCTCCCGATAAATCCTATTGCAGCCTTGGAGGCAGATTTTAGGTGACTGCTGTTATAAAATGACTATTGCTCTTCAGGAGTACAGGGACGAGTAATAGCTGAAGCGCCTACTTCGCCTCACACTACTTCTGATCCAGAGAGGATGGCACTCATAAAGAGGAAACAGGCACAGCCTGACACATTTGCATCCCTCAACTCTTTAGGTAACATGGGCCGAGGGCAATCTATACTCTTCAGTAGGGGCGTGAGCTGAGACAGATGCAACACAGACAACGTTAGTAGGGCGCTAACAAGGCAAAAGAAGGTCCACCCAAGGTTCTAGAAAAAGAAGAACTTTAATAAAAATTAACTGTACTGGAGGACGGAGCGGCCTCTGAACGGGCCCATGAGATTCAGAGCACGCCCTCCGGCACCTTAAAACGAGATAGCTGCACCTGAGGAGGATGGGGTGCAGGATACTCTTACTCCGACACCAATCAATAAGGACAAGTCAACGGTTTGGCAAAGGGAAGTCCGTTTAATGACAAGTACCAAAAACGGGGGAAACAAATGGTAATCATCAGTGATGCGATCGCCTGTCTCGCTTCAACTCCCAACTTCTTCATGCAATCAGTAACTTTTATAGCAAATTCTCGTCATCATTGACGTGTAAAACTCCTAAGTTTGACATGCAATTCTATTGGTTGGAAAAGGTAACTTAAGTGTAGGTGCTATACCAGTATATGGTAACAAGGCGTGAGGATTGGATAACTCTTATCGGTGGGCATCTACGCCCATCCCTCTTCATCACTCGTGAAAGACGTCACTATAACTACGACATCCAATTGGCTCTACAAGCTATAGGACCCTAGATTATTTGGTCCATTGTGATTGGGTGGGTTACACCCCTAAGCATAAATCTCCACTTTAATTAGCAGCATTCAGAATGGACACCCAGGTGCCTTGTGCCCCAAGATTCACCCTGCCTCCCTTCCATCAATCAGTACTTTAGGGCTATGTGTCAATTAGTTGGCTGAGGATGGCCTTGAAACAGTAGCTTCTTATCAAGAAAAGCTATGGCATCCTCGGGTTCTGGGTGACATCAGATGTTGGAGCCTCTTTGTGCTTGGCTGGTCACGTGTCTGTTCACAGTGAATCTACTTCATTCTCCTTCTTTTCGTGTATTTTATTCTTTGTTCAGCCTCGCCACCTGCCTGGGGCCTCCTTATCTCGACCTTCACTGGCTGGCTTCAATGCTCTTAAGTTTCAATTCTTCGGAGTTGCCGCTCTCCTCCCTTCCTTGGGTTGACCTCGAATTCCTAGCCATGAGCTACTTCTTACTGAGTTTCGATTCTGCTCTTTCCTTTGGCTTTAGCTGGAATATGAATCCTGGCCTTGTTAGCCCCTTGCAGCCTGGGCTAACTTCTGCTTTTACAAAATGGAGTCGCACTTGTACATTGTGCTTCGTTGAGGTAGACATATAATTGGCATTTGCCGCTCTATTTTTCTACTAAGCATTGCAAGCAGTACCGTTTCCTTGGCTTCTTGCGTTCCAAGCTTATTTACATGCATTTAGTTAGTTGCATATTTTCATCTCACTTCATGGCTAAGTTTCTTTGTATCAACATTGTTTCTTCTTACACGTCCATTACATCGTTATTGCCCTTGTGTGTCAGTTTTCATTTGTGGTTTATGTTCATGTGTACATCTGTCTGGGTTCTCTTGTTGTCACCATTTACCCTCCATTAAGGCTTTTTGGGTCTCTTCAGGGACAGTTTGTAAGTAGTCTTCATTTCGTGTCAGCTGCTGGTACGGTTGTCTCAGTGGGTCCCGAGCTGCCCATGGCTGTCTGGTTATAGGCACTTCAACAGGTATTGCATTTCTGATGGGCACTGGGTAGAGGCCTAAAATTGCTCTCTGTTGGTTCATTTGTTCCTCATATGTCACATACCTTGGCGAGTATGTCCCTGGTACCTTGAAATGGGGGGCTGGGGTGCAGGGCATGTCTGGGACATACTGTACACTCCCCGCTCTGGTCGGTTCATCGACCACTTCTGCATTCTCCTTTGGGTTTGTCTTATTTGGCTCCTCTGCTTCTTGTTCATCGTCTTCTGGATTTGTGCACGATGGTGTGAACATATGCATCTTTGGAGTCCATATTTTTTTCACTCCTTTCAAACTTCCTGCTGTCTTTACATGTTCGTCTTTGTTCCAGGTCATGAGCTGACATTGTCCATTTGGGCTGCAATAGATCGACTTTCCTTTGTACCTTCGTTGTTTTCTGGGATCCACAATGTTTGTTCCTTCTGGCGCAAATTTACTAGCCCTCACACACTCTCTAACTTCTTCATCAGTTAGGTCTCTTGTAAGAGGATTCAATTCAACACTACAGCTAAGTCAATGCCTAGTCTGGGATACTAAATGGAAACCCTTATTGATATATCTTTATGTCCAGTTCATGCGTTCTGGATGACTACCCCTATATAACACCCCTCTCTTGGAATCCTCCTGACCCCACTGAGCCAAGAAGTAGTTCTGTTTTGCAAGTTTAAAGGTTTATTTGATAACTTAAACAATATATATTATATCACGCTTTATAATAAATTAATAATTGGATATCACACTTAATCTGGTATGATAAAGATTAACAACGGAGAATCTGGCACTAGCACACTTCTTGATAATCACTAAGGAGTTGACATGAAATGGATAAGATAGCAACAATACTTTTATGGTTTCAAATGGATGCAATGTGGAATGAAATGCACTAAAGAAAATAACTTGATAGGATTTCAGCAAAGACAATGTAATCACTTTCTTGTACAATACACACCCCCTTTTATGCAATGCAAGGAAATGGAAGGAAGGCACACAATTCTCAGAAATGCAATTCAAATGTAATTCAGTTCACCCAGCAACTTAGACTACAGAATTGGAAACACAGGCCCAAAATGCTTTGATATGTGCTGGCAATGAAGTGAAAAATATACTAAAATGCTTTTAATTCCCTCTAGGAGGTTCAGGGTGAGTGAAATCAAGTTAATATTAGTCCAGGCTCACACTATCAATGATTCAGGGATAATTAGCAGGTTAAACGAATTTCTGGCAAATGGGAGGCAAGCAAACTGCTGTTTTCACACGTGGAGAAATTTGCAAATCGCGGCAAAATTCGCGAATGCGTCTGGCATCGTTTTGGGGTCCTAGGAAAGCCTAGGATCTCAGCTTCCAGATGAAAGTTACTGCAAGTCTCTAGCACAAACGGTCTCGGAGATATGAGCGATTCAATAAAGGTCGTTTTTCAGATTGAAATTTTAAAGTTCAAAAAGACAAGTGCAGCTTGCAACTAGAAAATGACAGGTGACAGCTTTACAAATGACAGGTGACAGTTAGGAGGCAGTTCTACTTAGATTAAATAGGATTGAATTATATTATTTCAACTGAGAGATTGGTTCTGCACAGTTTTCTAGGTACTCACACTATATTCTTGAGTGAAATGGGCCTCGCCTTGGATCTGGTCAGGTTTTAGACTGGACTCTGGTCTCTGCACTTCACAGTGATCTGGGTCAGCTCTCTCTGGTTCTGCTAACAGGTCAGCTCTACTCTGCTGGTCTGGTCTGGGTCTCTGAAGGTTGATGGAGGTAAAGTATGGATTTTCCCGGCAGAGCTTCCAGCTGCAAATGGATTTGAAGGTCCCTATCTGTCTTGTCTCTCTGCTTTTATGTGTTTTGAAAATGGGTGTGTGTGAGCAGCATCACTAGACCCTACCCCTCTCCACTTATCATTGGCCAAGCTTTCATTTCTCCCCTGATTGGGGGAGCTAGGTTGTGTCAGAGTGATGTCATTTTACAGCCTGCAGAAAGTCCACTCCTCCTGTCAACTTGCACACAAATCTAGATTTGAACCAAATACATATTTGCAGAGGTACATATTGTTTTAAAATTACACGCACCCATCATGCATTACAGGAGGTATACCCTGTTCAAACTCTGCTCTTCCTGGGAGCTTGCATTCAGAAATGGCAATATTTTGCACTTTTTAACTGGTTTGCAATACCGGACATTAACCCAAATTTACACACATGTGCGCAAGGAGTATGGACATTAGTTGATGAAGTGTCAGATTTTTCACATGCACACATTTTGAGTAATATCCTCTTTTCCGCTAAAACTCCCCTGAACATACCACCGGTTCTAAAAACCTCTTAAAATGTGGGCAGAAAAATCACAAGAATTATGGTGTCATTTAAATAATTTTCACAAGTCCGTACTATGAGTTATTCATCTTTTTCTAAAACCATATTCTGGCTATAGAGGTGTGTCTTTTCAGGTCACATGGTACAGAAACCAGTCTTTCCAGTTTCTGCCAAGCTCAGAGACCCTGCCCCTCCCAGCTTCTGCCAAGAGGAAGCTGTTTTACGACATCTGCAATAAACCATCTGCCTGGGTCAGGACAGGGCTTTGTTCAGAGCTCCTGTATTCTGTGGGGGCTCCCCTTAATTCAATTATCAGAGAGATGGCATATCCTTAGTGTGGCCAGCAAAAGGCAGATAGGCCTGGGAACACAGCTGTGACTCAAGTTTCACTCCTGATGGGGGTAGTTGCCAGGCAGAATTCAGTTCCTTAAGCCAGGTTTCAGATAAATGTCACTTTTTGTTCCCCAGTTTAAGTCAAGACAATTTTTTTACATATGCAGTTAGAATGCTGATTCTAAGTTTAAAACTATGACATTTAAACAATTGCAACCTATGTGACACTCAAAGTAGGTCACTCATTTCTTTTAAACATTTAAATTTTTAGTGTCTTTCAGTCCAAATTTACTTAAACTGCTGAAATCCACAGCTCAGCCAGTCTTGTTATAAACCATCAAGTCACTTCAGAATATAACTCTACATTGGATCCACCTCTCAGTAAGTCTTTCTTTGGCCTGTTTTGGGTTCATTTATTCAGTTTTACAAAAAGTAAAATCTGGTGTTGTTTTAAAATGCCGGCTTTTGGATAGTGGTGAGTACTGGTACTGCACCCATTTTTGGGATTTAAGAAAATGAATTCCCAACAGTTATGGGTTTGCTTTTGGCAATCAGCATTGCCATTCCCAATGGTTTCAGACTACTGTGTGGGTAGTCCAATGGTGGTTTTAGGCAGTGTCCTTCTGTGCCCATAACATCGGCAAAAATGAGTGGCAGCCTATTCTTCATGCATTTCCCTGTGCATTTTCTGGGAAGCTCTGGCCATCATGATGTTTTCCATGTCAGTAATGCACAGCTTTGAGGTAGGGCTCGGATGCATGGGTAAATACATCCCACAAGCCCCCCTTCTTGCGGTGGCCAACTGATCCTTCACTGGTGGGACCCGCAAGATCTGGGATGTTTTTCTCATCTTCTTCTGGTAGATGGCACAGTTCAGCATCTTTTTCTCCATCCGGTCGGATCGATCGGTTCTCCTCGCCGGTCCTGATGGGAATATTGGGCGGTACACTGGGCCCATTGGATCTTTGCTCCCGGTCTCCGGATCATCCTCCTTGGTCATTCTCCATGGTTTCATCTCTCCTAGGATGATAAAGCAAAAGCGGCAATACCTACTCATAGACGTTTTTTTCACCACTGTTGAGATAGTGGGGCAGCATATGCATTTCATCATAACGAAACATTACATTCTTATTTTGAAAAAAAAACAGTATAACTAAGAGACAGTTTCATGCAAATCACAATATTTTAGAGACTAGATGTGGTATGTTTTATGGTTGGACTGAATTAGTCTGAGACAGGACCCGCTAGGATTCCAGAGGATTCCTCCAGTTGTTGCAGAGTGTACCTGGGATGGCAACATTTCAACTGGTTTATGTGGACCCACTTGTCTTCCCCCGCTGCCAACCCGCCTTTGGGGATGTGGATCTTGTAGGCCACAGGGGAGATCTTGTCGATGATCTCAAAGGGTCCCTTCCATGTAGGCAAGAATTTGCGCTGCTTGGCCTGGTTCCTTTGGAAGTTGTATAGATAGACCCGGTCTCCCACCTGATATTCCTTCCTGGAAGTTTTCAGGTCATAATGGGTCTTCATGCTATCAGCCGATCTTTCTAGATTCCGCTGAGCATAAGCAAAAGCATGTTGGAGGTGTTTCCTTAAATTCTCCACATACTCATGAGTTGTGGAGGCATTTATCAGTGTCTGCTCTTGGGTCCTGTAGAGCAAATGCTGGGGAAGCACCATCTTGCGCCCAGTCATCAACTCAAATGGTGACATTTTGGTTGCAGATGAAGGGGTAGATCTGATGGCCATTAGGACCAGAGGTAATCGGATATCCCAACTTGGCTCAGAATCTGCCACAAACTTTTTTAATATGCTCACAATGGTTCGGTTATATCTCTCTACTGCCCCAGAAGAAGCTGGCCTGTAAGCAATATGCAACTTCATTTTGACCCCCAGTATCTCCCACATCTTTGTCATTACTTCACTGGTGAAGTGGCTACCCCTGTCTGACTCAATCCTTTGAGGTAGACCAAAACGAGAAAAGATGTGGTTAATCATCAAGGCAGCTGCGGTTTCTGCCTTGCAATTTGGGGCTGGGAGACATTCCACCCACTTCGTAAACAAGCATGTCACAGTCAACATGTACTTATTCCCCCTAGCAGAGCGAATCACGGGGCCTACAAAGTCGATTTGTAAATCTGACCATGGCAGTGTCATCCCCCGCTTTTGGAGAGACGCGCGGTGCGTGAGGGATGATGGCTGAAATTGTGCACACACAAGACACCCCTTCAAGTATTGGTCGAGGTCCTGCCCCATGTGTGGCCAGTATGCAACCTCTCTTAAGATTTCCAATGTTGTGTGAAACCCCCTATGACCGGCGGTGGCCACATCATGGGCGTGACTTAACATCAGGCTTCGGAATGAGGTAGGAACCACCCCCTGATCGTGGCCAGCTTTGGATTTCCTTACCAGCAAACCGTCTTGGATTCGGAACATTTTTGGACATTTCATCAACACTCTTAGGTCCTCTTTCCCAATGTAATCGGTATCCGTCAGGGGAAAGTTCTCAGGGTCCTCAAGGTGCTGGTAAAATTTACCAATAATTGGATCCCCCTTCTGAGCGGTAATCAAATCAGCATCAGGGGTCTCCATACTCCATTGTGCAATTGAAAGGTTGTTGTGAGCATTTGTCTGGGACCTAGTGATAGCAGTGACCTGGATTTCCCCCAACAGGGACTCAATCTCAATTAGATCCCCTTGGATGGCCCCGGTTTTGGCCAGCTGATCAGCTAAGTCGTTTCCAGTTTTGTCTGGTCCCTCTACTTTGGAATGACCCTTGATCTTTTTCCAATAGATGGTCATCTCATTCGAGGTGACCAGATCATCAATGTTTTGGATCAACTTCCCATGTTTCAAGGGTTTGTTGTTAGCACATAACATGCCTCTGGTTTTCCAATTAACCAGGTGCTCCACGAACCCGTTCCGTACATAATCCGAATTTGTGATTATGACCAGTTCGTGGAGTTGATGCTGGACAGCAGTGAGGATGGCCTGATGCACAGCCATCAATTCTGCCACCTGACTACTTCGGGGACCAATTTTGTATCCAGCGGAGGGTTCTGGGGACTCATTCACCCATGCATTCCCTACGCCAGCCACCAGTTCTTTCTCCCCGTTGTTGTCAACATGGTAAGAGCATCCATCCACATAGACAGTGGGCATTCCCTCACACTTGTCCTCTTCAAAGACTTTGTGTGGGGAATTAAGGTATGCCTCCGTGTTGTCCTTTATTTTTAGACTTTCGTCCTCGAGACAGTTTTCTCTGGCACAATCATGCAAGTCAGCCAGAACTTGCACGAGGGGACTCTTCTTGTTTTGGCCATATCTGACCTCCACAGGAAAGCCTTGCATTGACAGAATCCAGGAAGTAATTCGGGAATTACTCACATTTCCGGCCCGGATTCTATCACTTTGGAGATATTGCAGAGGCTGGTGTGGAGTCTCCACTATGATGTGTTCCCCCTGGATAAACGGGCGGTAATTCTTCAATGCCCACACCGTCGCCAGGAGTGCCTTCTCACAATCGTTGAATTTTTCCTCCACAGAGGATAAAGTTTTGCTCGCATAGGAGATTACTTTATTGACCTTGTTGTGCTTTTGGTATAATACTGCCGTCAAGCACGTATTAGAGAACCCTGTCCCCAGGAAGAACTCCTTGTTTCTGACAGGGTAAGCTAGGCAAGGCGCTTGTGAGAGGCTTCTCTTGAGTTGTCTTACTGCCTCGGCTTGTTCTGGACCCCATTCCCACTTGACCCCCCCCTTCAGGAGATGAATCAGGGGTCTGGTGATCTCTGCGTAGCCCTCAATGAACTTTCTGCTGTAATTAGTCAGTCCAAGGAGGCTCCTTAGTTCCCGCAGAGTTGTGGGGTCTTTCAGTTTTTGGAGGGCTTCCACTTTCTTTTCCTGGGGACAGAGACCCTGAGGAGTAATCTCATGCCCCAAGAAATTAACACGGGTTCTACACCACTGTGCTTTCTGAAAGGAAAGTTTTGCTCCGGCGGCCCTCAACTGCGTCAGAACATAACGGATCTCCGCTATGTGTTCCTCCACAGATGAACTTTTGATGAGGACATCATCTACATAAGCCAGGTTACCCCTCGCACCCAGGTCTGGCATGGCCTTATGTAGGAAAATATTGAACTCATTACCGGAGTTAAGGTATCCGAAGGGAGTCCGGGTCCATGTGTACTGCTGGCCCCCAAAGGTAAAAGCCAGTTTGTATTGGTCCTCCCTGCTGACAGGCACAGTCCAGTATCCATTGGTCAGGTCTATTGCAGTGAATACCTGTGACCCATGAATCTGGGCCAGCCCTTGGTCAATGTAGGGAAGAGGCCATCGGGAAGTATGGACCCATTTGTTGAGCTCCCTGAGGTCGGCGCAGAGTCTCCACTGGCCGTTTGGCTTCAATATTCCCAGCACCGGATTATTGAAGGTGCTGTGGACTGGACAGATTATTCCCCGGGACTCAAGGTTCTTAATTATTTCAGTAAGGGACTCCATTGATGCGAGAGGCAAGCGATATTGCTTCACAAACACAGGAGTCATGCCAGGGTCCGTGGGGATTGTTGTTGTGTGGATGTCAGTGCGACCACAGTCATATGAGTCTACCGCAAAGAGATCTTGGAAATCCAAGAAAACTTGTTTCAACTTTTGCTTTTGTTCCAGAGTCACACAGGCATCAGCTAGGTTGACTCTCTCTTCCACCATCTGCCTGAAGCCTGGAAAGACTTCTGGTTTGGCTATCTCAGCGGCCTCCTCCAGCTGGGTGGAGAAGTCCCTGGTCAGAGTGCTGATTTGGACTGGAGGCTTCAGGTGGGAAAGGCAGCCCTCATGGACCTGGAAAATCACCTCATCCCTCCTGAAGTCACAAGTCACATCTTCCTTACCATAAGGGCAAGAAGTGTACACCAGGAAGTTCCCCCCATGCCGGGTAAAAATCCTGTCTGGTGTTGTATTGTCCTCACTGTCACTGTCAAAACAGTCCTTGGGGATTGGTCCTAACAGTTCATTTACTAAGTCGATGGAAAAATGTCGGTCATCAACCGCCATTCCAATAATGGTGCCTGCGGCTAGAGTAATACTCTTTAAGTCGCTGTTATCCACCTCTATTAGAATGGTGTCATGTTCTATGTTGACTAATGGAGTTGGGTTTACCCCCAACCCTTGCTGTTGGAGAGAAGCGTTTAGATGTATGTAAGCATCAGGGTTTTTCAACTCGTATCCCCTTTTAACTTTCACTTCCAGGGAGAATTGTCGGGTCCTTTCTGGGATGGTTACTCCCTCTTTGATCTGAATTTCAACTGCATAAGGTAGCAATTGAGCTGACCTAAATGCTTTTTCTGGATCATCAAAGCCCATGGGATTATCCGCTATTCGGGACCAAGCTTTGAAGTTTATTAGGTCCAAACTAATGGCAAAGTGATTGAGAATGTCACTGCCTAAGTAAAAGGCGGCAGCGACGTCTCGCACGACCCAACAATTATGGACTATGCTCTTGTTGCCAATGGAGATTTTGAGCATACACCTGCTTGGCAGGAGATGTTTGGAATTGGGTGCTTCCAGGTCCATTTCCCATTTGTCTATCAGTTTGAATGTGGGAATGGCTGGATCTTTTGGGAGTTGGCGGAACATGGCTTCGCTGATGAAGCTCTTACCGTTGTTCACACACACTCGAGCGAGAACAGAGTCCTTCCCATCATTTAACTGAACAGGGATGAACAACTGCTCTCCAATTTGCTGAATATCAGCCAGGCTCTGAGCTGGTTTCACATCTTTCTGGACTATAGGAGTGGGAGTTTCTGATTGTGGATTAGTATAGAATCTCAGAGTGTTTCCTTCCAGCGTGGAGTACCACTTTAGACTGGAAGGAAGGTTGATTTTCAGAAATAGAGAGGACCCCCCATCACCAGTCTCTTGTCCTACTGCTATTACTGTCACGTCTGGAATTTGGCTATTCTGGAAGTGAAATTCTACTTGGTCAGATTTTTGTTCAACCATGTGGCATGTGCCGTTTAAACTAACATGGTTGACACTCTGTTTTAATTTTATTGGTCGGCTAGTCTGGGTCCAGAGGACCTTGTTTACGCAATCTATTAGGGGTGACAACCTTCTCAGGAGGTCATTCCCTAGTAAACAAGGGGTGCCCTCTGGGGTCACAACTATGACTGGGTGTTTCAACTTGTGTCGCCCAATTTTAATGTCCACATCTGCAGTCCCCTCAACGGGAATTTCCTTCCCGTCAAAGTTCTGGAGTTGTCCAGGAAGTGAGGTGAGAGGAATTTGGTAATTCCCTCCCCTTCCTGCATTCAGTTCGTCAAAGGCCCTTCTGGACAGAAGGGTAGCTTGAGATCCAGTGTCCACCAGTGCCAAAATTGTACCCTGCCCCTGTACTTGTACCGGGGCATAATATCTTCCCTCCTTCTCCTCAAGGGGGCACAGATAATGTACATTTTTGGACAACTGGTGGGCTAATTTTCTGGTTTTGGACATCGCTAGCGAAGAGATTTGGGCAGAATTCTGTGGAGAGCCTTGGGAATCTGAAAGAAAAAGTTGGCAACTGGAGATCAGAGCCATTGTGGGTTCCCCTGGTTCCGGTTCTGGGCCGCCCCCCCCCTTTTTGGAGGCAGTCACCAGGATGGGTTTGAACCGGGGGATTTTCTTGCTGTTGGTTCTGGGATGAGATGGTGGGCGGCGGTGGCTCAGTCTCCACATCTCCCCAGTCTGGATTTGCATCCCTAGGGACCCATTTTTCTTTGGGAGGAGTTCCCCCCTCTCTGAAGGAGAAGATCCTTTTCCCAGGATCCTCTGAGGATCCCTCTCCCTCAAATTGGAAGACCTGTACCTCCTCCTCAAACTGAGTCTGTTTGGGTCTTTTGTTTCTCCTACCCCCCCTCTGCTCCTTAGGAGGCAGACTTTCAGGGGCAAGAGATTTTGTTTCTGGTTCCTGGGTTTCCAGGGGCTGTTACAAGTGAGGAAGGAAGCTTCCTCCAAGGCTTTACACCCCCCTTCCCCTTGTGCCTCCTCCCTGGGAACCGGTGTGTTATCGGGGTGCTGCCCCCGTCATTGTTCTGGAGCACCAGGTCCAGAGTTGGGTGCGTTCTGCGCCGGCATGCCGATCTGAGGGTTCTGCTGAGCCCTCAGTATGTGACCCAGATCCCGCGCCATGTTTTGAACCTGGCGCTCTAACTGGGAAACCCGCTCAGGCTGATACGGGGCCCTGTTTTCTCCCCTGGGCTGATCCCGGGAAGGGTAGCTGTCCCTCCTCTGGTAATACCCCGGGTTGGGAAGATTTGGGTACCCCTCCACCCTTGGCCTCCCCTCTCCCGGATTCAGTGGTCTGGGCTCAGGGAATTGGGGAAAGAAGGATGGATGGTTTTGGGGCTGAAAGTCGGGTGGATATCTGGGGAAAAAGTTCTGCCCAGGGTTTGGTAAATTTCTGCCCTCCTGTGGAAAGTTTGGAGGGAAGTTCCCTGGGTTCGGTGCTCGGTTGGATCCCCCCCCTTGGGCTGGGGGAGTCCACACATAACCCAGGATGGGTCGATTTCCCTTGTAACGGGGACTTACATAATCAGGAGAGCGAGGGACCCCATTTGTGGGGCTGCCTCCTTGGCTCCCTCTCTGTGACTGACCCGAGGACCTCCTGGGCCTAGCATTATTAGGTGCAGGTAGGTTTTTAGGCCCCCCCATCTCCAAATCCAAAACGGGGGTGACCTTTACCTCTGCCACCTTGGCAGCAGCAGGGGTGCTGTTGGCTTTGGGGTTTTTCTGGGCATTACTTTTGCTATCTACCGGTTTCTGCACCTCATAGATCCGGGTAGCCTGTTCAATGACCCAGTCTAAAGATCTTTTCTCGTGAAAATCCCTCACGAGCTGGGTCATTATGTATTTGGGCAAGGCATGGAAAAACGTATTAATAAATTCTCTGCTATCCGTGCGCATCCTTCTTGTGGTCTGTGCAAAAGCACGCTTCAGTTCTTGCACGAATTCTTGTGGGGCCTGATCCTCCCCACATTGCAAATTGTAGGCTGCCTTGCGAGCCTCTTGAGGATTTCTATGAATGGAAAAATGTTTCAAGATGGCCGCCTTATAGGTGGACCACCTTAAATGATTTTGGTCCTCCAGCCCCGCAAAGAAACTGGAGTATTCCGGGGAGAAGGTCCACTTTACATATTGAATACAGCTTTGGCTGTCCTTCAAATGGAAAGTCTCCATCATTTGCTCAAACAACTCTAAGTGCTCCCAAACAGAATACTTAGCGTTCTTATGGTAAGGCGTGATGACGCTCCTGATCGCCTTAATCTGCTTTAAGGGGTCCTTAAGCAAGGCCCTTTTTGCCTTATTGGCCTTTTTGGTTCGGGTAACCCTTGTCCATTCATCCTCTGACTCAGAGGCACTGCTCCCAGAGGTTCCTGTCTGCTCTTCCAGGTTTTCCCGGATTCTGCGAGCCTGGGAATGGCTGGCAGAATGTGGGGACCTGGTCTCCTGTGTCCTGCGCAGTTCAGAGGAGTCTTCAGATTCCTCCTTGCTGCCAGGATTTGATGGGTACCCCCTCCACTGACCTAACTGGGCAGAGGTTTTCAGGATGCCCTTAATGGGCCTACTCTCCTGGGGTTCCCCACTAAATTGCACTGCGCTTGGGTGCCCATACCCGGATGCCCGCCCCTCCATACCTGGGTGGTACTGGCCTATGAGCCCCATACTTTTGTCTGGATAGTAGTCTGCCATCCCGGTAGCCCGGTGCTCATGTGCGCCGGGGAACATGGGGGTGGCAGAGTCCAGGGACTGAGAGGTATGAGGGCCTCTGGTACTAGGGCTCCTGAGGTTATGCTCCGGAGTTTCCCTTTCCCAGCGAACCTCATCTCTATCCGCCCCTGCTCCCTGTTGCAATGCAAGAGCCTGCATTTGTGCCTTCAGTTCCTCAGTTAAGGCCTTACTGGACTCTATCAGTCTCTCCTGCATCGCTACCTGTTGTTGGAGCCTATCATTGTGTTGACAGAGGGCCTCATTTTCCCTCTGTGCTTCCTGGTTGGTCCTGGAGAACTGGGCCAGTCTTTGCTGCAGGAGGGTTACCTCCTGAGCTGTGTCCCTATTGGCCTGCTCCTTTCTTGCTAGAGCATCCTCCACCCTTCTGGTGTGCTCTACCAAGTTCTGGTTTTCTTTTTGGAGATCACCCAGCCCCTGGAGGGCCAGGTGATTTTCTTCAATTTCCTTTTTTAAGTGGCAGACTTCCTGGCCTAAAGTGTCTCTTTCCTGACTAAGAGCCTGCATCTGTGCCGCCAGGTCGTCCCTTTGCCTTTGGAAGGCACCGGCTTTCTGGCGCTCCTGATCAAACTCTGCCTGGGTATCCAGGTCTTTCAGGATCAGTTTATTGCTCTCCTCTTTCTCTCTGTCTAGTTGGATTTGCAGGGTGGCTACCTGCTCTGTGCATGCCCTGTTGAAATTGATCTGTTGCTCCAGCTTTTTCTGGCTCTGCAGTAGGGAGTCCAAACTGTCTTGGCGTTCCTGCTGCAAAGCCAGAATTCTGGTATCCCGGTCTGTCTTTTCCTGTTGCAGGATGTCCATATCCTCTTTTATTTTAATGATGTACTGCCTACTATCATCTTCTGACTCCTGGCTCCTCTGCAGCCTCTGCTCAGAAGAGACCAGGTCAGATTGGACCTTCTCTAACGCCATCTGTCGCTTATTCGCCAGATCTTGGCTTTCAGTACATCTATCCTGCATGTCTCCCATATATAGGTACAGGTATGCCGCTATCCTAACAATCTTGTCGTGTTCATCTTTGGCCTTCGGGGCCATGTATAGTTCACTCAGGGCCACATGTAGTGGACCCTGATCTCTATATATATCTGACCCCGTTTCAGTGACCTGTTGCGTGATGGCCTGCAACCAGACTGTTTGGTCCTGGTGAGTCCACTCACCTCTCACAAATAACTTATGTAAGAAGTGATCTCTGGCTATTTTCATGTCTACTAAGGTCGTCATTCTAGAGATTGGTCTCTGTCCTGACTTACAGAAGTTTGTATTTTATTTTTGCAAAACAGACCTTTTCCTAAGAGCGTTCCTTTGAGGAGTGCTTTACAGCGTAACACAGCGTGGTGATCCGACCGGATATGTGTATCTGGTCAGCTGGCACGCTGTATTAATCTGCACAAATGGTAGATCTAACCCAAACGTCCGGCACGAGCCCCCAATTTGTAAGAGGATTCAATTCAACACTACAGCTAAGTCAATGCCTAGTCTGGGATACTAAATGGAAACCCTTATTGATATATCTTTATGTCCAGTTCATGCGTTCTGGATGACTACCCCTATATAACACCCCTCTCTTGGAATCCTCCTGACCCCACTGAGCCAAGAAGTAGTTCTGTTTTGCAAGTTTAAAGGTTTATTTGATAACTTAAACAATATATATTATATCACGCTTTATAATAAATTAATAATTGGATATCACACTTAATCTGGTATGATAAAGATTAACAACGGAGAATCTGGCACTAGCACACTTCTTGATAATCACTAAGGAGTTGACATGAAATGGATAAGATAGCAACAATACTTTTATGGTTTCAAATGGATGCAATGTGGAATGAAATGCAGTAAAGAAAATAACTTGATAGGATTTCAGCAAAGACAATGTAATCACTTTCTTGTACAATACACCCCCCCTTTTATGCAATGCAAGGAAATGGAAGGAAGGCACACAATTCTCAGAAATGCAATTCAAATGTAATTCAGTTCACCCAGCAACTTAGACTACAGAATTGGAAACACAGGCCCAAAATGCTTTGATATGTGCTGGCAATGAAGTGAAAAATATACTAAAATGCTTTTAATTCCCTCTAGGAGGTTCAGGGTGAGTGAAATCAAGTTAATATTAGTCCAGGCTCACACTATCAATGATTCAGGGATAATTAGCAGGTTAAACGAATTTCTGGCAAATGGGAGGCAAGCAAACTGCTGTTTTCACACGTGGAGAAATTTGCAAGTCGCGGCAGGAAAGCCTAGGATCTCAGCTTCCAGATGAAAGTTACTGCAAGTCTCTAGCACAAACGGGCGCGGAGATATGAGCGATTCAATAAAGGTCGTTTTTCAGATTGAAATTTTAAAGTTCAAAAAGACAAGTGCAGCTTGCAACTAGAAAATGACAGGTGACAGCTTTACAAATGACAGGTGACAGTTAGGAGGCAGTTCTACTTAGATTAAATAGGATTGAATTATATTATTTCAACTGAGAGATTGGTTCTGCACAGTTTTCTAGGTACTCACACTATATTCTTGAGTGAAATGGGCCTCGCCTTGGATCTGGTCAGGTTTTAGACTGGACTCTGGTCTCTGCACTTCACAGTGATCTGGGTCAGCTCTCTCTGGTTCTGCTAACAGGTCAGCTCTACTCTGCTGGTCTGGTCTGGGTCTCTGAAGGTTGATGGAGGTAAAGTATGGATTTTCCCGGCAGAGCTTCCAGCTGCAAATGGATTTGAAGGTCCCTATCTGTCTTGTCTCTCTGCTTTTATGTGTTTTGAAAATGGGTGTGTGTGAGCAGCATCACTAGACCCTACCCCTCTCCACTTATCATTGGCCAAGCTTTCATTTCTCCCCTGATTGGGGGAGCTAGGTTGTGTCAGAGTGATGTCATTTTACAGCCTGCAGAAAGTCCACTCCTCCTGTCAACTTGCACACAAATCTAGATTTGAACCAAATACATGTTTGCAGAGGTACATATTGTTTTAAAATTACACGCACCCATCATGCATTACAGGAGGTATACCCTGTTCAAACTCTGCTCTTCCTGGGAGCTTGCATTCAGAAATGGCAATATTTTGCACTTTTTAACTGGTTTGCAATACCGGACATTAACCCAAATTTACACACATGTGCGCAAGGAGTATGGACATTAGTTGATGAAGTGTCAGATTTTTCACATGCACACATTTTGAGTAATATCCTCTTTTCCGCTAAAACTCCCCTGAACATACCACCGGTTCTAAAAACCTCTTAAAATGTGGGCAGAAAAATCACAAGAATTATGGTGTCATTTAAATAATTTTCACAAGTCCGTACTATGAGTTATTCATCTTTTTCTAAAACCATATTCTGGCTATAGAGGTGTGTCTTTTCAGGTCACATGGTACAGAAACCAGTCTTTCCAGTTTCTGCCAAGCTCAGAGACCCTGCCCCTCCCAGCTTCTGCCAAGAGGAAGCTGTTTTACGACATCTGCAATAAACCATCTGCCTGGGTCAGGACAGGGCTTTGTTCAGAGCTCCTGTATTCTGTGGGGGCTCCCCTTAATTCAATTATCAGAGAGATGGCATATCCTTAGTGTGGCCAGCAAAAGGCAGATAGGCCTGGGAACACAGCTGTGACTCAAGTTTCACTCCTGATGGGGGTAGTTGCCAGGCAGAATTCAGTTCCTTAAGCCAGGTTTCAGATAAATGTCACTTTTTGTTCCCCAGTTTAAGTCAAGACAATTTTTTTACATATGCAGTTAGAATGCTGATTCTAAGTTTAAAACTATGACATTTAAACAATTGCAACCTATGTGACACTCAAAGTAGGTCACTCATTTCTTTTAAACATTTACATTTTTAGTGTCTTTCAGTCCAAATTTACTTAAACTGCTGAAATCCACAGCTCAGCCAGTCTTGTTATAAACCTTCAAGTCACTTCAGAATATAACTCTACATTGGATCCACCTCTCAGTAAGTCTTTCTTTGGCCTGTTTTGGGTTCATTTATTCAGTTTTACAAAAAGTAAAATCTGGTGTTGTTTTAAAATGCCGGCTTTTGGATAGTGGTGAGTACTGGTAATGCACCCATTTTTGGGATTTAAGAAAATGAATTCCCAACAGTTATGGGTTTGCTTTTGGCAATCAGCATTGCCATTCCCAATGGTTTCAGACTACTGTGTGGGTAGTCCAATGGTGGTTTTAGGCAGTGTCCTTCTGTGCCCATAACATCGGCAAAAATGAGTGGCAGCCTATTCTTCATGCATTTCCCTGTGCATTTTCTGGGAAGCTCTGGCCATCATGATGTTTTCCATGTCAGTAATGCACAGCTTTGAGGTAGGACTCGGATGCATGGGTAAATACATCCCACAAGCCCCCCTTCTTGCGGTGGCCAACTGATCCTTCACTGGTGGGACCCGCAAGATCTGGGATGTTTTTCTCATCTTCTTCTGGTAGATGGCACAGTTCAGCATCTTTTTCTCCATCCGGTCGGATCGATCGGTTCTCCTCGCCGGTCCTGATGGGAATATTGGGCGGTACACTGGGCCCATTGGATCTTTGCTCCCGGTCTCCGGATCATCCTCCTTGGTCATTCTCCATGGTTTCATCTCTCCTAGGATGATAAAGCAAAAGCGGCAATACCTACTCATAGACGTTTTTTTCACCACTGTTGAGATAGTGGGGCAGCATATGCATTTCATCATAACGAAACATTACATTCTTATTTTGAAAAAAAAACAGTATAACTAAGAGACAGTTTCATGTAAATCACAATATTTTAGAGACTAGATGTGGTATGTTTTATGGTTGGACTGAATTAGTCTGAGACAGGACCCGCTAGGATTCCAGAGGATTCCTCCAGTTGTTGCAGAGTGTGCCTGGGATGGCAACATTTCAACTGGTTTATGTGGACCCACTTGTCTTCCCCCGCTGCCAACCCGCCTTTGGGGATGCGGATCTTGTAGGCCACAGGGGAGATCTTGTCGATGATCTCAAAGGGTCCCTTCCATGTAGGCAAGAATTTGCGCTGCTTGGCCTGGTTCCTTTGGAAGTTGTATAGATAGACCCGGTCTCCCACCTGATATTCCTTCCTGGAAGTTTTCAGGTCATAATGGGTCTTCATGCTATCAGCCGATCTTTCTAGATTCCGCTGAGCATAAGCAAAAGCATGTTGGAGGTGTTTCCTTAAATTCTCCACATACTCATGAGTTGTGGAGGCATTTATCAGTGTCTGCTCTTGGGTCCTGTAGAGCAAATGCTGGGGAAGCACCATCTTGCGCCCAGTCATCAACTCAAATGGTGACATTTTGGTTGCAGATGAAGGGGTAGATCTGATGGCCATTAGGACCAGAGGTAATCGGATATCCCAACTTGGCTCAGAATCTGCCACAAACTTTTTTAATATGCTCACAATGGTTCGGTTATATCTCTCTACTGCCCCAGAAGAAGCTGGCCTGTAAGCAATATGCAACTTCATTTTGACCCCCAGTATCTCCCACATCTTTGTCATTACTTCACTGGTGAAGTGGCTACCCCTGTCTGACTCAATCCTTTGAGGTAGACCAAAACGAGAAAAGATGTGGTTAATCATCAAGGCAGCTGCGGTTTCTGCCTTGCAATTTGGGGCTGGGAGACATTCCACCCACTTCGTAAACAAGCATGTCACAGTCAACATGTACTTATTCCCCCTAGCAGAGCGAATCACGGGGCCTACAAAGTCGATTTGTAAATCTGACCATGGCAGTGTCATCCCCCGCTTTTGGAGAGACGCGCGGTGCGTGAGGGATGATGGCTGAAATTGTGCACACACAAGACACCCCTTCAAGTATTGGTCGAGGTCCTGCCCCATGTGTGGCCAGTATGCAACCTCTCTTAAGATTTCCAATGTTGTGTGAAACCCCCTATGACCGGCGGTGGCCACATCATGGGCGTGACTTAACATCAGGCTTCGGAATGAGGTAGGAACCACCCACTGATCGTGGCCAGCTTTGGATTTCCTTACCAGCAAACCGTCTTGGATTCGGAACATTTTTGGACATTTCATCAACACTCTTAGGTCCTCTTTCCCAATGTAATCGGTATCCGTCAGGGGAAAGTTCTCAGGGTCCTCAAGGTGCTGGTAAAATTTACCAATAATTGGATCCCCCTTCTGAGCGGTAATCAAATCAGCATCAGGGGTCTCCTTACTCCATTGTGCAATTGAAAGGTTGTTGTGAGCATTTGTCTGGGACCTAGTGATAGCAGTGACCTGGATTTCCCCCAACAGGGACTCAATCTCAATTAGATCCCCTTGGATGGCCCCGGTTTTGGCCAGCTGATCAGCTAAATCGTTTCCAGTTTTGTCTGGTCCCTCTACTTTGGAATGACCCTTGATCTTTTTCCAATAGATGGTCATCTCATTCGAGGTGACCAGATCATCAATGTTTTGGATCAACTTCCCATGTTTCAAGGGTTTGTTGTTAGCACATAACATGCCTCTGGTTTTCCAATTAACCAGGTGCTCCACGAACCCGTTCCGTACATAATCCGAATCTGTGATTATGACCAGTTCGTGGAGTTGATGCTGGACAGCAGTGAGGATGGCCTGATGCACAGCCATCAATTCTGCCACCTGACTACTTCGGGGACCAATTTTGTATCCAGCGGAGGGTTCTGGGGACTCATTCACCCATGCATTCCCTACGCCAGCCACCAGTTCTTTCTCCCCGTTGTTGTCAACATGGTAAGAGCATCCATCCACATAGACAGTGGGCATTCCCTCACACTTGTCCTCTTCAAAGACTTTGTGTGGGGAATTAAGGTATGCCTCCGTGTTGTCCTTTATTTTTAGACTTTCGTCCTCGAGACAGTTTTCTCTGGCACAATCATGCAAGTCAGCCAGAACTTGCACGAGGGGACTCTTCTTGTTTTGGCCATATCTGACCTCCACAGGAAAGCCTTGCATTGACAGAATCCAGGAAGTAATTCGGGAATTACTCACATTTCCGGCCCGGATTCTATCACTTTGGAGATATTGCAGAGGCTGGTGTGGAGTCTCCACTATGATGTGTTCCCCCTGGATAAACGGGCGGTAATTCTTCAATGCCCACACCGTCGCCAGGAGTGCCTTCTCACAATCGTTGAATTTTTCCTCCACAGAGGATAAAGTTTTGCTCGCATAGGAGATTACTTTATTGACCTTGTTGTGCTTTTGGTATAATACTGCCGTCAAGCACGTATTAGAGAACCCTGTCCCCAGGAAGAACTCCTTGTTTCTGACAGGGTAAGCTAGGCAAGGCGCTTGTGAGAGGCTTCTCTTGAGTTGTCTTACTGCCTCGGCTTGTTCTGGACCCCATTCCCACTTGACCCCCCCCTTCAGGAGATGAATCAGGGGTCTGGTGATCTCTGCGTAGCCCTCAATGAACTTTCTGCTGTAATTAGTCAGTCCAAGGAGGCTCCTTAGTTCCCGCAGAGTTGTGGGGTCTTTCAGTTTTTGGAGGGCTTCCACTTTCTTTTCCTGGGGACAGAGACCCTGAGGAGTAATCTCATGCCCCAAGAAATTAACACGGGTTCTACACCACTGTGCTTTCTGAAAGGAAAGTTTTGCTCCGGCGGCCCTCAACTGCGTCAGAACATAACGGATCTCCGCTATGTGTTCCTCCACAGATGAACTTTTGATGAGGACATCATCTACATAAGCCAGGTTACCCCTCGCTCCCAGGTCTGGCATGGCCTTATGTAGGAAAATATTGAACTCATTACCGGAGTTAAGGTATCCGAAGGGAGTCCGGGTCCATGTGTACTGCTGGCCCCCAAAGGTAAAAGCCAGTTTGTATTGGTCCTCCCTGCTGACAGGCACAGTCCAGTATCCATTGGTCAGGTCTATTGCAGTGAATACCTGTGACCCATGAATCTGGGCCAGCCCTTGGTCAATGTAGGGAAGAGGCCATCGGGAAGTATGGACCCGTTTGTTGAGCTCCCTGAGGTCGGCGCAGAGTCTCCACTGGCCGTTTGGCTTCAATATTCCCAGCACCGGATTATTGAAGGTGCTGTGGACTGGACAGATTATTCCCCGGGACTCAAGGTTCTTAATTATTTCAGTAAGGGACTCCATTGATGCGAGAGGCAAGCGATATTGCTTCACAAACACAGGAGTCATGCCAGGGTCCGTGGGGATTGTTGTTGTGTGGATGTCAGTGCGACCACAGTCATATGAGTCTACCGCAAAGAGATCTTGGAAATCCAAGAAAACTTGTTTCAACTTTTGCTTTTGTTCCAGAGTCACACAGGCATCAGCTAGGTTGACTCTCTCTTCCACCATCTGCCTGAAGCCTGGAAAGACTTCTGGTTTGGCTATCTCAGCGGCCTCCTCCAGCTGGGTGGAGAAGTCCCTGGTCAGAGTGCTGATTTGGACTGGAGGCTTCAGGTGGGAAAGGCAGCCCTCATGGACCTGGAAAATCACCTCATCCCTCCTGAAGTCACAAGTCACATCTTCCTTACCATAAGGGCAAGAAGTGTACACCAGGAAGTTCCCCCCATGCCGGGTAAAAATCCTGTCTGGTGTTGTATTGTCCTCACTGTCACTGTCAAAACAGTCCTTGGGGATTGGTCCTAACAGTTCATTTACTAAGTCGATGGAAAAATGTCGGTCATCAACCGCCATTCCAATAATGGTGCCTGCGGCTAGAGTAATACTCTTTAAGTCGCTGTTATCCACCTCTATTAGAATGGTGTCATGTTCTATGTTGACTAATGGAGTTGGGTTTACCCCCAACCCTTGCTGTTGGAGAGAAGCGTTTAGATGTATGTAAGCATCAGGGTTTTTCAACTCGTGTCCCCTCTTAACTTTCACTTCCAGGGAGAATTGTCGGGTCCTTTCTGGGATGGTTACTCCCTCTTTGATCTGAATTTCAACTGCATAAGGTAGCAATTGAGCTGACCTAAATGCTTTTTCTGGATCATCAAAGCCCATGGGATTATCCGCTATTCGGGACCAAGCTTTGAAGTTTATTAGGTCCAAACTAATGGCAAAGTGATTGAGAATGTCACTGCCTAAGTAAAAGGCGGCAGCGACGTCTCGCACGACCCAACAATTATGGACTATGCTCTTGTTGCCAATGGAGATTTTGAGCATACACCTGCTTGGCAGGAGATGTTTGGAATTGGGTGCTTCCAGGTCCATTTCCCATTTGTCTATCAGTTTGAATGTGGGAATGGCTGTATCTTTTGGGAGTTGGCGGAACATGGCTTCGCTGATGAAGCTCTTACCGTTGTTCACACACACTCGAGCGAGAACAGAGTCCTTCCCATCATTTAACTGAACAGGGATGAACAACTGCTCTCCAATTTGCTGAATATCCGCCAGGCTCTGAGCTGGTTTCACATCTTTCTGGACTATAGGAGTGGGAGTTTCTGATTGTGGATTAGTATAGAATCTCAGAGTGTTTCCTTCCAGCGTGGAGTACCACTTTAGACTGGAAGGAAGGTTGATTTTCAGAAATAGAGAGGACCCCCCATCACCAGTCTCTTGTCCTACTGCTATTACTGTCACGTCTGGAATTTGGCTATTCTGGAAGTGAAATTCTACTTGGTCAGATTTTTGTTCAACCATGTGGCATGTGCCGTTTAAACTAACATGGTTGACACTCTGTTTTAATTTTATTGGTCGGCTAGTCTGGGTCCAGAGGACCTTGTTTACGCAATCTATTAGGGGTGACAACCTTCTCAGGAGGTCATTCCCTAGTAAACAAGGGGTGCCCTCTGGGGTCACAACTATGACTGGGTGTTTCAACTTGTGTCGCCCAATTTTAATGTCCACATCTGCAGTCCCCTCAACGGGAATTTCCTTCCCGTCAAAGTTCTGGAGTTGTCCAGGAAGTGAGGTGAGAGGAATTTGGTAATTCCCTCCCCTTCCTGCATTCAGTTCGTCAAAGGCCCTTCTGGACAGAAGGGTAGCTTGAGATCCAGTGTCCACCAGTGCCAAAATTGTACCCTGCCCCTGTACTTGTACCGGGGCATAATATCTTCCCTCCTTCTCCTCAAGGGGGCACAGATAATGTACATTTTTGGACAACTGGTGGGCTAATTTTCTGGTTTTGGACATCGCTAGCGAAGAGATTTGGGCAGAATTCTGTGGAGAGCCTTGGGAATCTGAAAGAAAAAGTTGGCAACTGGAGATCAGAGCCATTGTGGGTTCCCCTGGTTCCGGTTCTGGGCCGCCCCCCCCTTTTTGGAGGCAGTCACCAGGATGGGTTTGAACCGGGGGATTTTCTTGCTGTTGGTTCTGGGATGAGATGGTGGGCGGCGGTGGCTCAGTCTCCACATCTCCCCAGTCTGGATTTGCATCCCTAGGGACCCATTTTTCTTTGGGAGGAGTTCCCCCCTCTCTGAAGGAGAAGATCCTTTTCCCAGGATCCTCTGAGGATCCCTCTCCCTCAAATTGGAAGACCTGTACCTCCTCCTCAAACTGAGTCTGTTTGGGTCTTTTGTTTCTCCTACCCCCCCTCTGCTCCTTAGGAGGCAGACTTTCAGGGGCAAGAGATTTTGTTTCCGGTTCCTGGGTTTCCAGGGGCTGTTACAAGTGAGGAAGGAAGCTTCCTCCAAGGCTTAACACCCCCCTTCCCCTTGTGCCTCCTCCCTGGGAACCGGTGTGTTATCGGGGTGCTGCCCCCGTCATTGTTCTGGAGCACCAGGTCCAGAGTTGGGTGCGTTCTGCGCCGGCATGCCGATCTGAGGGTTCTGCTGAGCCCTCAGTATGTGACCCAGATCCCGCGCCATGTTTTGAACCTGGCGCTCTAACTGGGAAACCCGCTCAGGCTGATACGGGGCCCTGTTTTCTCCCCTGGGCTGATCCCGGGAAGGGTAGCTGTCCCTCCTCTGGTAATACCCCGGGTTGGGAAGATTTGGGTACCCCTCCACCCTTGGCCTCCCCTCTCCCGGATTCAGTGGTCTGGGCTCAGGGAATTGGGGAAAGAAGGATGGATGGTTTTGGGGCTGAAAGTCGGGTGGATATCTGGGGAAAAAGTTCTGCCCAGGGTTTGGTAAATTTCTGCCCTCCTGTGGAAAGTTTGGAGGGAAGTTCCCTGGGTTCGGTGCTCGGTTGGATCCCCCCCCTTGGGCTGGGGGAGTCCACACATAACCCAGGATGGGTCGATTTCCCTTGTAACGGGGACTTACATAATCAGGAGAGCGAGGGACCCCATTTGTGGGGCTGCCTCCTTGGCTCCCTCTCTGTGACTGACCCGAGGACCTCCTGGGCCTAGCATTATTAGGTGCAGGTAGGTTTTTAGGCCCCCCCATCTCCAAATCCAAAACGGGGGTGACCTTTACCTCTGCCACCTTGGCAGCAGCAGGGGTGCTGTTGGCTTTGGGGTTTTTCTGGGCATTACTTTTGCTATCTACCGGTTTCTGCACCTCATAGATCCGGGTAGCCTGTTCAATGACCCAGTCTAAAGATCGTTTCTCGTGAAAATCCCTCACGAGCTGGGTCATTATGTATTTGGGCAAGGCATGGAAAAACGTATTAATAAATTCTCTGCTATCCGTGCGCATCCTTCTTGTGGTCTGTGCAAAAGCACGCTTCAGTTCTTGCACGAATTCTTGTGGGGCCTGATCCTCCCCACATTGCAAATTGTAGGCTGCCTTGCGAGCCTCTTGAGGATTTCTATGAATGGAAAAATGTTTCAAGATGGCCGCCTTATAGGTGGACCACCTTAAATGATTTTGGTCCTCCAGCCCCGCAAAGAAACTGGAGTATTCCGGGGAGAAGGTCCACTTTACATATTGAATACAGCTTTGGCTGTCCTTCAAATGGAAAGTCTCCATCATTTGCTCAAACAACTCTAAGTGCTCCCAAACAGAATACTTAGCGTTCTTATGGTAAGGCGTGATGACGCTCCTGATCGCCTTAATCTGCTTTAAGGGGTCCTTAAGCAAGGCCCTTTTTGCCTTATTGGCCTTTTTGGTTCGGGTAACCCTTGTCCATTCATCCTCTGACTCAGAGGCACTGCTCCCAGAGGTTCCTGTCTGCTCTTCCAGGTTTTCCCGGATTCTGCGAGCCTGGGAATGGCTGGCAGAATGTGGGGACCTGGTCTCCTGTGTCCTGCGCAGTTCAGAGGAGTCTTCAGATTCCTCCTTGCTGCCAGGATTTGATGGGTACCCCCTCCACTGACCTAACTGGGCAGAGGTTTTCAGGATGCCCTTAATGGGCCTACTCTCCTGGGGTTCCCCACTAAATTGCACTGCGCTTGGGTGCCCATACCCGGATGCCCGCCCCTCCATACCTGGGTGGTACTGGCCTATGAGCCCCATACTTTTGTCTGGATAGTAGTCTGCCATCCCGGTAGCCCGGTGCTCATGTGCGCCGGGGAACATGGGGGTGGCAGAGTCCAGGGACTGAGAGGTATGAGGGCCTCTGGTACTAGGGCTCCTGAGGTTATGCTCCGGAGTTTCCCTTTCCCAGCGAACCTCATCTCTATCCGCCCCTGCTCCCTGTTGCAATGCAAGAGCCTGCATTTGTGCCTTCAGTTCCTCAGTTAAGGCCTTACTGGACTCTATCAGTCTCTCCTGCATCGCTACCTGTTGTTGGAGCCTATCATTGTGTTGACAGAGGGCCTCATTTTCCCTCTGTGCTTCCTGGTTGGTCCTGGAGAACTGGGCCAGTCTTTGCTGCAGGAGGGTTACCTCCTGAGCTGTGTCCCTATTGGCCTGCTCCTTTCTTGCTAGAGCATCCTCCACCCTTCTGGTGTGCTCTACCAAGTTCTGGTTTTCTTTTTGGAGATCACCCAGCCCCTGGAGGGCCAGGTGATTTTCTTCAATTTCCTTTTTTAAGTGGCAGACTTCCTGGCCTAAAGTGTCTCTTTCCTGACTAAGAGCCTGCATCTGTGCCGCCAGGTCGTCCCTTTGCCTTTGGAAGGCACCGGCTTTCTGGCGCTCCTGATCAAACTCTGCCTGGGTATCCAGGTCTTTCAGGATCAGTTTATTGCTCTCCTCTTTCTCTCTGTCTAGTTGGATTTGCAGGGTGGCTACCTGCTCTGTGCATGCCCTGTTGAAATTGATCTGTTGCTCCAGCTTTTTCTGGCTCTGCAGTAGGGAGTCCAAACTGTCTTGGCGTTCCTGCTGCAAAGCCAGAATTCTGGTATCCCGGTCTGTCTTTTCCTGTTGCAGGATGTCCATATCCTCTTTTATTTTAATGATGTACTGCCTACTATCATCTTCTGACTCCTGGCTCCTCTGCAGCCTCTGCTCAGAAGAGACCAGGTCAGATTGGACCTTCTCTAACGCCATCTGTCGCTTATTCGCCAGATCTTGGCTTTCAGTACATCTATCCTGCATGTCTCCCATATATAGGTACAGGTATGCCGCTATCCTAACAATCTTGTCGTGTTCATCTTTGGCCTTCGGGGCCATGTATAGTTCACTCAGGGCCACATGTAGTGGACCCTGATCTCTATATATATCTGACCCCGTTTCAGTGACCTGTTGCGTGATGGCCTGCAACCAGACTGTTTGGTCCTGGTGAGTCCACTCACCTCTCACAAATAACTTATGTAAGAAGTGATCTCTGGCTATTTTCATGTCTACTAAGGTCGTCATTCTAGAGATTGGTCTCTGTCCTGACTTACAGAAGTTTGTATTTTATTTTTGCAAAACAGACCTTTTCCTAAGAGCGTTCCTTTGAGGAGTGCTTTACAGCGTAACACAGCGTGGTGATCCGACCGGATATGTGTATCTGGTCAGCTGGCACGCTGTATTAATCTGCACAAATGGTAGATCTAACCCAAACGTCCGGCACGAGCCCCCAATTTGTAAGAGGATTCAATTCAACACTACAGCTAAGTCAATGCCTAGTCTGGGATACTAAATGGAAACCCTTATTGATATATCTTTATGTCCAGTTCATGCGTTCTGGATGACTACCCCTATATAACACCCCTCTCTTGGAATCCTCCTGACCCCACTGAGCCAAGAAGTAGTTCTGTTTTGCAAGTTTAAAGGTTTATTTGATAACTTAAACAATATATATTATATCACGCTTTATAATAAATTAATAATTGGATATCACACTTAATCTGGTATGATAAAGATTAACAACGGAGAATCTGGCACTAGCACACTTCTTGATAATCACTAAGGAGTTGACATGAAATGGATAAGATAGCAACAATACTTTTATGGTTTCAAATGGATGCAATGTGGAATGAAATGCAGTAAAGAAAATAACTTGATAGGATTTCAGCAAAGACAATGTAATCACTTTTTTGTACAATACACCCCCCCTTTTATGCAATGCAAGGAAATGGAAGGAAGGCACACAATTCTCAGAAATGCAATTCAAATGTAATTCAGTTCACCCAGCAACTTAGACTACAGAATTGGAAACACAGGCCCAAAATGCTTTGATATGTGCTGGCAATGAAGTGAAAAATATACTAAAATGCTTTTAATTCCCTCTAGGAGGTTCAGGGTGAGTGAAATCAAGTTAATATTAGTCCAGGCTCACACTATCAATGATTCAGGGATAATTAGCAGGTTAAACGAATTTCTGGCAAATGGGAGGCAAGCAAACTGCTGTTTTCACACGTGGAGAAATTTGCAAATCGCGGCAGGAAAGCCTAGGATCTCAGCTTCCAGATGAAAGTTACTGCAAGTCTCTAGCACAAACGGGCGCGGAGATATGAGCGATTCAATAAAGGTCGTTTTTCAGATTGAAATTTTAAAGTTCAAAAAGACAAGTGCAGCTTGCAACTAGAAAATGACAGGTGACAGCTTTACAAATGACAGGTGACAGTTAGGAGGCAGTTCTACTTAGATTAAATAGGATTGAATTATATTATTTCAACTGAGAGATTGGTTCTGCACAGTTTTCTAGGTACTCACACTATATTCTTGAGTGAAATGGGCCTCGCCTTGGATCTGGTCAGGTTTTAGACTGGACTCTGGTCTCTGCACTTCACAGTGATCTGGGTCAGCTCTCTCTGGTTCTGCTAACAGGTCAGCTCTACTCTGCTGGTCTGGTCTGGGTCTCTGAAGGTTGATGGAGGTAAAGTATGGATTTTCCCGGCAGAGCTTCCAGCTGCAAATGGATTTGAAGGTCCCTATCTGCCTTGTCTCTCTGCTTTTATGTGTTTTGAAAATGGGTGTGTGTGAGCAGCATCACTAGACCCTACCCCTCTCCACTTATCATTGGCCAAGCTTTCATTTCTCCCCTGATTGGGGGAGCTAGGTTGTGTCAGAGTGATGTCATTTTACAGCCTGCAGAAAGTCCACTCCTCCTGTCAACTTGCACACAAATCTAGATTTGAACCAAATACATATTTGCAGAGGTACATATTGTTTTAAAATTACACGCACCCATCATGCATTACAGGAGGTATACCCTGTTCAAACTCTGCTCTTCCTGGGAGCTTGCATTCAGAAATGGCAATATTTTGCACTTTTTAACTGGTTTGCAATACCGGACATTAACCCAAATTTACACACATGTGCGCAAGGAGTATGGACATTAGTTGATGAAGTGTCAGATTTTTCACATGCACACATTTTGAGTAATATCCTCTTTTCCACTAAAACTCCCCTGAACATACCACCGGTTCTAAAAACCTCTTAAAATGTGGGCAGAAAAATCACAAGAATTATGGTGTCATTTAAATAATATTCACAAGTCCGTACTATGAGTTATTCATCTTTTTCTAAAACCATATTCTGGCTATAGAGGTGTGTCTTTTCAGGTCACATGGTACAGAAACCAGTCTTTCCAGTTTCTGCCAAGCTCAGAGACCCTGCCCCTCCCAGCTTCTGCCAAGAGGAAGCTGTTTTACGACATCTGCAATAAACCATCTGCCTGGGTCAGGACAGGGCTTTGTTCAGAGCTCCTGTATTCTGTGGGGGCTCCCCTTAATTCAATTATCAGAGAGATGGCATATCCTTAGTGTGGCCAGCAAAAGGCAGATAGGCCTGGGAACACAGCTGTGACTCAAGTTTCACTCCTGATGGGGGTAGTTGCCAGGCAGAATTCAGTTCCTTAAGCCAGGTTTCAGATAAATGTCACTTTTTGTTCCCCAGTTTAAGTCAAGACAATTTTTTTACATATGCAGTTAGAATGCTGATTCTAAGTTTAAAACTATGACATTTAAACAATTGCAACCTATGTGACACTCAAAGTAGGTCACTCATTTCTTTTAAACATTTAAATTTTTAGTGTCTTTCAGTCCAAATTTACTTAAACTGCTGAAATCCACAGCTCAGCCAGTCTTGTTATAAACCTTCAAGTCACTTCAGAATATAACTCTACATTGGATCCACCTCTCAGTAAGTCTTTCTTTGGCCGGTTTTGGGTTCATTTATTCAGTTTTACAAAAAGTAAAATCTGGTGTTGTTTTAAAATGCCGGCTTTTGGATAGTGGTGAGTACTGGTACTGCACCCATTTTTGGGATTTAAGAAAATGAATTCCCAACAGTTATGGGTTTGCTTTTGGCAATCAGCATTGCCATTCCCAATGGTTTCAGAATACTGTGTGGGTAGTCCAATGGTGGTTTTAGGCAGTGTCCTTCTGTGCCCATAACATCGGCAAAAATTAGTGGCAGCCTATTCGTCATGCATTTCCCTGTGCATTTTCTGGGAAGCTCTGGCCATCATGATGTTTTCCATGTCAGTAATGCACAGCTTTGAGGTAGGGCTCAGATGCATGGGTAAATACATCCCACACTCTGGGCTTCCATCCTGGTTTGACATCGACCATGATCTTCATTCCAATGGCTTTCTTCGCAGTTTTCTGGCATTGTGTGACGATTATCTTGATAACACAAAATCCTAGTAGTATCATTACTAGCAGGGCTCCCAGGATTTTGAATATGTCTGCCATCCATTGTTGGATCCATAGAAATAGTGTTGCACCAGCTGTCATCATCAACCTCGTCGGTTTCATTGATCATCTGGTTCTGCAGGTTTGTTAGCATACTTATGGCTTCTGTTAGGGTTCCATTTTCTTAATCATGCGAAGGTGTAAACGTGCAACACGATTCTCCGATTTTTGCGCAAACACCTCCATCCATCGCAGTGATCATGTTGAGTACATATCTATTCTGGAGGGTCATCAATCGGATTGCTCTTAATTCTTCTTTGATTGCGTTGAATCCTTTTATGGTGGTGTTGATGGTCTGCAATAACTCCCATCTGGTTATCTGCAACCATTTCGTATTTACTCGAACTTGGATGTGTGGCAAGAGTATTGTTGTGAATACTGATGAGGTGAGGCTAAACAGCCTGTGTTCGTATGGTATTGCATAAAATGCTTCTTCTGATTTGGCAGAAAAGTAATTCTCTCTCTTCATTCTGGATACCAGTTCCACAGACCTCCTCTTCCTCATGTGAGCATCTGCCTTTGGGAAGCTATCAATACTCAGGTCACTTTTTGGGATCACTAGTGCAGGAACGTGGACGTTCACTATTGTGCATATGCCTCCTCAGTTTTTCGGCAACCTTATGTATGCTTTGGTTCCACATGCCCAGTAATGATCCATAATTACTGCGGTTCCGTGAGTCATACCTGGAGCTTTAAAGTTGCGTCTGCAGTTCTGATTCTCTCCCATCTTCCTTGTGCCATTGTTTCTAAAGCACCATTTTGGGCTTTCCAGTGGCACTATCTGCAGGTGTCCTCCTCTGTCTTCGACCCATGTTAGTAACGTCACCAACTTTGGCCATAGAGGTTTGCACAGTCTTTGTGAGTTTTCTATTGCTTCCTTGCAGGCTCCAAGGACCATCCATGCTAGGCATATCACTACTCCTTCTTCCCATCCGTTTGGAGAAAGCACTGTTCCCCAAATCTGCATCTGGCCTCTATTTTCACAAATTTGAGCTTCTCCTTGGGTTTTTCGTTGGACGTTCAGTCTTGGGTTTATCTCCCATCTTGTTCCTGCTCCTTGCGCTTCTGGCTTTGCATACCTGATCACGTGATTCCTGGTATGGGTTCTGTTTCTTGTCTTAATGTCCTGAACATAGTCATCTCCATCGGGGTATGTTGTTTCTGTTGCCCATATCAGTGAAGCATCTTTTCCCATGAACTGTCCTCTAGGGTTGCACATTGCTACGTGTGACAAACAGTGCGCTGTCGGGACGTCGATTTCTACAGCCACAAAGAACTTGGATTTTCCTATACTGTATGGTAGAAGTGCACAGACGTAGCATTCTCCTTCCGATTTTCTTCTTCCGACCTCTTTCATGTGTTGGTACCAAATGTTATTTCCGAGATGTGCTGTGCTGTCCAGGTGATCGTTTAGTTCATTTCTATCTTCATGTGAGCTTCGATTGCTTCTTAGTGTCTTTTTGTAGTTGGCTATAACTACGTCTCTAAATGTGTCTGTGACTTTTTTCTTGCCGGAGGATTCTCGGACATGCTTGTCAGTGAAGCAGGTTTCCTTGTTCGAGGTTCTGCAGCCATTGACACTTGCCCTTGTTCGTGTGCATTCAGTGTGTGTGCGTGTCGTGGTCAGTGCTGTATTTTCATTCATTCCGTGCTGACCCTGTCTCCAGCTTTTTTCTTCATTCGTTACCTCATGTGTGTGTGAATTACTGCTAATTACCTTCAATTTTAATTTGTTTGCCTTAACATCAGATTTTCTTGGAACCGGAATGACTATATAGGGTATGGGTGCTTTCGTGGGATTCATGCGTACATTATCTGGTGGCTGCACTGAAATTGGAACACTTCATGCACCAATAAAGAATGCAGTTCTGATTGTTAGTGACAGAAAAACAATAATAATCACTATGCATATGCACATAATCGTGCGGTATGACAATTTGCAGCATTTTCTTCCAGGAAAGTGGGGGCGCCCTTCTGTTTGTGGGAGGAGCAGGTTACTGTTCTGGGCCCCCATCTCAATCATGTCAATATCAGTGTTTAATTCCTTTCACTTACTCCATTATTGTGTCTCTGAAAGTTTGTAACATAAAGTGTCTTGTGTTTCGTAAGTGTCCCCCTCTTGCGGGTGACAATTGTCTCGGATTACAGGATGCAGTTCCCTTGCTAGACTGTGGGAAAAGATTAGACTAACATCTTTAGTGAGGTACGTTCATTATGCATATTCAAAATAGGTCAATTCCCAGTCCACCCCCGAATTTGCTTCAGTCCTGAAGACATGTTGGATACTGTTCAATGCGAAGAATGGAAAGATGGTAATCAATCAAAATCAAAGTAAAAAAATAAAATTGAAATTAAAATAAGGCGGCGAAGTTCTCGTCTCGACTCTCTCGATCTGTCCCTCGATGCAAAGATGAAGAACTGTGTTTTTACCTCCTGGATCTGTCCCTCGACAGAAAGTTGAAGAACTGCCTAGGTTTCGATCTGTCCCTCGGCAGAAGGTTTCACTGGAATCTTTGTAGATATTCTCGTTGAAAGTTGGACAGCCCCACTTGGAGCATGATTCCATGGAGGAGAGTTCCCATGTGTGCAACATTAGCTGGATCTCTGATGAAGGTGATGACCTCAACCTCGGCATTTCTGGATAGTCAGTGACTAGACGGAATAGGACATTGTGAGCCAGTCGGCTGTCCTCGGTTGACAGGCACATTGTCCTGTTTTGCTGGGTTCAGGATCACAGGCCTTTCTTTTGATGTGAACAGTCTTTACACTTACCTGCTGCGTGGATTGCGACCACGTAGTTGAGCCTGGTCCACAGTTGGCTCAAATGTTCAGTGTTTCTTGGGTCTGTAATGTAGGTGAGTGTGTCCATGGTTCTCCCGCTCAGTCCTGGGCATTCCTCTATGATACGAAAGAAAAGCGTGGACGTGAGTTCATTGAGGATCACTTGTGGTGGAAGCATTTGTGTCCTTATCACCGTACTCGGGCAGTACAATGAAGGCTTCCGCGATGACAGTCAGTAGTTGCCGGATTACTTTCTTGTTGGCAGGATCTTGAATAAAGTCTTTGACGGTGGTTACTCTCCCTACAAGTGATGGATATGTCTCTAGTACCAACTGGAAACAGGACAGCACATCCTGTGTGGTATTTCTGCTAGGGATACCATAAATTCTGTAAACAAAGTCTTGGTGCTGGTTGCTTCTGGTTACTGTGTTAAGTTCTAAATGAACGGTCCTTATTTATAGTCTATCAGAGTCTTGTCTTCCAATAATGCTTAAGTATGGTTTGATTCAGAGTTCTTATTATCAGTATGTTGTGGCTTAAATTCGCAATTCTCTTCTTCACCCCGCAACTATAATGCACAGAGTGTTTGTTATCTCCTTATCCACATTTGCTTGGAGGAACTGTCCAGTTTTAAGCCACAACGTGCTAAGGGGTTCATTTTGTCTTAGCTTTTGCTGCTCATGCGTCCTTCTTCCTCATCATGGATCTTGTCTGTACGTGCTGAGGTTCTTCCCCGTTGTCTGTGATTTCTTTGTGGTGGGGTGCAACTAGAGGGATCTCACCAATATAGGGATTGATGTCATTAAGGAAGATCCATGCTCGCCTGCCGTGCAGTTCGACGGCTGATGGAGTGCAGTCCTCTACGATGAAAGGGCCGTTGAATCTTGGCTCATCCCACCTTTTTCTCGTGTGGTCCTTTACCAACACGGCTTCACCATGGAAGATGATTGACGCACATAGACCTTGATCTGCGTCTGTTTCAGCACCTCCTGCTGTATCTTGTGCTGTGCTGCACCCTTTTCATTGTCGTTGTACTTGGTCTGAAACGATAAGAAGGCTTGATGTTATGCAGTTCAGGTACTCCGACAATTCGGTTCCCAGGACCTCTTGAGTTGACTGGGCATCACATCTAGCTCTATTTCGGGGAGTAAGAGGGGTACTCATGCTTCTTCCTGTGTCTCGTGCGGCGTAAAATGATGGTCGAAGCCTGGTTGGTTCCGTAAAGCATACAATGCCAATGGAAGGCAATGCAACCATCCCCTTTTTAGAGTAAGCTTCAACTTGGCTATCCTTTCCTTTAACAAGCCGTTGAGCCTCTCACATATACCATTTCCCTCCGGATGATACACCGATGAGAACCTGTGCTTTATACCAAGCAGCAAGCTGATCTGTTCAAAGACTGTGTTAACAAAATGAGCCCCGTTATCTGATCTCATCACCTCACACACCCCCCATCTAGGGAACACTTCCCTCACCAGGAATCTGGCAGCACAGGCTGAGTCTGGGTGTGTACAGGGACCTGCTTCTATCCATCTAGGGAATGGACACACCATTACAATTAAGTACCTGTACCCGTTACACACTTGAATCGTGTCAACATAATCGATATGTAAGTGCTGAAAAGGCCCATTTGGCTGCGGGATGACTCCTCTCACTACTTTTAATGTGTGCCCAGTGGTGAATTGCTGGCAGATTATGCAGTTCACCATAAAGAATGCAACATGCTCTGCTAAATTCGGTATAAACCAGTCTTCTGCGAGCGTTGCAGCAAGATTTTCTTTTGACATGTGGATTGGGTAATGCAACTGTTCTAATGCTATTTTTACTATGGCTACAGGCATTACTGGTTTACCAGTGCTGTCTTGCCACCACAACCCATCTGAGGGGTTTAAAGAACACCCTCGACGCTTCCACAGGTTCTTTTTGTCCTGTAGTGCCTCCCCTTGAAGTTCCATCAGTTGCGTCTGCCCCACATTACTAGAGGCCTCTGGTGTGGCTCGAGCTACCATCATTCGTTCATGGGTACGTGCCACTTCTACTTCCATGATCGTTTCACTCTTGGATGCCATACGCTTGGCTTCTGTGTCTGCCACGTGATTTCCGCGTGACACAAAATCTGTCCCGTGAGTATGGGCGGCACATTTCACGACCGCTATGCCCACTGGGAGTTGTAGTGCCTTTATCAGCCTGTCAAATAAGGCTGCGTGCTGCACTGGCGTGCCATCTGCTCAGAGGTAACCCCTCCTTTTCCAGCGCACAAGCCCTGCATGCACTGTGGACGTCACATAGGCGGAGTCACTGTACACCGTTACTTCCTGGTCTGCATGATTCTCAATGGCAAGTATCAACGCCAATAGTTCTGCAACCTGCGCTGAATAATGGGATGGTATTCGTGCACTAACAAGTATTTGAAATTCTCCGTTTGCTATGTGTTTCATTACGGCAATGCCTGTGTATCTTTGTCCATCTTCTTGGTCGATTCTAGAAGAACCGTCAAAGAAAACGATCTCACCACCTGCCAGGGCATTTTCTTTCACCCTGGGGATTTCATCATAGAATTCTTCATAGTTTGCACAGTTATGTATCGGCTCTCCTTCAGTGACTGGCTCAGCTATGAACGGGGCTGGGTTTACGGTTTTGCATCAAACTATTTTGATCGATGGATTCGATATAATCACGTCATAGGCAGAAGCCCTCTGTGATGTCAAAGTGCCCTTTGGTTTCTCTAGAATGGCGAATAAGGACTGCGCGACGTATAACGTCATGGAACAGCCCACTACAATGGTTGTTGCCTTCTCAATGGCGAATGCTGCGGCAGCTAAACTTTATTCGCATGGGAACTGGCCTCTCATGACTCGGTCCAGATTTCCACTGTAATAGGCCAGGGGCTTGTACCCCAATGAGGTTTTTTGGGCGAGCACTGCCGTCATAAAGTTGCCATCTGTGTGCGAGAACAGGTAGAATTCCTCTGCATAATTAGGAATTCCGAGAACTGGAGCGGTACAAATCGCTTTCCGGAGTTCTGTAAACCTTTTGTCCATCGCCTCGGTCCATTCAATTTTTTCCTTTGTCGCCTGGACCTTCTTTAGGGCCATACGTAAGGGCTTGGTATACGAGCTGTAGTCGAAAACCCACGCTCTAACATAATTGCACAGGCCTAGGAAACTCTGCATTTGCTTTATCGTGAGTAGCTTCGCCTTATTCATGATAGCTTCAGCCCTTTCTGGGGTCTCCTTTTTTCTTTCATGCAAAATTAACTGGCCTATGTACAGCACCTCTTGTTGACAGTATTGTAGCTTTTCCTTGTCAACTTTATATCCTTTCTCGGCCAGTGTAGTCAAAAGCTGGATAGAATTGTGCCTGCATTGCTCTTCAGTGGTGCTGCAGATCAGAATGTCATCCACATACTGCAAAACAACACTGTCTACTGCAATATTGCTTAGGTCCATTTGCAGGACTTTATTGAAGATAGACGGGGATTCGCAATACTCCTGTGGCAACCTTGCGCTTTTCAGATGCATTTGTCTGAAAGTGAATGATGTCAGATCTTGTGAGTCACAGTGCAACAGGATTGAGAAAAAAGCATTTTTCAAGTCAATCACCGTGAAATATTTCGCTTTGATCGGTATGTTACACAGGATCGTGGATGGATTAGGGACTAGAGGGAACTCGGCTTCGACAATATTGTTTAGTGCTCTTAAATCTTGGATCAAACGCCAAGACCCACCTTTTGATTTCTTGACAGGGTAAATCACTGTATTGCAAGGTGATTCTGACTTTACTAGGATGCCCTGATCCATCATGGCGGAAATTGTCTTTGCGATCCCTTCATCCGCTTCTCTGGACATGGGATATTGTCACGCCCTTGGTAAAATTGCTCCTGGTTTCAGTTTATTTTCACTTCTCCCGCCCCTTTCAGGAGGCCTACGTCATAGGGTCCTGTGGTCCAGACTGAGACATGTACCTGGGCCATGTCTTCATCAAAGTATGTGGGACGGATCAGCGATAACATCATTCTCTGTGGCACTTCTTGTTTGATCATATTGACCTAAAATATGAGACTTACTTCCACCCTTGTCTCTTTTAAGTCAGGGTGTTCTTCGAACAAATTGTCATCGGTGACATCAGTCACTTGATATCCTTCTTCGATGTCAATAACTGTACACCATTGTCTGCCTTCGTCATCGAACCCTTCGACCCATACTACTTCCCCTCGTACTGCTGCAATATGTATCGTTAGGGGAAATACTCGTCCCTCTTCTTCATGCATAGGTATTCTCGGTCTGAATAGAAACTCGTCAGGGGTTCTCATGGTCCTATCTGCAAGACCTGGCAACCCTGCCATAAGCACGCGCATGCCATATGCGAAGACTTCTGGTTCTAACGGTATCGCTCTCATAGCTATGCGTCCGGATTATGCTCTGATCATTTCGCACACGTTAGAATAATGCATTGCTGGAGTGGAGCATACTATGCCCTCCTCCGTGAAAGATATTGTCATATGCAATTTTGTCATTAAGTCTCGACCCAAAATGTTCACTGGGGTCTGACGTGAATATAATAATGGCGCATTCATCTTGCACTCTCCTACAGAGACTGAGAGTGCATCTGTAAAGGGAACACTACTGTGAGCTCCTATAAAACTCTGAGTATCTATGGCCTGGCCGGACAAGGAAAACTTGCCTTCTCGTATGCACGAGCGTGTCTCACCCGTTTCAACTAAGAAGGAATATTCTTTTCCCCCTATGATGACATTCACCCTAGGTTCCCTGTTAGGGTCTGGTGTCACTGATAGGATAGAACACATCAGAGTTCCCAGTGAGCTGTCCTAGTTCATATATAAATTCGGTCCACTGTATATATGCGGATTTTCTCCATTTCTAGGGTTGCCTCCCCTTCCGGAGTCTGCGCCCTGAGACACATGCGGTGGTGCCTCTTGGGGTTGCCCTTGTGGCAGATTCCCCATGTTCGAGGGTTGAATCTTTTGTTTCGCACCTTGCTGCAATCCTGGTGCTTGCTGCTGTACTTTGTGATTTTGTGCACCACCCTGTTGTGGAATTGCAGGCGGATTCACTGTGCTTGCTCCCATTCCTTGACCATTTTGCCACGTGCCTTGGCTTCTGCATGTACGTGCCACATGTCCAGTTATTCCACACAGTCAACCCACTGCCGGTGGTTGGGCTATCCGTCCATTTGACATATATGGACTGCCTATCTGTATGTTTTGAAAGTCTCCTTGATTATTCTGAAAACCTCCCTGGTGACTTTGAAACCCTCCCTGATTACTCTGCCATCCTCTTGCTCTAAATCCCCTTCCCCTTGGGTAAAATCCTGAGTTACCCTGGTTGTTCTGCAGCGGGTTAGTCACCTGTTGTACGTTCGATTCAGCTGGGCTTGTCAGCATGGCTCCTTCGAGAGCATATTTTGATAATTTCTTTTGCACCAGCTTCGCTTCCTCACCCTTACGAGTTGCCTCCTTTTTCCGATTCTTTTCTTGTAACAGTATACAGTAATGTGCAATAGTCAACTGTATTTCTGCCCATGGTTTAGCTTCTACTCCTACCAATTTCTTGAGCTGTTTCTGCACCGTTTCTGGCAACCCTTGGCACAATATATGGTAGAATATAGGGATATATTTCGTCCAAGATTCATGCGTTTCGAGCACACATGCGTCTTGAAAATTCTGGATATAAATCAACGGGTCTTCTGACTCCTTCATTTTTCGAGTTATTATAGCTCCCATATCGGAAGTGTCTGGGTACAGCACTCGTAGTGGTTTCCACACTGTGGCTCTACTATTAAATGGCGCTCCATCATGGGTAGTGTTAATTATGGTTACACCAGGGTATCCTGCTCGTTTCCACACATCGGCCCTCATTCCGAGTTTGGAGGTAAGTACCGTCCATTACCGGCATGGTGCAAATAGCGTGTCCGAGCTGGCAGTAGACCGCTGAAAGCGCACAATTACGAGTTCGCGGGCACAAGCTTTGCGCCATGCCGGTAATGACCGTAGCAGCATGCAGCAAAAATGCCTGAAAACCCCCCTACCAGCATTAACCACACTGTAAAAACACTACCGCCATAGAGCAATGCGGCATTAGCGGTGACTGTAAATAGCGGTCACCGTTAATATACGGAACCGGAAAATAGCATCATCGCACAGGAACGGGAAGGAGCACGGCGGCCATCTTTAAAATCACAATCCATTGCTACCCTCACCAGACAGGACCCCTAGCACACTGTTGACATACCGGAAAGTTACCACCACTACCGAGGAATGCCCAAAGCGCCAAAGAAGGGAGCTGCCCACCTCCAAAAGGAGCGGTTCAGCCCAGACGAACTGCAGATGTTAGTGGATACTCTCCACAAGCATACTGAGACTGTCTTCAGCAACGACATGCAGAGGGTGGCGGTGCTAAAAAAAAAAAGACATCTGGGCACTAGTGGCCCAGAAGGTGAGCGCTGTGGGCAACACCCCCCCCGCACCACGAAGGACTGCCGCAAAAGGTGGGACGACCTGCGGCTGAGGGTGTGGAGCATCCTCTCTGCAAATAGAAGCCAGGCCTTGGAGACTGGAGGAGGCCCAAGTTCACCTATGAAACTCATGCCGTGGGAGGAGACATGTGCGGCCATGATAGGCTCTGAATCCATTGAAGGGGTCGGTGAAATGGAGTGTGGTGCAACGTCATCCGCTGATGGAGGTGAGTGTCCAAAGTCAATACTGCCAATGTTATGAATGTCACTGTTAAACTCTGGCCAAGGTGTCACGGCATGGTCGGCCACACCCCACCCCTGTAAATCATGCCGAAGCAAGTGAGACACAAGCTAGTGCCAGGTGCAAGGCCGCAACGTAAATGACACATGCCGCACACAGGGCAGTTGATGTAAACAGTGTGCATGTCAGACAGCACAGTACCCGGCCAACATGAGTGACACCGACATATGCATGCATTTACCACCCACATATTGAATGATGTGCTGTTCCCTACCCAAATGCAGATAACCCACAAATATCTGAATGTACGATTGTAGCCATGTATAAAAGTTGGCTCTCAAATCATCACTCATGCCGTCCCTCTCTTCCAACCCAACAGGCAGTGAGCATGACAGTGAGGAGCAGGAGAGCAACCGTCCCAGCACTTCCAGGGGCCAAGGCAGGGGCTGCCGTCTCCCAGCGAGGAAGACAACACCTGGATGCACACCACCAGCTCCAGCAAGGCCCATGGAGGGTGCACCACCCCCACCCCTGCCCCTCCCTGCACTGGCTGCAGACACATGGCCAACGCCACGGTCTGAGGAGTCGAGTGTGGCTGGGGAGGTGGCAGCCACGGCCCCCCTCGAAGTTGCGGACAGCCCCAATTCCATCTGTGGAGCGACAGAGGACGACATAGTTGCTGTCATGCACACCCCAGAAGCCTACTCTAACACCCAGGTCTCCTTTAGTGAGTCGGGTGAGACCGACACACCTGAGCAATCTGGCCAAGGACCAATACAGGGACATGCCAGTCCTGTGCCCAGTCCCTTGAGGAAGCGCCAGCAGGACATGTCAGCCCGATCCCCTGCAGGGCCACTACATCATCCGCAGATGCACAGCGGGCTGCGCAGCTCACAGCCCTGATCACAGATTTTATGCAGGACAATCGGCAGACCAGGGAGGAGTGGCGGGATCAATTGAGGGCACTGGGCCAGGTAATGACGGACAGCACCAACCGGCTCTGTGAGGTCCTCGGCGCATAGCCGATGCTCTGGAGGCTGCACATCCTGCCCAACAGCCCCAGCATGAGGACTCCCCTTCAACGAGCAACTCGACCCAGACCAGCCCACTCCGTCGGTCGCTCCGTGGCCAGCGCCGCCGGGACATGCCTCCCCCTGGCTCCGGGAACGCAGAGTGACTTTACTGCCAGCCACATGTAGTCTTGGGGAGTTGGGGGGAGGCGGAAGGGGGGTGTGTGGGGGAGTTGGGGGAAGGCAGAGGGGGTGAGGGTGTGTGGGGGAGTTGGGAGGAGGGGGAGGAGGCGAGGGTGTGTGGGGGAGTTGGGAGGGGTGGGGGGTGAGGGTGGTGGAGGGTTTGTTTTTCACTTAGACATTTTCACTTTTAATACACCGGTTGTGTTGCAAAGAAAAAACAGAGTGGACAGTCATCATTTTGCATGTGTCATTTAATATATAACAGTGCATAGTGTACATGTATCCCCATACCCAGTTCCCTATGTCGCCAAATTATGACACCCTCTGCTGACTTATGTGTCAGAATTATTGTCCAATCAATGACTGGCTCACAGCACGTCCCTCCTGTGCATCGGCACATCTTCCTCCTCCCCTCCATCATCATCTGGTGGTAGCAGTTCCATGTCAGGGGGCAGGGGCACATTCCAACGGATGCACATATTGTGTAGCATTACACATGCCATGGTGATCTTGGCCACCTTCTCATGGCTGTAGAGTAGTGCCCAACCCGAACGGCAGAGGCAGTGAAATCGTGCCTTCAACAGGCCAAAGGTCTGCTCAATCACCACACGTGTACGGGTATGGGAACGATTGTAGTCCTCCTTGTGCCTGCTCTGTGGGTTTTGGACAGGGGTCATGAGCCACGGCTTCAAGGGATAGCCAGCATCACCTGCATGAGAGGGGAATGAAGGTAAGTGTACGTACATTCATGCTGGACTACTGTACTAGTCTCACATGGCAGCAGGTAATTTCTGCACACACGCACATGTCCCTGGATGCATTTATGCCATTTCTGGCCACGCTATGTGGGTTGCATCTTCGAGATGGGTCATGGTGTGCACTGGCATCTTGTTGCACGCGCATCGTATATACATGCAGCAGTGTTGGACTAAAATCATTCATGTGTTGTGTCCTGTGAGATTTTGTAGTAGGGAGTGTTGGCAGTAGTCAAGACCATATTCGTCATTCTGCACTGATCAGTTCCATGGTGACTTGCAGCGCTCCTATGGGTGTGCGGAACCAGTAACACACTTTGGTATCCCTGGTTGGCTCAATTCAATGCACTCCCAGGGATGACTGTCATGTGTGGTGATATGCTGGATACAGCAACATAGTGCATATGTAGTGCATAGTGCATGATGCCCTTACGGTGTGCGAGGGCCGCCGATGAGTGGTGCATGTGTTGTGGGATGTGGGCTGGTTAACTGTTAGTCATGTATTGATAGGTGTCGGACTTACTTCATCACTATGGAATTTGTTTGTCATGTGCCGTTTCAGTTGCTTTGGGGCACAGTGTTCGGTGATGTGCACATTGTGCACTGACGTCGACATTACCACCCAGGTGGAGTATGCATCCCCCCCACTTCCCACCCAGGTGGAGTATGCATCCCCCCCACTTCCCACCCAAGTGGAGTATGCATCCCCCCCACTTCCCACCCAGGTGGAGTATGCATCCCCCCACTTCCCACCCAGGTGGAGTATGCAGCGACCCCCGCCTCACAACCTCTATGCACTGCCATGGGCCAGTCAGGCAACTCACCAAGCAGCCAGGCACGTCATCCAGCACGTCGCTCCATGAAGCGTGGTAGTGTGGAGTTCTGCAGGACCAAAGAGTCATGAGTTGATCCTGGATATCGGGCATAGCAATGTGTGATGATTTTGCTGGTGTTGCATACCATCTGCACATTGATGGAGTGGTATTGCTTGCAGTTGCGATACACCACCTCCATGGCATGCGGGACTACCAACTCCACGTGGGTGCAGTCAAGGGCACCTACACAATTTGGCATGCCTGCCAGTGCATGGAAGGCAACTTTTGTATTTAATATCTCCTGGGGAGTCCATGGTAGGGATATGTAGTCCCTTGTGTGCTTGAGAAGGGCATCCAGCACTTGGTTCAGTATCCGGGTAAATAAGGGTTGTGATATGCCATGCATGTACCCCACTGTGTGCTGGTAGGTGCCTGTGGCAAGGAAGTGCAGCACAGACACTACCTTCAGTATAGGGGGGATAGCGGTGCATATTTCTATGAGGCTCACTATGTCATCGTGTATCAGGTCCACTACGGTGGTGATGGTGTCACGGTCAAGCCGGTACAGGGTGTGGATCTGCTCAGGTGTTAGGTTGAAGGGGGTGGCTCTGATGCAAGGGATTGGGAGCTGCCGGCGTGGTAACGGTGGCTGCACTGGTGGGGCATGCTGGGCCTGTCTCACCCTCCTTCTCCTCCTGTGTCTCCTCTGTGGCGGGGGCTGTTGTTGTTGTTGTTGTTGTTGTTGAGGCCTTGCAAGCAGGGCCTCCAGCTCCAGTAATGCTACTACTATGGGTATCATCTTGGTGTGGGAGGGGGTGTGGTGTGTGGGTGTGCTCCATTTGTACTGGCCCTCACTCAATTGCTTCCACCTGTGTTGATTGTGTGCAGTAAAGTACAATGCCGTAAATAGCGGTCTGGTTGGTCAGAATAGCCCGTAGCGGTAAGCGATGCTGGCAATCCTTTACCGGCATCGTTTTTACCTTACCTCCAACCTCGTAATGAACCCCATCGTCTGCTCTCTCACCAAGTATGGGGATCAGGAGACCCTTAATATCCCCTATAGCTAACGTGACGCCCCCTCTCATTTTTTCTAACTCGTGTATCCACTTCCCGGCTCCCGATGTCAGCATTGGAAGCTTGTTTTTCAGGTTCTCTCGATCCATGTGTGATGGAATATATTGTTGTCTTGCTCCCCCTTTTTCTAGTAGCGGAAATTGGAATGCGCAGTCTTCCTTCTTTTTCCCCATGGCTCTCCTGTCTATCGATGGGGTAACATTCCTGCATTGCCGTCTACCTGGCAATGTCCTCAATCTGTCTACATAGGTGGGTGCTGACACCCCCCTCTGACCGTGGGATGTTCTCACAAGTCAGTCAGGCTGCGCGGCAGACTCTGATGTCCTGGGTGCGGACTTGCTAGCATCTGGCCATCGTACCCCTTTATCCCTTGGGGGCCGCTTTTCACGCTGTCCCCCATCTTCATTAGTTTAGTCCTCATTTCCCCTCCAGAGTCGCACATTGATAGTTCCGAATTCACACAACTTCTTGCATCTTAGTCGTTCCTACTAATTTCTAGCTTGTCCAGGGACAATCTCCCTCTCCCACTACTTCGGGTGACATCCTTTGTATCATGTAACTGAGTGCTCTCCAAGCGCTTGGGCCTCATTCCGGGTTTAGAGCTAACCATGGAGTAATTAGCTCCATGGTTGCCTCTGAAACCGTCCCAAATCCGGCATGGTGAATGGAGTAATTACCGGTCCATTCCAGGGTTGGAGGGACCGGAAATTCCCCATTCACCTTTTGCCCTTCCCCATTCCCCATAGGCTGCCCCATAGGGCTCAATGGGAATGGGGAAGGAGGTAATTACGGCACTGTAAATTACGGTACCGTAATTACCTCCGAAGTACCTTTGCGGGTCCCGTACTTTACTCCTGCTAAAAGCAGGAGGTAAGGAAGGACCCACAAAGGGACCTCGGAATACGGAGGTAAGGGATTACCAGCATCGGCACCCTTACCGGTGCCGGTAATTCCTTACCTCCAACCTCGGAATGACCCCCCCTTGTCTTCCCTTTCCCTGTGGGATATCATTTCCAACCCCATTTCATCATATATTTTATCGATTGTTTCCCCGATGCTTCTGGTGTCGAAGTCATCTTTGATATCCACCCTACTCGAGCCTGGTACTGAGTCGTATGCAGGAAAGAATTCTTTGATATCTTCCCATTCTACAACAGGATTAGGTTTTTTAACTTCCTGCTTCAAATATTCGAGACCGTGTGCCCTCTGTCTATGCTTACATTCCGCATCATCATCAACTTCCTTGCACTTCCTCGCCTCTTCTCTGCCCTTATCTTCTTCCCTTCTTCTTTCATTTCTAAGTTCATTTGCCCTTGTAGCTTCCTCATCTTCTCGCCTCTTTATTCTTCTTTCATGTACTCTTTGCTCTTCTTCCAACCTTTGCAGGTTCTGCCTGTATTTGTCATAGGCTGCGCACTGCTTGCGACTGAGCGGCTTTCCTTGCTCTTCGCGATATAGCTGTTCTCGCCTCAGCCTATCTTTCCTCTTCATTCGTTCATCCCTTACTTCCCTTTCCTTCTCTTTCTCCCTTCTCTGTGCCTCATCAGACCTCTCTCTCGGTCTCACATCATCACTTCCTTTACCATCAAGTTTCAACAATATCTGTCCTCCCATCCATTCGTCTTTTGCGAATGCTATCTCATCAGTTCTGTCTTCACTTCCTTTCCACTTCTTTGCCCCTCTCTCTCTTTTATCGAGAGGTGCACTACTCTGTGCCTGATCCTTCTTTTCCTCATTGCGTCTCTCCTTGTCCCTCGGGACTGTGGAGATAATATTTTTATCCTGACCCTTCCCCTTCGTTTCGTCACTACTGTATGTAGGTGACTCATATTCGGGGTTACTATACCCCGTAGCTGCCTTGAGCTCTCTTAGTGGGTAGAGTCCCTCTGACTTGCTCTCCTCGATCTCTGGCTCAGGCAGGGCTGGTGGCATAGTAGGCGTCTCACCCCCTTCTGTGCATACGTTTAATATCCAGTCTGCTTGAGGTTCTTCCTCCTTTGGCTGTTCGAACATTTTCCAAAGTTCCAGAACAGCAAGGCGTTTCTCTAGTTTCTTGCCTGTATATGTGGAATGTAGATAAGTCGTCATATGCTGTAAGACTGCTTTAGATAAGGACCCATTCTGTGGCCACGGCATAAACATCTTGTGGGCGGTACCCTTTACCCACTCAGTGCTGTATTATTTAAGCTTAGGTACATGTTTAGGCAACTGCTTACATAAGCGGGCGAGTGATGTAATATCCTCCATGCTTGAATTCTATTTCCAACAATATTTTCATGCAATTTCAAACTTCCAACAATATGAGCGAGCACCAGATACACAAGCTCCAATCCAATCTTTTCTCCTAAAATTCTATATCATCAATTTACTCAAGAACATCAATCTATGTGTGATTCCCTCTTAGTTACAGAATCACGTAAAATCCAAACTTAATTTCAAACAATCAATGAAACAGTTCTTTACATTTGACATATAAGATAACGCGCATGACAGACACTTGACAGACCGACAGACACCAGCTGGACACATATATCTCTGCCTTCTAATCACTACCCTGACATGGAGTTTAAACGAACCCCTTTTGCGATGTCTTTAATCATTGCAGTAGCCTATCATCCCCTATTATGTGCGCTCTGAGTTCACGTTTCCTCTGACCGCTATATTAAAGCGCAGGAACAAGGAGAATCCTCTTACTTTTTAATCTGAGGTGTCCTTCCTGGTATTCTCTGCTTTTTCTCTTGGGTGCCCTCCCGGTAACCACTTTTTCTCTTGGGTATCCTCCCGGTAACCACTTTTTCTCTCGCGTGTCCTCCCGGTAACCATTGTTTTCTCTCGGGTGTCCTCCCGGTAACTACTTTTTCTCTAATATACTCGAGTCATTATCCCCTTATATTATATATATATATACAGTCTTCTCTACTTCTGACTATTTTATTTTCCGCCACCCTCCGTTACCTTTTCCCTTACTTGTTCTAATGCCTAACCAACTTTTGCCAAAGTGCTGAGTCTTTTCGTTCACTCACCGCTCGCATGGTTCCTCTCTGGATCTTCGGGATCACCTGCCCCTCCGTTGCTGCCTCTCTGGTCTTTTCGTCCGATCGACTGCCCGTAGGAATGAGAAGGGTTATGCTCTGTAAGGCAGGTTCCTTCAGACCCACTGCAGATTTTATGGATTTACACTATCATTGTCCACGGGAAGCTTCTCAGTCTACTCAGCCGAATGGCGACAGACTTGTGATATTGCCGAAAACCTAGAGTTACTTTGTGCTGTCGGTCAATAGGTGTCTTATCAATAGTTAATCAATACTCGATGGTCAGTAAACCATCCTCGTCGCTACCAAGTTTACTGGAGGACGGAGCGGCCTCTGAATGAGCCCATGAGATTCAGAGCACGCCCTCCGGGCCCTTAAAACGAGATAGCTGCACCTGAGGAGGATGGGGTGTAGGATACTCTTACTCTGACACCAATCAATAAGGACAAGTCAATGGTTTGGCAAAGGGAAGTCCGTTTAATGACAAGTACAAAAAACGGGGAAACAAATGGTAATCATCAGTGATGCGATCGCCTGTCTCGCTTCAACTCCCAACTTCTTGACATGCAATTCTACTGGTTGGAAAAGGTAACTTAAGTATAGGTGCTATATCTGTATATGGTAACAATGCATGAGGATTGGATAACTCTTATCGGGTGGGCGTCTACGCCCATCCCTCTTCATCACTCGTGATAGACGTCACTATAACTATGATGTCTAATTGGCTCTACAAGCTATAGGACCCTAGATTATTTGGTCCATTGTGATTGGGTGGGTTACACCCCTAAGCATAAATCTCCACTTTAATTAGCAGCATGCAGAATGGACACCCAGATGCCTTGTGCCCCAAGATTCACCCTGCCTCCCTTCCATCAATCAGTACTTTAGGGCTATGTGTCAATTAGTTGGCTGAGGATTGCCTCGAAACTGTAGCTTCTTATCAAGAAAAGTTATGGCATTTGCAGGTTCTGGGTGACATCAGACATTGGTGCCTCTTTGTGCTTGGTCACGTGACTGTTCACCGTGAATATACTTCATTCTCCTTCTTTTCGTGTATTTGATTCTTTGTTCAGCCTCGCCACCTGCCTGGGGCCTCCTTATCTCGACCTTCACTGGCTGGCTTCAATGCTCTTAAGTTTCGATTTTTCGGAGTTGCCGCTCTCCTCCCTTCCTTGGGTTGACCTTGAATTCCTAGCCATGAGCTACTTCTTACTGAGTTTCGATTCCGCTCTTTCCTTTGGCTTTAGCTGGAATATGAATCCTGGCCTTGTTAGCCCCTTGCAGCCTGGGCTAACCTCTGCTTTTACAAAATGGAGTCGCACTTGTACATTGTGCTTCGTTGAGGTAGACATATAATTGGCGCTTGCCGCTCTATTCTTCTACTAAGCATTGCAAGCAGTACCGTTTCCTTGGCTTCTTGCGTTCCAAGCGTGTTTACATGCATGTAGTTAGTTGCATATTTTCATCTCACTTCATGGCTACGTTTCTTTGTATCAACATCGTTTCTTCTTACACATCCATTACATCGTTATTCTTTACATTTCGCCCTTGTGTGTCAGTTTTCATTTGTCGTTTATGTTCATTTGTACATCTGTCTGGGTTCTCTTGTTTTCACCATTTGCCCTCCATTAAGGCTTTTTGGGTCTCTTCAGGGACAGTTTGTAAATAGTCTTCATTTCGTGTCAGCTGCTGGTACGGTTGTCTCAGTGGGTCCCGAGCTGCTCATGGCTGTCTGGTTATAGGCACTTCGACAGGTATTGCATTTCTGATGGGCACTGGGTAGAGGCCTAAAATTGGTCTCTGTTGGTTCATTTGTTCCTCATTCGTCACATACCTTAGCGAGTATGTCCCTGGTACCTCGAAATGGGGGGCTGGGGTGCAGGCCACGTCTGGGACCTCCTCTACAGAACAATGTGCACAAATACTTGAAAATACGAAAGGCCCGCCCCTGTAAAGAAAACTGACAATGCACACTTTGGAATAAAGGGGCAGCACTATGGGTGAAGAGAGTGGCACGCAGCTCCTGCATAGGCCCTTCTGCCACATGTCCTAAAGGGGGCCCTCAGACTTAAAAAAAGAAATACATTTCTGAAGTCACTCCGACTTCAGAAAGAACTTCTTTCTTAATGAACTGAAACGGAAATAATTCCTGAAGCCGAAATGACTGGGTAGGGGGGTTTGCTAATAATATAATTTTTAATGGGCATCCATGATAAAGCAAGCACCATATGGGTTTTTACATGGCTAGAATGGCATTTTGGTGCAGCCAGCCTAGTCTTTTTCTTTCTGTGGCAAGGCATAGTTTTCTGGGCATCTTTGATAAATCAAGCATATGTGGTGACATTTTGGTGCAGCCAGTCTAATTGTTTATTCCAGTTCATGACATTCCTTTCTGGGCATCTATACTAAAGCAAGCATGTCATAACGCATTTACTGTACACGAAAGGAAGGGAGCCCAACAACCAGTACAAGAGAAGGAAAGGGGAAACCCTCCATAGTGCCCAAAAACTACTGGTTAAACAAAAGAGTTTTCAGGGCCTTTCGAAAGTAGTGATGGTCCTCAGTCTTCTGGAGAGACACGGGAAGGGAATTCCATAATGTGGGAGCAGCCACATAAAAATCTCTACCCCCAACTGTAGATTTTTGAAAATGCAGGACCTGGAGCAGGAATTGACTAGCGGACCGAAGATTCTGAGGTGGACAATATCGCTTGATTTTCGTACAAAGAAAACCAGTTCCAAGGCCATAGAAATCCTGATGGACCAAACAAAGAATTTAAAATTGAATCTGACTGGCAAACAGGAGCCAGTGCAGGTTCTGAAACACCTTAGAGCTTCAAGCACATTTAGGCAATCCCATAGCTAGATGGGCGGCTGCATTCTTCACAACCTGCAAACGATGGAGAAGGGTTTTTGACTGAGCAAAGAGGGTTGCATTACAATAATCCGAATTCCCCATCAAAAAGGTGGAAACTACCAAACCTCTGAGTTCAGCAGTAACAAAAGGAATAACCTTCCTAAGAAGCTTAAGTTTTAAATGTCAAATAAATGTCAAATAAAAACAAAAATGGGCAGCGCTACATATCTACCATTAATCAGAGGAGCGACAGAAAGGGAAGCAGCAATGAAGACCCACATTTTTTACCATAGTCACAGGTGTGGGAAGTGGGTGCAAGGCAGAAGGCCAAAAGGCTGTAGACCAGGGATAACCCCGCCAAGGGAACCACTCCCGGCACCATTACTTCTGTCTTGTCTGCATTGAGCTTAAGCCAATTTCTACACATCCAGATTACAATGTCAGACAAGCAGCTGCCATCGTATGATCTCAATCAACATGCAGGATAATTTGCGCGTCATCGGCATAGATGGGTTTGGCCAAGGGGAGCATATGGATATTTTTAAAAAGCAGTGAAATTGCTGAGTCCTGAGGGACGCCGGAGGTAATGGGAACAGGGCAGAGGAAAAGGAGACAAGGACAAAGACAGGGCTTTATCAGACAAAAAAGACTGAAACCATTTCAAGACAGAGCCACCAATTCCGATCTGCCCGAGGCATTGGCATACAGTAGCATGGTCAATAGTGTCAAACATCACAGAGAGACCTAATAATATAAGAAGGCCAACTCTGCCCTGATCCAGAATAAGAGAGAGATAGTCAATAACAGCTGCCAAAATGGCCTCAGTACCTATTAGGGGGGTCCAAAATGAGCTGAGACACAAGATAGTCTCTCAATTGAGACATCACGATAGACTGAGGACATTAATCAGAAACCGCAACAGCGAGACAGGGCAACATTCTGCAGGGAAAGCATGGCCCAGGGAGGTTTTATGAGCTGGTGGGGGAAGAGGGGGTATCCAACTCATACTTCAGAAATGCAGGGATGGTGCCAGTCTTTAATGAATGGTTAACCACGCCAGTGACCACCTGCGCTAACTCAGGACCAATAGATTTCAGAACTCGGAGGGGAACAGGGTCAAGTGGAGAGGCAGATTTGAGTAGGCTAATAACCTGGAGGACTTGTACCACTTCGGCAATAGGGAAGGAAACACGAGAATAATCAGTGGAAAGTGAAAGAGGCAGCACCACAAAGAGAGGGGTCACCTGAACATCATTAGAAGCCAAAATATCCAAACTGATCCTCACAATCGTTTGGACAAAGAAGTCAGAGTCCATGTCACAGAAAGCCTGTAATCACAACACCTTAGGTGCAATCGTGGTAGGCTGAGACAGGTCCCGCATCACAGCAAAAAGTTATTTGAGTGGTAAAGAGAAGGTCCCATCACCCTCTCACTGGGCCTTGGCACCCCTGGGTCAGGAAAGACAGGCTTAAACATATCAGGACACTAAGGCTGGATTTCAAAAGCCATCTGTTTATTTTTTTCAGCAGACCAGGACACAGCATACAGCATACTGAAGAAAAATCTACAACTCCCAAATCCCCTCAGGCTTCAGCCCCTTATATACTATTTTAAAAAGTGAGGTAATGCAATGATCAGTATAAAACATCCTGATTGCCCTTGGTACTTGAAGACAACCCTTTTTCAATCCCTGGTTGGTTGCCTTAGCTGCCACTCAGAACAAGTTTAAACGGGTTCCACCTAGCTCATTCTACACCAGTGGTCTTTCCATGAACTTCTATGAACATAATTATCCACTGACATCATCATGAATTTACACAAATCGACCATTTTGTATGCTCAAACATCCCTTTTAGAGTTGCCTGACTTGTCTTAACAAAAATGGCCGACCAAATAACGAAATGCCTGATCAACCTATTTTTGCTCATAGCTTAGTCCCTGCTCAGTTTCAAATCTAGATTGTTTGATAATTTATGATAAACATGTACTACTTGACATTTTCTCTACTGTGCACGACATTCTGACCCCACAAAATAGATCGCCTTTAAATCACTTTTCTGAAAGGCATTACATTTCTGATTTTCGCAGTATTAGTGTCATTGATCAACCAGACAAGTTACCTGAATTCGGTTTGAGGAGTGTGGGGTCTATGGGCCTCATTCCGAGATTGGAAGTAGCCATGGCGCTAATAGCGCCATGGCTGCCTCCAATAACGGTACCGAGTCCGCCCTCATTCAATGGGGATTTACCGGTCTAGTCAGACCTTTGCGGGACCGGTAAGTCCCCATTAAAAATACCATTCCCCATTCCCATTTGTGCCCCCATTGGATTCAATGGGAATGGGGAAGGTGCAAATAACTGTACCGCAATTTGCGGTACCGTTATTTGCTCCCTGGACCCTTTGCGGCTCCCGCTAAGGCCGCCAGGTAAAACCTGGTAAAACCAGGCGGCCTTAGTGGGACCCGCAAAGGGACCTCAGAATAGGGCTCAAAGGGATTACCAGCACCGGTGTCCTTACCGGTGCCGGTAATCCCTTTGCACCAGCCTCGGAATGAGGCCCTATCTCTTATACAGTCAGTTGAGGGGGGCAGGGTCTACCCCCTGTACAGTGGTTTTGCGGTTCACGAATACGGTTGGAAAAGAAAACCGTTTTTGCTTCCTTAATAGCTTGATGATACACAAGCCGTTGAGCTTTCAGGAGAGATTTGTCAGACTCAGAATAGCCCCTGCACCACTTGTGCTCAGCACATTTGTACAGTAGTTTAAGAGAGCACAGATGTTCAGTAACCAACACCTTCAAAGGCCTCTTAACAAGCCTAACTGGGGCAAGATCATCGACTGTTGAGGTAAGAGCCGGAAAAAAATGCAGATAGATGATCCATACAGGACTTAGTATTTGCAGCAGCAAAATGCGTCCTAATAGAGCTGGCCAGAAAAACCAATTCTACTTGACTCCAGGAGTGAAAAGAAGAGCAAACTGGCCTGGCGAGCATTCTGGAGCCAGAGATCAAGGAAGTAAAGGGGATAACAAAATGTTCTGACCAGACTGCAGGGAGAGCAGTATGGATGACAGCACTGTTGGCGTTTGCAAAGATTAAGTCAAGGGTGTGCCTATGCAGGTGGATCAGGCCTGACAGCAGTTAAGGTAACTGAAGGTCAGAGAGGAAGGTGGGCAATCAAGAGGGTCATCTGGCCACAGGTTGAAATCCCTGAGAATGGTCAGATGCAGAGGTATAGCCAGGATTGTCAAACAAGTGGGGCCTGGCGAATGTAGTGGGGCCTACCAAGAAGGCAGCCCCAGAGCGATGTTTTTTTTTCCTATCCCCTTCGTCTCCATCCCCCAGTTCAATGTGCATGTGTTTGTAGCGAGGAAGCGCAAACCAAACAAGGGGAATTCAGGGAGTTTTCTCCCTGGTAATTTTTTCCTATAAACAATGGTGCCTTTTACAGTACTTTTCTGTGACAAATTAGGTTTAAAAACACACTGTTTACAATCAGTTTTGTAGGGTAAGGCATCAAAAAAAATCCATTAGATGCCCAGTCACCAACAATACACAGTACATTTTCATAATGCCTTCCCCAGTATATGCCAGTTCTCTGCCAATGTAAAAAATCATTTTCATGCTGATTGTGCCCACACATGTCCATGCTGGTGCATCTTTATATGCCAGTTTACCCACGTCGTAAGAACATACTCCTGCAGGTTTTGCATTAGGGTAAGTTAAATAAAGTTTAGACACAGTAAGAAAACATGGTTGAATACACAAATACTGCCTATATAAGAACCCTCATCTTGTTGTATTTGCCCATTAACGCCAGTAAAAAAAAAGTCATGTCACAGTGAGAAGACACTGCCTTGCGGACTGCACAAATGTCAACCCCGTAAGCACACTCATCATGTTGCCTTTCACCTTGACACTGCACCATCTGATCAAGAAATCTATGACATTTGGAATGCTAGTGCTTGGTCAGTTCCCTACATACTATTTTCAGTAGTACTCATCAAGTTGGCTTTGCCCCAAAACGCCAGTAAAACATTCCATGCACCCATACAGCTTCTATGTCATTGCCCTTAATGCGAGCACAAAATGTTATGCCACAGTAGTACCCAACCAGCCCATTGTAGTAACCTCCCTCCACCCCAACCCCGCCTTCACTTAATAGCACTCATCAAGTTGGCTTTGCTTTGCCCAAAAATGCCAGGAAAACATGCAATGCTCCCGTCAAAAAGTGTTTATGCTCCAATATCCCCAGAGACCAGCCTCCCACACACACACATTCATACATATTTACCCATCAGTCACGCACACATATATCTTCTCTATTATTCACATGAGCGCTCAGAACATATTGAAACTACATTCATATTCACACACGCACTCAATCCCATGAACACCATTCACACTACAATCATTCATATGCTTGCACTAACAGACACTCCCACATAGATGTATAAATACACACACTTACACAGACACCCACTCACATGCTTGCACGCGTACATGCATTCATACATACATACAATATTGGCACACTCACTTACACATACAAACAAACGTGCTTTTTTTCCTGACCTGTTTCTCTCCAGACTTGACACAACACTGTGTTAGGACAGTTTTTCTGAAGTCCAACTAAGGGCTTAGTAAAACCATTCAACTGAGGCAGTACAAGACTCCATTCTTAGTAGAAGGCAGTACTGTATATGGTACTGCAGACAGAGCAGACAGGCTTACCTTAGGAGAGAGAGAGAGAGCTGTAGAAGCAGTACAAAGAAATTGTAGTACTGTGGGGTAAAATATATCCCCTGAATGCCAGAAATAAAGAGGCCATCCCCCTATTTAAGAGTGAAGCTTACCGGTGCTATCCATTGTAACATGCAGACCAGTCCCAAAGAAAATTCTGACTTAAGGACAAGTGACATTAACAGAAATGGGCCTCTTTCAACTTTATCAAAATGAACAGACGCTCGAGGGAAGGAAAATGTTCCTGGATACTTAAAATTGCTGGATGTGCCCAATGCATGACAAAAACCATATGTGGCTGAAAATGCTGTTTTCCTAAATACATGGAAAGCTACACTTTCTACTTAAAGAGAGAGATAGCAGCATGGCCATTATCTTCAATGCAGCACAATACTGTGATCTTAGAAATCTAAAGGGAAGCCAAGCACTGTGCATTTGTCACAAATAAAAACATGTACTTTTCATCATTAAAATGACGTAATGTAAAAGGAGAGGCCTACTTGTGGTAGAAGTGAACACTGGTGCTCTCTGTTAACTGGACTATTTGGTGAAATTCTGAATGTACCTCAGGGTTAATATTGTGGAGGCAAAAAACTATATCTTATGAGGAACAGGTTTAAATGTCATTTACTATACAAATGGTTAAAAAGAATGACGTGCAAAATGTCAAAAGGAAAACCCTTTCGTTGATCTAAAGCTGTACTTTGCGAAGCATGGATGCAGAGGGGCATTGTCACTGAAATGAAACTGTGACCCATGACCAATTGGTTGGGGCGCTCTAGGAGAAAGTTGTCTGGTTGTCAATTAGTTGTTGATAACAGGTCCTGCAGAAGTGGCCTAGGGTTAGGCCTCATAAAATGTGCATTAGGCCTGAAACAGAGTCCTTTGAAGCTCTTGAGGATAGCTAAAATCAACATGGGCTCAAAGCCACATGCCCTGTAAGTGTATTTGGGAATTGAACCCTAGGAAAAGGTGGAAAGGTGGGGGCTAGGAAAGTGAGTGAGGCTTGTGAGGCAGGGGTTTACTTAATAAAAGAATACATTTTGTTGCATAAAGGGCAGCATATATGCCACAAAGCTCATTCCACATTCTAAACTGTCATTAAAGGTGACAGAAATCTCCTTTAAACCATGCTAAAATTAATTTTGTGTGATAAACGTAACAGAAGGTATTAAGAAAAATGTGATTCGGGCCTTCCCATGATTCCAAGAGATTTGAAAGTTGGTGTGAGGGTGAAGGACATAATAAAAGTTTGTAGGATGAAGTGTCATATTCTTCACTATTATGGTCTATGTGGAAATCAAGAAAAACGGTAACTCTGCTCAGGAAGGACATGCCGAGGTAAATGTAGTATGGTCTGGTTCTCCGTAAAATATAGAACTCATACATATGTATCATCATAGGGTTATTTGAAAGACCCAGGGAGTTACTACAGTATGGGATTTTTCAGAACAAAAGATGCAGGAATCCTTGTCAACTTGAAATGATGTATCTATTCCCCTCCCTCAGCCCACATCATACCTTTCTCTCAACTCCTGATCCTATCAGCAGGCAGGGGGCGTTTTGGTGGGAGGTGAAGGGAACAGGCTAGCCAATCCTAGCCGCGGGAATCATGACAAGGTTGCTGTGTCACTAGCCATAGAAAAGGACCAGTTTGCATAAGAACTGGAGTTTTGGGGAATTATGCCAGGTGAGAGCTGCTGCTGGACTCTTGCGAGGAACAACTAGCAGAGAGGCTTCAATCCTTGCATTGGAGACAGTGGCTGGGACATAGAGAAGCTAGCGGGGACCCGAACCAGATGAGCAGAAGATGTCTGGGTGCAGGAGAAAATCCCTCACTGAAAGCCCTTGACCAGACCTGTGCTGTCCTCAGAGGAGCCCTGCTGTTTTCCCCGACCATAGCCTCCCATGTAAGAAGATATCCCAAAGCCATAAATTGTGTGGGGAACCACCTGCCTTTATCCCTTTCCATTGATGGGTTGGGGGGGGGGGGTGAAACAGAGTAGGCCCTTCGCACAATTTATTAAATCTTAATCAAACGTATTTCCCCATTAGAAACCCACCCATCTGTTGAAATTGCATTTTGTTGGGGGCAGCCATCCTTAAACCTTTCCATTAAAGTGTGGGGGGAGATGAACTGTGTAGATCCTTAGCACATTTGATTAAAGTAAATCAATGAATTTCCACACATAAAATCACGGGATGAGGGTTGTTAGAATTAGAAACTAACAACCTGCCCAGTGTGTTATAGTTGGTATAGCCCATAAAGACCTGGTCGACGGTCTCTGAAATCCTTGACTTCCACATAGGAAGGGAGGGGGGTGTCCATCTTCCCAAAAAGAAGTAATCCATAAAACACCACCTTTCAAGTCAGTGTGGAGGGTGTAAAATGAAATTCCCCATTCCTTTTAAACTAGAATTACGAATTATTGTATCCCATCTGTATCCCATCTGCAAGTGTGGTGCAAAACAAAAATGTTCTTTTGTTTTCATTTTTCTCTGACCTCAAACTATCAAGTCCTGCCTTTTATTTTCAAGTGTGTTGAAAAACGATTTTTCCCACTGAATTCCTTTCCCAAATAACACCTTTTAAATCAGCAGCACAATGACTTTTCCATTGTGTCATAACTCCCTGCATCTTGCCTTTCAATTAAAGGGGTCATAATAAATTGAGACGTGGAGGGTGGGGGTTGCTGGGAGAAAAGTATTGTTTCAAAGTAAGTCATTCCTGTGCACCCCGTACTAGATTGTGAATGTTTTCTGTCGGTTAAATTGAAATTAAATCTGTGTAAGTTGTTATTGCATGTTTCAAAATTTCACCTGTGTTGTTTTATATAACCAAATCATCATTTTAATTCTGGCTGTTGCCACAGCATTGGTGGCTGATTTTAATCTGTTTGTCAAATCTTGATTTATTACATTAATAAATATAAATGCGTACTAAACACTGGCATGGTTCTTGGTCCATTGGTGGCACAGGGTAGTGTTTGGGTTGGGTGAGAGACGGGTTGGAGGCCTCACCAAACTGGACTAAAATAAACAGTCTTTGTTGTGCGACACCTTGCTTTGGGGGGAAAATAACTCCCTGAGTTGAGTGTGACCGCATAATAAACCGCAACAGTACACATATGGTCCAAAGAAACACTGAAACACTATGGACCTCATTACAAGTCCGGCGGTAACCCTGCTGGTGCTAACGGCGGGTTGCGGCCGGACTTGCAATATTTACTGGCGCATGCCTTGCCGGAAAAACCAGGAAATTACGACCCGAGCGTTCAGGGAAGTCAGGCGCCGGTAAATGTTAATCCCCATTCCCATTTGAATCCCATAAGACTCAATGGGAATAGGGACCACGGAAGCACCGGCACCGTAAATAACGGTGCCGGTGCTTCTGTGAAACTCTGAGAGCAGGTGCCGTTCTGCCCGCTTGGTCTGACTCTGGCAGGCGGGACGGCACCAGCCTGCATAGTCGTATTATGCCAGTCTGGTAACAACGGTGCTGGTAGGCTTACCGGCACTGTTGTTACCGGACTCGCATGGTCGTAATGAGGCCCTATGTATTGTAAAAATAAAGGGTTTATTTAAATACAGGTAGACGGTAAATAAGTACTATCACTTTATGCATAACCACAATTATGAAAACACAACCCTATGCTTTAAAGTACACATACCAAAGCATAGACCCTGCTCAGAAAACCTACAGTATTTCTATGTAAGTCAGACCTCATCAAACACATTTAGTATATGGCACACCTATTAATGGTGAGTAAAACCATTAGTTACTTTCAGATTACTTTACTGTAATTCAAGGGTAGTAGACCCTGTCAGTTATGCAGTGACACTCAGTTAAGAAATCACAATATAAAACAACCCTGTTACCAGGATACTTTTCTGAATAGTGGAGCACAGATTCAAGGGACAGTATGTACCTATAACTAATTCAGGATAACACAGTTCTACAGGTGAGTAAGACCTTTTGGTGTAATATTCAAGTACAGTTGTTTTTCAGATCAGTGGAACACAAACTAAGGTAAGCAAGAACTCTTTACACTAATTTAGGATGCATCAAGCATACTAAGGTCAGTTACACCCAAAGAACACCTTTCAAGAATGGCACAAAGCTATTCTAGGCAGGTAAAACATTATGTTGTAATATACTATTACAGTTGCTTTTCAGATCAGTGGAAAACAGACTACGGTAAGCAATACATGTTTAACTTATTTTAGGATGGCACACAGCCAACTCAAAGTAAGTAAAACCTATTTACTTTTTAAAGGAGCTATCAGCAACTTAAAGGTATGTATAAACTAAGGCAGACTTATTCTAGACAGCTTAAGAGCAAGTCAAGGAAAGCAAGCCCCAACTGGGACACTCATACATTTGTATCCTAACAGGATTCGTAAAGTGAAGCCAACAGCATTACTTTTGGGGAAGAGGCACAACTATTTCACAGGTGAGTAAATTAACCTTATATATACTTTTCAGAATGGCACACCACACATGCCAGGTAAGTAAGAACTTTTGTAACTACTGTCCACTCTCAGAGTGACAGTTACCAACCAACTCTTTCACAAGTAAGTACTTTTAAACACGTGTTATACTTCTCAAGACAGAATCCTTTACTTATGAAGTCCTTCTCTAGTCTATTGCATGAGTTCTCTGAGGCAGAAGAGGGACCCTAGTGGTCTAGGAGCCAGTTGTAGGCAGGGTGAGATAGGGTTCTGTGGCAGTCAGAGTTCCTGTGGAAGACAGTTCAACAAGTAAGTAGTTCACTTTAAAGTTATTGAGGGTACAGGGACTTCAAAGAAGATACCCTAGGAAAAAAACACCCCAGAGCTACACAGGCATCACAAAGGCTTAAGGTAAATAAATAACCCAGCCAACACAGTACCTCAGCACAGAAGAAGAGTTGCAGCAGGAAGACTTCAGGACCTGCAGCCCAAAACCCGGTTATTGAATTCCTTTATCATGAAGACTGAAAACAGGACACTGGAAGGGCTTTTGCAGCAGGCATCATGGGGAAGGCTCTAGGCAAGAGGTTCTTCACATGGTTTACTCAGCACAGACGAAGAGGTTGCAGCAGGGGAGACTTCCGGATCTGCAGCCAAAAACCCGGTCACTGAATTCCTTGTCATGAAGACTGAAGCCAGGACACTGCAGTAGGAATCAATGGGGAAGGCTCCAGGAAAACATTTTTTTTGTTGTTGCTGGATGCAGGTCTGTGGTTTTGGCACCCTTTGTAGGATCTAGAAGAAGACAGAATATCACTGATGGGATTTGCGTCGCTAATCTGGTCCAGCACTCTGGTGAGGGGAATTCGAGCTAGAAACACCTAGAGGGAAATCAGGTATATCTATAGGTTTAAAGGGAGCAAACCTGACATATCTTATTAGAAAACAAAGAACAAAGAAGCTCCCGTACCTAATAGAGGTTCGGACACTCAATTCACTGGATGGTTGGAATGTGTCATACTAGAGAACAATTCAGGACAGTGACACATAGAAGTTCATGGAAAATACAACCTGACTTCATTGCTAAATCTGTTAAAATAAAATTTTAATACAAAGCATACAAAGTTAAAAAAACATGTACATAAAATCTAAAAACTAACAAAGTGACCAGTGCTTCCAAAGAAGTGCTATGTGCTAGTCACCAATTTGCTAATAAAGTGCAACATCCACAATTGAACTGTATCTCACTTTTGGATACATGAAAAACTCCAATTATACATGTAATTATTTAAAGAATTTGTGTAAAAACCTCAAGAAAATTCCACCTTCGACTTATTTTAGTAAACAGAAACCACACAAGATACATCAATTGAGACCTTTCCTTATTAAATGTCTCTAAACACGGTTCCTTCATCAGAGTATACCTAAAGTACCACCAGAGGGGTTTTAATACTTGTTCAGATACTTCATTTTAGTATCTGTAATAGCCCTACATGTTTCATTCCTATAGTCCTTCGGATTGGTATTAGGAACTTCTTCAGGGGGGTGTGGTGGCTGGGACAAAACAAGCCCACAGCCTAAGTCGTGATGGTAACTTGGCAGAACTTAACACGTTGAAACTGTTGTGGCAGAGTGGAGTCCTTTGATGGTATTCCTAGTGGGTAATTCTAAATGATATAAGCCCACAAACTCTTGTTCTTAGTACAAGGGAATAGATCCAGGCCAAACCGTCTCTTTAACATCGGTAAGTAATTCTTAGGTACTGCATAGATTCTTAGTGTCGCTGTCCCCAGAGAGATCCTTCAGACATCATGTTAAAGCGGGTTGGTACTTTCTTAGTCTTGTAGTGTAGTTGTCTTTTCAATGCAGCTAGTGGTTAGCTGGACTGGTAGCCTTGCTCTGGGGTTCAGGATCGTTTGGGCTCCATGGCGGCAAAGCTGCTCCTTTGTTCTGCACAACAGCGAACTAGACGAATTCGAGGACTGGAATCACATCTCTGGCGGTCCACCATGATGCCACCAAAGTTTCAACTCAATTTGGAACAACACTGGGAGTTGTTTCTTTTCAGTCAGGTAGAAGACAAAGGGCTGCAGAGGTTTGGACTCCTCCCTTGCTTCCTGCCTGTCCAGGCACTCTGGAGCCTGAGTGGTGAATCTAAAGGGTTCCTGCCAAAGACTGAGGTTGTTCCCACCTAGAATAGTAGGAGAAGCCCTCAGAAACAGGAAACACACAAGAAATGGTGAAAAGCGAAGGAGTTCACTATTTTAGAAAAATGGTAGCCCTTCTGTGCATTACCGAGGCTGAATTAATAGCCTGTCAGTAAAGAAGACTAAAAGTCATAAAGGTAAAACCATTGGCACCAGCCATTCATGTAAAACTTGCAATTGCAACAACATGTTACCAGGTAAGTAAGAAAGGGAATACATTGTATCCCCCCCAGCACTCCACATAAGGTGGGGTGTGCTGGTTCACTATATCAAATATAAAGGGGGATGAAAATCCCTCTTTACTACTTGGGAATTGTGGCTCAACCAAGTACATCAAAGAGAAATTAACAGGAGAACTCATAGGGGCAACCCAGCCTAAGCCCCAAAGTAGTGGGAAACTATAACATCAACCATACACTATGGCGAGGCATACAAATGTCACCAATACAAATAGTAAAAGACTGGTTGAGAGGGGAAACAGATTAAGCTTCACCTAGGGACAAAGTAAAATAGTTACCTAGTCAAAGCAGAAAGTTCTAGAGTTGACAGAGGTCAGGACGATTTATCATTGATATCAAAATCTTACCTAACACACTGCTGGCTATGCCTCTGTCTCCCATGCTCCATGCAGACATGAGCCAGGAAGAGCTTCATCCTGAAATGCACAAATGAACTTTAGAGTTAACCCTGCTGCTCAGCCTGCACAGTGGCATCTGTAAATGCCCAAACAGCGCTGCTGAGTGGCCATTTACTGATTTAGGGCGGGACTTGCCTGCTCAGGCCCTGCCTTCTCTACGTCTTTGGTCAGACTGGGGTATTTCAACAGCAGAGCTGCAACAACATTGGCAAAATCATTAGCAAAGGAAGAATCAAAACTCGGAGGGCGATAAACAATTAGAAAATAATATGTGACAGTAGGAGAAAAAGCCAACCGAACAAAGAGATGTTCCATTTTAACCTCATGCTGAAGCCCGGCCACAGAGCACTGTTGCTGGTTCTTAGAAATCAGTGCCACCCTCCCAGCCCTCACAAATGATTCCCACAACTGGCGTCTTTGCTCCACCATAGCATCCAAACCCGGCCCCTTACCCGACACCTGCTACACACCCAACAAATTATCCAAATGCCTGGTGTTCTGCACCCTGTTACCACAAAACAAACCCAGTACCCAGGATGGTTCCTCTGTAACGTCTGATGGACTACAGGGAGAATGATTCAAGCAGGCTTCTATGCATGGGGACTAAGGAATAAAACACCAGACCATGTCCCTATGGAGATACGCTATGTCTGCATAGGTGTGCGCACATCAATCATTTCAGTAACAAGCAAAGGAAACACACAGAGACATTGACTAGGTTAACAAAGCAAATCAGCATGCTGCATTTACATTTTGTGAGGTTTCAGCAGATCTCCTGATTTCGCCTTTTTTTCGTGAATTGTAAAATCGCAATACGCTAGATGGTGTCGGAGTCTCTCAAAGATAAACGCCACCAACAACCTTGCCTTGCTCACATGATAATGGTGCTTGTGCTCTTCTGGGTTCCTTCCCTTCGATCTTTCTTTTCTCGTTTCCTGAAGGTAAAAATCAGTGTTTAGGGTCCCCTAAATTAGTCCATGACGTGTTAGGGGTGCATTACTTTTGACAACTCCTCCTTAATATCCTCGTTAAGACCTTAAGGTACCCTGTGCGCTCTCTTGCCCCTTAACCTCTTTGGCAAATGACTCTGCATCTGCTTGAGCAAACATCTGGGAAACCATTGTCAAAAAAAGAGTGAATAATTGTCTAAGTCCCAGGGCCCGATTCTCAAGTGGGTGTTAAGTAACGAAAAGTTAGTTAAAAGCGTTAACAACCTTTTTGGTACTTAAGACCTATTCTGAAGGAGGTGCATTCTTCCAAAGTCGGTATGAATGCAACACTTTCGGAATATATGCGGCGGTTGCTAGGATGGGTGGGAAACCAACCTAGCAACCGCCACATTCGTTACCTGCCACTTAAGACAGGTATTCCTGTGGCACTCCTCCACTTTTAAATGTGCGCTAAAGTGGTTTACATATATAGTACCATGTTGGTGCCGGTATTGTAGAGGAGTGCAACAGAAAGCCGGTCGCAGTGCAGGTGGGTGGCCAAACCAGTAAAGTAAGACGTTTCAACGTTGTATCCTGTGTCAGGGCAGGATACAACATTGAAGCTGCTGTTAGGGTGGGCATAGTTGTTTAATTATTCCACTAGCTTGTTTAAATAGCATAGTGGGAAGGGGAATGAGCTTGGGCCGTATGGATTCTTCACTTGCTTATAGATTATGTACGCACAGGAACATTGCTCTCTGTGAGTTGGTGGGGTATTCACTGCCAAGAACAGGACTGGTGCAGGAGATGATACACCTATGTTCTCAACAGCACTTTCGTAAAATAGCGATTATGTTGTTATTTTACAAAAGTGCTGCTGAGATTTCTGCATTGCGTCCGTTGTGCCCAAAAACAGGTGCAATGAAGGCGATGCACTATCGTGCACTACGAGTACGCCCAGGCCCACTTGAGGATAGTGGTGGGGCCTGGCCGTCCTGATTTGGTGCAGTGATTCGTGCTCTTTAGCACGCTCACTGCGCCAACTTGAGAATGGGGACCTCAGTCTGCGTGAATCCACAAAGAGTGTAGGCCAAGAAAGAGCTGAACCTGACAGGTTACACATTATAAAGCCTAACCTTTGGACGGCCAGAAATACAATGATGTGGCCAGAAACACAATGATGTGGCCAGAGAGTAAACTGAATTAAACAGGCATCAAGGCACCCCCTTGGTTCTGCCTTGCATCCCATCAAACCCAGCATTAAAGGAACTAGACGCCGAAGTCATCGACCCATCACCTGGACAGGTAGCTATGGTCAATTTAAGACTTAAATTGCTTGAGATTCCCGACCTCACTGCCAGGATATGACCTCCAGTTAACAGATCCACCATCAAATTATTTTTCCACCCGAGTAAAAAATGTCTCCTTTCCCTCGCCCTCCTCCCCTGGGGAGAAAATGCAGGGCTCACCCTCACTTGCCTCAACAACCTTTGAAGAAATCAGGCTGGAGCTTCATAAACAAGGATCAGAAACCAAGTGGCAAGAAATCCGGCAGCAAATATGGAGAACAGAAAGGTTGCACTACTCCTCCATCCTGTTACCCAACCATTATATACTCAGCCACAACCCTGGGACAGGATGAAAGCATGCATTATTTACCAACCCTCTGAGACCAGGAAACCCCTAATCAATAAAAACACCACCAAGTCCGCTATTTCAGACTATTTACCAAGAATTACACAAAGGCCATCATTTTGGCTTACTGCACAAAAACCCAGACTCATTTAAAAGTGGAAAAGGTCGCTTTAATGTGACAGGCCAAAGCTTACAATTAAACGCTTACCTGGCTCCATGGCCTTACAAACTAAAGACATATTTTAAACAACCAATTAAATAACTAAACATTCTCATTTTTTACCCAACAATTAAATAATTAAATAAAACCATTTCCTCACTAACTATCCCTTGGACCCTACCGTCTCCTTACCCCTTTTCCAGGCGTCCCGCTTTCTCCCCGGGGCCATGCCCCTCCAGGCTCAATACCTGTTCCCCCGTGGTGGCCCGCTTGTGCAAACAGCGCCACCCCATCCTTTCCCGTGTCATTCCCCCATTGTGCTTCCCTCCCCCCACATCAAAAGGGGCCATGCCCCCGGCACCAGAAAAACCCTCCCCCGAGGTGTTCTTTCTGCCCCACCCCCACCCCACCAATTTTCCTACCTTCAACTCCTCAACCAATCTCCCAGCCAAGAGCTCAAGTCCGCCAGATAATGATTGTTCCCCAAACCGGAAAGTTTACCCATCCTCTCTAAATCTCATCAATCCTTTCTAAACCATCTCCTTACGGTCCAAAACCTGTACTGACAACGATGTCCAAAATTCTACCATCTCTCTGTTTATCCCCTTCCTTGCCCGCTCTATCGGACCCTCATTTCTCGTTCCCCTCCCAACTCTCTGTGGCAAACACTTAGTCCCCCTACAGTTGCTTGAGGCCACACTTGTCGGACCCATAACAAAAAACCCTTTTTATTTTCCTGAAAAGAGCCACACCGGTATCCCTTACCAGATAATTTTCCCCACCAAGACTAATCCTCCCCCCCCCAACTGGAGACCCATAGTTTTCCCTCAACCCAGCCAACATAGGAAGCAACTGATCCCAGCCCAGCCCCCCAAACCCGGACCATCTTACCACAACATCTTTATAGTTGCACCCCAGTTGCCTGCCAACAACCCTTTCCTCAGCTTCTTTCCCTGCCCACTTAACCCTAGAATGTCCCCAAAAAACAGATTTTTGACATCCGACCGTACCTCCTAGCAGCATCTGAAAAAGAAATTACAAAATCACTTACAAATCAACAACATCCTAATAAATGCAACACTCCTGCTACCTACTGAAAAAATGTTATAACGACATTCCGTTTCACCCGGTCCCTGGCATACCCTTTGTATCTCCCTTACTCCCAGCGTCCCAACCTATTCACCTACTCCTCTGAATAGCCCAGCCTGCTACCTTCAGATGCTGCACCCCTCCTATGTGAATGAGTTCCAACCTCCTAACCTTTCCCACACCACTAGTAACACCTTCCTCAGTACCCTATCCTTTCTGGCCATCTCCTTAACCCTCTCCGGAAACACCCAAGGTCCTCTCCTACGTGTCCACCTATATTCCGCCCCTTCCACCTAACCTTTAAAAAATACACCTAAACCCACTTAGCCCCCCCTTTTTCCCCTATACTATCACCCTCCTGCTCACCCTTGCCCCCCACCTTCCATCACCCTATTAATTTGGCCCTGTGTTGCCCCCCCTGCACCGGGGGCCCACGTGCACCCCGTCCATGCAGGCCCTTTACTTCATTACTCCTCTCGCCACTGCAACAGGGGCCAAACCTGCACCCCCGTCCATGCAGTCCCTTCCATATAACTAATCTTCAAGCTCCTTGCGTCCATTACCACCTGTTTCCCACCTGCACCAGGGGCCCTAGTGCACCCCATCCATGCAGGCCCCTTTTCTGCCTTACTCCTCTCCACCGCTGCACCAGGGGCCAAACCTGCGCCCCCGTCCATGCAGACCATTCCACATAAATTCCTCTTCCAGCACCTTGTTTCGTTGCTCCACTTTTTTCCCCTAGCTGCACCAGGGGCCCTAGTGCACCCCCGTCCATGCAGACCCCTCTCATCACTTCCCCCTGCTGCACCAGAGGCGCTACCGCACCTCCGTCCATGCAGCCTGGAGCTTACTCACCCTGTCGTGCGGCAAGCGTGAGGGCTTCGCCACCGTTAACCATGCCCTCCAAACGACAGCCACCACCCCTTCGCAATTTCCAGTTACACCCCCCTGCGGCCCTCCCCTACCTACAAATCTTCCCCTTCCCTCTCTCCTACCCCCTTTAAATCGCCCCCAAAACCTTTCATCAAACCTTGTGCCCCCCCTCCTTTACGATAAACTGAGCCCGACCTACCAGCACACCCCAATTTACCTGGCATGCGGTCCTTCCCCCCCACCTCCCTGCCCCGCTCCTCGCCCCGACCCACTGTCCCCTTCCTGAAAACAAATCGTAACCGGATGTCGACCCGCACACCTGCTGTACTCGTGTTTAAATTTGCACATCCACCTTGTGCAGCCTTCTTTACTGAACGCCCAACATCCTGTCGAGGGCTGTCCTCCGCCTCTTCCCCCAACCCCCTCATGGGCGGGGCGACCAAGAAAGGGCCGGTAAGGCACAGGCAGCCCACTTGCTGTGTGCACTGTCGGGGCAGGCCTCGTTGGAGCCATCCATTGCAGCCAAAGATCCATGTCTATCTCCCCCCAGACCGCCTGACTGTCCTCCGCCATTCTCGCTCTGAATTCCTCATCATAGCGTACCCAGGCAAAACCCCCAAAACTTGTGAACGCCTTCCTAATTACGTCCATATATTTAAGCAGGGCCAGGCCACGCTCCGGGAATTTTTCACAATATACACTGGCATAAGTGATAAATGCCGACATCCAATTCTCAATAGTCACCGGCACCCTTGGGTGCGAAGCCAGTTCCCTCTCTTCTTCTTTAGACCCCTCCTTTGCTCTCACTTCCCTATGTAGCAACTTAAAAACATCTACAAATTCCCCCGCCTGAATCTTCTCCCTGGTCGCTGCCATCAAGTGCGCCCCCAACGGTTTTGTTATACCCATGTAAGGCAGTTTTTTCCCCTTCCCTTTCACTTCAACCTCCTTTTCTTTTCCCACTTGCCCCTCAAGCACCAATGGCTCCACTACCTTGTCCGTTTGGACCTCCACTGAGCAAATGCTCTTCTCCTCCCCCAAGGCTCCAATGGCCTGTACACCAATTTCTTTCCTTACCCCTTGAAGTCCAGACCCTTCATTTCCCGTCCCCCTTCTCGTGTCCCCTCTCTGCCATGCAGATGACCATTCCCTTTCCCGCTCACCTCTTTCCACGCCGGCCTTCTGCGGTCTGGCGTCCACACCGATGCTCCTCATCTCCTTTCTTAGAGGGCTCCTACTGCGGGGACAAAACATGTCAGCATACTCATCAAGCCAATAGTTCCCCCGACCTCTTGCCCCCCAAGCACTCTGCACCTGCCTTTCCCGATCCCACCTCAAATTTCTTCTCTCCTCCCCCCTTTCCCTTACAGCGCTGTAACCTTCTACCTCCCACTGCCCCACATAATCCTCCAATCCAACTTCATCACCCCTTAAATACCATTGTGTATGCAAGCTCATGCCCGAGTTGAGTTGATCTTCTTCATGCGAGCCCGGGGCGTCCGCCCCGCCACTCCTTTGACGTCTTCTCGGCGGGGCCGCGGAAACCCCTGCCTGGTCCTCTGCTCTCGGGCGAGGCGTTCCATCCTCCACCCTGGAATCCTCATTGCTAGGGGCCGTGCTGCACCCTCTAGGCTCTCCTTGCACTGACCGAGGAGGGGCCGTTCTAAAACCCTCTACCTCCACCTGACCAGCGGGGGCTGCGCAGCGCCCTCCGCCCTCACTCCTCCTACCCGGGGGGGCCGTTCCGCGCCCCACTCTAACCTCCTCAATTGATGGGGACCTCTCCCACCTGCACTCTTCCGCAGGTATTTGCCCCCTTCGCCCCTCTGTCGAGTTGCCCCACTCTGCGCCCCATCACCCCCACTGACATGACTCTCCTGACCTGCCCCTCTTTGGACACTCCTGATATCCCCCACCTCCTCCTGGTCATTATTGACCCCAACCCTAACTGGTTCCCCACCCAACTGCATTTCTCCCCTGTATGCTCTCCTGTCAATCTCCCTCCTCAACTTCCTGCCTCTGTATTCCCATGCCTCCCCTCTCCCAGCCGCAGGGGTGCAAGCCACCACTACCGCAAGAGCCCCATCTGCCGCTGCTCTACGCTGCGGCCTGCCCCCCCACCGCCCCTTCTCCCGTAACCTCCACTACTGCCCCTTCAAGCTGGGCCTTAGATGCCCTGTTAATAATTTCTAGGGCCTCCCTCAGCACCCTGGCATCCACCAAGCCCTTCTTACTAGCTCCCTGTCCCACCATAGTGCCCAGATAATATGACAGTGCACTGAATATGCCCTTTAATCTTTCACCTAGCCACTAAACCCCCGAGCCAGCCCTACCCGTGGACAGCTACCCAGTGCAAAGGAAAGCCCCGAAAGGGGAACTGAGCTAAGAAAATAAGGTATCCCTGAATGTTAATTAAAACCTAATTTCACTGAATAATACCCCAAAGATACGATTGTATGTTTAATTTTGCTATTATTATTCTTATTATTTATTTATTTTTTAAACCCTTTAAAATAACCTTTGCCCAAACAAAACTTCTTCCTTATGTTCTGACAAATGCCCCCCAAAAAGAAACAAACCCCAAAACCAGGAGCCACAGCACAGCCTTGAAACACTTGTGTATAGGAGCATTCCAAATGCCATATCATATCCCTGCTGCTGAGAAACCCCTACCAAAACTCCTTGCCGCCTGCTGTGTGTTTCTGTTTTTTTTTATTATTTTTTTTTTATAACTGGGCCCCACCGTGCAATTCCACCTCCACAGCCCGCCCCCTGGTGGCCCATTCGCCGCACCGCAGCGCCTTGCAGCCTACTACAGGAAAGAGAGAGCGGCCCCCTTAAGAGGACCGCTCTGCCCCCTCACTGCAGCAAGCCAACACCGCACACGAGGACCAGAGAAGCCCGGCACACACGGGCTCCAACAACGGCCCCCCCCAGCCGACCCACTGCCCCCTAACGCCCGCAAGCAAGGCGGGGCCGGCACCGGATCCTTCAAAACCCTCCGGGCCCACACTACACCCAACGAGGGATGTGCCTCACCCTGGCTCCCAGCGGCGCTCCTGCTCCCTCCCCGGCAACCCGAAACCACTCAATCGAAAACCGCGGCCCCAGCTGGCACGACCCGCCCACCCTGCTAAAACCCACAGACGGCTGCTCCAGTAAGCAGGGGGGGGGGTTACCTTAACTACAATACCCCCCAAATATGCGGAGTCCGCAGAAACCACCCCTTTTCCTTTTTTTTTTAAAATAAACGCACAGCCGACACACCTCCGCCCTCCCCTGCTAAATCTATCCCCGCCACTAAACCCCTGCTATCCCCTACCTCCACTCCTCCCGCGACCCTAGGCCCCCTACAGGGAAGGCTCGGGAACAGGCGACAATCACCAAGTCCAACTGTCGCCTGCCTCCCAAACCTTCCCTGGCCCCTTAAATACCCTAGGGAGGCGCTCTGCCCCCCACGGCCACTCGCTGGCCATGTGCAGCGCCAAAAACCTCCCCGGGGGAAACGCTTCGCGTTCCCCCCGGGGTCCCCCTTCCATTTGGTGAATCTGCACCCAGAGCCCCATGCAGCCACACAAGTCCAGATGCCTCTGGGCAATACCCGCATCCTGTGATTTTATTGGTGGCAAACATGTCACCAGGAGAACAATTTTTTCTCTCTCTCTCTCTCTCTCTATCCAGGACTTAACCAACATATTCTAGGACTGGAGTTTGTTTATATAATTATCCCCTTTCCAGAATATGCCGGGAAGGCTTTTTAGTGGGAGAACGTGTCTCAATGTTCCACCATGATCCAGGCAGCACAGTGTCCAAGCTGCCATGGTAGCCGCAACGTACAAGCATGATCAGCAGGCACTCGTGCCAGCGCACAAGCATGACCCTCGGGCTCTGTTTGCAGGGCTTTTCAGGCACTTGGTCCCAAGTGTGAGGTAGGCAGACAGGTGTGCAGGATGCCTCAATAACCCTAGAGGCAGGCAGGAGGCCGGGTCTTTCAGAACTCTCAATCTACCTTCAACCCAGCAAGGGCATTACAAGCAAGGTGGCTTCTTCTTGATATGAGACAGAAGCAGGTCGTTATTTCATAGCCGCGACTTTATCATCCATGTTGACGCCCAAAGAAACCAAAAGGGATTGGTTTACAAGGGTGTCCGCCATGTAACAATAGTCCCTTGGCCCCCGTACATGATGGATGGTGTGTGCCATGCAATGCTGGGAGCGCAATAAAAAAGGTTCTGGTGGGGTTGGGACAAGTGAAGGGCAGCTGGCGCCGCAGGGTCCTTTTCTTTTTACTTCTTTTTTTTTTTCGGGCAGCTGCAGGGATTTCCCCCGCCACCCTTGCTCACTATACTGTAAAGTATAGTGAGCGGGGGTTGCGGGGGACACCCCTCCAGCCACAAGTCCGACCCCACGAAACACCTAAACACATACCACGAAAAGTTCAAACTTTTGGTAGTTAGAACTTTTTGTGGTGTGTGTTCTAGGTCTTTTGGTGGGGTCGGACTTTTATAGTCAGTAATTTCATACAATACTACCTCCTCACCACAAAATCATTCAATCTTGGTCTCCCCCTCCCTTACACAGAAGTGCCATATCCCTGCTGCCACTTTGGTGCCAACAGACATGAAGGCCCATCCTTAGCATCAGTTCGCACAATGGCCAACTAGTACCTCGTTTAGACTTAACTTCGCTCATAACCTGTGTCTGATCAATTTAATAGAGATCCAATATAATGGTTTATTACTGGTGCCTCAGGTTTGGCACCAGTCCGAGTTGCTTCCATTGCTTGATAATTGTAGGCAGTTAGCAGCAAGGTTGAGCAATGGGTAATGTAGGCAACACTTGATCCCATGCAGGAGGTGCAATAAATCAAGTGCACTGAATAGGTCAAACTGTCCTGTGCAATCCCCACTGTGCCTTGTGAGGGTTACAGTGTGGCCGGGAATTTGTTCATCCATAGGCCTGCAACCCTTCACTTTGGTGATGTGCGACACACTGCGACTTAGTGTAGCCGCGCTGCAGAATAATAGTAATAAGTAATAATAGTAATAATAATTTTGTGATTCTTATAGTGCTTCGTGTTGGATTCTTCTAGCTTCTAAGCACTGAAATACTATTATTACTGAATCATCCCAAGTGCACCAGGTGGCACTCTACATGATACACTGTATCCTGGCCAGGCTGGAAAGGAGATCTGCAGTACCTTTACCACCACCATAGCCTTCTCAGGCTAGATGTAATAATGTAGAGGAGCAGGTGGATGCCTCTTCTCTAGTCCCCGGCCACTCACCACCATCTTATTGTAGTAGTAGACGAAGAGCTACAATTGGGAACCCATGCATGAGTTTATGGGACATGTCCTTACAGCATTGATTGTATGAAAGACGATATGCACTCATACAGCCATTCAGAAGATACCCTCATGTTGAGACAGTGGAAGGAAGTCAACAAGAAGGATGCCCACCGCCAAAGACCAGAATGCGGATATGGGAATCATGGATGAACGCTAAGTAAAATCTGATGACAACAGAATGATGTCATGAAGAAGATACATAAACCTATGTTGAAACAATATGAAAATACATAAGAGTGACGATGTAACTGAAGCATGAAGAGAAACATGTACCTAAAAATGAAGTAACCGTGCAAATAAGATTAAGTAACTTGCTGACCAATAACTGAAAATACGCTATAACTCAAGGTAGAAAAAGCATATAGAAGCTTGCTAAAAAGAGGTATATATATATAATGTTTAGGACGACCGTTGGAAGAAAATGGATGATGGCCCATGTTAATGAATAAACCCAGCGACCACAAAATATGAGCGTAGGGTTACAAATTAAAGAATTGATGAAGAAGATGTTTTCGTGTACAGAATAAGGGAGTATGTTGGCATGAAGTCATAGAGGCTATTTTCGAGAGATGGATGCAAGGCACAAAGAGTGTCGAATGATATTTCTGCTAAGATTAGAAGAGACAAGGACATTTGCAAATGCCAAGTATTGAACAAATTACGAGGTCAAAAGTCTATGTAAGGTGGAGTGAGCAAGTTTCTAAGGCCAGCAAGGGGAAATTACACCCTATTTAATAAAATCAAATACCAGTAATTGAGAGGCTGAAATGGAATAAATCGTGGTCACCTAACACGTGATGAAGAATTCAAAACAAAAACTATTCATTAGAGCTTGAGTTAAGATCGTGGTGTGCTCAAACTCCCTCGAATGTCCCAGAATAGTGAGCAGACTACGAGGCCAACTACAAACGATAGATCTTGGCTAAGGATCAGGTCAATGAAATGCAATGAACTAATTAGTAAAGCAAGAGAACAAGTTGATGCAGCTTGAACACCTAGATTTCGTTCTGTTCACGTGCTGCTAAGGAGCTAAAGGTCCATGATTGGATAGGGTTGGCAACCAATCAAAAGGCCTGCCATGCACTTTCATACACAATGTTGCAGTTATTAGTCCGCTGCCTTATTCTGTGCTATAATCAGTATGTGACGTACATAGAAGTAGCTCAGGGCGTGTCGTACAGGCAATGGGCAACCAAGGAGCTATTGACCCTTACACAATTCTATATGTAGATATGTTCCCCTAATCTAATCCCTCCCGGCGATAGGTTTTATGAAATGCCACGTAGGATGACATCATAAATGACGTATGTGAAAGTATATACACTCTGTACAAGCAAAATTATGTGTGATCATTGAGCATCTACTTTGATAGCTGTCATATTGGCCTGCTTTCTTTCATTGCGATTAAAGCAGTATTTTACCATTTTACTTTGGTCTGTCCGGTTATTTGGTCTGTGATATTTACTGGTAATTCCATCAAGCAGATAGAAGATGCTTTAAGGTGCTAGAACACATTTGGCAGCGGTGCGGGTCGTTCTGGTCTAAACGACCTAGATCTAGGCCCAGATCCAGACCCCGGATAATCACCAGCTCCTACCATTAACCAGACAATGGCAGAGTTTCCTGCGGAGAGTGGAGCATAAAAGAGCATGTGTTCAAGATCCGATTTGGCAGGTCTCCCTTTGATGAAATTCCTGTCTGGTCCCCACAGGTACCCGGCAGACTGAAGGCGAACTGGTTGATTGTGGGAGAGTCTATGCTGCGGGACTTAAGCTGAATAGCGGATGTGAGTAGACCATATAATATGGTAAAAGATAAAGGGGTGGGATTGTTTTATTGTTTTATGGTGTGTTGAATATATATATATATATATATATATATATATATATATATATATATATATATATATATATATATATATATATATATATATATATATATATATATCGAAAGAGTAACTGGAATTTTAGGGAATATAAAGAAGAGAAGAGATACCTTGATTTTACTGGCCCATGAGGGACGGAAAGAATACACGCCATAACTCCATATAGTGTTAAGGGATTCCTGAGGCATAAAGTCAATAAGAAGGGCGTGTATTAAATTCCAAGACAGAGTTAATAAGAGATAAGATACATTTACTGAGAATAGTAAAGGAAAGTATTCGTAGGGGAACAAATTGAAAGCGCACATGTGTAGGGCGTATAATGTGTCCTTATTAAGTGTTCTGTATGTTTAAATTGATAGATATAACACAACAGTAAAAATAAATAAATAAAAGTGATTTTTTTAGTACACTTTCAAAACGAAGGATTGACGTCAATCAAATTAAATGACATTGATAAACAAATATAGAACCTTAAGATACTGTGAGAAACCAGAAGATGTCTCACTTACCAGTCCTCAGGGATTTGTCATCCAGGTGGCTGGGGCATGGCCATCACTGTTGGATCCAGACCCCGGGGGTGGACCAGTACGGGAGGATCACCTGGATGGGGGATCCTTGGGCAGTGGGTGTGTGACACCTAATGTTGAGACACGATATTCCCCCCCTTTAAACGCTTTACTCCCTCTTTCCCGATAAGGTACATGAGGTTTGTAACTACCCCGCCTTCCCTGCATCAAACACATATACATTCCAATGGGAAAAGACAGACTCAAAAATGTCCCGGTGCCGTGGTCAGGCAGAGTCAGGCAATTGCGTGGAACAACTCCCACCTGAAACCCCTTTGCCTTCCCCACCTGGATAAAAGACAGAGCATGGGAACACACTTCGAGGAAGGCAAAGAATGGGACAGAGTACATGGAGGAGCAGCCTATGCCAGACCAGAAGCCAAACGGAAAGTCACGGAACCAAGGAGGGTGATGCCCTTGGACCGCTTGACAAGTAATCGCCGGGCTGTTGAAAACTCGTAATCAGCACGTGTGAGGTGGAGAAGTGAGGCCAGAGAATCCTGTAATGCGTGTCTGAGATACCAGAGACCCGTCTGCCTGACTAGTCGAGTTGGGGGAGAAGTGCAGGCGCTGTGGTATCGCCCTTGACTCCATGATCAAAGCAGCATGCTGAACCTTGCATACAGCCGGTGAGTTGAAGGCAACTGTGTGAAACCGGGCTGCGTATAAACGAATGTTACGGGCGGCAACAAAGTGTTCTGTGAAGTTGAATGGAAAAGGGTTTGATGAAAGAGGCGAATGAAAAGGAAAGCGAGATAATTGTTTTCTGAACGTTGAGAAGTGAACGTACGATAAGTAGCAGAGTCGTCCAGCACTGCGTGTGTGCCCAATCGAAAGTTCTCTGCCTGAATGTATTCCGCTAACGGAATTTATGAAATGTGAATATGACTTATCAGCAAGAGAATCAAAGTGGTTCTTCAAGGGTTTAAGTCAAATCCTTTGCAAAATCAAAAGTCTTCGGTTTGTGATGAACAGTGAAAGTGCAATAGGAGTCTGAGCCCGATGGAGGGGTCTCAAAGTGACAGCTGAAAGTGGTGTGCCATACAGATGCCTGAGTCTGATGCAGAGAGGCCTATGCTAAACTGTGAAAGTGAAATAGGAGTCCGAGCCTGACAGATGGGGGCTAAAAGTGAAAGCTGAAAGTGGTGTGCCATACAAAGGCCTGTGTCAGACGGAGAAAGTACCATGGTAAATTGTGAAGTGAAAAGAGAGTCTGAGGCCAGTCAAGGGGCACTCAAAGTGGAAGTAAAAGACTTTTGTTGTTTTAAAAGGTAAACCCCTGAGGAAAGGAACTTTGAACAATCTTTGTGGAACTTTCGTCTTGCAAGGGAGAAACTTTCCTTGATTGAGCAAATTACTTTTGGTTGCGGAGAGCTGATATATGAACCAACCATCCAGTCATGCTGACATATTGTTTCATGGCACACTTTCTGTTATCTACATTATTTCCCACACTGTGTTGTGTTCAGAAGTAGGGATTGGCAATATTTGTTTTTAGTATAGGCCCTTTTATTTTGACGAAGACACTACTAGGTCTGCGTTATCTTTATTTTGATGGTCGTAGCTTGCTCCCATCCTTAGATTTAGGCTTAGATAGGCATTTTTCCAACCCCCCTGAAGTTCAATAAACATCCTTGAACTGTGATCACTTGTGTCTGTGTTACTGATTGATACCATGCTTTCCTTACAATACTAAAAACCAAGAACAATATAAAAATAATTGATAGAAAGTGTAGACCAAGGAGTAAAAAGAACAGTGGTGCAAAGTGTTTTCAACATATTTTGATTAATGGATTACGAGCAGCGATTAAAAGATTAAAACTAGATATTCAATAAACCTAGAAAGAAGAACAAGAGACTGGGAAAGTTTTGACAGTCTGAATTGTCACCATGGAAGACACCCCTTCTACACCTATGCAGAACATTGCCGAGATATACAGCTACAATTAGGAAATATCATTCAGAATGTGTCATGGGCCCATCTAATAAAGCACTTATGTCGTGACTTCAAGAGGGTTCATTATCAAAAACGGTATTACGTCACATGATGACATACTTACATGCCTCTCATAAAGGCAAGAAGTTAGAGAAAATATTGGCAATTCTAGAACTCTGGAAAATGTACCAGAGTGAGAAAGAAGATCCAGATGAAAGGGAGTGGGTGTTTAATCAGAATGAAGGAGAAGATGTAACACATGCAGCCTCTATTTTACCTCCTGAAAAGCAAGATGCAAAGGTGGAAGAAAGGGGATTTTATCCTTTAAAGGAATTAAAGGCAACAGCGTGGTATGTTAATCCAATGTATGAGCCCCCTGCTTATAACAGTGAAGACATCTCAGAAGAGAGCGGAAATCCAGAACGGAAAAATACATCAACACGCGATGAAGATAAACACTGTAATGTAATGAGAGAAAAGAAAGACAAACAGACAGAGATAGAGGAAAAGGCAGAAAGACAGAAGGGAACAAAGGATGTAGCTAAGGGCATGACAATAGTACAGAATGAATAGAGGGGAGTACAAATATTGCTCAATCTAGATGATAAGGGCATTGATGGAGTACGAGAAAGAGAGGGAAGAGAAAAGAGAGAAAGTGGAAGAAGAGAGAATATACAAAGAAGAAAGGGACAAAGACTGTAAGCAAAGAAGGAACGTAAAAGGTGTGAGATGAGAAAAGAAAATGAGAGCCCAACAAGGCTGAAACACGTGTATGGGGTGGCTGTTGGTACCCTTGTTCAGAGAGGAATTGCCACATCATTTTGGTGCTGAACTGCCCATGTGAGCGGTACAAAGACTGATATGCAAATGGATATTTCCCATCTGTGAAAGGTACAGTGAACAAAAAGCATGTGCTGCAAACTCTCATCTAAGAACAGATTATCATGCCATGTTCTGTCTGGAGAGGAGCGCCTGCTAACTTTTTGAAATATTTGTAAGGAACTTGGGGTAGGTCATCCTGAGTTACCTGGGGGCAACCAGATGTGGACTCCCTGCTCACCGTGCTCAGAGAGGCCCAGCTTCACCTCACTGATGAGGCCCAACAAAGCTGAAACACGTGTATGGGGTTGCTGTTGGTACTCTTGTTCAGAGAGGAATTGCCATAACATTTCGGTGCTGGACTGCCCATGTGGGCAGGACAAAGACTGATATGCAAATTGATATTTCCCATCTGTGAAAGGTGCAGTGATCAAAAAGCGTGTGCTGCAAAATCTCATCTAAGAACAGGTTATCATGCCATGTTCTGTCTGGAGAGCAGCGCCTGCTAACTTTTTTGAAATATTTCCAAGGTATTGGGGTTCGTCACCCTGAGGTACCTGGGGCAACCAGATGTGTACTCCCTGCTCACAGTGCTCAGAGAGGCACAGCTTCACCTCACTGATGAGGCCCAACAAGGCCAAAACACATGTATGGGGTTGCTGTTGGTACTCTTGTTCAGAGAGGAATTGCCATAGCATTTCGGTGCTGGACTGCCCATGTGAGCGGGACAAAGACTGATATGCAAATGGATATTTCCCATCTGTGAAAGGTACAGTGAGCAAAAAGCGTGTGCTGCAAACTCTCATCTAAAAACAGGTTATCATGCCATGTTCTGTCTGGAGAGGAGTGCCTGCTAACTTTTTTGAAATATTTGCAAGGAACTTGGGGTTGGTCACCCTGAGTTACCTGGGGGCACCCAGACGTGGACTCCCTGCTCACCGTACTCAGAGAGGTACAGCTTCACCTCACTGATGAGGCACAACAGGGCTGAAACACGTTTCTGGGGTTGCTGTTGGTACTCTTGTTCAGAGAGGAATTGCCATAGCATTTCGGTGCTGGACTGCCCATGTGGGCAGGACATAGACTGATATGCAAATGGCTATTTCCCATCTGTGAAAGGTACAGTGAGCAAAAGGCGTGTGCTGCAAATTCTCATCTAAGAACAGGTTATCATGCCATGTTCTGTCTGGAGAGGAGCGCCTGCTAACGTTTTTGAAAATGAGAGATTGGAAGTGGAGAAACAAAAAGATGTACAAGCCCAAAGATTGAAAGTACGTAGGTTGCAACAAAGGCGAGAGGAAGGAGAGTTAAGGGAATTAAGGAGAATAAAGGAAGAAATAATCAGGGGATTAAAATGTTATAATTTATGCCACAAAAGCATAGTGGCTATAGAAGCACAAGAATGATTGGAAGAAGAAAGAGGGTCAGAACAGCCCCGAAGGTAGCTGCAAGGAATGCTGCAATCAGCATGCGCTGTTGGGCAGGATACAGAAGACATAGAGCAGAGGCTTCGGAAATTATAAGGGCAAATGAGGGACAGAGAAAGATATGAGACGATCGTGCAGTACAGGAGACACATCCCCACCTTATATAAGCAGATTTAGGGCATTACCAGGACAGGCACAAATGGGCGAGAACAACACTGCTTGGAAAACAAGGAGCGTGGGTGGGTATGATTATGAATCAGGATTGTCACAATTCCCCCTAGTAGATAAATGGGTGGGGTGTCTACCACAATATATACCATGGCCCCAAATGGATAAGGAGAATTAAAAAGTGCACACTAAGTTTAACTTTGGGTGCGGGAAAATTGATTCCTGAACTAGAGAAAATAATGTCAGGAGCAACTTTAGCTATAGGTGACATTAAAGGCCTATTATCAGACATCCTAGGGGAGAGAGCTGATGATGTTTGGAAAAGAGCAGGATACCCGAAAGTCAATGCAACAAAACATGGTGCATAATGGATCACCATTTAATAATTATAGAGCAGATGTATGGCGATCACTTAGAGTACAATATCCCGATACATCGGATAAGAAGGCAAGAATTACTAGAACACTGAGAGAAACTGAAGAGACCATTTCCTTTATTCAGGAGATTAAGGACAGATGGAATTTGGAAATGCATGAATCTTGGGACAAGTTGGTAGCATTATTTTACCATATTTTATATTAAGGGCTGACACAGCCGGTGCAACGTCAGCTAAAGAAACAGGTAGGAATGGAAGCAAAGAAATGGCCAAAGATACAACTGGCAATTGTGCATTACTGTAGAATTTTAAGGGAGAAAGACAAAAAGAAAGCAAAGCGTATAAAACAGGAAGAAGAAATTTTGGTGTAGAAAAAATTATCAAAATACGCCATAGAAGGGGCGGTATTGACAAACAATGGGAGAGCGATGGCACAAATAGTGCATCTAGCACAGCAGAATAATGCAGCATACGCTATGGATCAGAATGGGTATAATTTTATGCCAAGCAGCATAGGGAATGGGAATCGAGGAGAAGGACGAGGTGGATTTTAAAACCCTCAAGGAAGGGGAGGATTTAATGGCATACAGCCACTTCAATGTTGGAGTTGCCGTAAGTTAAGACATTTAGCTAGAGTATGCAGAACCAGGTTAGGCATGCAGCAACAGAATTGGCAATCTCCAAGAGTGGCAGATAGGATATGCTCCACAGTATAATACAGATTCAGCAGGATATTATGCCCAAGATCACACGCAAACTCAGACATATGCACCGCAAGCACAGAAAATACAAGTCCCAATGCGGCTGCAGTCGCCACAAGGGCAACAACAGCAAGTACCTATGCAGATGCAACAGGCACGGATACAACAAATACAATATATCCCAATGCAACAGGCAGGTGCATTGCAATGGCCTATGGATACGGGAGCCACACAAGTAGCCACACCCAAATCGGGGAATATGACTGTTGTGGGGGAAATCCTTTCACAGGTACAGGGATGGATTTATATCCACAAAAGGACAGCCCACATAAGCAACTGATGTGTTCAGTGCTATCTGTAAACCCGTACCCCAGAGAAGAACCAAGGGTCAAGGTGACGAAAGGAGACAAGATGTTTTCATTTCTTGTTGACACTGGAGCAACTCATTCCTCTGTCTGTGAGGGAATATATCCAATGTGAGGCAATGTCATGAATGTGCAGGGATTTTCTGGGACAATAAATGTAGTTCCATTTACAGACGAATTACCAATTTCTATAGGTGAGCATGACATGTGTATGCCATCATAATACTCTAGACAAACGCTGGTAAACATACTAGGGCGTGATTTGATGACGAATCTGAACATGACGATATATTTTACTGATGAATGGACCGTGTGTTCTACTCCAGGAATACATTATGTAAATGTGAGAGAGGTCATACTAGCATTCACAGGAAAGAAAGTTCTACGCGGAGTACCTCTAGACGAGGAAGTGTTTTTGTATGGAGTGACTATTATCATGGTTGCCTAAATTGATCAGCAAGCTATTGAGGATACTCGATACGTTTTTGTTCAGGGCAGAGATTCCTATAAATGACGAGGAAGAGCAAATTATCCCTTTGGAACTAGAAGCCGCAATAGTAAGAGAAGAACGGGTGATGTTTCATGGGAAAGACGATGAGGGAAGGGGATGGACAATGGTGATAGCCCTCAATGAAGGGTACAGGTTGACAGATCTGACAGACGAGGAGCTATTTAGGAATGGCTATTCGAATGAGGAGGTAGTATTTTATGTAAATCTTACTTATTCGATTAAAGTAGAGAATATTGAAATACTGCAGAGAATGGCATTGGTAAAAAAGATACTGCCATTCCTTCAGGAAGACTTGGAAAAAGTACCAAGTATCTTATGGACTACAAGTCCATATGACGTGGGTTTACTGAAAGGAGTGGGAGCAATACAAATAAAGTCAATATAGTCAAAGCAGACTTTCCTTTAGTTCCAAATCTTGCGCCAATATTGTGTAATATCCCATCGAAAGCAAAGTATTGTACTGTTGTAGATTTAAAAAATGCATTTTTCTCAATTCCCCTTCATGAAGACTCACAAGTCTTGACTTCCTTTTCATATAGAATGATTAGTCTGAAACATACTTGTTTGCCTCAGGGGTACTGTGCGTCCCCATCAATTTTTAATAGAGTTCTTCAGATAGACTTGGGTAACGTTCAGCTTGAAAGTACCATATTTCAATATGTTGATGATATTTTAGTGTGCAGTGAGACAGAAGAAAGATGCAGAGAAGACACTGTCAAACTTATGACTATACTGGCAGAGAAAGGGTACAAAGTGGATAAGGAGAAATTACAATATTGCCAGAAGGAAGTACTGTATATAGGGCAGTTGATCTCACAGGAAGGGAGAAAAGTGACACCTGAAAGAGCAGAGGCTATTATGAGGACTGAACAGTAAAAACAGTGAGACAAATGCAACAATGTTTAGGCCTATGCAATCATTGCAGGACCTGGGTCTTTGATTACAGTACATATATTTGACTACTTTTAAAAGGACTGAAAGAGGCACAGGTGGCTAAAAATAAACTAAAATGGGCAGAAGAGATGACTTTAGGATTTCATGAATTAAAAAAGGCGATCAGCACAGCCCCCATATTAGGTATTCTAAATTACAGTGAAGAATTGTACACACAGGCTTGTCACATTGGAAAAGGAGAGTTTCATCTGCGCAGACGGCACTCCAGTGCAACATGCAGGATTATTAGAAAAACATATTGAAGTGTTGAGTTGCCCAGAGACCATAGCGATTGTAAAATGTGCAGCCCATTTAAAGAGAACAGATTTAATCTCTCCTGGAAACAAAACTGCAGATTTAGAGGCCAAAGAAGCAGCCTATTACCCAACCACATTTGAAAGTGAAGTAAAGAATATAAAGCAGGCAACAGGGCGATGCATGTTGGTTAAGGAAGGATTTAATATGGCGTCCATTGTGCAGTTAATTGAAATACAAGGATGAGCAGTGCAGGAAGAAAAAGAGTTATGGGTAAAATGGGGATGTTCTTTATCCCCTACTTAGGCAATTTGGAGACAGGACAGCACTGGAAAGCCAGTTATGCCTCTAGCACTATTGGGGTAGCATTGGAACAGCTTCACTACCCAGCGCATGTGACTCGAGAGAGTCTAGCTGCAACAATTGCAGAAGAATGGTTTGTACCAAACCTATTTGAACATGTGGCACGGTTCATTATAAACTGTATTGTGTGCCAGAAATGTACTTCAGGACACACTTTGCAAACAGTGAGAGGAGTAATTCCCAGATGAAATGGACCATTCCAGCATCTACATATCAATTATGTAGACATGCTGCAGACTTTCAATGGTTATAGATATATGTTAGTTGTAGTATGTCCCTTTTCAAGATGAATTGATGCAAGTCCATGCATGCACCCTGATGCTGCATGTACCGCCCAGTTCCTTGTGCGCAAAGTATTTCCAAGATGGGGTGTGCGCGAAGTTTTGCGATCCGATAATGGACCGCACTTTGTAAATTAGCTATTTGAAAATATAGTTCTGCTATTAGGCATTAAACACGTTTGCTTCAGTTTATCATCTGCAAACAAATGGAATTGTGAGAAATTAAATGGCCTTTTGAAAGATAGGATAGCAAAACTAAAAGCCACTTTAAAGAAGGGATGGCTTCATTGCCTATCCCTTGCGCTGTATGTGCTGCCGAACGAGCAAGGCTCAGATCATCATCTGACGCCCCATGAGTTGGTGACTGGATGCTGCATGAGAACTCCTCTCACTCCACCAACAAGGGCAAATACATATGCCCATTGTGTAGCAAGGGCTTTAGGTGACGAAATGTATGATTATTTGAAAACAATGACTGAAAGTGTTTCTTTTATGCCCCAACAGCTCCAAAACTGACGAGAGGGGTCAAGGGCAAACAAAAAAGACAATCAGCCCATTGATTTGGAAGAGACGCTTAAGCCCCTTAGTTTATACTCAGGGGATGATGTGCTGGTCCGTAAATGTGTGCACACCTGGAGTCCCCCTAATTTTGAAGGTCCTCACGAAGTAGGGGAAGTAAGGCCTGGTGCTGTAAAACTACAAGGAAGAAGAGCCTGGATACATGTACATGACGTCAAACCCTACAAAGAAGAAGACTTGACCTCTCCTGCAGCTACCCCTACTGAAGCAAGTGAAGAATTTCAGCGAATGCAGACAAGACCCAGGACCAAAAGTCAAGACAAGACAAAGGAAGAAGAAGCAAAAGGTTTAGATTAGGGTTTTTTATGGACTGATGGACTTGCAGTGATCTTGGAACACCTTCCCTAGACTAGGATCAAAGAGACAATGGTACAGAAGCAGTAGAAGTCAGAGGAAAAGAAGAATACTTTCTTTTCTTATGCTACCCATTGTACACATTTTCTTACTTGCAGTGTTTTCATGCATATTACAGTCTTACCCAGCTTTGATAAAAAGACATACCAATATAGTGACTTTTCTCAGAAATCCTAAAAATAACACTATTGTTTTTAGAATTATATTGGCGAATATTTTGCAGTTTTTGCTATAAATTCATGAATCATCAATAATTTACACATTTGATATATGTCAAACATAATCAGAGAAATGGAAATGTTTCAAGAGGTAAGAACTGTAGCTCCACAAAAAAGGATCTACTATATGTAGAATAACTATTGGAGATTTTTGTGGTATTTTGATTTTAGCTGCTATCCTTATTACGACGGCATTCACACACATTATAATCAGGGATGAGAGAGAAAACAAGACATCTCCCATTGTTCCCGTTATCCCCATTGTCCCTATTAAGAGTCCAAAAACCCCACTGATTCCTGATATTAAAAGATATTTTTCTCGAATAAAGAGAGATGCTGAGGAAGACACTGAAAGTACATACTTAGATAAATCGGCTCATCTAGCTAATAATCTATGGTACCAACACATGAAAGAGGTTGGAGAAAGAACATCGGAAGAAAGTTGTTATGTCTGCTCATTAATACTGTATGCTATGAATGCTACAAGAACATTAATTGCAAGAGAAATGTCTTTCCACAATGTCAAATGTCTCCAGAGGACAATTCGAAGGAAAATGGGCAACTCTGAGATGGCTATCCAGACAGACTTTTCCATAGGACGATACATACGTGAAAACAAAAAGAATGGAGCCTGGGCTAGGATGGACAAACAAAAAACACATGTATCCATCCCAGTATGGAGAGACATAACTGAAAGATCAGGAGAGCCAGGATGCTGGGAGAGAGCACAGCTGTTGGTATATGGGCGTTTAGCAACCAGTAATTGATGTGAATATGGACTAATATCATGCTTGCCCTGCAGATTTATTGAAGAAAGAAAAAAGTCCACAAGGTGCAAAAGGTGAACAATGAATGCCTGGAATCATGGGTCAAAGTATTCAAAACTACTAACCTGGGTTGATTACGAAGCAGGACCAGTGCATACGTTACAATTGAAGAACGCAACACCCTGCTTCAAGAATGATGGCGAGGTGTATGTTGGAAAGAACAAAGGTTGTGGAGAAATAATAATTGAAGTGCTAGGAATAAATGAAGGAACTGCAGTTCTGATGGATCGGTATTTGGCCTGCGGATCCAGAGCTTACATGCAGTTGCCTAAAGATTGTGGAGGAGTGTGCTCCATTGCAAATGTACATGTCCCAGTATTGGTGATTCCCCAAAGTGACCTCCATATTGAGGAGTTCCCAAAAATGAATGAATACAACTGAAGGAAGAGGTCATTTCATCTTCGTCGACTGAAAAGAGAGAATGTTTTTTCATCAAAATCAATAAAGACTTATTGTGCAAAACCAGAGGGTATTTCACAGCCTCGTCTCCTGGGATGCTGTACTCAGCAGGCCAAGGAAAGGCCATTGCTTTAAATCCCGACCCTGGGGGTGGACAAGATAGAGAGGATAACGTGGGTATGGGGTCCTCGGGGAGTGAGGGAGAAACACCTAATGGTAAGACATAGTATCCCCCTTTTTCCACAACCCATCTCACCCCTACCCCTGCGTATTTTATGGGAAACTACAACTCCCATAATTCCTGCCCATTATATCTTGACAAAAGTACTGCACCAACAGGAGCTGGTCAGCCAATGGGCTGATCAACAATTCAGAGGATCGAGAGAAAGCCAGGCAAGATTTCCATGCTTTGGGGAAGCTGTAAGTGTTCGAAATGCAAAGTCGAGTGAGCTGAGTAAAGAAACCTTCAGGGTGCCGGAAAGTGGCCCACGACCATCCCGGGTCAACAGCAGAGTTGGGGAGGAGCAGAGAATGTGTTGGTAGCGGCCTGGAGCTGCAAGAAAATATAAAAGACACCCAATTAACATGACCAGTGAATTATCGAGGGGAACAAAAGTCAGGTTGATTTTAAAGGGAAAGTGACTGTAATGTTGCAAGTTGAAGGTTGCGCTTGTGTCGACAAAACCGTGATTGAAGAGAATCATTGTTTAAAGAAAAGGAAACAAAGTAGCAGAGTGTTCCTGCGAGGAGAAATTGCACATTCGAAAGTCTCAGTGAAATGTTAAGAATAATTGTGAAACACATTACAGCGGAGATCAAAGGAAAGAAAGTTGAACAAGTGCAAGATGAAAGATGTGAACTGTGAATACGCCAAGAAGGCAAAAGCAAATTATGAACTGTGAATATGCTAAGAGGGCAAAAGCAATATGTGAACGGTAAATACACCAAGAGGGCAAAAGCAAATTATAAGAACTTTGGGGAAGGGCCAGAAAGGCAAGTGAAAGATAATATGAACTACTAGTACCAAGAGGCATTGGTGCTGTGAGGAATAAGGACTACCAGTACAAAGAGACATTGGTGCTGTAAGGAATATGAACTACAAGTACCAAGAGGTATTGGTGCTGCAAAAGAAGATTGGCAATTAAGTATTGATGTTGCATAGGAACGTTTGAGAAGGCCAAGAAGGCAGACTAAAGAGAGTGAGAATCATAAGGACCCAGAAATATTGGTGCCACCTGATGAGTATTGATTGTGAAAGAAAGGATTGTTGAACGAGAGGTTGAAGTGGTCATGCAGAGGTCTATGGAAATTCCTTGAAGTTTCAAAAATATTTGACAGTAAGTAGATATTTTGGATAAAACATGAGGCAGCGAACCACCCACAAAGGAAAGGGAGGCTCGAGCCCGGCAGAGGGAAGCCTGTGCAGAACTGTGAGAATTGTGTGATAAAGTAAAACAAGGCAGGCTTGAGCCCGGTGGAAGGAAGCCTGTGCAGAACTGTGAGAAATTCAAAAACACGTGAACTGAGTATTGATGGCAGGGCAGGCAAAGCCTAAAGAAAGTGATTGAACTATTGGAAATTGGAAGCCTAAGATTGAACTTTTGGTCATGTACCAGTAAGCCAAAGTGCACAAGACTGAGAAAACGGTGCCATACACCTATCTTTTGTTTTCTTAAAATGACTTTCTAGACCCTGTGGGGTTAACCTGGGGAATGGAGCGGGTAGCCATTCTGACATTTCTTTATTGGACACTATTTTCCTTTTGTATTCCCTTTACACATTTTGTTATTCTGAGGAGGGCAAGGTTTGGTTTTCTTAGTAGAGTCCTTTTTATTTTGACCAGATTGACTTGGACGTATTTGTTATTGTTGAATGGTTGAGATTACTCCCATTTTAGAGTTAGGGCCAGTTAGGAATTCTACCATTCCAAGCAAATCATCGGATAAAGGTTTTCAAAACTTGTATCCATTGTGTTTGTGTCTACTGCTCGATGCCATGCCTTCCTCACACTTATGAAGGAATTTCTGATAAACAAAAAATATTCAGAAAGACTTCCATGATAATGACATCTATATTTATACCGAGACATCAAGCTGCAGTAAATTCCAAGTGGTTGCAAATCACTGGGTGGGAATTGCTACATATAATGAATGCAACAATAAAAGGATTCAATGCAATCAAAGAAGAATTGAGGGCCATCAGGCTGATGACCCTCCAGAACAGGTATGTTCTGGGTCTGATAACAGCAATGGAAGGAGGAGCCTGTGCCAAGGTCGGGCCATCTTGCTGTACATTTACACCATCTCATGATGGAGAAAATCGAACCCTGACAGAAGCAATAATGATGTTAACAACCCTGCATACAAACATGGAAGACGAAGCTGATGAGACGGCAGGGGACAATCGGTTCTCATCCCTGTTTCCATGGATTCCATCTTGGTTGGCGAATGCTTTCAAATTATTTGGAGCAATACTAGTGTTAGTGTTGCTATGATTCTCTGTCTTAAGGATCATCTTGGGACAATGCCAGAAAACAGACAAGAAAGCAATTGGAATGAGGATAATGATTGACATTAACAGTGGCACTGGAGAGAAAGTGCAGATTGAAGAAAGTACTTGAGAAAACATTAAGAAGAATTCTCGTGCACCTCCAGGAACCAAGTTTTACTATTCTCAAGATCGGAAGAGATATGTTGAATGATGGATATTCTGTTCACCAGCAGGGGATTGTCGATATATGACCTTGAGTGTGGATGCACACATAAAGAATGTAGGTCACCTGAGGGGAGTGACGAAGATATGGGTCCCAAAGAAAAGAAAATATGATGAGTTGATAGAAGAAGATGAAGCAGGAATTGCAGAAGAGGAAAAGAAAGGTATGGTTGAATATTCGACCAGAGGGGGGAATGCAGAGGAGCAGGTGGATGCCTCTTTTCTAGTCCCAATCCTCACCCCTGTCTTATTGGAGTAGCAGATAAAGAGATACAATTGGGAACCCATGCACGTGTTTATGCGACATGTCCATACCGCGTCAATTGTATGAAAGACGATATGCACTCAGACAGCCATTTAGAATATACCCTCATGTTGAGACAGTGGAAGGAAGTCACCAAAAAGGATGCCTACTGCCATAATGTGGATATGGGAATCATGGATGAACGCTAAGTTAAAGTCTGATGACACTAGAATGATGTCATGAAGAAGATATATAAACCTATGTTGAAACGATATGAAAATACTTAAGACTGATGATGTAACTGAAGCATGAAGAGAAACATGTACTTTAAAATTAAGTAACCGTGCAAATAAGAAGATGAAGTAACTTGCTGACCAACAACTGTAAATAAGCTGTAATGCAAGGTAGAAAAAGCATAAAAGCTTGCTAAAAAGAGGTATATACATAACTTTTAAGGATGACCATTGGAAAAAAATGGACAACGGCCCGTGTTGATGAATGAACCCAGCTACCTCAAAATACGAGCCTAGGGTTGCAAATTGAAGAATTGATGAAGAAGCTGTTTTTGTGTGCAGAATAAGGGAGTACGTTGGCCTGAAGTCAAGGAGGCTATTTCGAGAGATGGGTGCAAGGCACAAAGGGAGTCGAATGAACAGACCATGTGCGTAAGGTATATTTCTGCTAAGATTAGGAGGGACAAGGACATTTGCAGATGCCAAGTATTGAACAAATACAAGAGCAAAAACCTATGTGAGGTGGAGTGAGCAAGTTTCTAAAGGCCAGAAAGGGGAAATTACACCCTGTTTAATAAAATCAAATAGCAGTAATTGAGATGCTGAAATGGACAAAATCGTGTCCTCCTAACACGTGATGAAGAACTCAAAACAAAGACTATTCATTACAGCTTGACTTAAGATAGTGGTATGCACACACTCCCTCAAACTTCAAATGATAGACCTTAGCTAAGGATCAGGTCGATGAAATGCGATGGACTAATTGGGAAAACAAGAGAACAAGTTGATGCAGCTTGAACACATAGGTTTCGTTCTGTTCACGTGCGGCTAAGGAGCAGAAAGTCCAAGGTTGGATGGGCCTGCCGTGCACTTCCATACACAATGTTGCAGTTATTAGCCCACTGCCTTTTTCTGTGCTATCATCATTATGTGACGTATGTAGAAGTACCTCAGGGCATGCGCTACAGACAAGGGGCAGCCAATGAGATATTAACCCTTATACAATTCTATAAGTAGCTATGTTCTCCTAATCCAATCCCTCCCAGCGATAGGTTTTATGAAATGCCATGTAGGATGACGTCATAAATGACCTTTGTGAAAGTATATAAACTCTGTACATGGAAAATTATGTGTGAACCTTGAGCATCTACGTTGATAGCTGTCATATTACCCTGCTTTTTCATCCTGCTTTTTCATTGAGATTAAAGCAGTATTTTACCATCTTCCTTTGGTCTGTCCGGTAATTTGGTCTGTGATATTTACTGGCAATTCCATCTAGCACATAGTAGACACTTCAAGGTGCTAGAGCACATTGGAGTTAATGTTAGTTTTGGAATACACTGCTCTCAAACACAGCCGACCAAGCCTTCATTCGATTGCAGCAACGATGGGTAGTTTTCAAGGGGCACAAAATAGCAGAGAATTTAAAAAGAAAACAGATATTTTGCGTTTAGTTCGTACTATTATTTTTGTTTACAGTGTTATGCTATTCTCTAAAGATGCTCTTTCCTTTTGCTATAATGACTGGATTCCATCCTCTACAAATTTGCTTAGAGTAACTCTAAGACTTATGTTATCAACGTTAAAACCCTCTCATGTTTAGGAGGACCATGAGAGACGTTCCAGAACAATTTTAAACTGCTCAGACCTTTGTATGTTAATCAGCGTAATGGGGCCTCTCACTTTAAGGGCTACGTTCTTGTTTAATTTTGCATTTAAAGCTTCAATAAAAATACAAAGTAGAAAAAAGAAAACGTTTATTTAGTGTATTATTGATTGGTAAAAGTTATGCAATTGTGGGCCTGATTAACAGAAGTGTTTTATAATGGTGCAATTCCATAGGAAAATGCTCTGTGAATCAGGCCCTATATATCATTGTAATGTTTCTGTTTTCTGTTTATGAATGGTGATATTTTTCTCAGTTAAGTAAAAAGGATTTGACTAAACCTTCCAGATTTGTAACGATTTGACCCTCACGCCAACAACTATGTCATTTTTAAATGATCCTTCAGAATTTCAGAAAATGTGCCTGGAAGATGCATATCTCTTGCGATTCAGCCGTCACTGTTAGGACAGTTTTTCTAAAGTCCACCCAAGGCACTCTATAAAACTATACCTGTAGCAATACAGATCTCCAAACGTTGGTGGACTCCTGCTGGACCTCCAGAAGCATGATTCCACTCCTTGAAGTGCCCTCACCAGAGTGCCAGACCAAGATAGTGAGGTGAATCCATTCGGCAATGACCGTCCTTCGTCTGGCACCTTGAAAAGGGCACCAAAATCACAGAACCATGGGAAGCACTGAATAATCCTTTGTTGGGAGCCTTTTCTGTCGACTGCTGCTGCAAGTTCCCATCCAGTGTCCGTTCTTTTGTCACCACCACCAAGAATCCAGAGACTGGGTCCTGTGCTGCTGCATCGTGAAGGTGTCCGTCTGCAAGCTCTTCTTCACTGCTGAGGTACTGTGTGGCTTGGGGTAATACTTACCTAAAGTCTTGTGTCACTCCTGTGTGGCTAAGGTGGTGATTCATGTAGTTGGGAGTTCACCCATATCATTCGCCCAGGCCTAATGCTGGAACGTATATAGGGAGCCTTCTACAAAAAATCCCTGAACACTTCTACTATCTCTAAAGTGTGATACGTACTTGGCTGATGACAAATCCTCTGGAACTCTAACTTTCCTACAGTTCTGCCTTATTCTGACCTGCCTACAGCTGACTCCTGGACCACCATGGTCCCCCTTCTGCCTCTGAGAACACTCATGCTTCGAGGCGAGGTTAGTCCATGCTAAGAACGTCTCATGACCCTAGGGACCAAATGCCGCGGAACAATCCATCTCGAAAAAGTAGTTTTTGGGGTCAAATCAGAGGAGAAAGAGAGAGGCACTGTGCATTTCAGTACTTTCTATGTTTCAATTTTAAGACACGATATTGATCGGATAGCCTTGGTTTAGTCGAGAGGGAGATTCTATTGAAAAAATTCAGAAATACAAAGTATCCCTGAGGAAAAAGTGCAAGTAAAGAGGGAGACCCAAGTGTGGCCCTTGTGACCCCCACCAGACTTGCCGATCCGAAGGCAGAGAAATGAGAGATGTACATCACTCCTGTGCCCATCATCACCATCATTAATGTATCATGGATGTAAGAAACGTTATTCACTCAGACAGCCACCAACCGTACCCAATGGATGACATGGAAGAGACGTAGTTGTCACTGATCAAACAAGTTGACTGGCTATAAAATCGAAGAAGCTGATGATGTCACCACTGACATGACATAGAAGCATTAGGAGTGAAGCATATAGGCATCCATGCATGAAGCTACACGAACACTTTAGTTTATTGCTGATAGACATGAAACAAATGCTTATGACCCATAGTAGTTAGAGGACCAACACACTTGGTGCCTGGGCTTCAGGAGGAACTGGAGCTTCTCCCCACTGCAGGAGCAGTGCCCTGCCTGGAAGTACCCGAAAAGCTATACCATGATGGAAGGTAGGCCACCCTGGCTTACTTCATTGAATTCTTAATCCGGAATCCTAAATCTGGGTTTTTATCATTTTACCCTGCAGATCCCTTGCATAATTATTGCCTGCACCCCGGACGCATATCTAATTTGTCATTTCTGTTAAAATTGGCCTTGATTACACCCTAGTGTAATTATCTTCATTACTTGCCACGAGGTCTAGGCTGCTTCAAAATGGCCGCGCGCCATTCCTCATCTCCCTTTTTGCCTTAACCCACGTCAGGTCCATGACCCCGACCTGATTGAGCACTTGCCTCTACTTTACAACCAATTGCGAGCCGGCAGGCTCAAGCCGGCCCACACACGAATTAAGGCACATTCTCCCTGTGTTGTGAGCCTGTCTGGAGCCATTTGTACCATGAGTCTTGCTCCCCCTTAATATTGCTGCTTTCCCATGCCCACCGCAGCGTTCCTGCAACATCTAGGTAAACTGTTGTCTTCGCAAATTATCTACTTCTGCTCCAGCTGATTTCGCCCTTATACTGACACTGGCTTTGCTGCGTTACACCTGACAATCATCTCCATCTACAAACTTTGCCCTGCACGTTCTTTATGAGCCATTTCATTGCGCCGCACAACCGACGCCTGTAAAGTTCCTTTCGGCTGCTCCACGCACTTGTAATCACTTTAATGGGCTCTATCTGATTTACTATAATCAACACTTATTGGAATCCGAAGATGATTTCAACTAGTGCATATTTAGAAGCAATAACTGCAGTCATCGACGACAGTCTGCTAATAAGTTACAAATTACAGATCATCATATGTGGCGACCTAAATTGCTCATGGTTGGATGAGAATCACCTGCTAAAAAATGTCACAAATGACCTAGGTAATCCTAACGCTGAGAGAAGACGTAAATGGACGACGGCCATGGAAACCCGGGACTGCGAAATGCTAAATGGGTCGACGAAAAGTGACAATCCGCCTAAGTCCACGTGGCATTGCGGCCACAGGCATAACATTTTAGATTATATATGGATATCAAATAATGTGTGGTCTGACATTGTGGACTTCGAAGTCAAAAGGAGTTCTAACAGTGACCACGACCCATTACATCTTACTTGGAAGTGTGATAAGTACACGCCTGAAGTAACATATGAGTCCGCGGTCACAGTCAATCATGGAGGAAATAGATTAAGAATGAATGCTGAACAACTAACCAAATTCCACTATGGCATTAGGATGGGAAACTCATCGCCAAGAAGCAAAATAAACTTTGCTCCATTGTTAGCAGAATTTTGTCTTAAAAACAAACCTGGACCAAAATTAAAGGAGCGGAAGCATGTCTTTAGCCGTACAGTGTACAATGAAAAAAAATCTCTACGAAGAGATCTTAGACAGTTTAGGAGACAAAACGGAACGAATGCCTCCATGGAAACTAAAAAGAGGAAATCAAAATACAGGAATTGGCTAAAGTCCTTTGCTTCTTTGAGAGATCAAGAAAGAGGAGAACAAATGCTAAAGTTGATCCTGACCCATAACTCAAGAGAAACTTGGCAGATCCTAAACAATGGCACTTTATATCAAGAACATGCGCAGTTAAATGTAATTTCGAGGTCAAAATGGGAAAAACATTTTGCCAATGTTTTTGGTGTTGCATCAGCTGACACATTGAGACAAGCTGCCGATTGCAGTGGTGCATGGGATGTCACCGAGAAGGCAGAAGACATCATTGCTATAATTGGCCATCTAAAAAACTCAAGAGCCGCTGGACCCGACGGCATAACAAACATCATGCTGAAGGAAAAAAAAGAAAATTGGTCGTGCTTTATTGTGTATTTGTTCGATCTGATTGCAACTGTGAAAGAAGTGCCAGATTCATGGAGAACAGCTGTTGTGGTCCCGGTGTTCAATAAGGGCAGTCGGGACGACCCTTCAAATTATCGCCCGATTGCCCTTTTGGACACCATTGGAAAAATTTTCGCTATGTGTATCCAGCGTAAATTATCCAGATGGGCCACCGACGTGAAGCTTTTAGACTGTAGACAAACAGGTTTCACCAAAGGGGTGGGTACTGAGGTGAATCTGTTAATATTAAATCTGCTAAAACTGGAAACGTTGAAGAACAAATCAAAGCTCTATCTGGCATTTATTGATATGCGGCAGGCCTTTGACTCAATAAATCGAGTCAAATTATGGGAGAAGCTAGCTAAGTGGAACTGTCCTCTAGCACTATTAAATCCAGTGATAGCCCTGCATTCGAACACTACAATGCGCGTACGCATGAATGTTCTAGGGGAGCTATCAAACAAAATACCCACAAATAGAGGCGTGAAACAGGGCTGCCCCTTGGCGGCTCTATTGTTTAAACTATATATCTCAGATATCGCAACTGGACTCAAAGAAGTGGCATGTTTTCCGCCAAAGGTGAATGGGCAACATCTAAGTTGGGCTATTTATGCTGACGATATTGTGTTAGTGGACCGCACACAAATTGGCCTACAAAGGCTCCTGGTTAAATTTGAAGAATACTGCGATGTCAACGAGTTAACAATAAACGAAAAAAAAACAAAGATTCTGATTGTCGGCAAGGTCCAAACCAATAAAGATCGAGCATTTAAGTGGACAATTGCCCAGGAGAAAATCGAAATAGTGTCATCGATACGTTATTTAGGAATTCTCTTTAATAACTCTATAAGAGAATGCGATTGGTGGTGTGACCTAAGAAATCGTATGGATGGCTTTGGAGCTCAGGGAGCTCGCATACATGCTGATTACGGAAAATTCTCATTAACTCCAGTGTTGACGTTTTTTAAACAGAAAGTTGTACCAGCAATTACTTTTGGGTCAGAAGCTGGGTGGAACCTGAATGCGCATTGTTGGGACATTCTTGAGGGAAAGTTTTGGAGATGTGTACTAAGGCTTCCCACATATGTCTCAATTAAAGCCATCAGACATGAACTTGGCCTTGATTCCTTGTATACAACTGTCTTATGGAAGTCAATTACATCGGCAAGGAAAATGCATCTGAAGGATCCAGCACCGGCTTACAGAATTCTGTCAGCAACCATGCAACGACAGTATGGAGGTTTATTAAAATGTTGGGTCGTGAAAATTAAAACCATTGTTGACTCTGCAAACATCAAGTGGGATTTGGTGATGGCGACACCACAACTAGCTAAAAAAAAACTACGTCAATGGAGTTGGATACAGAATGTAGCTGACCGTGGGAAGATGAAGACCTCACTAGCATTAGGAACCGCGGAAAATAGCTTGGATAAGTTACCTAAATATCTAAAGCAATTTCCATCTAGATACCACCGGAATAAATTCCTAAGACTACGTCTAAATGTCTATCATACCAAGGAAGTGCTTTGGACAAGACATGACGTAAACACAATAGATAACATCTGTACATCTGTAGATTTTGCAAAACATCTGATGAAACGTTGAAACACTTAATTACGGAATGTGAAGCACTAGTAAGTGCACGCTCAATAATGCTAGGAAAATATGCGCCTCTCAATGGAAACTCGGAAGAATGGTGGTTTAGAATGTTAACCAGTAATAATGTTAAGCTAACTTGTGCGGTGATAAATTTTCTTGAAAAAACTTTACCGAACAATGAATCGTTGTGAAAAGGTCATGGCGAAAAGAATGGTTCCAGAGAAATCTGGGGGCAATCCTGAGGTCTATTAAAGAGGATATTTTTGTAGCGCTCCATCTGATTGGCTTGGTTGTGTTGTGTAATAAAAAAGTTGATAATAAAACAACTACAATATTACAATAAAAAAAAAAAATAATAATAATAATGCGAGCTAACATTAGCTAACACTGGCGCCAGGCCGTCCTTTCTTGTTGCTGTGCTCCACACTCATTACTTGCTGCTCAATGGGCATTTCCTATCCGTGTATCCGAAGGCGCCTTTCTACTACTTGCTCACGATGTCGCCGGTATAGCGCTGCTTATTGCATGTAAGTTGCCTAGCTAACGACTTGCGCATACTTAATACGGTTGCACAACGCTAAATGTATTACCCTGAACCAACTGTATCTAACATACTGCTAGCAAACGAATCTAGTGGCCTCAGACATGTTGCTAACTCAATTTCGGCTGCCTCCACGTGCTATGACTTAATATTTTAGCTGTCTTTAACATGTTACAAACTATATCAGTGGCTCACTACGTGCTCTGCTATAACTCACAATTCCCATTCACATGCTGTGCAAATGTTTCAGCAGCCTCTCGGATTGTTATACTAACGTGTCCCTTGTTGCCTTTGAAGGTGCTTTCTGTGATTACACAGTGCTTTCTTGCCTTGCCGAGCCACTTTAAGGTGCTTTTACCACGTGCAGTGCCTAAACTCCTGTAGCTGCCTCGCACGCGCTTGCCATATTGATTCTGTTACCTCTTGAATGTGATTTGATGACATGTCTTCTGCTGCACCCACACATTGGTAGAACAAACTTAACTGACTATTATGTCCTTTAAATGGGATTTCATCACATGACCGGACCTGCATCTGTCTTAGGCTACAAAACAAACGTAACTGCCTAATACGTGCTATGTGCCATGCTAAAACTCCAGTAGCTACCTTCAAGTGTTGTCTGCAATCAACATTATTGCATTTGTATGTTCTATGACAACATGTTCTTAGTTGCTTGTTACACTGTGCTCCATAACTAATGGCCCGAGGTATTGCCTTATCGCGCACTGATATCTATACCTGCTCCTTAGTTAGACCCAATAGATCTAACCTTTTGCGCAATAATTACACTAAAGTACAGGACTTTATACTACAGTACTTGCTACTCGAACCCTAGTCATTGCAGCCCTCTGTGCCTATGCTGAACTTTGCCCACTGTGCCCATTTGAAGTAGCCTCTTTCAGCTCACTGTGCCTATGGGAATTAGCTTCCACGTCATGAGTAGCACACCCTGCAGCCTGCTATTGTACTCACTCCTCCTAATCATCACCCACCAGAGAGAGGACTGTAGCTTCCCCACAGCGCTCACCAGAGCCCTAAACAAATCTTCCATGACCTCCCTAGCTACCGGTACCACTATGGAACACCCGGATCTGAGTCCCTCAATTGAGTTTCCTAGTAACCCATGCAGTCTACTCCTCAGAAATTCCATGCTCCGAGCTAGACTCTTGAGACTTCATGAGCCCCTGACTTGAACCCTACTTCCCACCAACAAAAGATCTAACATCCAGAAGGCAAATATCTTCCATCTTAACAGCCTGAGGCCTTTCCCCACCCTTACCAAAACAGAACCGTCCGACTGCCTCCCCTCAAAGGAGGACTAATAAATGCCAAATCCCTGACGGCACATGCCACAGACATCTGCGATTTGATAGTGCTCGATAACTTGGACTTCCTCGCTATCACAGAGTCATGGCTGCATGATGCAGCAGGACCCCTACTCTCCCTAGCAATCCCAGAAGACTATACGATATTCAGGCAAGATAGAACCAATATGTGCGGTGGCGGCATTGCTATCATCGCTAAGACCAGCTTAGGTATGAAAATCACGCCTGCCATAGCACCCGATTCATGTGAAACGCTCACCATCAAACTGCCTTTAGCTAGCTCCCAAACACTGACTATCCACCTCATCTATAGACCACCTGGACTCATAGGGACATTTGAGGAGGACATCCACAACCTACTTTCTAACAACCTTAAAACCTCTTCCCAACTACTTGTCCTAGGGGACTTCAACTTGGGTTTCAATGACCCTCTAGATAAAAATGCCACCACCGTTGCCAACTCTCTTTCCAACCTGGGTATAACGCAAACAATTCTAGAACCCACTCACAGTAAAGGGATAATCCTTGATTGGCTAGCAGACTACAACTGCACCGCCAATATCAAAGCCATTGTCCCTCAACCCTGGACAGACCACTTCTTTGTGGCATTTGAACTATCTACCTCTAGACCACCTCCGCCAGTATCTGTCATGGCCCCGCCATGCCTAACAAGAAATAAAAAGAGCATCTCCAGAGATAAAGTGATCCCGGCGATTCTACCCATCCTTAACCGATTAGAGGATCATTTAGACCCAGAAACATTAGTCAACGAGTATAACAAAATTATGTTAACCACCCTTGACAACATCTGCCCTCTGAAGCTTAGACCAAGTAAACCTAAATCTCATCTAAATAAATCGTTTACCCCTGAACTAAAGGATCTGCGACTACTTAAGAGGAGTTGTGAAACAGCTTGGATGCTTATCCCCTCAGAAGATCATAAAATGAAACTAACAGAAATCTCCTCCCAATATAAAAAAGAAATCCATTTAGCCAAGCATAACTCATTCAACAAGCGTATATCCAATGCTAATTCAAGCATGAGGGAACTGTTCACCATCCTCAAGGAACTAGAGTCACCCACCCCCACTCTGGATGCTCCAAAGATAAAACTTGGTGCTCTGATATTCAACAAGCACTAACAAATAAAATCTCCTTACTCCAAACGAAAATAGCCAAAATAAAAGCCTCCCTCACACAACCACCCAAGACTTACAACCCAATTATAGACCGTGCTCCAAAGGAACAGGACCCAGCTGCATGATTTATGTTATCTAAAACATCTATCCTTGAGGTGGAGAAAGTCATCTTCTCTCTCAAGCCTTCAAACTGTCAGGACGATACCGGCCCTGCCCAGCTCATAAAAGATGCCGCTAGGGATCTTTCCCCATTCATCGCAAAACTTGTCAACTCCCCATTCATGTCTGGTACTGTGCCCTCCATCCTAAAACAATCTTGGGTGCTACCACTGCTCAAAAAGCAAACGCTAGACCCACTTATACCCACAAACTACCGTCCTATCACAACAGTTCCTTTTCTGCTCAAAATCCTGGATAAGATTGCTTATAATCAAATCCAAAGTTTCCTGGAACAACACAAACTCTTAGGAGAGCGCCGATCAGGATTCCGTCCCCAACACGGCACAGAGACCGCCCTCATTGATTTGAAGGCACAAATAGATGACCTAAGAGATAAATGAAAAATGGCTCTCCTCTTGCTGTTGGACCTCTCGGCGGCATTTGACCTCGTGGACCATGGGGTACTTTGCAGCCATTTAGACTCTGCCTCACATTTCTCCAGAGAGGCCATAATTTGGATTGAATTCTTTCTTAGCGACAGGGCCATGAAGGTGTTCTCCCCATCATCAGCAGCTGACCCGATCCCCATCCTGTGCAGATTCCTGTGTCTCCCCTACTCTATACAACATATTTACTAATCCCCTCTTTGATGATCTGGACCTTCTCGGTATCACCTACACTAACTATGCAGATGATACCCAGATTCTCCTACCACTTTCCGGGGATTACAATAAGGATTTGGCCTTGTTAAATAGGGTGTATATCATCATCCAGGCATGGATGGCAACCCACGGTCTATGCCTGAATGATGATAAAACAGAGTTTATCATCCTAGGGACTCAGTCTAACCTCAAAAAACTAAGCCAGGACTACACCTCATTTGAGATTGATGGCAATATCATCAAGGTGTCTAAAGAGGTGAAGACACGTGGCTTCTATCTGGATGCCACCCTCTCTTTCGACAAACAGGTGAAGTCTCTGGCATCGGCCACCGCTTACACATGTAAGCTCATTAGAGCAGGCAAACACTTTCTCTCCGACAACAACTGCCTTATGTTAGCGAGAGCATTAATCCTCTCTAGGCTCAACTATTGTAATGCCCTCTACATTGGAGCCAATAAATCCATCACCCATTGAATTCAAATTTTACAAAATAACGCCCTGCAAGCTGCCCTCGGTGTGTCCAAAAGATCGCATATTTCAAAGATCAGGCGCCAAAACAACTGGCTGTCCACCCAAAATAAAATCCATTTAAAAGTAGCATCCCTTGTTCACAAAGCCCTGAACAATGCCGCACCGAGCGATCTCATAAACAAACTTGCAAAAAGAAACCATACACGCCCGGCTAGAACCTCAAATGCCAATAGCCTCATCATACCAATATTTAGGCTAACTAAGGCGGGGGAAGTAGCTTCCAGGTTCGAGCGGCCCAATTATGGAACTCACTGCCTCACCTTTTACATGAGGAGCAGCCCTTTCCGAAATGTAGATCCCACTACATTAATCTGCTGAGGTCTGCCAATGATTAGCTCACTAGCGCTTACTCATCCTCACGAGTTCCCTAGTATATTTCTGACCTGCCTATTTTTGCTCTTATGGACTTCCTCACTTTGCCCATCTGGCCGATGAGCTAATGTCCATTTAGTGCCTGTATATATACTGTCCTCATTGTACTTTGTACTCACTATGCCTTTTCGTAAACTGTAATTGCAATCTACTGTAATATACTGTATCTTGTATTTTGTATTCTGTATGTAACCCATGACCCTACCCTGTAACTTAAGCTTCGCATTTTCTGTATTGCTGCGCCGGCTACCGTCGGGTTTGGTGCGCATTATAAGTGAATAAAACAAACAAACAAACAAACTTACACCAGTAAATCTTCAGCTACGCGGAAACAGCAAGACGCCTAAAATTACATATACATAGCTTGCTCATGCTTACTTTGCGACTAATATCAACGACCGTAATAACGTAGATGGAAGCCATAGGTGCATTGAAGTGAATGGGGAAAGCAAGGCGAACTTCAGAATACAGAAAGGGGCAGACAGACAGAGCTTCCAGTGCAGACACTATGCACAGCCTCGCCAAGGACAAGCAGGGACAGAAAGTTTCCAGTTTACCAAGGCAATAAAGCACCTGCGAGAAAACAAGCTAAAATCCTCATAATTACAGACAGAGGAGAGCCATTTTGTGGTCCCTACACATGTGATCTGAAGGAACAGGACAGAGCCTATTCATCCGAGGTAGATGGGGGATGGGGAAAAACTGTTCCCATCAAACCAGAGGTGGAAAGATCCAATTACTATACAGGTTCGAAGCTGAATGTTCTGCATCAGAGCTTAGGCGATCAGAGTTGGCAACTTGTTGGGAACACACAGCACCTTCGTGATCATTCTCGATTGCCTTGAACAGTTTCACACAGCCTGGTAGCTGTCCAGGGTCCCAAGGCTGAGAAGACCTGTTCTGTCCAATCCTTAGCTACCTTTCACTTTAAGGCACACTATGTTGTGGTGGCCAATTACTTTCCTGCAAACCTGCAACTTTGTATTTGTTACATTTAGAAGTGGTCCTAGGAGGAGCCACCAGATATGGCTATCCAATAGCTATACTAACCTCTATGTATTACTTATATAGCTTTCCTGAACTGACCAATCCCCTTCGCGGATAGGCTTTTTGGAATGCAACTTGGTTTGTGGTGTGATTTACAGTCAAAACGGTGTGACACGCATTCAGAGGATGATAGCTTTTGGAAACACTATGCTGTACAATTGCAATCCATGTCAATTTGATTGATATTACATATGGTACATTTTTGTCCTATGGTTTGAGTCTTATGTTCTTGCGGCAGGGAAGTTCTCGGGCCCAAGTACCCTCATGCTGGTAATTGGGGCAACTGGTAAGAGTTCCTCGGCCACTCCTTTACACAAATCCTGAAGAAAACTAGTAAAGAATCAGGGACGTAGTCGAAACTAATAGAGATGATCAAGGGATGCCCTTTTATGAGCTCGATATAGAAGACATTTATTAGTCTTTAGCAAGTCTATTGTCTCTTCTAGTAGACTGCTAATTGTGAATTTAAGTTGATAGATTTTTTACGATCATGTTAAATGGAATTATTTTTAACTGAATTTTGATTTATGATTGATTATCGAGTTCACAAAATAGGTTCTTGATTTTACTCTAGGATCTAATATATCGCACTGTTTAACTCATGCACTTTATCTTGCCCTTGTCAAAGTTTGGTGAGACTTTATGTGACTTTTTGTATGTGTGCAATTGATTCATGTATGCACTTTATGATTTATGAACCTATTTGGCCCTCATTGCAAGTTTGCCAGTATTTTGCCAGTGATTCCGTGGATCTGGTGGCACAGTTTCCGGCAACTGTAACCACAGAATCACTGGCACATCACAACATTGTGGCAGCATGCATTCCGGCATGCTGGAAATGGTGCGACCGGCATGACGGAAACACTGCCATCGCCTGGTGAAATCGGTGGCACCGCCAGCATCAATGCCTGTCGCACTATTTACAGCATGTCACTCACAGAACCACAAGCAACAGAAACACTGGCACCGGAAACGTCACAGCCGAAACTGGAAGTTCGCCAGTGGCCATTTTGGAAAACACAATCCACTTAAAATCGCCCAGTTCCTGAAGCCATCCGGACACATAGATACCAGCATTGCTCCAGCAGGCATGACACCTAGGATCCCAGAAAGATGGCAGTGGAAACCACGCTTTTCAGAGCTGGAACTGACCATCCTAATTCTATTCTATAGAATTTGTATATAGCAGCAACACAGCCAAAGGCGTCAGGGTGCTCACAAGACGAACTACGAAAAACTAAAATGTGAAATATCAGACAGCATTGTCGAGCATGCTGCAGAGCTGTTTGCCATGGACCACTGGGGCAGTACACAGCTCAGAACAAATTCCATCTGGGAGGAGCTGGCGCAGAAGGTGTCAGCCATGATACCCGTACGATGCATTGTACACGACTGCCATAAGCAGTGGGATAACCTCCGCCTGAGGGACCGCAACCTGCTGTCAGCCCACCGTAAGGAATGCCTGGCCACTGGTGGTGGGACTGCCTCACCAATTAAACTAATGCCATGGGAGGAGAAATGCAGCAGTGTGCTGCACCTTGAAGTGATCGAGGGTGTGGGAACGACGGGGCTGGTGCAAGAATACCTGAAGAGGGCAGTGAATACAGCGTGCCACACCAAATCAATTACAGCAGGCATGCAAATGCAGCACACAACACACAGAGATTTGCCCAACTGCATGACACCAGACTACATCCAACCCATACAGTGTCTGACCAACCATGGCCGTTGGACAAAGGTTCACAAACATTGGCCCCCCAAACATCCCAACACACATATGCCCACATGAGTACTGGTCATGTGCAGACATTGATGACATGAGAAGCAACACATACATGAGGCATGACGTCCTGGCACTGGCATGGTTGAACACCTACCTGTCAGAACGACATCCCCAAGGGCAATAATGCCCTTCCCTCACCTCCATCTCACTACCCACCTGTGGTATTCCTCAGGGCATCATTTCATCGCCATGGCTCCCCAACAGCTACCTTGCCCCTCTTGCCCACTCCACCACCACCATTGCACCCCACTTCCAGTGTAATGCTGATGACACACCGCTCAACTCCAATCTGGCTTCCTCTACTTCCTCTCCATACGCTTGCATTCATGAGTGCCTGACTGCGAATCATGCTACATGCTCTGCTGGCGATCCCTGCCTGAGTGCCAGTGAGAAAGAGAAGCCCCTCATCGTGATTCCTGCACCCTGTTATCCACCGACTCCCTGGCCACCCTCCATGGGCCCCCTCCCTGCACCCCCTGAGAGGCTACAGACCTTGGTGTCACCTTTGACTCATTCCACGCCTTGCCTCCGCACATCATGGACCTTGGCAAGATGTCCAATTTACAGCACCACTACGTAAGGGGCACTCCCCCTTACCTCACCCAAGCCCGGAAGCCCAATGTCGCCAGAGCACAGTTTTCCACTAGGCTTGACAACAGCAACAGCCTCTCCCTCAATCTACGCCTTACCTCCCTTTGCCACCTCAAATGGAGCCAGAATAGTGCTGCATGAATCAACCTAGGTAACAATTCCTGGGTCCTCGCCCCTTCAGCACTGCATTCACTCCACTGGCTCCCTGTAACCGCAGGGATCAATTTCAAGACCCTTTGTCTCATACACAAGGCTCTCTGGAGCCTGGTGCCCCATGAGTCACACTGGTGCAAGTCCATCCTTGTACAGTCACAAGGACGTCATTTGGGGTTGCAACTGTGACCCTTGTGAATTCCCCTGCAACCCTTAAAAAAATGCAAAAAATATTTTTTGGGTTCATTTTTTTATTTTATTTTGAGGGTCATGGGCTGTGGCCTGCAGCATGTGGCTCTTTGTTTCTGGAGTGGCTGGTTTTCTGATAACTATAGCTGATAAGATAGCTCAGTGGGTTGAGTGCTGGCTGCTGCAATGTGTGTGTGTGATCTGCAGGTTGCAGGTTCGACTCCCAGCAAGGTCAACTCAGCCCTTCATCGTGCTGAGGTTGATAAATGAGTACCAACACAGTAGGGTGATATTGTAAGTATATTTGTTGTATATGAGGCGCTTAAGCGTAAGTGCTATATAATAACACATTATTATGGTTTGGCCTTGGACGTCTGCTTTCATTCAAAGTGATTTGGTAATATGGGCCTATACGCACTGATATTAACGATACATATGGTGATCCATTCTTGTATGAAACTTTACAGTGATATCGTAACTTCTTTTTTCGTAGTGTTCTCAGAAACAATGCTATGTGATGCCACTTCCTGTTTTGTTGAGGTGTGAAAGGTCGTGTTCCATCGCATCCCGTGATGTCACTTCAGGGTGGGATCAAATGGCATCCCTTCCTGTGATGTCATCTGAGTTCAAGGGTCATGTGATGTCACTTCCGCTACCCCTAGCATTTTGGCGAAATGACGTCCCTGTCCAGTCACCCCCAGCATTCCTTACCAGCACCTACGCACGGGCAACCATCCCTGGACTAGCCCGATTCTGGACCACCCCATACCTCGCACTGTACTCCCTTCCCTCCCTTTCACCTCTTCTACATGACCGTGTTACTCCCATCAGCACGTGCTCATCCCCCTGTGGCCACCACCACCTGCACTACAGCCCCTCCCATCATGGTCCCCTCACACCTCCCGCCCCGGTACGACATTTAACCCTGCACTTGCACTGTGACAATGACACAAGCCTCTGCAACGGCCGAATCTCCTATTTTGTTCACCCATGTCCACTACCATCTTGCTGGTGGCGACTGGAAACACTTGTGCACATGCACAATTAATCATTGCAAAGCATGAACTGTAAACACCATGCACAGGCATGCTGTCACATGCTAGTTGCACTTCCTGTTGCTAGGCCATACAACGGCACAGAGGTGACTAACGGCATGCCCATCTTAGCCCCACAGGCACATCATCTGACAGCGACCAAGGAGGACAAAGCATCTCACAGGCACCCACTCCAAGGAGAAGAGCCACGTCACGGAAAACCACTGCAAAGGCAACTCCAGCACCAGCCACACAAGGCACAGGGCCAGTGAGCATGCTGGCTACACCTGCGGCCCCAATGCAGGTACAGCCAGAGGCACCTGCAGCTACACCTGCAGCCCTGACACAGGCCAGGCACAGCCAGCAGCCCCTTTCGCCACCAGGACGGTAATCCCCCCCCACACCAACCTCCCATTTACATCAGCACTTCTACAGATGACGATGTGGGGCAGGAGTCCGGGGACACAACCGAGGGGACACCTGAACACACCCGCTACCACCATCCCTCATTCAGCCCCTCTGACCTCCACAGCCCACCCATCCCTAGCATCAGAGACATGGATGCATTCTTACAGCGCATCAAGGAACGGCATGAACAGATGGCGGGACTCATGTGGCAGCACCTGGAGAAGTCCAGGTTGATGTGGGAGGAGACCATGCTGTTGCAGGAGAGCGTGCAGGCCACCAGCCGGTGCTCTGCATGTGCCCTGGGACGCTCAACATGTGCAATGGTCCTGCTCACACAAAGTGTCCGAGAGGGGAACGAGGCAATCTCAGCACTAGTTGAGTACCTCATCCTTTCCCAGCAGACGGCACTGGAGCTCAGGGACTTGCCAGGGTCAGACCCACCATCAACTATCAACAGAGCAGCACCAGATACAGGACCCTCAAGTGACAATGATGCTACCTAGGGAGTGTTTTTGGGATGATGTGGTTGGGAGGGTTAGTCTGGGAGGGTTAGTTGTCGGGTTAGATGGGGACCAGTTGGGGGATAATGGGGGGCTAGTTGGGGAAGGGGAGTTTGCGGGGCTAGTTCAGGAGGGGGTGGTGGGCCACACATTTCTTGTTGTCTGTTCATGCAATAATACACATGTTTCTGTAAATTAATTCACGTCTGGATATTCAATTTGTGTAGTGGAGTTTTTATTTTTGTGCTGCATAACATACAGTGGGGGTCATTAAGACCCAGGCGTCAAGGGGTTAATGGTGCCGTAAAAGTTTGCGGCGCCGTTAACCCCTTAACGCCTTACTACGAGGTCCCTTTGCGGCTCCCGACCTTAACGGCTGGTCTGCACCAGCCGTTAAGGTAGGGACCCGCAAAGGGACCTTGAAGGTAATTACGGTACCACAATTTGCGGTACCATAATTACCGCCTTCCCCTTTCCCATTGTGCCCTATGGGGCAAAAATGGGAATGTGGAAGGGCCAATGGTAAATGGGGAATTACCGCCCCGCCAACCTTGGAATGGGGTGGTAATTCCCCATTTCACCATGGCAGAATCGTTAAGTTACCAGTGTTAACCATGGCGCTAATAGCACCATTGGTTAATGCCGGGGTTGTAATGAGGGCCAGTGTGTGCCATGGGTTGTGTGTATGTGCTGTGTGATCAGAAGTAGTTCTGTATGAGTTCCTGGTGGGCTGCACGCCCATCCCTGTCATGGTGTACATGCATGTCCACAGCTGCATCCACGTCACTGTCATCATCATCGTCCACCAGAGCCATGTCCATGTCAGGGGGACAGGGGAATGTTCCGCCGGTTGCACATATTGTACCACATGGCACATGCCAGGACTATCTTCCCCACTTTCACAGATCTGTACATCAGTGCCCCAACGGAGCAGTGAAGGCAACAAAACCGTGCCTTGAACAGTCCGAAGGTCTGCTCAATTGTCGCCCTTGTTCTGATGTGCGCACAATCGTATTGTTATGCTCACCTGGTATCCACAGGGACGCCACCCAGCTGGGTTACTCGCTGGTATACTTCTCAGCTTTGCCCTGATGTGGTCTGCAGGAAAGGTTCTGCCTGAAAATACAGGACTGTGTTCAAGACTGACCGACTGGGGTAAGTATCCTCCCTCCACCCCCGTATGATTTCAGTCCCTCTGGTGCCCTCTCCTCACCTTGTGGTAGAATTAGGTGTGCTCTCCGTCCTGCCTTCTTTGCAGGGGCGCATTGTCTTTCATGGGCGGGTGCGGTCCAGTTATTTCACTGACACCGGCCCGTTTGATATTGTTCAGGTAGGTCTTATTGCTGTTCTTTAGTTTTGTTGCTATCCTGCATGCCTTTCTTTGTTTAAAATGTCTCTTATTTTCTCCCTTAGGTATGCAGAGCTTCAGCGCAGCGAACTGGCTTGGTTGAGCCCCACTGGTAAATGATGGCGCATTAAGATCGCTATAATGCGGTAAGTAAGCGCTATGCGCAGCGCTGCGAAGTCTTGCCTTTGCTCACCTGTGTTTTCCTTCCTTGTAGGTCGCGGTGTTCTTCAGCGCGAGTGGAATGTCCGGAGTGGTGCCAGCCGAGAGGCGACCAGCCAGGTAAGCCTTTTGAGCAGTTCGTAATTTGTAAATGTCTCTACTGTTTTCTTTAATGTTGCCTCTGTCTTCCTCTTTCAGGTCGTTCTGTCCGGGAGGCGTGCAGATTCGAGGAAGCTGTTCTCAGTAGATGCAAGTGTTTAAAGATGAAGACTGCAGGTAAGATGCTGCCGCTAATGATGTTCCTTTTCTCTCCTTGCAGGTTCTGCTTCTCCGAGGTTCGAGGGAATAGCTGGACACGGTGAGCGTCACGTTGCAAGCTGCAAAGTAACGCGAAGCGTGTTGTCTTGCTCGGGTGTGGTTTAAATAGCCCCAACAAAATAGTCCAGGTAAAGTAGTCCCTAGGCTACCACCACACCCAAAACACTAGACCGCATAGCTTGGTTCTTAAGAACCAAGCTATGTGGATGCCTCCATGTTGGCTGACAATACAATAAAGTAGTTCCCAAGCACATTGTTTTTCATGGTGTATGAGCCTGGCGCCATAGGCCCAGGACTGGCCCCATGAGGGCTTTTGAAGAGGATGCCAGGCTCTAGAGGCCCGAGTCCTGACTTCACCTGGCCAATGGATTTGCCAGAGGGAGTTTTGGGCGAGGGTCGTGACAGTGAATCCCGCCTCGTGAAAAAAGCAAGGGTAGTGAATCCCACAAAGGTTGAAAGTAAAAGGAATTGTGAAGTGGCAGGAGTGAACCTGGCCGAGGGATGCCAATAAAAAGGGCGAAGTCGAAGTTCCCGACAAACAGTGTGGTGACAAACGTGAACTCGGCAGAGCGATGTCCACAGAGAACTGTTAAAAAAGACATTAAGATTTTGTGGAAACTAGAAAAGCCATAGTGAACCCGGCGGAGGGAGGCTGAAAGAATCGAGAGGGGTCAGCACCCTGAAGAGGGGGACCCAGGGGTGAAGAATCCTCACCCGAAATAAAACAATGAACACAAACTTTGATTTTGTTGTAGGAACTTTTGTTTTGGTTTTTGAATACATTAGGTCCTCGAAGGCAAGAGACTTTCAAGAGAAACAAGACTTGGCCATCGACGGCCCTGAAATGGAACTGTCATCTCGTGCAGGGAGAGCTCGAGAATGTGCTGTGCTCCAAAATCCCACCTTACCCTCTGCTCAACACGTGGGGAAGGGAGACCCAAGCTACCACATCCTGACATATTATTTGTGAACACTTCTTTCTATTCTTGAAAATTATCCCACACCCTTTTGTATTAGTTGTAAGGATTGGCAATAGGTTTTTCATTGTATAGGCCCTTTTATTTAACACTACGCCACTAGAACTGCCTTATTTTTAATTTGATGGTCGACGCTTGCTCCCATTTTAGATTGAGGTTTATATGAGGCATTTTTTCCAACCTGCATACAGTTTAATAAACACCCTTGAACTGTGTGTCTGTCTTTACTGTTGCCACTATGAGTTCCTCACAGTACCCAGGCAGCGTGCTACTGCACAGGGCCATGGAGTTATGTGTTGACCCCGGGAAGCTTGTGCAGCAGTGTGTGATGGTCAGGTTAGCATCAGAGATAACCTGCACATTCATACAGTGGTACAGCTTTCTGTTTCGATACACCTCCTCTGTGGCGTAAGCAGCCACTAGCTCTATGTGTGCGCAGTCCACTGATCCCAATACATCAGGCATGCCTGCAAGGGCATGGAAGCAGACCTTGGTGGTGTTCGTCTCTGTCATTGGTAGAGCGATGTGCTGGGACACATGACACAGGAGGGCATCCAGGACCTGCACGAGCACAAATGAAAGTGTTGGCTGGGAGATGCCATGCAGGTCACCTACTGTGTATTGGAATGTGCCCGTGGCAAGAAAATGCAGCACAGACACCACCTTCAACAGGAGGGTGGGTGACTGTCCGGATGCCAATGACGCTCTGGATGTCATCCTGGATGAGGTCCACTATTGCAAGGATGGCCTCTCTGTTCAGGCGGTAAAGTGTGTGGATCTGCCTGTCAGTCAGTGACGAGGGTGTGTTCCAAGTGCAGAGTTAGGTTCACGCCTACGGGGCACAACTTGCTGCCCATTGTTACGCTCCATTCTCCTTCTCATCCTCCTCATCCTCCTCATCCTGCTCCACTGCCTGCCAACCTGTTGCCACTGTTGCACTTCCTGCTCATAGAGCTGCACTCCTGCATGCAGCATCTCCATATCCATGACTGCGGCTACGAGTGGCAGTATGGTTGTGTTGGAAGGTGTGGGTGTGGCCCTATCAGCAGTCCCTGTGTTCATTGTGTGCAGCTGGGTCAGTCGGGTGCACCTGTGGCCTGTACCTCCACACCAGGGCCTGGTTACCGTCTGCTCCGCAATGCCAGTGTTTCTGGCATGGTTTTCTCGGTGGCACTGGGTTTTTTTGTGCTGGTGTTTCAGGGAAATCTGCTGTTGTAATGCTGCCTTCTTTTTATGGTGCTGGAGTTGACGGCACTAATTCACGAGGGTCACGCAGATTCAGTTACCTGTGCCACCAGAAACGGTAGCACAGTAGACGCTGTTACCCGCACGTTGTTACCGGCATTCCCCTCTTGTAGTGCTGTGGTCCGGAATGAGTGCCAGTACTCAGAATTACCGGCGCATTGTTTCCGGCCTGCGACACTTGTAATGAGGGTCTTTGTTTTTGTTTAGTTATATGGTTTATTTATACACATGTGATGAATTATGTGGTTTTTGAAGTTTTGATTTCCACAGGCTGGGATGAATTTTGATTTCATTTGAATTTAGCTGTTTATTATTCCAAACTTTACACATTTTTTGTGATGTAATATGCTAATTAACCCCTGTATTAAAGGTTGTTAATGGGGCATATCTGCCTTGGGTTATACAATAAGTGTTTCTGTGGACCATATGCATGCTACAAGTTCTTTGTACCTTTCTACAGCCCTCTCTCCCTCCTAAGACAAGCCTGGCTCCTCTACCATTGCTACCATAATATCAGGTGGTACAGGCCTGCACTAAGAGTTGAAGATCTGTATTGCCAAAGGTATAGTTTTATAGAGTTCCCCGGGTGAATTTTAGAAAAACTGTCCTAACACTGTTGGCATGCGGTGGGAGGTGACTGAACGCCTTGGAAATCGACTTACTGTGGAAGTGGATCATAAAACTCAAAACCTGGAATCTCCTGAAAACCCACCTACTTTAGAGGTGGTTCAGAGAATTCACCAGAATGTGAGTGCTCCTGGCTAAACCCCAAAGTCGGGGGAGATCCTTGACCCAAAGGAAGAAATGAATGTCTCTCCTTTATTGGTTCGGAGTGCCCAGAGGGAAACGTCATGGCCTGAAAAGCTGACCAAAGAGTAAGAAAAAAGAATAAACTTAGCTTTTTTCCTAGGCCTTCTGTTAAACAGACTTTGACTCAACCTGCTCCTACGAGAGTGGTGGATAGGATTACTAAAAGGGCTAGAGTCTCTGGAGACAACTCTAAAACTGTGACATCCCCTACAGAAGACCCTACAAAAAGTCCTACTGTTAGAAGTGCAACCTCTAACAAGGCAATAGGTCTATAGGGAAATGGGAGCCTAAACTATGCTCTACCATTTAAAACCTTTGACCCAGCCTCCGACACTAATATATGGAAGAGGGTGGCTACAGACTATTTTGTACTGCTAACCAGCCCCCTAGAAATATCCTGCTTTTCTCATTTGCATTCGTTTTTGAGAATATGGCCCTCTGACTTCAGCAGCAGCCTGAAACGCAGCAGAGAAACGATAGTCTTCAGATGTGTAAAGGCAGAAAGGGGCACGTGCAGCTTCATTCCCTAAATTAACAAACAGCAATGAAGCACAATGTGTAAAGTGTATTATTGATTCTTACATTTTTATTAAATCAACATGGCAAGTTAGTTTTGTGTTCTATTTTCTTCCCACAATAAAAACTCCTTTCTTAGTTGCACAACTACATATTCTTATAGCCTTGGAGAACTTGGGGATGAGGGTGGGTCATTATCTAAAATGATAATGACCCCGCCCAGGTTGTAGCCCTTCGTTTCATGTCAGGCAATAGCATGGGGGTGGGACATTATCCCGCCATAATGACCCCTCCTTCGCTCTATAACGTTTGACTCGATTTCTTTCGGCTAAACGTTAATTGCATGCTGGTAATTGTAGACGGCCATTCAGGACGTACAAAAAGAATATGCTAGAACTGTTTCTGCTCACCATGTTACTGCAAAGGTTTGTATAGTGTCAGGTTGGTTTATTATGGGATATGGGCACACTTCACAATGTGTCATTTAATCTCTGTGTTTTTTTACACTCGAGTGTCTTGACTTCATTCCTGACCCCATCCCCATCACAGCCCATAGTATTTATTTCTTAATTCCAGTACTGATCCTTCCGAGGTTTAGTACGCAACCACAAAATCAGTGATTATACCACATGCTATCCAAGCTCTTGTAGACATCTCACTCTGCGCGTGAGCCATGTTACTGGTATTGTGTCAGAAAGGGAAGCGGCTACCTCGCGAGGCACAGAATCTCTCTAGAGTATGTGCTGGGATGAGGTAGAGTGAAAGTAACGAGGACTACTGCTAAGTAATCTAGACAAGACCATGGGGTGTGGTACCCTTCAGAGCCGGGGTGGGCCTTTGCTCTAGTCTCCCGGCCACCTCAGGGCAATATTGATTTTGGGAAATGAGAGCTCATCGCTATTGTCATCTGGGAGCAGCAGCGCGGCATAGCAAAGAGAGGCTCTGTCATCGGGTGCCAGGCCTGCTCCCTGCAGCTAATGACGACAACGTCCGCAGGGGAGGGGAGGGAGGTGGGGGTGGCCACTCACCGCAGAGATTCAAGTTATTCTTATGAACTCTCTTTTTATCAACAAAATACGCACAGAGCAGATACAGCAGAGGCGGCAGCAGAGCAAGCTTCCTGCACACAGTACACGATGGGAGGATAGCTCAGAGGCAACGTGATCGCCATGGGAGCAAGAAGACACGAAAAAACACAAGTTCGATCCCCGGTTCTGCGCTAAGAAACCTCTGGGTGTTTAAGCGCGTTATAAATATGCAAAAAAAAAAAACAATTACGCAACTAAAAAAATAAAAAGTACAATTCCTCTAATAGCGCCTCGATTCCTGCACAGGACAAGCAGCTGCAATGCCAGGTCCCTCTGGCACATAGCAGGGGAGTGAAAGAGGGAGCTAGTTTGTGTGTGTTATTGTGCAAGAAATTGCCACTTTTATTTGGGGTTGAGGGTTCTTGATGGACAAACCAAAAGATCCTACCTAAGGTGTTCTACCTCATCTTTATTTTACTAACATGGGATAAGCTCAAGAAATAGCTGCGGTCAGTTCTAGCAAAAAAACAACATTAACAGGGAACCCATGAAAGATGACCTTATATGTTCCAATGATGTTAGCACAATCGCAATTAACCCGAGTTCTGCATGGAAGCAAAATGTAAAAACATGATAACAAATTATTAAAGGTCATTGGTTAACCTGTTCTACAGACTGCACTCTAGAGAAAAATCTAAGGCAGAGGAGTGGGGCCAACTCTGTTCAGGAATACTAGGTGGACTGCTGCTTGGGTAGGTGTATATAGGCTCCCACAGCCTATAGACATATAACATGAAAATAGCTCATTAGCGACAAATTAGACTCGAGTACAGATGTGAGCTAACAGTCTTGGTAGTTGCTTATCCTTTCTCATAAATGAAGGCAAGTCACTTTTTAGGAAGGTTTGAAACTTTTAATCCATATTCTAAACACCATGTGTGGGTTGAAACATTGCTAATGCACAAGTGCCAACACGTGTTTCGACCCATCAATAGTCTTCATCAAGGCTGGGCTTATGACACACATCTATTCATTGTTGATGTACAGGTCCTTGTCCAGCAGGAATTTTGGTAGTGAGAAATACATTTTCCTTGTTGATCATATAACTCAGTCAAAAGAGATATGTAGAACATTCTGGTGTTGGCAATGGTAGAAACGGTTGCCAGTCATGACCCTAATGGGCTTGATGCAATTAAGAAATCGAGTCTTCTGCTTCCAGAGAGAGATTCTGCCCGATAGGCGTCCCACGTGTAATCATTGCCTGGGTTCCCCAGGGAAGCAAAACATACAAACAGGAGAAAACATTATTAAAGTTATCTATTAGTTCACCTGGTTCTTCAAACTGCAGTCTAGACACCCATGTATCCCAATCCCCGAGCACACTCGCTCGAGCTCAAGGGCCAGCCAGGTCCATGCTGTGCGTGGCCAATTGGAGAACTAATCCCACCAGTGGAGCCTGTCCCAAGGCTGCGCCTGAAGAAGTCAGGGAGCCCTGTGGATGCCTCCTGCCTGGTCGGCACTTCCATTCATCACGGAAAAGCTCACACCAGCACAGCACTGTGTAAGTGATATGATATGATATGGCATTTATAACGCGCCTATACACAAGTGTTTCAAAAGTGCCTGGTGAGGTATCATTTGCCCTAGGCAGGCTCAGGAACTTAGGGTCGGTCCCTCACTCATGTTTTTCAAATATTGTGAGATCAGCACTGGCCAATTGTTAGTGGGCAATGTAATTGCTCCAAGCTCTTGCAGTATCCATTGTGGCCACTGGCTCTAGCCCCCTGGTCCTAAGTCCTCAAGGCGCTGCTAACTGGCCCTGGATGCTTTGGCTCGTGGTACTTGCACAGCAGCATGTTGAGGGCTCATGGTAAAGCTTCCGGAACAAGTTAGGCAGGTCTCCATTCAAATCCTCTCTCTATGCTCGGAGGGACAGGGTCAGAGGCTGGCTGTTCTAACCCTCATAACCAGTTCAGTGACAAAGCAGCAAGACACAAGGTGCTTTTCTTTTGAGGGCCAGCAGTTGCCATGAAAAGCTCCTTCCAAACCAGGTGAGCAGCCCCTCAGGCTCAGCTGCTCCCGGCGAAAACATCCTTGCAGTCCAAATCCCCAACAATATTACAAGTGAGTGATCCACCAGCAAGCCTCCCCACAGTTAATTTTAAGAGTGAGGACAGTAACCACTTGTTATCAGACTTTGACCTCATTCACTTTGCTCGGAGGCCATTGTATTTGTCACAGCCCTAATACAAGATGTCGGAGGCCTTCTAGCTGAGGAATTAATTACCCCCATCCTACAGTAGGGGGCCACTTGGTCAACTCTGCTCACAGGTAGGGGGCCCCCACTGGGTAGACCGTCCTCTAGCTGCATGCATGCTTCCCCGTGACCATGCCTCCTCCAGCACATGCCTGTAGCTCTTGATGGCCCATCCTGCGCCTCCATCAGGGACATGTTCCGAGGGATGAAACTGTCAAGCATGGCACATCATAAGGTGTGAGACACCCATTTACACAGTCACCCCGAAACATTTACAGCATGTACACATTTTAATGTATTTATTTTTGTTTTCATTTGTAAAGCGCGCTAAACCCAGGGGCATAGAGTCACTGGTTACAGATTACATGCTTATGATGGCAGATACAGGTGGATTAGAAAAAGCGATTCGGACAAAGGGTGTCATTACGAGTTTGGAGGCAGCCATGGCGCTATTAGCACCATGGCTGCCTCCAAACCTGTGTCCGGGTTCTCAGAATAGGGACTTACCGGGTCATTCCAACCTTGGAGGACCCGGTAGGTCCCCATTCTGAAAACCATTCCCCATTCCCATTCCAGCCCCCATAGGGCTCCATGGGAATGGGGAAGGAGCTAATAACGGGCCCGCAACGGGCCCGTTATTAGCTCCATGGTCCCTTAACGGGTCCCGCTAAGGACGGCTGGTCAGACCAGCTAGTCCTGGTGGGACCCGCTAAGGGACCTTGGAATGTGGCGGTAGGGGGTTAACGGCACTGGCATCCTTACCGGTGCTGTTAACCCCCTACCGCCATACTCGGAATGACCCCCAAAGTCATTTATAGATCTGAACTTGGTGGTCGTGGTTACCTCCTGTGTGAATCAGAGTGTCTTAAGGCTTGTAGAAGGCCCAGCACGATTGTTCTGCTTTTAGGTCAGGAGGTAGGGCATTTCATTTCTTGGCCGCAAAGACCTGAAAGCTTAGCCCCCCTGCTCACTGGAGCCTGAATCTCGGGATAGTCAGGCAGTGTGCATAGGTGGTGCGAGTGGTTTGGTCCAGTGCTTTAAGTGGGGTAAGAAATTGAGGGGGGGCCCTCGTTTGGGGGCGTGGCTTCCATTGTGGGAGTGGCCTAAAAGTGCACAAATCATAGTAAGGTGCGCAAACAAATATATAAATGTATTTGAGCATTTATATATTTGTTTGCGTACTACTATGGTTTGTGACTTTTCAAGCCTTCTTTTATATACATAGCAATGTTACATATTTCTATGTTTATAAAAGGTGGCTTGTAAGTGCACAAAGCATAGTAAATTACGCACACTTGTGTGCTTACCTTACTATGGTCTGTGTACTTTTCAAGCTGCCTTTTATAAACATAGACATTTGTAACATATGTCTATGTTTATAAAAGACGGCTTGAAAAGTAGGCATCTTTTATAAAGCGTTGAGGACGGACAAAACCGAAGGTGGCTTTGTCCGTCGACAAAGCTTTATAAAAGATGCCTTGAATTGTGTACGATTCAAGCAGTCTGTTATAAACATAGAAATATTTCTACGTTTATAAAAGATGGCTTAAACGTACACAGTTGAAGGCATCTTTTATAAAGCCTTGCCAAAGGAGAAAGGCGCCTCGAGCTCAGTGATCTCTGCTCTGAGCAGAGATCACAGACCCTGAGGCGTCTTTCACCCTCTGCGAACCCGCGGGCTCCGTGATCTAATCTGCATATTTGATCATGGAGCCCGCGGGTTCGCTGAGGGTCAGTAACCTGGCGAGGGAAAACTAAAGGACTCTAGCTTCCTCTGATGGCCCCTCAGATGAGGGGTCATCAGAGAAAGTTACAGTGACTGACGGAAGTGCCAGCCAGGCACAGCAACGGTGTGCCTGGCTGGCACTTCTGTCAGCTTGCCTGACGTTAAAGTGGTGGGCGCATCTCCCGTCGCGGCTGCGGCCGCGGCGGGATAATGCGTCCTGCCATGGCGTGATGAGGTCGGGGGGCCCCTGCAGGGCCCCGGCTCAGCCCCACTTTTTGGAGACTGCCGGGGCCCGGCCCCGGCAGGCCCCGGCCCACTTAAAGCACTGGTTTGGTCGATTGAACTTTGGTACATTTCTGGGAGATGTATTTAGGCACAGTGTTCAAGAGACATTTGCGTGTGATGGAGAGTTTTTAATATGATCTGCCTGAGGACCGGAAGCCAGTATGCCTTCCTTCTTGCCAGAGAAATGTGCTCACATCTTGGTCTGTTTAGGGCTGCCCTAAGGGCATTGTTTTGTATGACCTGCAACTTGTTGATGTTGCAGGCAGAGGATCCTTCAAACAAAGCGTTGCAGTAGTCCAGTCTAGATCCTATAATGCATGGGCGATGGTGAGGCAGGTATCAGCGGAGAGGAAGGGTCTACAGGCATTAATTAGCTTGGTGGTGCAGGCTGCAGATGATGAGATGGCGTTGACTTTCACAGATAGCCAGAGCGTGCAATCAAGGTAAACACCAAGCGACATCCCTGGAGACTGAGATGGAGTCGCCACCAATGATAAATGATTTGTAGGCATCGTCAAGTTTGTTTAGTAGGGTTTGAGATCTGATCAGAAGGATCTCTGTCTTCTCGTCATTGAGGTTTAATGAGTGAGCAGCCATCCATGCTTGTATGGTTTGATAGACTGCATGCAATGTATGTTTGTCGTTGGCATAGTTGGCTGATATTGTGAGAAGGATCTGAGTATTGTCAGCATAGTTAGTGTAGGATATGCCCTGACCATCTAGGAGGTTGCAGAGAGGCTTAGTGAATATGTTATACAATGTTGGTGACACAGAGGAATCATGGGGGACCCTCAGGTGATGGGGGCCGGAGGGAGATGCCGCAACAGCTGAGAAAACTCTCATTGATCTGTTAGACAAGAAGGAGGTAATCCATGCTGTGGCCTCCGGTGAGGAGTGGGCTGCTGACCATAAGTGTTGGCATAGGATTTGCAAGCCATGAGAGGGCAATACTTCTCCTTGCCTTTTATAACCAGCATATTTTACCCTTGGTCTAATAAGGCTTTGTGTCGGTGGCAACCCCATATATGAACCTTTATATTACAGACTGGCACATGTACACATTACATAATGTGATGTGTCACAGTCTCAGGCTCGCCTGGGCACCCCACCCCTCATTATTGCAATAAACATCTGCCATATGGGCCCGCCAAGGACTCCCTACTTAGGCCCCCACACTGCTGCTAAAGTGCCGGGCCACACTATGCATACGCAGCCGGCTAATAAGGACATAATAATAACTTAATAAGGGACCCTGACATAACCATGAGAAGATAAAGGAGCACTTTACAAGACCTGCTGCAGCCAAATGGACCTTGGGGCAGCCCTGGCCAGGTTGTCTTTCAAGTAAGGACTTTATCACATTTTTACATCATTAAGTGCACTTTATAAGGACTTTACATGCTTTTCTAAAGACTCGTTTTAAACGTTTAGGTGCAGCTGCTTAATAATCATGCTTTTGGTCTGTTATAGTGTGTAGTGTGTTACCCCCTTTTTTTATATAAAAAGAGAAAACAGCTGTATTCGGACTGCATCAATTTAAAGTTATATTTATTTATTTTAGTTTTTCAGTAAGGCACTACATGCCTAGAGGCCTCAGAGCACAGCAAGTCAGAGAAGAGCAAAGCAACGATGGAAGGTCAATCAACAGGAGTAGAGTTATTCAGTTATGTTAAAAAAAAGAGGGGTTTTATGCACTTCTTAAAGGTGGCTATTGAATGCGCGGTTTTAATAGCTGGTGGGAGGGCATTCCACTCCAGCGGTGTGAGGTAGTCGATGGTGGATTCGCCAAATGTGTTCAGGCAGAAATGCGGTTGAGTTAACTGAGGGGTATCAGCAGAGCGCAGTTCTCTACGGGAGGATTTCAATGATAGCCTCCGAGATAAAGAGACGTGCATTTATTCTGACATTTGTATACAAGAGAGAGTCACCATATTACAACCAATTACAAAAGGCCTGTACACCAGCATTCCTTTGTCCACCTTTCCTTGTGTTGTGTATTTACTCCAACCTTGTTTTCTTCTTAGGGATTCGGGGAATTCCTACACCCGTTGCCTTTCCTGACCCAGCCCTTATCCTAGAGTGCCACACCCAGGGTGCATCAGGAACTCAGCTAAGCAGGAGATGCCAGAGACAGGTAAGAGGCAGATAAGTACTTAAGGAAAAGTGTACTACCGTGTCCGCCTGCACCCGTCTCACACCAGGTGCGAGTTGCACATATTATGAAGTCCAACGAGCCTCATTACGAGTTGGCCACTAAATGGTAAAAGTGCCAGCAATGATGTTTGCTGGCAATTTTACCGGTCCGGGCAACTACAACTTTGCCAGTAGGGGTTAAGGATTTACAGAGGTAAATCTGACCCCTACCAGTAAAAAACATCCTGTATTACTGCCACGGGCAGTAATAGTGTCAAAACCCCCCATGGGGTCCTATGGGACTCCATAGAATGTGGATTTACTGTGTATACTGGCACTTGTAATCTTCCGGTAATACCGGCAGACAAGTGATGGTAACGGTAATTGCATTTGCTGGTATTCTGGCGGTTTACTGACGTGATACTGGCAAACTTTGTAAAGAGGCGCATTGTCTTCCGGCTTTCCAGGCTGATGCAAGTTCCTGGAGAGCCAACAATCTTGCAGTTGTATTTTACGGTGCCCTCTGCCTCTTAAACAAGAGCAGATGTCCACAGGGTTGTCCGGGCACCAGGCCTGTATCATATGACAATCATATGACAGGAGACCAGCCGCCAAGAGTGCACAGGTTGGCAGGTCAGAAAACGGTTGTCATAGAGGGATTCAGGCAGCACCTTTAGTCAAGAGATGATGGCGGTTGTGGAGCTTCGGAATCGGATAACACTGGGAAGCAGGAAGATGGTTACCAGTTCATTAGCCCGGCTGGGACAACACTGAAGTCCACAGGGCACGAGATCTGACAGCGATCCGAGGTCAGTTCAAAGATCACGTTGACCTTTTTGGCACAGCAGAATAGGAGACAACACAGCCGGGATGTCCTCCCTGATCTTGCCAAGACTTCTGCTGGTCTCTGGCTCAGTCAGGGGTTCAGATGGGTCAGTCTCCTTTCATGCCGTTGCTTTCTAAAGACCAACCAGTAGGCAGACATCTTTTCTGATTGTTGAGCTGGTGGTCTCTTCTTTTCCTGCCGAGGAAAAGAAGAGCCTTGTAGCAAGACCCATCAGCATGCCCCGGTGCGGTGAAAGACCTGAGGTCAGTGGATGGGTAGCGGGAGGTTCCGGCACCAGGTGAAGTGCCGGGGGTGATCACCGGTGCAGGAACGGTAGGTGCACATGGACGAGGGAAATGAGTCTTGGAGTTTATTTCGGCTCATGAAGAGGGTCGATTTTTTCCTCCTCGGGACCTTTCCCAGGGAATCAAGGGGTGCATGGTGACATGCACTCGTCCACAACCACTTTCTATCTCGCAGTTGGAGCACGATTGCCCCAGGGGTCCAGGGATTGTTATGAATTTAAAAGAGGTTATTTTTGATATAAAAATAATTCCACGTTCTATGATATCATTCTTTTAACCTGCGTTTTGTTGAATAAATGCGGCCGAATGCCTTCCAAAAGAATAGTGTGCTTGCGTTTCTCTCCTTGGACTTGGCCTTACTGCTTGCCTTACCCCATATAACGCGAGGCCAACAATGGCACCACTTGGCCATATGAGTAAATTTACAGGGCATATGGTGCCGTTCGTACCACTGTAACAGTGGCACACCCCCATGTACCACACCCCAACCATGCCTATAGCCTCTTATGCAACCACAGACCTCAAGAAATGATAGACCCATACCCAAACCCATAAAACACCCACAGGCAGTGCCTGCCTTAGTGGCAGCAACGCCCCGGGCAGAAAAAGAACAATTTGGCGGTGCCGACCCCCCTCCCGCCACGCCACTGGTCAATGGGGGGTGGAGGCGCCAAATGTCTCTTTTTGTGGTGGCAGAAAACGTATTTGAAAATTAAATGCGCTCACGGGAGCGGACGCATTTAACAACAATTTGGTGCTGCGGAACCCTATTAAGATTATTATCACCCCACTCTTACGCCAGAGCAAGGTGGTAATTATCTCAATAGGGTGCCGCAGCACCCTAATGTTGTTAAATGCGCCCGCTCCCGTGAGCGAATTTAATTTCCAAAAGACACTTCTCCAACCACGCCAGCTCGGGGTAGCCCTTTAAAGGCTCCCCTGAGCTGGCGCCCTGTGGGCAAATGGCACCCCGGGCGTCACAGGTACTCAGAAATAGAAACGGAAATTCCAAGCACACACTCTTCCACTCTCCACCAGTACACACTCCTATCTATATTCTGCACAATGCATACGCTTAAAACATTCAAGACATTTCGGTTATCTCGATGCTTGTTTTCAACTTGTTTTCGCTCACACTTCAAGTCCGTCTTCTGTTTGCACTGGCACATTACAAACCCCCACTAAATAGATAGATACATCTGTAAAGCAAACCAATCCGCCATCTTCCAGGTTTGCAGTGTTATCTGTGTAGCAAAGAGACACAACTTTGCAGGTTTATTTTTCCAGATTCACAACATGGAGCAGCTTCTTCAGCAAAGAATGTCATCTCAATCAGAAGGTACTTGGATTATATTGTGAGATGTATACATTTGTTTCAGGGCTTTCTTATGATGTTTCTTAGAGTGCATATCTGGATGTGTGTGTAAGCGTGCATATCTGGATGTGTGGGAGTGCGTATCTGAACGCATGTGAGGGCATACCTGGATGTGTGTGAATGGGCATTTCTGGATGTGTGTGAATGCGTATCTAGATGTGTGTGAGTGCCTAGCTGGTTGCGTGTGAGAATTTATCTGGAAGCGTCTGAGAGCATATCTGGCTGCATTTCAGAGCGCTTGGGAGCATATCTGGATGCGTGTGAGCGTGTGTGTGAGCATGTATCTGGATGCGTGTGAGCATGTACCTGGAAGTGTGTGAGCGGATGTGTGTGAGCGCATATCTGGATGCGTGTGAGCGCATGTTAGACAAGATTGTATGCATTAACCCTGTGAGAGACTACACCAGCCTTGTCCTCTTGGCAATAGGTAACACAACCTTTGGTATAGGCCTGCACTACACAAGTTGGTAGTGTGATTGAGCAGCCAGGCTCATCTCAAGAGGGGTCAATGTGAGCTGTAGGGTTGCAACATAGACTTTCACAGTGACAAGTATTCAAATAACACTTATACGCAAGGTTTCTTGATTAAATAATTATTTATTAATTAAACAGTTTTAAAATAAGCCTTCTTTAGAAGGGAGCAATTGGCAACAATAAAAATACACTTCAAAATACACTCCTTCAGTTCAATAAAGTAAGTAGATAACCTTCTGGGATGGCACACATATTTTCCTATACCCGGCGGTGACTTAAATTGCAAGGACACTGTGGACATTAATATATCACTTTTCACACTTAACAGTAATACTGAAGTTGTGGCAAAAAGGAAAAGGTTAGGGAAGGAAACAATGGTTAACAAGTTTCTGAAACAGGTAAGCACTTTTGAACCCCGCCAATGCAATTTAGATTAACCCTTTCCCAGCTATACAAGTAAGATATGTATGACTTTTTGAGGGACAGTTAAACACAAAGTCAGAGGTTAGAAAGGACTTCAGGGAGCCAGGACAGCCAATGTCAATTGAGCAAAATCTAGGGGAGCTGAGGCACTTCTTGAAGGTAGGTAAAAGTCTTGCACAATATTAAGAGAGTTTTGTTGTAAAAGAAATCACTGTTGAGCCAGACACTGGGAGGCTTGTGAAGGGCAAAGCTGCAAGCAGCTCTGCAAAGGGAAGCCAATGCAAGTCTCAACTGAAAGCAAGCAAGCTACACACACAAGTGGTAAGTACCCCTTAGTTCACAGTACCTTAGATCTAAAGAAATTGTTCCAGCTGGCTTCTGTTCCTGTTGTAGTTCCTGCAGATCCTGTTGTTCCTGGGCCTCAGTCGAGGGGACAAGAGGGAGGACGTCTGGGGACTCCTGCACTATGATTTGAAGGTCGGTGGCAGCAATGGGCATAATTTAGATCAGCAGCACTTCGCGGTTTCAGCTTCTCGCTAATAGCACCACTACGGTTCTTGGACACCTTGTAGGCTTTCCTTACTTCTGGGGTCCAGCACTCTGTTGAGGTGGCTCAAGCTTGGTCAGCCCTGCTTCGTGGGAGTCCGGAGGAACTTCCTGGAGCTCAGGTCTGGCTTAAAAATGATGCACTCGTTTCTTGTGATCCTGTCCCCTCGCACTGGGTTCCTGCAGCAGCAATGGAGGTACAGCCAACAGAGAGAGGGGTTTCAGTCGAGTTTATCTTTTGGTCGATTGGTCTGACCAACCCAAGGGGAGAAGTCGTCCGTTCCAGGCTTCTCTGGTCTATGTTGAAATAAGAGCTTCAGCACTGCAGCAGGGCTTCACCGGGCAAACCAATGGTCCAGGAGTTGCAGCAAGTGGCTCTTCCAGGTTCCTTCTTTGGTTCCTTCGTGCAGTGGTCGACTCAGCCTTGCTTACAAAAGACATTGCCTTTTATGCAAGTCTCTCCCATTCATTTGCAGCCCATCTGTCACTTACAAAGCAGGGTGGCCGTCCTCCAAGGTAAAACAGCCGGTCAATCACCTTTGGGTGCATTCTTGTAACCAAGGAGACTAAGCACAGTGAGTTTCAGGCACCTCCCTTGCTTCCTGCCCTGCCAGGCACCCTGGAGCCTGAGGCGGGCTTCATCAGTGAATCCTGCCAAAGACAAAATGAACAAAGAGACCAAACCTGGTTTGGCGTGCAGAGTAAATCTCAAGAAGGGCCTTTCCAACAAGAAATGACGCAAATAAAGAAGACCAAGGCTATTTTGACAAAATGGACATCCATGGGTGCTATGCTGCAGCTGCGAACGCAGCCTGCGGTAAAAACACACAATGGTAGAATATTAAGGCTTTTACACCATGCAAAGAGAAATACACCAACACGGGCTTGTAAAGATTCCCAGAATCTTTATTACAAAACTGAACAGTTACAAAACAAAGTACACAAATAGCTATTTGACCGACAATACATCACAGAGACCACCAGCATGGTTCAATGTGAGCAGTGAACAGGATTTGCTAGCTGGACATCCGTGTATTTATACATTTTCGCTATAACGATGTCCAGCCTCTTTCAAGTTAATCGTTTACTGGGCTAGGGTCACGCCAGGTTCGTTTCTAATTTACATATCTCGTGAATGCGGTTTACTTTTTAATACATTTACTAACAAAACACTATTATTCTCTAAGTTTAACTTTACACTCTTTACACATTGCTTTAATACAGGTCAAACAAATGTTTTGCATGTCGTATTTTGGATAGCGTTATTGTTCTTGTATACTTGTAGGTTAACATCGCCAATTCAAGTAATCCCCTGATCTCAAGGTCAACAAAGGACAAGGTCTACATCACCCAAACATGTAGCCTGAAGGCAGGTTGGACATTAACTCTCCTTCGGAGGTTGAAGAGATTAAAGCAAGAACAAGAGAACACACGACGGCCATTTTAGGCCACAGAGTGACTTTGTACAAAAAACTAAAATGGCGGCTCTAACCTAAAATGGAGGCTTGATTCACTTAAGGTCACGACCTTGTAATACGAATTTCCTCGCAAAGCGACTGGGCATAGGCCAACATATACAATGAGGACGAAACAATATTATATCAGTTCTAACAAACCCTCCTTTTGGCCAATGCCAAGCGCTAAACTACCTTCAATCATTTTGCGATTAACTCCACATTTCAACGTCTATACACCCCGAATCATTGTCAGACATATCTTTTGCCATTAGATCAGACACTAGAGTTTCTTTCAACACATACTCTTTGGAAACCTTATCTGGGGCGTATATTTTATGCCCTAATACACTTGTTGCTTGCGCGCAACATCCCCCTAATACTGAACATATACCAGGGAGACACTGTATATAACAACAAAGGAATAGAAAACTTCCCAAGATAATCAGCAGGGCCGAAAACAACTTCCATCCCCACGACCGTAGGAGGTCCCAAAACCATGCACTAAGTTCGCAGTTTCCCTCAGGAACATGTACATCTGAACTAAGAACATGTAGATTTTGGATAGCCCTAAAGATCGTTGGAGAGGAGTCTGGTACATAAATGCAGCAAGCGGACCCCACTAATTTACATACTCCTCCACGCTCAGCCAAAATTACATCTAATGCCATCCGGTTCTGAAGAGCCACTAATCTTATCGTTTTCTGTTCTAACGTCATATTATAGAGTATGTCAGTGGTCCGGTTGATGGTTCTCTCCAATACTCTCGCTAGTCCCCTGATATCTTCTGAATTCGTAATTTGCCCAAAAAATGGCACAAAGGATTTCATGATGTCTCCTAGACTTTGCGCTGGAGTATCCCCTTTCACACCTCGTCGTGGACAAGTTTTCAAAATTTCTGCCCTACTTGCAATAAATACCCCAGGTAATAGAATCCATAAATTGCAGGTTCCTTGCCAATCCCTGGGCAACCATGGAAATGCCACATTACCGCAAACAAAATAGACAGGTTCGCCTACGTACAGAGGTCTGTTCTCACTAGTCAAATTCTCAATGTTGGCGTATTTTCAAAAATTACCCATTGACCGTGTTCCATTCCTCTGTATGCAGAAGGATACTGAATCGGGGCTATGATTAACAGAATAAGATGGAGGCGTGGCATCCTTATTGCCTTTAGGAGCCATTTTGAAAGAGATCAAAGACTGAAAAGGACGAGACAATCTATCAGAGGGTTTAACAGAAGCAACGTTTGGTTTACTCCTATTTACAAAAAGCGAGCATCCCAGGGGTATCAAAACACGTTTTTCAAAACTATTCAAATTTGTACCATCAAAGTTCCCTGAGATGCTGTCATTCCATCGGCCAAAGAATAGTGCTCTAAGAGAAGCATAACAAGCAGTTGTCAAAGGTAAAGGATGAATATACCAACCTAGCCCCTTATCCCCATGTTGCGGTAGATGTGAACAGATCCAGAAATTGGTTCTATTTAAAATTGCATGAGTGGCATTCATGTTTAACAAAAGGGTATTATTCTGATAGTTCCGTCTATGCGAAGAATCTCTAGGCGATAAAGTATGCAATTGCACGGAAGGAGTGGGGATAACAGATACATTTTCAATAGGTAAAAAGTCCTCTAGCGGATATGCTTCCTCCAGATACCATAACCCAAACCAACAGTTCCTAAAAATCCAGTTATTATTACATTACAAAAAGGCAACAATACACTTTGGGGGTCCCATTGCATGCTTGATCATTGTCTCTGCTAGTCACATATTTATCTAAAGGTTCGGTACGAGCGGTAGCGGGTGCAGGCATTGTAGTCTTCAATCCTTCCGTACAATCGGGCAAAAAGGCAAGCCCTCAAATGATTTCCTCAATCGCACAGTCAAACCATGCTGTACGTCTATTTCCTTGGACGTAAATTATATTTCACAATTTCTGGTGCTGAAGGATCAGAAAACAAAGTGTCATCACTTCCTACTGGAGGTAGCGAGTGAACGTAAATGGGATCAGAAAAGGATTGATCCGGAAGTACCTCTGTTGGAGAGTGCGGAGACAAGATGGCCGTTTTGTCTGGCCTTGCGAATTCTGGAACGGTCTCAGATACTCTTGTGTCGATTATTGCTGTTTCGGGCACATTGGTTACAGCAGTGGAAAGAGATTCTGTGTCTTCTGTATCTTATGGCACGGGCTGCGGGATCCGTTTGGTGTGCGTCGCATGGATCCAGTTCTTACGACCCGCTACCCGCACAGCAGTCTGGGTGACTAGCAGAACTTGGTAGGGACCCCTCCACCGAGGTGCAAGGCAAGACGACCTCTCAAAAACTTTCGTGAGGATCCAGTCCCCCGGTCGTAGACTGTGACCAGAACCCTCGTATCGTACAGGTAATGCCTCTCGCACCTGGTGATAAATTGAAAACAGATTTTTAGTCAACTGGTTACAGTAATCTGAAAGAAGCACATTCTCTATATCCCGCAACAAGCTATTTTTTGACAAACCCCAAATATTAGCAGGTCACCCCATTACTACCTCAAAGGGAGAGAGCCCAGTCTTAGTTTGAGGGGTTGTTCTCATCGACAGCAACACAATCGGTAAGGCGTCCGGCCATTTTAATTTGGTGCCAGCACATGTCTTAGCGAGCTTGTTCTTTATAATGCTGTTATGCCTTTCCACTAATCCGGCACTTTGGGCATGTCTGGCCGAATGGAACCGTTTATCAATTTGTAATCCTTTGCATATTTGTAGGATTACAGCAGCGATAAAGTGTGGCCCATTATCCGACCAGATGACTCTCGGCAGCCCAAACCTAGGAAAAAAACTCTTTCAACAGAGTTTTTGCCGTGGTTATGGCCGTTGCATCTCTAACAGGGAAGGCCTCAACCCACCTACTAAAAGCACAAATAACAACCAACACATATTTAAGATTATTGCAACGTTCCATTTCAATAAAATCAAAATGAATAACCTCAAACGGAACAGAAGGTGGAGCGAAACCTCCACTAGGAGTCGAGGTACCTTTTCCTACACTATGCTGCAAGCAGACCATGCACCCTTGGACAAAGCGCTTCGCAGTTTTGAAAATCTTATCATTGGCCCATACACTCTGTAGCATTTTAGTCAATTTACGCGCACAGACATGTGTCGGACCATGAGCCATAATAACCATCATTGTAATGTAGGCGTCAGGGAGTAACCATTTTCCTTCAACATTGTCCACCCAACACCCATCATCATCCAACCTTCCTGCACCCTCGACCCATCTCTTAGTTTCCTCTATAGTAGCATCTGCTTGAATGTCTTTTACAGAATCGATACTTTCACCAAAAGTGCAAATATTTACAGTTTCTCTTACAGCATACATTTCTGAACTAAAATCAGTGGCAGTTTGCTTAGCTATCTGATCAGCGAAAGCATTCCCCTTTCCCATATCATCTGTAACTTTTTGATGTGCTGCACATTTGATGACAGCTAACTGAACAAGGAGTGTGAGTGCTGAAAGCAATCATGCAGAATTTTCATGCAATGTGAGGTCAAAAAACCTTGTTCTGGGGGGCGCTGTTGAGCAGCCAACGAAAATGGCTGCTTAGCTCGAGAGCTCCGTCGCAGTCCACCGGAATCCTCCTCGCATCGGTGCTTATCCGCACTCGCAACTGCAGCAATTGCTGCGATCTGAAAGCAGGAGCCGTCCTCGACACCCACTCGAAATCCCGGGCTGAATCGGACCCTGGGAGCCGCGCGGGCCCCGCCGGAGTGGGTTCTCTCCCACGGCCTTGCCGCGGCCGCTGCGACCTCCGGCTCGCGTGGCGTCCCGGCGCCCGTCACCTGTGCGCCGCCTTCCGCGCCCATCCGAGGCCTCCCCTGCCGCCGGGACTGATTGCCGAGGCTCCCGTGGACCGTTCCCTGGCTGGGGCTGGCGCGACTGGTCTGCCTGTGCGCAGCGCTCGGGGGCCTCCTGCCCCCCCCACACGGACACCGCCTCCCGGCCTGATCCCTTGGACCCTGCGGGCTTCGCCCCTGCCGGCTGCGGCCTTGTGTGCTCCGCGGCGGGAGCCGCCGGCAACACCGTCCGGGGGGCGCCTTGAGGGACGCAGCCCGCCCCCCCCGAAATCACCGAGACCACGCCACTAGATGGCCGCTGATCCGGACCTGATCCCCTGACGTCTCCTGGGAGGCGGCGGTCTCGCCCACCTACGGGCAGGAAGGTGGGTGCTGGCGCTACGCGGGGGGGCCCCCCCTCTCCGCCCCCTCGGGTGCGGACCCCGTACCATCGGCCTAAGTCGCCCGGAGGGCTGTCCACACACGGGCTGGGACCTCTGCGGCCCCCCCCTACCTCACCTTGCTGCTAGAACTGGGCCCACTCCTTTGCCCTAGCCACACACTTCACTACGAGCCACCGCTCCCGGGATCCGACAGCCGGCTGGCTAACCTCACGGCGGCACCGGAGTGCACGGGATCCCACTCATTTGCTGCCGCCGCTCAAGACCACGCCACCTTCCCACCACCATATCCCGCTTTCTCTGCCCAGTCTCCGACTCTACGACTCCTCCACCCTGCTACCCCTGACCAGCTGCCACCCCCCACGTGTCGCCCCATCCTTGACTCGACCTTGGCCATGTCCAGCAGAGCACGGGGTGCTAATAAAGTGGGCGCTATGGACAAGTTTGCCAAAGCGGCGCCCAGGGCAGACCTGGCGTCCTCCTCTGCGGCACAGGAAGATAGCGCGCCCCCCCTGGACCCCCCACACCCGGATCTGACCACCTTGATGGAGTCCATGGCGAAAAACTTCGCATCCTTCCACGAAAAGCTGGACGACATCAATGCTAGTGTGGCCTCCCTACGGACTAAGGTGGACCAACATGGGACCAGGATAACTGAAACGGAGCAGAGGATAGGGGCCAGCGAGGACCATATTCATACTCTCCAAAACACAGTCACTGAGCTCGTCCACGACATGAAACAGGTCAAAGCCAAGAATGATGACTTAGAATCTAGATCCCGGCGGAACAACATACGCATTGTGGGGGTCCCCGAGTCTGCACTTAAAGGGCGCATGGAGGTGGCGGTCGAGCAGCTAATTAAAGATCTCCTTGGCGATCCGGAGTTTTCACCATTCTTTACAATCGAGAGAGCGCACCGCTCTCTGGCGCCCCGGCCTAAGCCTGGCGACTTCCCCAGACCGATCATCGCAAAGCTACTGAGCTACAAAGACAGAGACCATATACTCCGGTTGGCCAGAGAGAAGGGGGAGCTAAGATTTGAATCACAAATTGTCAGGATCTTTCCAGACTTTTCGGTAGGGGTGCAAATGGAGAGGCGCCGATTTGGCGGGGTGAAGAGGATGCTCAGAGACAGGAAAATTGAATACTCTATGCTTTTCCCTGCCCGGATGAAATTCATCCACCGCAACAAGAGCTACTTCTTCACGGTCCCTGATGAAGCGGTTAAGTTTATAGAAGCACAGATTCCACTGCCACAACCCCCGGAGGAACCAATTGGCGAGGACTGAGACTATCATCCCTGTGCTCATGGGTGAACCTCTTGTGCCCTGGCTACTGAGGTCTGCCCATCTGTGGATTGGTGCTGGCCCTCTCCTGACTTCCCTCTGGCCGGCCTGCCCCGGCCCATGGCCCTGGGTCTAACATTGCATCTCCTCCGGGGGATGCCTGCTCACATCTTGGATCCCCGGCCCCTCCGTCCTTGCAATCTCGAACAACACGGTTTATCCTCCTGCTTGTAACCCCCGCCGCACTGGTGGGGAAAAACTGTAAACTGTAACGATGCTTTATTATGCAATGATCGCACAAAGGTGGTCTAGACGGCAGCAGCAGCCCCCACTGCAGCTGCAATGCCGCTTAAGGCGAGAGTTATGTTATCGAGCCCCTGTTGGGCTATGTTTTTGGTGCTGCCGAGTTGGGGATGGCACGCAGGTTGCTTTGTGGGCGGGTGTCGAGGCACTGCTAGTTGTTACTGGGCGGTGAGGGTGGGGGGTGGGACAGTTGGGGTTTACTTTATTCAAAATGGCAGGATGGTCTTGACGGACGCGGCAGGGTGGTGGGTCTACTTCACTCTGGCGCCCCTGGTGGGTGTGGCAGTCAGTTCCCGCATTTGGGATGTCCCGTAACCCCCTGCTATGGCCATCAGAGTGCTGACCTGGAATGTACGGGGTCTGACCAACTTTACTAAGTCTCGTAGGATAACGGCGTACGCACAGAGACACGGGATCAAAGTGCTCCTATTGCAGGAAACTCACGCTCAGAAACTCCTGTCATCGAACCTCGCACAGACCTGGGGTCCAAACAGATTCTACACTCAGTATTCCACCCAGTCCAGGGGGGTACTCACTCTTATACACAAGGCTGTTGCGTTTACACTTCACACATCCCACATCGACCCAGAAGGTAGATATGTAATTCTGCACTGCACCTTGGCCGGGGACGAATGCCTGCTCGTGAACTCGTATGCCCCCAATATTGACTCCCCGGAGTTTATAGACACCATATCTGCCATTCTCATGAAATATATCGATATCTCTATCATATGGGGCGGAGACATGAACCTCATACTTGATGCGACCTTGGACAGGACGGCCACTGCCCGTAGACCCATGTCTCGCGCGGCTAAACGGCTTCAAACTCATATGGGCTCCCTCAACTTGATCGATGCCTGGAGGACACTCCACCCCCGAGAGAGGGACTACACCTTTTACTCTACGGTACACGACAGTTCCTCGAGGATAGATCTATTCCTCCTGTCGGGTGACCGCATGGGCAGGGTTTCGGATGTCAGGATCCTTCCGCGCACGCTCTCCGATCACTCCCCAGTGCTCCTACAGATCCAACTTGGTAGAGCCCCTGAAGCCCGCCCTGCATGGCGCTTCAAGCCCGACGCCCTGTCAGATATAGTCTTTAAGGCTGAGATTCTGGCGGACATAGCCTTGTTTTTCGAAAACAACAACGCCTGCGACACGCCCGAGGGGACCAGGTGGGAGGCATTCAAAGTTTATATTAGAGGTATGTGCATTTCCAGGGAGGCAGGGGTCCTCAAGGCCATAAGGCAGGCGCTGAGGGACTCTGAAACTAAGCTTAAAAACCTAGAAAGAGATTACGCCTCTACTCCAGCGCCTGCAACCCTAGCGAAGATTAGAACGGAGCTGGAACGGTTTGAGACGCACGCCCTGAGTGAGGTGAGATACCATGCTCGCCCCATTGCGGCCCGAAAGTATGGAGAGGGGGACGGGCCGGGCAGGACCCTTGCTAAACTGGTGCGATCAGAGGGAGGTAGGACCCGGATTGATAGTGTTATCGACGAAAGGGGCGTGAGACACTGGTCGGACCAAGCTATCCTCGACACTTTTACTGGCTTTTACGCCAACCTATACGGTCCCCAACCGACACACTCATCCCAGGACTTAGATGACCTACTGGAATCTATTCCTATGACCCTGATCTCCCAAAACACCAAAGAACTCCTCGACGCCCCGTTCTCCCTAGAGGAGATAGTTCGGGCAATCTCAGATCTTCCGAAGGGCAAGGCCCCGGGTCCCGATGGGCTCACAGCTGAGTTCTACCAAGAGCATGTTGCCATACTAGCGCCCATACTCCACGGGGTCTGGACGGAAGCACTACGTACACTCATCCTTCCTCCCTCCCTAAGAGAGGCATTGATCACTGTCCTCCCCAAGCCCGGGAAACCCCCAGACGAATGTAGCTCCTATAGGCCCCTGTCGCTTATTAACACTGACACGAAGATTTTTGCCAAAATAATTGCCAACAGGTTTCTCCCGTCCATGCCCACCTGGTCCATGCCGACCAAAGCGGATTTGTCCCTGGGCGCTCCACGGCACTCAACATCCGGCGCCTCTTTAATGTCCTGTCCAGAATTGATCCAAATGCCGACGCAGTGGCAGTCACACTAGATGCCCAAAAGGCATTCGACATGGTCTCATGGCAATACCTATGGGCTGTGCTGGAGAAAATGGGGATAGGCCCGAACATGATCTCCTACATAAAGTTGCTATACACAAGGCCATCGGCGAGGGTCCTCATCAACTCCGTCCCCTCCTCCCCCTTCGAACTACACAGAGGCACACGCCAGGGCTGCCCGTTCTCCCCCATCCTCTTTGCGCTGTCCATCGAACCCATGGCTGATCACGTTAGAAACCGCCACACCCGGAAGGGCGTACGCTTGCAGGACTCACCAGAAATCATCTCACTATATGCGGACGACGTACTCCTCTATGTCAGACAGCCCTCCATACACCTTGACCCTTAAGCGGAATTAAATATCTAGGAGTGCAAGTGTCATTAGCTAAAACATCCCTGTTGGCAGACAATTACGCAGCCACAGCTCAGCTCATCGAATCCAAGCTGCTTAAATGGCGCAACCTGCCACTATCCCTGGCGGGCAGACTTTCCCTAATCAAAATGATCGCGGTACCCAAGCTCCTCTACATATTCGCCAACGTGCCGGTATGGCCAGGCAAGCAGTACTTCAAGAACCTCCACACAGCGTTTGCCCAATTTCTATGGCACTCCGGAGCAGTCCGCAAGAAGTGGCTACACATGGCCCTCCCTTACGAAAGAGGGGGCTTCACTGCCCCCGATTTGACTCTATACTGGAATGCTGCACAGGCCCAACATGCCACCCACTGGTACACTCACCCAAATCCGCCCCCACACGTCAAATTAGAGAAAATGGCTGGCGATGGCACCCACGCCATGACCTTACTATTACACTATACATACCGTACTGATGCCCCATCGGACCCAGTGGCCACTACGATTAGGGCTTGGAACAATATCCTCCCTTCCACTCGGGAGCAGCGTCCGTATTACAAGTGGCTCCCCCTATGGCGGTTCCCTGGCCTTCCTCCGACACATGATCGCCTTCTCTCTCGGCGGTGGGAGGACCTGGGATATCGGGCCCTAACAGATCTCTACCACGATGGCACATTTATTACTCCCCAAACATGGCGCTCAGGACACCCCGGCTCAGCACTGGACCTGTTGCAGTACTACAGGTTGAGAGCAGCGGTACGGGAGATGTGGCCCTCCTTCCCTGATGAGCCTCCTGACTCCCCTGAACTCCAATATATAGCTAACTCCTCAGGCTGTAGGGGTATAATCTCCTCCCTGTACAAAATGCAGCTGGACAGACTGGGTAACACGACCCCAGACTCACGCCAAGCATGGGCGGAGGAACTGAACACAGAGATCACCGACGCAGTCTGGAGCAAAATGTATGCACACACGCGCAAAGTCTCACTCAATGCCAGGTTCCGCTGCATGCAATACAAACTTCTCAACAGACTCTACTACACGCCACATAGAGTGGCAAAATTCGCATCCAACCCCACACACACATGCCCGAGATGCAGAGCTCCCGAGGCAGACCACGGTCATATGTTCTGGTCCTGCGCTGCGCTCGACACATTTTGGGGTGAGGTCACAGAAGCGCTATCGGAGATAATTGGCTCCCCAATTGAGTCGACCCCACTAGCCTTGCTGTTCGGTATTTGGACTGGGGAGGACGAGAGGAAAAAGTCGAAATTCTTAAATGTGGGTGCTATTGTTGCCAAAAAATGTATACTGCAATGCTGGAAGTGCCATAACCCCCCATCCTTCAACATGTGGCTGAGGGCCCTCACGTGGGTACAAACGTGTGAAGAGGAGTACATTGGATCCCTGCCCACCCCCTCCCGCCCCAGGAATGTCTGGTCAGAATTTTGCAGCTATTTAAATAATAAGGATGGGGTTGAATGGACCTCCACCCCCTCACCTGCCCAACCGGACTAAAAATGAGGTATGCCCCGCCCGAGCTACCCCACAATATCCCCCCTGCTCTTATGTACTGTTGATTCTATCTGTTTTGCAATGCATTTATGTGCTGTCATGATGCTCGCTTACATGTATGCTATCCATGCTGTACCTGTTTTGACTTCCTGCCAATAAACAAAAGTTCAAAAAAAAAAAAAAACCTTGTTCTTTCCAAAGTCTACCGAAGTTGTGAACCACCCCAAAAGCATACTGACTATCGGTATATATATTTACTGTAAGCCCTTCAGAAAGTTCACAAGCTCGAGTTAACGCTATAATTTCTGCGGCCTGCGCAGAATTATGCATAATTCTTTTGGTTTCCACAATCGTGCTTAAAGTTGTAACGGCATAAGCAGCCGTGGATGTTCCATTCGGAGTTTAAAACAAGAGCCATCACAAAATAGCTCTCCTTGTGGGCTATTCAAAGGCGTATCTTTCAGATCGATTCTACCTTTAGTCTCTTGTTCTGTCGCATAAAGGCAATCGTGCGACGTTTCGTCACCATCAACAGTATCTTGTGGGACAGGTAAAAGTTCAGCCGGATTTAATACACAACACCTCTGAATTTGAATGTGGGGAGCAAACAAGATCAGTTCATATCTTGTCAATCATGCGGAAGTGAGGTGTTGCGTTTGAGTTCTATTCAATAAAATATCTACAGAGTGAGGTACCATTAGGGTTAACGCATGACCCAGGACCATTCCCTCACTCTGTTTTACTGACGCAGCAGCAGCAGCAACAGCTCTCAAACATCTCGGCAAAGCGCATGCAACAGGATCAAGGGCGGATGAGAAATAGCCGCACGGCCTATTCTTCCCTCCATGTTCCTGCGTTAACACAGCCAAAGCACATCCATCACGTTCATGCACATACAACTCAAAGGCCTTGTCATAATTCGGAGTTCCTAAAACCGGCGCTGAACACAGCGCGGATTTGAGCAAGTCAAATGCTGTCTGGTGTTCCAAAGTCCATGGCAATGGCAAAGAAATGCCCTTCTTTGTCAAAGCCAGCATTGGTTTAATTGTTAACGAAAAGTTAGGGATCCACAATCTACAGTAAGAAGGCATACCTATCAGGGCTCTAACTTCCTTCTGCATATTTGGGACAGACATGCCAGAAATAGTCTTTATTCGTTCAGGTCTCAACCGTCGTCCCTCCTTTGACAGGAGATAGCCTAAATAGGCGACCTCCTGACAACAATATTGGAATTTTTTGAGTGAAGCTTTGTGGCCATGCTTCGCTAGATGACAAAGCAACAACACGGTGCCTTCTTTACAGGCACTCTCAGAATCAGCAGCCAAGAGGAGATCATCTACATACTGTAGTAACATGCAAGTAGTAGGCAACTCGAGAGTATCAAGCTGCTCTTTTAATGCCCTACTATAAATACTTGGACTCTCAGTGTACCCGTGTGGTGCACGAGTGAATGTGAACGAGCGTCCACCTAGGGTAAACGCGAACAAATACCTACTATCCTTGTGTATGGGAATACTGAAAAACGGGTTTTTGAGGTCAACAACGCTAAAATGAGTGGCAGAAGCCGGAATCATGGTTAGTATCGTTGTAACATCAGGTACAATAGGAAATTGAGGAGCCACAATTTTGTTAATAGCACGTAAATCAATTATAAACCGAAAGGGAATCGCATTATCACCTTTTTTGTATACTGGAAAAATGGGGCTGTTACACAACTACCCGTAATTTCCTCAATTACTCCACGATGTACAAAATCAGAGACTAAACATTTCAAAGCCTGTTCGCCTTCAACTGAGATCTTATATTGCGGGATGCGAGGCAATTTTACTGCATGTTTCAAAATAATTTTAACAGGTTCAATTTGAAGAATGCCCACATCATTATCATCAATTGCCCATAAGCATTCCGGAACATTACTTAATTCTGGCGATAGAGGTCGAGTCAAAAACTGAGAGGCGAGTGATTGCTGAGGTGAAACTGTTAACCGAACTCCGTCCGGAGAACAATGTATTACTGCATAGAATTCCTTCAACAAATTTAACCCCAGCAAGTTCTCCCCACAGTTTGTGGTAAGTAGAAATGGACACTGCTCCGTGAAGGGACCCAGTGTTATCGGTACCGGCAAAGAGACCGGACAAGCTACAGGTGTGCCTGAAAACCCTACAGAAACGTTGGACTGCCCTGACAGGGGAATATTTGGAACCCGTGAATGGTCAATGGAACATTTCTGTGCTCCCGTATCTACTAAAAATAGATGCTTCCTATTTCCCACCGCCATCTCAACGTAGGGGCCTTTTTGATGAACAGGAATAGGCTTTGGTTCCAAATCCTGCTTCGGGCAATCCTAACGAAACAGAATATTGTCAAAAGGAAGCTCTTCAGAGAGGTACGCGGCAGAAGGGTGATCAAAAATGTTCCTATTATCCACATTCGAAACTTGCTTATCTTGTGAAGGAGGTTGCTGTGATTCTGGTGCAAACTGACCTCTGCCAGGGCCCCCTGCACCTGGGCGACCTCTGGATCGTCTACCCATGTTCCCAAATGACCTTTGCTGCAAGGTCGGACATTGTGCGCGCCAGTGGCCTTCCTGTCGACAATAGGCACACTGGTTAATGGTTACCAGAGCCAGGGGCGTACTTCCCTGTGGAATGTACTAACCTCTAAATTGATTACCCCCTCTAGGGTTTCTAACAATTTGTTGTAATAGGACTTTTGTTTTCAGGTCACCCTTTTTTTTTCTCAAGTTTTTCCTTTTCATTATTCACACGATTTTCATAGTACTGAGCCATATGCAGTAGTTCTAATTGAGACTTCGCCTGCCAAGCGCTTTCGGAAGACATAATCTGTAACTGGATGTCAGGCAGCAATCCACGTACAAATTTGTCGACAAACAGCCTTTTCCCTGACTCTCTGCCTAAATCTTGTCCACTGAAATCTGAAAATACCTGTTCAAACCGATTGAAGAAATCGGTAGCACCCTCAGACTTTCCTTGGACACAGGCCGTAAGCTTGTCCCGAATGATTCTTTTTTCAGGAACTATAGTTTTCAACTTTACAATAATCCTATCAGGCAAGGTTAATATCACTTGAGGCGGTCGCTCGCCAGCTGGTCTTTCTCTATCTAGCCTAACCATGTTATCCCATGTATCTCCTAACCCAGGTACATCATCTACAGTCCTAATCTGTTTCCATAAATCAACTGGCAGGAGTACGGGAAATAATAAATCAATATCACTTAAGGTGAATACCGACAACTGTAAGACGGACTCTATTTCTTTATAGAACCCGGTTGGATTCTTTCTTACATCGGGAATAGATTGCTTTATGGTGTTCACTTCCTGTCTTGAAAACGGGACGTGAACGAACTGTGATACGTAATGTGCAGGGATGTCCACCGCGAGTATTCCTCGCGCAGCATCGGCCGCAATCTCAACTTTCGGGACAAATGTCGGAGGGACCTCTCACATAGGCAACTGAGAAGTAGGCAGCTCCAAACGCTTACTAAGCAACAGAGCCAAATCAAGCACTAGGGCAGTCGAAGAAGTATCAATCGAAAAGGCTCTCTTATAAACACTCAACAATTCTGCGGGACAACAAATCTTTCTTTTTAAACACACTCATTCTGCAGGTATTCTACCATAACCTGTATCACCTTCTTTTGCTTTTCTAACGTATACTGACTATATGTGTCATATACTTCATCTGGAGTTATCGACATATCCGAAATCCATCTTATCGCATCCTTTGTACAAATTCGTGCTTCCTCACCTTTTAATTTACGGCGAGGAGAAAACCGTTTCTGTAAGAACATAGTACCTAAACTATCACCTTCTGCTTCCTCATTCTGTAACTCTTCCAACTCCTTCCTATACACAAAAATCCTCTCAACATGCTCATATACCTTCTCCCCAGTATCTCTGGACAACGCTAAGGCATTCAAATGCTGTACCCCTTGTGGGAAATCTACATCGTTTAATCTTTTCCACATTATACTCAAATGAGTCCCTAATCCTTCAATAAAAACATTTTTCATAGGAATACCTTTTAAGTTTTCGAGCGTGGAAAAAACATCAGCTTGTTCACCCTTCTCCATACAATGTTTAGCCCAAGCGATCAATTAATTCTTTTTTCCTGGAGCTACAGTATTACGAGTCACAACCCTTGGTCTTGCTCCCTGGTCTACTACAAGCGATGCAGAATCACTTGGAAGAGGAAGAGTAGGCACATTCTGAATATCAACAGGTGGAGGCAAGGGGGCAGACAAAGGAGCGACGGCTGGAAGAACAGGAAGAACAGCAGGGAGGACCAGAGGAACTATAGGAGGGGGAATAACAACGGGAAAGGGCAAAACACCAGGAGGAGGGACGTACGGAGGTGGCGCGGAGGCACCGGGCCTTCGTTCATGCAAAAGTTTATTAATCAATTCATCTGACGTATGAAAATCTTTTGAAGGGTACATTTTCTGAATGCCTAACTTAAATGCCCTGTCTGTGTTCCTAACTGACTCCAATTGTTTATTTTGATCATATAACCGTGCCTTTTCGACACTGGTCATATGTCTACGCATATGTTTCTCTCTACTCTTTTGTTGCTGCAAAGCTTCTGTTTTCCAACTATGTAATGCGTCAAATGCTGCAGGTCTAGCCTTTTTCTTTACTATCTATACGAGGGATTTCAAAGCTACCATTGGTTGGCCACCAAAGATTAGAATTATGTCTGGTCTGTCTGTGCCAAATGTCATTAAATGCTATACTACCAAAGCCTTTCTTACAATACATAGTACATGCCGGCAACCCCTCCTGTGGTGCGGGATGGCTATCTTCCAAAGATTGTCTGTCACTGCAGAATAATGCCCTAAAGCAGGCAGACAATTTCCCAGGCATATTAAAGTTCTGGTGTTACCTGGTCAAGTAATTGTGCTCGCGAGTACAATGCGCCAAATTCAAATTGTCAGGGTTAAATTAAAAATCGGGTCACAATTCACCTGACCAAAGGACTGGGAGGCCCGATCGGGTTACTAAGGACAATGCTAAGGACCCACGTGTCTGGTGATTTCGGCAAATTTACCCACCTCGATATATGGACCCTTGTCAAGACGTCGTCTCGGGCTACAGCTCACCGTTCAGGGATCGGATTGTGCAGTACTATCGAGGAATTCACTTCTCGTCCAGAGGGGCCGTTTCTGTTGGCACCGTCCGATCCCATTCCGATAGCTGAGCCAACCTTCAACGAGACAAAGTCGATCTTGAGGGTCCCTATTCGGGCGCCATCTGTGGAATTAGAGAAATACAATATTAAGGCTTTTACACCATGCAAAGAGAAATACACCGACACAGGCTTGTAAAGATTCACAGAATCTTTATTACAAAACTGAACAGTTACAAAACAAAGTACACAAATAGCTATTTGGCCGTCAATACATCAGAGACCACCAGCAGGGTTCAATGTGAGCAGTGAACAGGATTTGCTAGCTGGACATCGGCGTATTTATACATTTTCGTTATAACGATGGTTTGTTTCTAATTTACATATGTCATGCATGCAGTTTACTTTTTAATACATTTACTAACAAAACACTATTATTCTCTAAGTTTAACTTTACACTCTTTACACATTGCTTTAATACAGGTCAAACAAATGTTTTGCATGTCGTATTTGGATAGCGTTATTGTTCTTGTATACTTGTAGGTTAACATCGCCAATTCAAGTAATCCCCTGATCCCGAGGTCAACAAAGGACAAGGTCTACATGACCCTAACATGTAGCCTGAAGGCAGGTTGGACATTAACTCTCCTTCGGAGGTTGAAGAGGTTAAAGCAAGAACAAGAGAACACAAGACGGCCATGTTAGGCCACAGGGTGACTTTGTACAATAAACTAAAATGGCGGCTCTAACCTAAAATGGAGACTTGATTCACTTAAGGTCGCGACCTTGTAATACGAATTTCCTCGCAAAGCGACTGGGCATAGGCCAACATATACAATGAGGACGAAACAATTTTATATCAGTTCTAACAGTAGGAAAATGTAAACCACTGCCACCAACCATTAATTGTAGAAAGGGTAACATAAAAATGTTACACGAGAAGTTAGACAAAGGGGATACTAAGTAACCCCTCCAGCACCCTATTGTAAGATAGTGTGCTGGGTCTATAAAGAGGAAAATGTAAATAAAGTCAATTTCACTTCACTAACCTTTGGAAACAGTAGTTTATCCAAGAGAAGGTATTTAAACCTTAGCAGAGATCCACTGGGTACTGTGTGTCACAATGTAAAAAGATGATGCCTATGGAGTTTGTCAGACTCCAAAACCCACAAGAAACACCAAGTTCAAATCCAATACAAATGCATGTAAGTGAGAGTGGGAAAAAAGTCTCACTCTCTTCAGGATTAAAATTAAAAGTCCATAAATCCAGCAAAAGAACTGGCGGTCTATATGGTAGAAGGGAATTAGAACATTTCTGAGAATACTCCTTAACAGCGTATATCTGGATGTGTGTGAGCATGTAACTGGATGCACGTGAGTGCATATCTGGATGTGTCTGAGTGCATATCTGGATGTGTGTGAGCAAGTATCTGGATGTGTGTGAGCATGTATCTGGATTTGGGTGTGACTGCATATCTGGATGTTTGTGTGCGTACGTAGCTGAATGTGTGTGAGCAAGTATCTGGATGTGTGCATGAGCATGTATCTGGATGTGTGTGAGTGCATATCTGGATGTGTGTGAGCGTGTATCTGGATGTAGGTGAGCGTGTATCTGGATGTGTGTGAGCACGTACCTGGATGTGTGTGAGCACATACCTGGATGTGTGTGAGCGTGTATCTGGATGTGTGTGAGCACGTGCCTGTGTGTGAGCACATATCTGGATGTGTGTGAACGTGTAGCAGTATGCGTGTGAGTGCCTATTCTTGTTGCGTGTGAGTGCCTATTCTGGTTGCACGTGAGGGCATATCTAGATGTGTGTGAGGGTGTGTCTGGAGGCTCGTTATAGCATATCATGATGCTAGTGAGCCCGTACCTGGATGCATCTGAGCCTGTACCTGGATGCGTGTGAGTGTGTATATGGATGCATGCGAGCGAATATCTGGATGTGTGTGAGCATGTATCTGGAGGTGTGTGAGCATGTATCTGGATGTGTGTGAGTAAGTATCCGGATGTGTGGGTGCATGTATCCGGATGTGTGGGAGCGAGTATCTGGATATGCTTGAGCATGTACCTGGATGTGTGCAAGGAAGTATCTGGATGTGTGTGAGCGTGTATCTGAATGTGTGTGAATGTGTATCTGGATGTGTGTCAGCGCGTATCTGGATGTGTGTGAGCACGTATCTGGATGTGTGTGAGCGTGTACCTGGATGTGTGTGAGCACATACCTGGATGTGTGTGAGCAGGTATCTGGATGTGTGTGAGCGTGTATCTGGATAATTGTGAGCAGGTATCTGGATGTGTATGAGCGTGTATCTCGATGTTTGTGAGGATGTGTGTGAGCATATATCTGGATGTGTGTGGGCGCGTATCTGGATCTGTGTGAGCGTGTATCTCAATGTGTGTGAGCATGTATCTGGATGTGTGTGAGCGCGTATCTGGATGTGTGTGAGCACGTACCTGGATGTGTGTGAGCAGGTATCTGGATAATTGTGAACAGGTATCTGGATAATTGTGAGCAGGTACCTGGATGTGTATGAGCGAGTATTCTGTAGAGGAGGTCCCAAATAAAGCCTGCACTCCAATCGTCCATTGTGAAGTACCAGGAACGTTAATACCGAGATATGTGACGTATGATGAGCAAATTAACCAGCAGAGAGCCGCAGTGGGGCTCTGCCCAGTGCCTATTAGAAGATTAACACCTATTGAAGTACCAATACCAAGAAAACCATGGGCAGTAAGATATCCTTTAAGAAAACCCTATCAACAAATGAAACGAAATGAAGATCGCCTAAGTACTGTCCCGGAAGAAACCAAAAAGGTCTTAATAGAAAACGAAGGGTGACGTCACAAGGTCCCAGACAGACTCATAGATGGAAGAAATGACAACCAGAGAATGACACAAAGAGACTAAACACCACAAATAAAGATATCGTGAACCTAAGGGGGAAGAACGATGTTGAAATGCAAAGAAGTTCAAGCTGTAAGCAAGATGAAGATATTCAACTAGTTGACACCTGTAAATATGCTTGGAACCGCAAGAAAGCTAAGAAAAGAGTGCAGCTTGCTATGCTTAGTAGAAGAATAGTGTGGCAAGCGCCATTATACATAAATCTACCTCAAACGAAGTACTTGTTATACGTATATTTCCACTTTGCAAACGAAGCAGAATCAACCCAGGTTACTAAAGGCCAAATGAGCCGAGATTCAAATTTAGCAAAACGAGAAGAGACGGCTGAATCGAAGCTCAGCAGAAGCAACTTGTGCCAGGAGAGCCAAGGTCATACCAATAGAAGGAATGAACAGTAGCTACATTTTAATTGAAACTAAGAACAGAATATCCTACCTCTGAAAGGTCGAGATAAGAAGACGTAGGCAGGTGGCGAGTGAAACGAAAACCAAATACACAAATTGAGAGAAACGAAGCAACTTCACAGTGTCTGCATCACAAGACCAGCTGAGAGAGAAGAGACTAGAGTTCACACCTACGCATGGCACCAGGCCAGATGAAGATATCAGAACCTTTCCAGACAGAAAATGCAGTTTCGAGGCAACCACAGTGAACTAATTGACAGCCACTAAAGTGATGATTGATTGAAGGAAGGCCAGGTGAATTGAGGGGCACCCTGCACCTGACCGACCATTCTGCGTGCGGCTAAGCGAAGTGGAAAAATATGCATGGGGTTGGTGCCAACCTAATCACAATGGACCAAGTAATCTAGGGTCCTATAGTTAGTAGAACCAATGGGACGTCGTACTTTTAGTGACGTCTACAGTAGTAATTTTTGAAGGAAGGGCTTAGACGCCCACCTGACAGTGTTTACCCAATCCCCTCACTCCGTTACCATACACAGATAGAGTACCTATAGTTAAGTTACCCTTTCCTAATCAATAGAATTGCATGTTAATTTTTTGAGTGTTACACGTCAACTATGATGAGTTTTGTATGAAGTCCATTGGAGCTGAAGCGAGAAGGACGATCGCATCACTGCTAATGTCCAATACTCCCTGTTTTCTGTACTTGTCATTAAATGGACTCCCTTTGCCAAACCATTGAGTTATCCTTATTGATTGGTGTTGGAGTAATAAATCTGCACCCCCACCCATCTCAAGGGTGCAGCTATCTCGTTTTAAGTATTTCTGAGAAAACCCTGGCTCTATAGGCCGGCCGGGGGTCTCTGGAGTACACTTGGTAGCAGAGATCGGATGGTTTTGACCATCCATTATTGACTAGAATAAGACACCCATTGACCATCGACATAAAGTAACTCTAGGTCTTTGGGAATATCACAAGTCCTTTGCCATTCGGCTCAGTAGACCGTGAATCTCCCCGTGGACAGTGGTAGTGTAAAAGAAATCTGCAGACCAGGGTCTGAAGGAACCCGTGTTTCCCCACCTAACCCCTTCCCATTCCTACGGGCAGCTGAGCGGGCGAAAAACCGAAGAAGGCGATTACAAAGGCAGTGATCCCGAAGGATAAGAGAGGAAAAAAAATGCGAACGGTGAGTGATTGAAACTGAGTGTTTTGGCAAAAGTGCATGCTTTAGAACAACTAAAGGGAAAAGGTAACGGAGGGAGGTGGGAAAAACAAAATATAGCTAGAAGTAGAGAGAAATGTATATATATATAAGGGGATAATGACTCGAGGATAATTAAGTAAATAGAGATTATCGGGGAGGACACCCGAGAAAAGAGAGGTTACCGGGGAGGACACCCAAGAAGAGAGAGGATTATTCCTACGCTTTTAATACAAGCGGCTAGAAGAAAGGTGTACCCAGAGACCCACATAATGGGGAACAAATAGACTATGACAGCGATTAAAGATGTTGTGAAAGGGGTACGTTTAAACTTCATGAAGGGGTAATGATTAGAGGCAAAGAAATCTGTGACCAGCTGGTGTTTGTCTAGTCTGTTAAAAGTCTGTCTTACATGTTGTTTGCTGTTACGTCACAAGTTGAAAAATTTTCTTTGAGAAAACTTATTTCAAATTGACACGATTGAAATAGCTGAGGTACTATCGCATTTGAATTGATGTTTTTTGAGTAAAATAGAAGATATAACATTTTGTGGAAAAAATCTGGATTGGAGCTTGCAGTGTTTGGTGCTCACTCATATTGTTGGAATTGTTTAAGTCACGTGAAGCCTTAACAAGTGTCACATAAAGAGAAAGTGAACAGACTTAATCATGGAGGACATAACTCCATTGGCACATCTATGCAAAGAGTTGCCAAAACATGCCCCCAAGCTGAAAAAATGCAGTACAGAGTGGGTTAAAGGAACCGCCCACAAAATGTTTATGCCATGGCCACAAGGTGGGTCCTTATCTAAAGCTGTCTTGCAACATATGACGACATATTTGCACGCCACCTACATGGGCAAAAAGTTAGCCAAATGCCTAGCTGTTCTGGAACTTTGGAAAATGTACGAACAGGGAAAGGAAGAGGAGCCACCAACAGATTGGATACTTAATGTATGCACAGAGGAGGGTGAGACGCCTACTGCACCACCTGCCCCATCCGAAACAAAGGTTGAAGAGAACAAAGGTGAGGGGTTATACCCGCTGAGAGAACTTAAAGCAGCTACAGGGTATAGTAACCCAGCATATGAGTCACTTAAGCAAAGTAGTGACGAAAATCAAAGGAGAAAAGGACAAGGATATCGCCTCCACGGTCCCAACGGACAAGGAGAGACGCGATGATGAAAGAAAGGGTCAGACACAGACCAGTGCATCTGTCGACAAGGAGAGAGAAGGAAAAAGATGGAAAGGAAGCAAAGACAGAACTGATGAGATAGCATTCGCAAAAACGAATGGATGGGAGGGTGAATTTTATTGAAACTCGATGGTAAAGGCATTGATGATGCGAAACAAAAAGAGAGATTAGACAATGTACAGAGAAACGAGAATGAGAAGGGATTCAGAGACAAGAGAATAAGGAAAAAGGATAGACAAAGGCGAGAACAGCTATATCGCGAAGAGCAAGGAAAACAGCTCGATCGCAAACAGAGAGCAGCCAATGATCAAGACCGACAAAGACCAAGCGATGAGGAAATTCGAAGGGCAGATGAATGAAGAAATTAAAAGAAAAAGGAAGAAGATGGGGTCAGAGAAGAGGCGAAGAAGCTCAGAGAATTTGATGACGAAGTACAACGTACCCGAAGGCAGAGAGCACGCGATCTTGAATATCTGGAGAGAGAGGTTAAAAAACCTGATCCTGTAGTAGATTGGGAAGATATAGAATAATTCGTCCTATGTATGATTCAGTACCAGGCACTTCTATGGCGAATATGGAAGATGACTTCGACACCAGAAGCATCAGAGAAACGATCAATAGAATATATGATGAAATGGGGCTAGACCAAATACCACAAAGAGAGGGGGAAGACGAGCGCCTGGAGAGCACTCAGCTGTACGACACTGAGGATGTCTCCTGAAGTAGTGGGAATAGAGAACTATCCCTAGATAGACTAGAAATAAGTAGGAACAAAGAAGACACAAGAAGTGGCACTGGTTGGGCACAGACAATGTCCAACTCAGAAAGGGAGGAGCGCGTGTAAAAAGAGGAAGAGAGAAAGAGTGAAAGACGACTCCCGAGGGAGAAAGGAATACGATGGTCAGACACTAGCGAGTCTGCACCAAGGGCATCAGAGTCAGCCACACAGTCAGACCGACACGAAGAAGTATCTCACGGTCAGAGGGGGGGTGTCATCACCGCCCTATGTAGACAGGGTTAGGACATTGCCAGGCAGGCGGCGATGCAGGAATATTACCCCTGCAATAGACAGGAGAACAATGAGAGAGGAAAGAGAGGGCTATGCATCCCAATTTCTACTACTCGAGAAGGCGGGAGTAAGACCACAATATATTATGGATTGTGAAAATTTGAAAACAAGCTTCCAATGCTGACATCGAGAGCCGGAAAGTGGATACACAAGTTAGAAAAAATAACAGGAGGAAACACGTTAGCTATAGGGGATATTAAAGGTCTCCTAATTGCCATACTTGGTGAGAGAGCAGATGATGTGTGGACACGTGCAGGCTACCCTGGTGTAACCACAATTAATACCGCATATGACAGAGCTCCATCTAACAATTTCAAAGCCGCAGTATGGAAAGCGCTACGAGTGCTGTACCCAGACACTTCTGATATGCGAGCTATAATGACACGTAAAATGAAGGAGTCTGAGGATCCGTTAATTTACATACAGAATTTTCAAGACGCATGGGTACTTGAGACTCATGAATCTTGGACGAAAACTATACCTGTGTTCTACCATATATTGTGCCAAGGGCTGCCAGAGCCGGTACAGAAACAGCTCAAGAAATTGGTAGGAATTGAGGCTAAACCTTGGGCAAAAATACAGCTGACCATTGCACATTATTGTAGACTGCTGCAAGAAAAGAATCGCAAAAAGGAAGCTGCACGAAAGGGTGAGGAACCGAAATTGGTGCAGAAGAAATTGTCAAATATGCTCTTGAGGGAGCCATGATAACTAGCGCAGCTGAACCAAGCATGCAGCAGGTGACTAATCCACAGCAGAATAATCAGGGCAATACAGGGTTTTAACCACGTGGAAGAGGATTTAGGGGAAGAGCATGGCAGCATAATCAAGGAGGTTTCCAGAATAATCAAGGAGGTTTCCAGAATATGCAAAATGGCAATTAAGATATGTCAAATGGGCAAATGATCCGACCACCGCCAGTATGTTGGTTGTGATGGATGACAGGACATTTAGCGCACACATGCAGAAACCAAGGCATGATGCAAAACGGCCAAGATATGGAAGTAGGCATGGTGAATCCACCTGCAGTTTTACAGCAGGGAGTTGCACAGAATCACACAGTGCAACAACAAGCGCCAGGAGGCACAACAAGGCTCGCAACCTCAGAATATAGTGAGTTTTACACAAGGGCAGTCCCAACAATCACCGTTGCAATTGTCACAAACAGCGAGATCAGGGCAGGCCATGAACCCTGGAATGGGAAATAACGCTGCCAATGGGGGAAATCCATCAGCCCATGGTGGGCCCAAGCTATATATGACTAGGACAGCTCACTGGGAACCCTGATGTGTTCTGTCCTATCAGTGACACCAGACCCTCACCGGGAACCTTGGGTGGATGTCGTTATAGGGGATAAAGAATATTCCTTCCTTGTTGACACGGGTGCAACACGCTGGTGCATACGTGAAGGCAAGTTTTCCTTGTCCAGCAAGGCCATAAATACTCAGAGTTTCAGAGGAGCTACAAGTCGTGTTCCCTTCACAAATGCACTTCCAGTCTCTATAGCAGAATGTGAAATGAATGTGCCTTTACTATATTCTCGTCAGACCCCAGTAAACATTTTGGGTAGAGATTTAATGATGAAGTTAAACATGACAATCTCGTTCACGGAGGAGTGCATAGTATGCTCAACTCCAGGAATGCACTATTCAAATGTATGCAAAATGATTAGAGCATATGTGGGACACACAGCCATGTGGGCTATACCATTAGAGCCAGAAATATTCGCATATGGTATGTGCGTGCTAATGGCAGGGCTGCCAGGCCTTGCAGACAGGGCCATGAGAACCCCAGATGAGTTCCTATTTAGACTGAGAATACCCATGCGCAAGGAGAAGGGAAGAATATTTCCCTCGATGATACACACAGCTGCAGTACGAGGGAGAGTGGCCTTGACTGGCGGTTATGATGACGAAGGCCGACAATGGTGCGCAGTAATCGCCATTGAAGAAGGATATCGTTTGACTGATGTCACCGATGACGATCTGTTTGAAGAGCAAGCAGATATGGGAGAGACAATGGTGGAAGTTAGTCTCATCTTTTGGGTGAGAATGATCAAAAGGGAAGTGCCTCAAAGAATGATGTTGGCACGAAACCACCCTAAATATTTGATGGCGACATGGCCCAGGTGCCTGTCTAAGTGTGGACCACAGGCCCCTATGATGTAGGCCTATTGAAAGGGGTGGGAAAAGTAAAAATTAAACTGAAACTAGGAGAAATTCTCACAAGAGCATGACAATATCTCATGTCCAGAGAGGCAGATGAAGGGATTTTTAAGACACTTTTGGGTATGATGGAGCAGGGCATCTTATTGACTTCAGAGTCGTCCTGCAATACTTCGGTTTATCCGATAAAGAAATCAAAGGGGCGGTCTTGGAGGCTAATCCAGGATTTACGCCCAATAAATGATATTGTTGAGGCTGAGTTCCCTTTAGTCCCTAACCCGGCTATAATCTTATGTAACATACCTGCTGAGGCAAAATATTTCACCGTGATTGACTTGAAAAATGCATTTTTCTCAATCCTGTTGCACCGTGACTCATAAGATCTGACGTCATTCACATTCAGACAAATGCGTCTGAAAAGCACAAGGCTACCGCAGGGGTATGGTGAGTCTCCATCTATTTTTAATACAGTCCTGCAGATGGACTTAAGCAATATTGCATTAAAAAGTGTTGTCCTACAATATGTGGATGACATCCTAATCTGCAGCACGACAGAGGAGCAATGCAGGCACGATTCTGTTCAGCTAATGACTATACTGGCTGAAAAGGGATATAAGGTTGGCAAGGAAAAGCTACAATATTGTCAACAGGAAGTGCTGTACATAGGCCAGCTGATCTCACATGAGCGAAAGAGAGTGACCCCAGAAAGGGCTGAAGCCTGACTGAACATGGCTAAGCCACACACGATAAAACAGATGCAGAGCTTTTTAGGCCTATGCAACTATGTCAGAGCATGGGTCTTCGACTATAGCTCTTACACTAAGCCTTTACTTCAGGCCCTAAAGAAGGCCCAAGTGACGAAAGAAAAGATTGAATGGTCTGAGACCATGGAGAAAGGATTTGCTGAACTCAAAAAAGCTATTTGCACAGCACCAGTTCTTCTAGGGATTCCTAATTATGCAGAGGAATTTAACTTGTTTTCACACATGAATGGCAGAATTATGACGGCAGTGCTCACTCAGAGAACCACATTTGGGTACAAGCCCCTGGCATACTATAGTAGAAATTTGGACCCAGTAATGAGAGGTCATTTCGCATGCGAACAAAGTTTAGTTGCCGCAGCGTTCGCCGTAGAGAAAGCTACAACCATTGTAATAGGATGCTCAATGACGCTGTACGTCGAGCACTCGCTTTTTGCCATTCTAGAGAAAGCAAAGGGCACATTGACATCTCAGAGAGCTTCTGCTTATGAAGTTATTATATCAAATCCATCGATTAAGATAGTCCAATGTAAGATAGTGAACCCAGCAACGTTTATAGCAGAGCCAGTCACTGAAGGAGAGTCAATACATGACTGTGCAAACTATGAAGAATTCTATGATGAAATTCCCAGGGTAAAAGAAAATGCCTTGGCAGAAGGAGAGATCATCTTTATTGACGGTTCTTGGAGGATCGATCAAAGTGATGGACAAAGGTATACAGGCGTTGCTGTAATGAAACACACTGCAAAGGAAGAATTTTGGAGTACTCCTTAGTGCACGAATACAATCTCATTATTCAGCCCAGGCTGCAGAATTATTGGCGTTGATGCTCGCCATTGAGTATCACGCAGACCAGAAAGTAATGGTGTACAGTGACTCCGCCTATGTGATCTCGACAGTGCACACAGGCTTAGCGCACTGGAAAAGGAGGGGCTACCTCCGAGCAGACGGCACGCCTGTGCAGCACGCAGCCTTATTGGACAGGCTGATCAAGGCACTACAACTCCCAGTGGGCATAGCGGTTGTGATATGCGCCGTCCACACAAAGGGGACAGATTTGATCTCATGCAGAAATCATGCAGCAGACATGGAGGGCAAGCGTATGGCATCAAAAAATGAGACGATCATGGAAGTGGAAGTCGTCCATACCAATGAAAACATGATGGCTGCACGAACTACACCTGAAGGATATAACAATCTTGGGCAAACCCAGTTGATGGAACTCCAAGGGGAGGCACCACAGGAAGGAAGAGAAGAATCTTTGGAAACGTTGAGGGTGTTCTTTAAACCCCTCTGACAGATTGTGGTGACAAGACAGCACTGGTAAACCGGTGATGCCTATAGCCCTATTGAAAATAGCGCTCAAGCAGTTACAGTATCTGGCACACATGACAAAATAGATTCTAGCAGCAACACTCGCAGAAGACTGGTTCATACTGAATTTAACCGAGCATGTTACCTTTTATATAGTAAACTGTATAATTTGCCAACAATTCACAGCCAGCTGGGCACACATTAAAAGTAATGAGAGGAGTCATCCCCAGGCCAAATGGGCCTTTTCAGCACTTGCATGTCGATTATGTCGACATGATTCAAGAATGTAACGGGTACAGATACTTAATTGGTGTGGTGTGTCCATTCTCTAGATGGATTGAGGCAGGTCCTTGTACACACCCAGACTCTACCTGAGCAGCCACATTTTTAGTGAGAGAGGTGTTCCCCAGGTGGGGGGTGTGCGAGGTCATGAGATCAGATAATGGCCCTCACTTTGTTAATGCAATATTCAAACAGATTAGCTTGCTGCTTGGTATAAAACACAAGTTCTCGTCGGCGTATCATCCGCAAGGTAACGGGCTCTGTGAGAAGCTCAACAGCTTATTAAAGGAAAGGATAGCCAAGTTGAAGCTTACTCTAAGAAAGGGATGGTTGCACTGCCTTCCTTTGGCACTGTATGCACTTAGGAACCAACCCGGTTCTGACCATCATCTTACACCACATGAGATAGCCACAGGAAGAAGAATGCGTACTCCTCTGACACCCCGAGATAGAGCTAGATGTGATGCCCAGTCAACTGGAGAAATGTTAGGGTCTGAAATGCAAAATTACCTGAACTGCATGACATCTTGCCTTACTGTAATTTCAGACCAGCTGCAGGGACGACAAAAGGGGTGCAGGGCAGCACGGAACACAGAAGGAGATACTAATACTGACGCAGCTCAAGGACTTTGTGTACCATCCGTTTTCCTTGGCGACACCGTCCTTGTAAGGAACCATACGAGGAAAAAGTGGGATGAGCCAACAGTCCCTTCACAGTGGAGGACTGCACTCCTTCCCCAGTGAAACTACAAGGCAGGAGAGCTTGGACTTTTCTGGGCGATATGAAACCCTACATCGGAGAAGGCCCCCTGCCTGCACCCCCATGAGAGGAGGCGACGGGGAAGAACCACAGCACGTGCAGACGAGATCCATGATGAAGGAAAAAGGACGCATGACCAGCCAGACAAAGATAAAGAATTGTTTGTAAATTAGGGCTTAAATTGGACACTTCCTCAAAGCAAAAAGGGGATAAGGAAATAAAAACTGACACTCTGTGCATCCTAGTTGCAGGGTGAAGAAGAAAATTACACACATGAACCACAACATGGTTGGCTAACTTTAAACATTGGACTGAGGCACACCTAAGGCTGTGATAAAAAAGGAATATGCCAAATTTTGATCGAGGACACAAAAATTGGAAGAAAATACAGTATCCAGACTCATTCCACACGAGACCCTATTCGGAATTACTTATGGTGTCCCACAGTAGTGACATCACCAAAACCGTGGTAACGTACTTTAATCTAGTACTAAAATCATACCCGTCATTGGTGGGAAGGGTCACCAGTGTCACTGACTTTCTTCAAGAGCCTGAAAATGAAAAGACAATAAGAAGACTGCTTACTGTAATAGCCGAGCAATTCCTCCTACTTCCTGAGTACGGTGAGAAAGAACCAAATGTCTCAAACACAGACGGAAATAAATGAGCTTATCAACACATTGGGCCTCATTCCGAGTATGGCGCTAACCAATGGCGCTATTAACGCCTTGGTTGACGCCGTACCCGGACCGGCAGCGCCTTGGTGGATGGCGGAATCACCGCCCCATTCCAAGGTTGGCGGGGCGGTAATTCCCCATTCACCAAGGCTCTTCCCCATTCCCAAATGAGCCCCCATAGAGCTCAATGGGAATGGGGAAGATGCAAATAACGGTGACCGTTCATTACGGTCACCGTTATTGGCTTGGAGGCCCCTTTGCGCCCTCGACTTTAACACCTGCTCAAAGCAGGCGTTAAGGGCGAGGGCGCAGAGGGAACTCGGAGTATGGCGGTAAGGGATTACCGCCACCGGTCTCGTTACCGGTGGCCGCTATCCCTTACCGCCATACTCGGAATGAGGCCCATTGTTCTTTCGTATAATCGAAGACTGTCCAAATCTTGTCGGAAAAACAACAGACACACTCACGTTTCTTCGAGATCCAGCGAATACAGAAGATCTAAGCCAACTCCTAAACAAAATTGTGATTTTAGTTGCACGCCACGAGAACGGACAGTGCAGACATTGTTTGCATTGAAGAGAAAGCATACAATCCTGAGAAACTCAGCAAGACAGAACGGATGTCCCTGTCACTAGAAGACAGCAGGTTGGCTCACAATGTCCTCTTTTGTCTAGTCACTGACTTTCCAGAGCTAGTGGGGAGACTGATCGATGTTGACGTCCTCACATTCATCCCAGATCCGGCTAATGTTGCACAGATGGGCATGCTCTTGCATGGAATTGTACTACAAACAGAACTTTCAAACCATCAACAGAACTATCTTAGGAGATTCTAAAAAGCCTTCCGCCGATGGACAGATCGAGGAAGCAGTGTCAAGGGTTTTCCATTCTTCCATTTGGTGCTAGTATTTTCTATTCTTCATACTGACCTTTGATGCAAAATGTCTTTGGGACTGAAGCAAATCCGAAGCGTGGACTGGGAGCTGGCCTACCTTGAACATGCACAGTAAAAGGACTGGCTGAAGTGTTATTTGATTTGATTTTTCCCATAGTTTAGCAAAGGAACTGTATCCTGAGATAAGAGACAATTCACCTCCCGCAAGAGGGGGGACACTTGTCGGACACCTGAACCTCTTAAACACATAATCTGACAAACAATATTGGTTAAAGAAGTATAGTAAAGGGAAGACATTTGGCAAATGATCGAGATGGGAATCCAGAGCCGCAATCTGGTCCTCCCACAGGAGGAGAGACACCCACGTTTCTCTGGAAGTAAATGCCTGACATACAGGGGCATAATGTATTTGTGTATCATATTCATCATTGTTTTACTGTCATTAACAAAACCCACAAAGGCACCCAGACCTTACATAGTCATTCCAGTCCCTAGACGATCTGATGCTGGAATGAATGAGCTTGAAATGGATGTGATTAACAATAAAACACACACACTTGTGGTAACAAACAAAAATAAAAGCCGGAGACAGGGTCGGCAAGGAATGAATGATGAAAGATTACTGACAAGTACACGCATGCAAACACTGAATGTACACACAACAGGCATAGTGTCAATAACTGCAGAACCACAATCCACAGCATTAGAGAAGAAAAGACTCCATGCTTTAAGAAGCCCCACAACAGATGAAGTAACAAGACAGTTGGAAGAAGCTGAATTCCTGAAGAAACAAAAAGAGCAAGAGAATCGAAGCTGAATTCCTGAAGAAACAAAAAGAGAAAGAGAATCAACAAACAGAGACAACACTGCCTAGTATATATATTCCAGTGAAAGGGACAAGCACTAGTTCCACAGTACAACCATATACTAGACCAATGCCAGAATGGATGCAAACATTTCTAGCCAGACAGAGAAAGGCGTACGAGGACCAAGAAAGAGCTGCCAGACTCTTGTCTCCTCTAATGGCAAAGATGAGGAAGCCGGCACCATCGACCAGGATGCCTGAGAATCCTCCAGCAAAAAAGAGCCATACAGATGCGTTAAGGGATGTAGTGATAGCAAACTACATGAAAACCTTAAGAATCAAGAGAAGCATGCATGGAGATGACAGCGAACTAAACGACTACCCAGACAACACAGCACATCTGGGAAACAACATTTGGTACCAGCACATGAAAGAAGTTGGGAGACGAAACTCAGAAGGGGAATGCTTTGTTTGTGCACTCCTACCATACAGCATGGGGAAGTCCAAGATCTTCGTAGGTGTAGAAATTGATGTCCAGACAGCACACTGTCTTTCACACGTAGCCTTGTGCAAAACTAGAGGCCAGTTTATGGGGAGTGATGCTTCCCTAATATGGGCAACCGAAACAGCCTATCCAGATGAGGATGATTATGTCCAAGATATAAAGACAAGAAACACAGCTCAAACTAGAAATCACGTTATCAGATACGAGAAGCCTGGAGTCAAAGGAGAAGAAATCAGAAGAGAAGCGAACCAGAAGCTAAATATCCAAGGAAAAGCTTGACGAAGCTCGAAATTGGAAAAACAGAGGCCAAATGCAGATTTGGGGAATAGTGCTTTCACCAGATGAATAGGAGAAAGGAGTAGTGATTTGCAGAGCATGGATGGTCCTTGGAGCCTGCAAAGAAGCAATTGAAAATTCACAAAGGCTATGCAAGCCATTATGGCCAAAGCTTGCAAAGCTATTGACATGGGTCGAAGACAGAGGAGGGCCCTTGCAAATAGTGCCACTGGAAAGCCCAAAATTGTGCTTCAGGAATAATGGCACAAGAAAAATGGGAGAGAATCAGAACTGTGGAACCTTTGATGCCCCAGGAATGGTGCACGGAACGGCGGTAATTATGGACCATTATTGGGCATGCAGATCCAAAGCGTACATCAGGCCGCCGAAAAATTTGGTAGGCATATGCACAATAGTGAATGTCCATGTTCCAGCACTGGTGATCCCGAAAAGTGATCTGAATATTGAAATTTTCCCGAAAGCAGATGCTCACTTGAGGAAGAAGAGATCTGTGGAACTGCTGAGTCGAATAAAGAGAGAACATCATTTCTCTGCTAAATTCAGAAGAAGCCTTTCATGCAATCCCATATGAACACAGGCTGCTTAGCCTCACCTCATCACTGGTCACAACGATTTTCGTACCGAGAATCCAAGTTGGAGTAAATACTAAATGGTTGCAGATAACCAGATGGGAGTTACTGCAGACCATCAACATGACCATAAAAGGATTCAATGCAATCAAAGAAGAGTTAAGAGCCATCAGACTGATGACTCTCCAGAACAGATATGTCCTTGACATGATCACAGCTATGGATAGAGGAGTTTGTGCAAAAATAGGAGAATCATGTTGCACATTTATACCTTCTCACGATGAGGAAAACGGAACTTCAACGGAAGCTATAAGTATGCTGACAAATTTGCAGAACCAGATGATCAATGAAACTGACGAGGTGGGTGATGACAGCTGGTTCGGATCACTATTTTCATGGGTCCCACATTGGATGGCAGATGCATTCAAATTCTTGGGAGCCCTGTTAGTAACGATATTACTAGGATTTTGCGTTATCAAGATAATAATCTCTCAGTGCCAGAAGACTGCGAAAAAAGCCATAGGGATGAAGATCATGATTGATGTTAAGCCAGGATGGAAGCCCAAAGATCTGACTGATGAAGAAATAAGAGACTTTGTGAAGACCAGCATTCACGCACCAAAAGGAACAACATTTCTCTATCCCAGAAAGCACAGAAATGATGTGGGAAGATGGGTTTACTGCAGCCCAAATGAACAATGTCAATTGATGACACGGAATAAAGACGAACATGTAAGGACAGCAGGAAGCCTGAACGGAGTAGTAAAAATCTGGACTCCAAAGAGACACTTCTTCAAACCATCATATACAGATCCAGAAGATGAAGAAGGAATGAACCCAGGCGATGGAGTGAAGACGAACACAGAAGTACCGAGTAAGATGAATCCAAAGACGGAAGGGAAAGTGGTTGATGAATCGCCCAGAGGGGGGAGTGTAGAGGAGGTCCCAAATAAAGCCTGTACTCCAATCATCCATTGTGAAGTACCAGGAACATTCACACCGAGATATGTGATGTATGATGAGCAAATAAACCAGCAGAGAGCCACAGTGGAGCTCTGCCCAGTGCCTATCAGAAGAACAACACCTATTGAAGTACTGTCATGCTGAGAACCTGGTGTCTGCAGAAGCTGCTGAACCCCCGACAATCCACCCAAAATGTGGCACTCTGAGCTGACATATATACAACTGCTCAGTTTACCTCACTTTCAGGGGAAAGGGGGAAGGGACAAAGAAACAAACACCAGGCTGGAAGCTATCAACTCGCTGGTTCTTCACCTGTAGTTAAAACATAAACATGCAATACACCTCATTACTCAATGGGTTACTATACTAACCTTAAACTCTATCCTTTACCAAATTAGTCAAAAAACCATACCTGGTACTTCTCTTCAGTATGCCCAGAGAAGTGATAAGCAGACAAGACTTCCTTACATGTGGACCAGAATCTTATAGATCATTCAGCCTTCTCAGTAGATCCATGAATGTAATTTTTAACTTTGTAGTTCGTCTGCTCAACCTTAAGATTCTTGAACAAGGTCTAAAGTTCTTCAAATAAGTTTAAGGAAGTTCTTTTGCGTTCTTGTATTTGTTTTTATATTTTCTTTGTAGAGTGTCTTTTACTCAGGAACGAATTTTAAACTTGCGATGAAATCTTCACGTGGAAAGCCAGCACACGCGCTAAAATCCAAACCGCGAGTAAAACACAAACGCGCTGAAAATCCAAAACGCGGGATAAAACACACGCGCTTTAATCCAAGTCGCGGGAAACACGCACACGCGCTGAAAATCCAAACCGCGGGAATAAACACACGCGCTTTACTCCAAGTCGCGGGAAATACGCACACGCGCTGAAAATCCAAACCGCGGGAAAAAACACACACGCTTTTCTCCAAGTCGCGGGAAATACGCACACGCGCTGAAAATCCAAATCGCGGGTAAAACGCACACGCGCTAAAGTCCAAGACGCGATAAAAACTCATTCGCGCTAAAGTCCAACCCAGGAAAAAATACGCATACGCGCAAAAACCAAATTGCGGGAAAAAGCACACGCGCTTTTATTTTATCACGTAGAAAAAACCCTTGCGTATATGAACAGTAAACGCGAGTCCAAAGTTCACGCTCGCGCTTCACTCTCACACGCAGAGACACATGCGCGGGCTCAAAGTAACGGGAAAAAACTCACGCGCTAGTTTGAAATGACACGTAGAGAGGAAAACAAACGCGCTTCAATTTTTTAGATACAGATTTGCGATTTCAATCCCTTTAAATTAATATAACCTTTTTACAAAGTTCATCAAAAATGGAAAGTCACTTATCTTGTGATTGAGACTTGAAAACTTCTTTTCTCAGAAAATTGGAAATTTCTAACTCCTGTCCTGTGTCTCCACCAAACTCCATACACGACTCCTGTTATACTTTCAGATATTCCGCTCAACTGCTTGAAACTTGTCACCCTTGAACAAGTTAAGCAGGAGCTGCAAGGCACACGACCTCTCAGCTGGGCAAGGACGACGAAAGACAGTTTAGAATGTTCATTGTCCTCCCTATAAACAATCTCCAGCCAATTAGAATTTAGACTGAGAACCTCCATCTTGGCTTGGGGCATTTTCCATAGACTGCAATGAAGGTTAAGGGCAAAATTGGCTGTTTAAAAATATAACCCATAATAACTTCCCAAAACCTTTCTATACTAAATATGTGTCTCCCCTGACCCAATGTAAATGAGTATATGATACTGTATGTAAAGAATATGTCGCTCCAACCTGACAGTACCTGACAGTTACCAATACCAAGAAAACCATGGGCAGTAAGATATCCTTTAAGAAAACCCTATCAACAAATGAAACAAAATGAAGATCGTCTAAGTACTGTCCCAGAGGAAACCGAAAATGTCTTAATAGAAGACGAAGGGTGACGTCACGAGGAGACGGACAGACTAATAGATGGAAGAAATGACGACCAAAGAATGACACAAAGAGACGAAATGCCACGAATAAAGATATAGTGAACATAAGAGGGAAGAACGATGTTGAAATGCAAAGAAGTTCAAGCTGTAAGCAAGATGAAGATATTCAACTACTTTACACCTGTAAATATGCTTGTAACCACAAGAAAGCTAAGAAAACAGTGTGGCTTGCTATGCTTAGAAGAAAAATAGTGCAGCAAGCACCATTTTACATAAATCTACCTCAAACGAAGTACTTGTTATAAGTATATTTCCACTTTGCAAACGAAGCAGAATCAATCCAGGTTACTAAAGGCCAAATGAGCAGAGATTCATATTTAGCAAAACGAGAAGAAACGGCTGAATCGAAACTCGGCAGAAGCAACTCGTGCCAGGAGAGCCACGGTCATACCAATAGAAGGAACGAACAATAGCTATATTTTAATTGAAACTAAGAACAGAATATCCTGCCTTTGAAAGGTCGAGATAAGAAGATGTAGGCAGGTGGCGAGTGAAACGAAAATTAAATACACAAATTGAGAGAAACGAAGCAACTTCACAGTGTATGCATCACATGACCATCCAAGAGAGAAGAGACTAGAGTTCACACCTACGCATGGCACCAGGCCAGATGAAGATATCAGAAACTTTCCAGACAGAAGATGCAGTTTCGAGGCCAACCACAGTGAACTAATTGACAGATAGCCACTAAAGTGATGATTGATTGAAGGAAGGCCAGGTGAATTGAGGGGCACCCTGCACCTGGCCGACCATTCTGCGTGCTGCCAAGCGAAGTGGAAAAATATGCATGGGGTTGGTGCCAACCCAATCACAATGGACCAAGTAATCTAGGGTCCTATAGTTAGTAGAACCAATGGGACGTCATACTTTTAGTGACGTCTACAGTAGTTATTTTTGAAGGAAGGGCTTAGACGCCCATCTGACAGTGTTTACCCAATCCCCTCACTCCGTTACCATATACAGATATAGTACCTATAGTTAAGTTACATTTTCCTAACCAATAGAATTGCATGTTAATTTTTGAGTGTTACACGTCAACTATGACGAGTTTTGAGTATAAATGTTACAACTTGTATGAAGTCGGTCAGAGTTGAAGCGAGAAGGACGATCACATCACTGCTGATATCCAATACTCCCCGTTTTCTGTACTTGTCTTTAAACGGACTCCCTTTGCCAAACCATTGAATTGTCCTTATTGATTGGTGTTGGAGTAATACATCTGCACCCCCATCCATCTCAAGGGTGCAGCTATCTCACCTTAAAGTACTTCTGCAGCCGGGGGTCTCTGGAGTACAATCCGGATGTGTTGGAGCGTGTATCCGGATGTGTGTGAGCGTGTATCTGGATGCGTGCAAGCGTGTATGTGGATGCGTGCAAGCAAGTATGTGGATGCATGCAAGCGTGTATCTAGATGCGTGCGAGCGAGTACCTGGATTTGTGCAAGGAAGTATCTGGATGTGTGTGAGCGTGTATCTGGATGTGTGTGAGCACGTATTAGGATGTGAGCGAGAGCGTATCTGGATGTGTGTGAGTGTGTACCTGGATGTGTGCGTGAGCACATACCTGGATGTGTGTGAGCATGTATCTGGATAATTGTGATCAGGTATCTGGATGTGTATAAGCGTGTATCTCAATGTTTTTGAGGATGTGTGTGAGCATATATCTGGATGTGTTTGAGCGTGTATCTGGATGTGTGTGAGCGTGTACCTGGATGTGTGTGTGAGCACGTACCTGGATGTGTGTGTGAGCACGTACCTGGATGTGTGTGAGCACGTACCTGGATGTGTGTGAGCAGGTATCTGGATAATTGTGAGCAGGTATCTGGATGTGTGTGAGTGTGTATCTCGATGTTTGTGAGGCTGTGTGTAAGCATATATCTGTATCTTGGCCTTACCGCTTGCCTTCCCCCATACAATGCGAGGTAAAAAAATGGCACCACTTAGCCATGTGATTGAACTTACAGGGCATATAGTGCCATTCGTACCACTGCAACAGTGGCACACCCCCATGTACCATACTTCAACCATGCCTATAACCTCTTACGCAACCAGACATCAAGAAATAATACACCGATACCCAAACACAAAAAACACCCACAGGTACAATTATATACAAATGGACAGTCCAAGCACACACTCTTCCACTCTCCACCAGTACACACTCCTATCTATATTCTGCACAATGCATACGCTTAAAACATTCAAGACATTTTAGTTTTCCCAATGCTTGTTTTCAACTTGTTTTCTCTCACACTTCAAGTCCGTCTTCTGTTTGCACTGGCACATTACAAACACCCACTAAATAAATAGATAAATCTGTAAAGCAAACCAATCCAGCATCTTCCAGGTTTGCAGTGTTATCTGTGTAGCAAAGAGACACAACCTTGCAGGTTTATTTTTCCAGATTCACAACATGGAGCAGCTTCTTCAGCAAAGAATGTCATCTCAGTCAGAAGGTACTTGGATTATATTGTGAGATGTATACATTTGTTTCAGGGCTTTCTTATGATGTTTCTTATAGTGCATATCTGGATGTGTGTGTAAGCGTGCATATCTGGATGTGTGGGAGTGCGTATCTGGAGGCATGTGAGTGCCTATCTGGTTGTGTTTGAGTGCCTACCTGGTTGTGTGTGAGGGCGTATCTGGATGCATGCAAAAGCATATCTGGATGCTTTTGAGAGTGTTTGGGAACATATATGGATGTGTTTGGGAGGGTATCTGGATGTGTGTGAGTGTGTATCTGGATGTGTGTGAGTGCATATCTGGATGTGTGTGAGCATGTATCTTGATGTGTGTGAGCGCGTATCAGTATGCGTGTAAGTGCCTATTGTAATTGTGTGTGAGTGCCTTTTCTGGTTGCGTGTGAGTGCCTATTCTCGTTGCTTGTTAGGGTGTATCTGGAGGCGTGTGAGGGCACATCTAGATGCGTGAGAGGGTGTGTGTGGATGCTCATGGGGGCATATCCCGATGGTCCTGAGAGCATATCTGGATGTCCATGAGTGTGTATCCGGCTACGTGCAAGTGTGTATCTGGATGTGTGTGAGCATGTACCTGGATGTGTGTGAGCATGTACGTGCATGTGTGTGAGTACATACCTGGAGGTGTGTGAGCAAGAATCTGGATGTGTGTGAGCGTGTATCCAGATGTGTGTGAGCGTGTATCTGGATTTGTGGGATCGTTTTTCTTGATGTGTGTGAGCGTGTATCTCGATGGGTTTGAGCGTGTATCTCGATGGGTGTGAGCATGTACCTGCATGAGTGTCAGCGTGTATCTGGATTTGTGTGAAGTGTTTTTCTTGATGTGTGTGAGCGTGTATCTTGATGTGTGTAAGCGTATATCTGGATGTGTGTGAGCACGTACCTGCATGTGTGTGAGTGCGTATCTGGATGCATGTGAGCATGAATCTGGACGTGTGTTGGAGTATATTAAAGTAAAGCAAGGGATTGTTAAGCTCCCTATTACAAGCAACAGGACATGGGCCAAGGAAATTCCCTGCACTCAAAAACAGAAGAGTCGAACAATGTGACGAATGTTGCCTGGCTGGCCTATCTTATCGATAGGTTAAAGCCCCAAGTAGGCGGAAGGAAGCTTTGCTCCCCCACCTGCCCGACACTCACCCAGCCCAGATACAAATTGGTTTGGTTCGGAGGTACTTCCTTGAATACCCAAGCACCATTGCAGTGGAAATTACTTTCCGGACACATACGCATGGCTGAAAATCTGGCACTTTTTAAAAAAGAAATAAAAACCTTCCTGTTCAATCTTCACCCAGGTTGAACCTGGTTTCCTTTCTGTTCCTGCTGACAGTCCCCTGCTACCCACCTGCTTGCTTGTTGTTTGGTTTGCTGTTTGTTTTTTGTGCACTCTGAGGCCCACGGGCGTGTCACATGGTATAAACATTTAAATAAATGAATAAATACTGTTTAATGAAGGCTTTTGTAACAAGGATCAAGTTATGGGCAACAAAGCATTCTCAAATACTCTCTCGCCCGTGCCCTGGACAGTCCTGCCGTTTTAATACTTGGTGACATCACAAAATAATGATACATTTTGAAAAACCTAAGGTGGAATCGGATTGGTTTGTGAGGCTGGCTACATATGGAATACATAGGCTGTTAGTATCCTTAATGGTTAAACCATATCTGGTGGTTCCTCCTGTGACCAACTCCTAAATGTTGCAACTATAGGTATGTCAGGTTAGTGAGCTGCCATTGAACTGTGCAACAAAGTGTGAGCCAGCGTGGAAGGTGAGCAAGGATTGGTTAGAGAGGGTCTTCACAGCCTTGGTGCTTTGGAATGTTATCAGCCCATGTTCAAGATGGTGAGAACCTCCTCAAAGGTGCTGCTTGTACCCAACAAGTTTAATCTCTGATCCTCTAGGCCTTGAAACAGACTGTTAGGCTATGAACCTGGTATTAATTTTGTATCATCCATCTTCGGTTGGCTGGGAACAGTGGTCCCCATCTGGCTTGAATGAATAGGCCTTGTCTTTCAGGATCAAGTCACGTGTGTAGGGACCACAAACTTTATTCTCCTACCTTAATTTATGAGGATCTTGAGCTTCTACACATGCAGGTGTCCCATCTCATCTGGTAATATGAAACTTTCTCTCCCTTGGTTTCCTTGGTGAGACTATGCACACTATCTGCACTGACAGCCTGGTCTGTGTGTCTCTGCAAAATCAGCATGTCAGTTCTCCCTGTATTCTTGAGCCCTTTCAGCGCCTTCGATTCATTTCAATGCAGATGTGCCTTCCATCTTGATTTACATGGCCGCTCAAGTTAGTGGCAATTAGCGTCAACAAGCAGTTAATAGGTATTCTTATGCAACTTGCGGTTATTGCTTAGCATAGGTGTGTCCATCCTCTATCTAAGTGAGTCATAAGCATGTTCTTCATGTCTGCAAGCATTTAATCTTGTCTGCGTAGCTTCATGCAGGAATGCATATGTGCTTCATGTCTAACACATCCATGTCTCAGTCGTGATGTCATCAGCTTTGTATGGTCACAGTCAGTCCACCTGATCCATTGACTGCAAACCTATCTCCTCAGTGACGTCATCAGAATAGGGTCTAAATGGCTGTCTGAGTGAATAGTGTTTCTCACATCTGCGGTTTATCGATGATGGGGAGGATGGGGCCAGGAACAATGTACACCTTATATTTCTCTGCTGTCAAGACGAGGGTGTGATAGGTGAACCTAAGGCCACATTCATGTCTCGCTCTTCAATCCCCCCTCTGGTCGATAGATCAACCACCCCTCCTTGGCTGTTTCCCTATTCATATATGGCTTTGGGATCCATACCTTTGCCAATCCACCCAGGTGACCATGGTATTTCACTTGTTCATCCAAACTCCAGGTCATATGGCAGCAGTCTCTGTCAGGTGTGCACCATATCCATTGTCCCATATAGTTGCGTGGATGTGGATTAAATAAGAACTTTGTGCCTGGAGGGAAACATTGCTTCAGGTGTGACTGTAGCACCTCAAAAGTCTGCGTCTTTCTGCCTTTGTCTGTATGTCCAATAATATTTTCATCCCTATTGTCTTCTCTATGGACTTTTTGCACTGGCCTATAGCTACTCTAATGACACAGAATGCTAGGAGTACTAGCACTCAGGCAGTTACAAGTACCTTCAGCCCATTGGCCAGCCATGATGGTATCCAGGAAAGGATATATGCCAGTCAACCTTCATCTTCCCCTGCTGTGCTCTTCCATCTTGGCATGTAGGTTTCATAATTGCATGATTGCTTCTGTGAGGGTTCCATTGCCTCCATTGTGGTCAGGCATGTAGGTGCAACAAGACGGCACTATCTTTGTGCACACGCCCCCTTCCAGGGCTGTTAGGAGATCCAAAACACATCTGTTCTGTCTTTTCTTCCTTGATGGTGTTAAACCCTTTGACTGCTGAATTCATTGTCTGCAACAGTTCCCGTCTTGTAATTTGGAGCCATTTGGCATTTGAGTTGGCCTGAATTCCCGGTAAACTAACACCAACAACATTTAAGTTCTGCTTAACAGTCTGTGCTCTGGTGGTATCGCATTGAGTGCTACTTCCATCTTTGTAGAAATGTAGTTTCCTCTCTTTACTCTCATCAGCTCCACTGATCTCTTCCTCCTCTGGCATTCAGCCATTTTGGGGAACCCATCTGCTTGTATATCCTTTTGAGGGAACACTAATTCTGGTGTGTACAGCTGTATTAGAGAACATGTTCCTCCCCAGTTCGGTGGTGGTTGCATGTACGCCTTGCAACCACAGGCCTAATAGTGGCCCATTATCACAGCGGTACCGACCTTCATACCCAGTTTCTTTGATGTTCATTTTCATCCTTTGTTTACCCGAACCTTCAATGGACCGTCATTCTGGAAGCACAGGGAAGCATTCTCGAGTGGTATAATTGTCATAGGGCTTGCTTCATTCTCCACAAACATGAGCAGTTTTGCACTGCTGCCCATTCTTTGAGACAGTCATTCTTCTTCTGTACCACTTCTACTGGAACCATTGGGGATGTCTGTGCTTTGCACCCTATCATCCCTTCCATCCATCCTTGCGTCCTTCTCCTGTGAATACCTGTTCATACACCAACAGTTGAGTTCTCTCCCAGCATCCTGGCAATCTTCCTGTCTCTTTTGTTCCTGTCTTTGGACATTGTAACTTCTTTTGTGTTACTATCCTGGCTTCCCCTTTGTTTGGACCATCCAAAATATACTGTATTGTCTTATCCAAACTCATATAATCATTCATCATTGCTTCAGTCTTGATGTGTCTGTCTTCATAAGGGAACGTCTTTTGTGACGTCCATCGTAGTGTGGCCCATCTTCCTTGAAAAAGGCCCCTTGCAGTGCAGAGTGCTAGGTGCATATAGCATTGTGCTCTGGCTGCTGGGATTTCTGTGGCTATGAATGTTCTGGAGGCGCACATGGCATAGGGGATGAGAGAGCCCACATAGCAGCTCTCCCTTGTGCCCTCTCTCCCCACCTTGATCATGTGCTGATACCACATGTTTTTGGAAATGTGGGCTGAATCAGCTAGATAGTCCTTTACATGTTCAAAATCAGTGTTTGTGCTTCATCTGAGTCTTTTAACTTCTCAGGCAGTACTGATGACCTGCTCAGATATAGCTTTCTAGGGTAATTCATAGAAATTCGCACAAAAGTGGCGCACGCGGCTGGCGCACAGTGTCCCCGTGCGATACACTGCGCCAGCCGCATGCGAAAAAATCCTTTTCATCGCACAGCGTATTCATGGATTTTAGCCTCCGAAACCAGCCGTGGCGCAGAGTGGCGCAGCGACCCTGCAGCAGCACCAGTCACGCCCCCAAGAATGTCTTCACGTAAGGAAAAGCCTTCAAAATTCCCAAATCATCGCAAAGGGCTGCGCTAACCCAGGACCAGTTCACAGGGCTGTCAAACAGCAAACGCCAAGCGGGGAACATGTATTTCAGTGGTTCTCGGGAAGTTTCACACGCGATTGTCCTGGGTACGTGTACATCAGGGGTGCGTGGAAAGTAACACATGCGATTCCATCAGGGCACGTGTATTCCAGGGGTGCGCGGGAAGTATCACACGCAAAAACAGCAGGGTACGTGCATTTCAGGGGTGCGCGGGAAGTATCACACGCGATTCCATCAGGGTACGTGTATTCCAGGGGGGTGCAGGAAGTATCACACGCAAAAGCAGCAGGGTACGTGTATTCCAGGGGTGCGCGGGAAGTATCACACGCAAAAGCAGCAGGGTACGTGTATTTCAGGGGTGCGCAGGAAGTATCACAAGCGATTCCATCAGGGTACGTGTATTCCAAGGGTGCGCGGGGAGCACCACACGTGAATTGCACGTGTGGGTCCTCCCAGGTGTACCCTCTACACCCTCCACGGCCCCTGCAGGTGGCCCACACCACAGGGGCCTACCCTGCACATGTCCCGCAGGCAGCCCATCCACCATGCCCATGCCCCCAGCCAACCCACGTCACCTTGCACTACTGCCCACCAACGCATGTCCCCCTGCACCCCCAGCCCCCAGCATCTAGTGGCACCCTCCACCAGGGCCCCACTCATGTCTCCCATCACCCCCACCCCCCAGTATCCAGGGGCACCCTCCACCAGGCCCCCACTCATGTCTCCCATCACCCCCACCCCCGAGCATCCAGGGGCACCCTCCACCAGGCCCCCACTCATGTCTCCCATCACCCCCACCCCACAGCAGTGCAGGGCACCCTCCACCAGGCCCCCACACATGGCTCCCAGCACCCCCACCCCCCAGCAGTGCAGGGCACCCTCCACCAGGCCCCCACATATGTCTCCCAGCACCCCCACCCCCTAGCAGTGCAGGGCACCCTCCACCAGGCCCCCACTCATGTCCAACTCATGTCTCCCAGCACCCCCACCCCCCAGCAGTGCAGGGCACCCTACACCAGGCCCCCACTCATGTCCCCCTGTACCCCCACCCACCAGCATCCAGGGGCACCCTCCACCAGGCCCCCACTCATGTCCCCCTGCACCCCCACCCCCCAGCATCCAGGGGCACCCTCCACCAGGCCCCCACTCATGTCCAACTCATGTCTCCCAGCACCCCCACCCCACAGCAGTGCAGGGCACCCTCCACCAGGCCCCCATTCATGTCGCCCAACACCCCACCCCCCAGCAGTGCAGGGCACCCTCCACCAGACTCCCACTCATGTCCAACTCATGTCACCCTGCACCCCCACACCCCAGCATCCAGGGGCACCCTCCACCAGGCCCCCACTCATGTCCAACTCATGTCTCCCAGCACCCCCACCCCCCAGCAGTGCAGGGCACCCTCCACCAGGCCCCCACATATGTCCCCCTGCACCCCCACCCCCCAGCATCCAGGGGCACCCTCCACCAGGCCCCCACACATGTCTCCCATCACCCCCACCCCCCAGCAGTGCAGGGCACCCTCCACCAGGCCCCCACATATGTCTCCCATCACCCCCGCCCCCTAGCAGTGCAGGGCAACCTCCACCAGGCTCCCACTCATGTCCAACTCATGTCTCCCAGCACCCCCACCCCACAGCAGTGCAAGGCACCCTCCACCAGGCCCCCATTCATGTCGCCCAACACCCCCACCCCCCAACAATGCAGGGCACCCTCCACCAGACCCCCACTCATGTCCAACTCATGTCACCCTGCACCCCCACCCCCCAGCATCCAGGGGCACCCTCCACCAGGCCCCCACTCATGTCCAACTCATGTCTCCCAGCACCCACAGCCCCCCAGCAGTGCAGGGCACCCTCCACCAGGCCCCCACATATGTCCCCCTGCACCCCCACCCCCCAGCATCCAGGGGCACCCTCCACCAGGCCCCCACACATGTCTCCCATCACCCCCACCCCCCAGCAGTGCAGGGCACCCTCCACCAGGCCCAAACTCATGTCTCCCATCACCCCCACCCCCCAGCAGTCAGGGGCACCCTCCACCAGGCCCCCACTCATGTCTCCCATCACCCCCACCCCCCAGCAGGGCACCCTCCACCAGGCCCCCACTCATGTCCCCCTGCACCCCCACCCCCCAGCAGTCAGGGGCACCCTCCACCAGGCCCCCACTCATGTCTCCCAGCACCCCCTCCCCCAGCAGTGCAGGGCACCCTCCACCATGCCCCCACTCATGTCTCCCATCACCCCACCCCCCAGCAGTGCAGGGCACCCTCCACCAGGCCCCCACTCATGTCCAACTCATGTCTCCCAGCACCCCCACCCCCCAGCAGTGCAGGGCACCCTCCACCAGGCCCCCACTCATGTCTCCCATCACCCCACCCCCCAGCAGTGCAGGGCACCCTCCACCAGGCCCCCACTCATGTCCAACTCATGTCTCCCAGCACCCCCACCCCCCAGCATTGCAGGGCACCCTCCACCAGGCCTCCACTCATGTCCCCCTGCACCCCCACCCACCAGCATCCAGGGGCACCCTCCACCAAGCCCCCACTCATGTCCCCCTGCACCCCCACCCCCCAACATCCAGGGGCACCCTCCACCAGGCCCCCACTCATGTCCAACTCATGTCTCCCATCACCCCCACCCCCCAGCAGTGCAGGGCACCCTCCACCAGGCCCCCACTCATGTCCAACTCATGTCCCCCTGCACCCCCACCCCCCAGCATCCAGCGGCACCCTCCACCAGGCCCCACACATGTCTCCCACCATCCCCATCCCCCAGCAGTGCAGGGCACCCTCCACCAGGCCCCCACTCATGTCCCCCTGCACCCCCACCCCCCAGCATCCAGGGGCATCCTCCACCAGGCCCCCACTCATGTCCAACTCATGTCTCCCATCACCCCCACCCCCCAGCAGTGCAGGGCACCCTCCACCAGGCCCCACTCATGTCCAACTCATGTCTCCCACCACCCCCACCCCCCAGCATCCAGGGGCACCCTCCACAAGGCCCCCACTCATGTCCAACTCATGTCTCCCATCACCCCCACCCCCCAGCAGTGCAGGGAACCCTCCACCAGGCCCCCACTCATGTCCAACCCATGTCTCCCAGCACCCCCACCCCCCAGCAGTGCAGGGTACCCTCCACCAGGCCCCCACTTATGTATCCCAGCACCCCCACCCCCCAGCAGTGCAGGGCACCCTCCACCAGGTCCCCACTCATGTCCAACTCATGTCCCCCTGCACCCCCACCCCACAGCATCCAGGGGCACCCTCCACCAGGCCCCCACTCATGTCCAACTCATGTCTCCCAGCACCCCCACCCCCCAGCAGTGCAGGGCACCCTCCACCAGGCCCCCACACATGTCCCCCTGCACCCCCACACCCAGCATCCAGGGGCACCCTCCACCAGGCCCCCACACATGTCTCCCATCACCCCCACCCCCCAGCAGTGCAGGGCACCCTCCATCAGGCCCCCACTCATGTCTCCCATCACCCCCACCCCCCAGCAGTGCAGGGCACCCTCCACCAGGCCCCCACTCATGTCCAACTCATGTCTCCCATCACCCCCACCCCCCAGCAGTGAGGGGAACCCTCCACCAGGCCCGCACTAATGTCTCCCAGCACCCCCACCCTCCACCAGTCAGGGGCACCCTCCACCAGGCCCCCACTCATGTCTCCCAGCACCCCCACCCCCCAGCAGTTCAGGGCACCCTCCACCAGGCCCCCACACATGTATCCCAGCACCCCCACCCCCCAGCAGTGCAGGGCACCCTCCACCAGGCCCCCACTCATGTCCCCCAGCCAACATGTCATCACAATCTAGATCCCTGGCCCTTATGGTCAGCCTCCAAATGCCAAACACCCACCCGAGTATTGCATCCACCCACTTAGAAATGGCAATAACATGATAGAACACCAATTGCAAGTTTGGAAATGAACACATGTCTCTCACATACACCCAATGGGTGTCAGTGAATGTCAAAACCCATATCATGATATGCATGAAACCAATGAGATGATACTACACATTGAAGTTTGAAGAAAAAATATGTATTAAAAGCAACATAAATTGAATCAAAAATAAACAAACAATAATGGAAATTTAAAAAAAATAAACCAGCATGTCCGTGAAATAATGCAAAACCACAAATCATAATCCAAAGGAAAGGTGTCCAAAGTCACAGCCCACAAAAGTAAATCCAATGGAAAATTAAAATCGAAAACCATTGCTCCATGGGTGAATCATAAAAAAAAGTGAATATCCAACAGTCAACTATATACAGATAAACAATCCAGGGTCCATGATCCCAACAGAAGAAATGAAACCTATCTAATAACACTACCTAAAAAAAAAATATATACAAAAATGTGGCCCATTGTCCAAAAGGTCCAAAGAAAATGCAAAACCAAAGGAAACCTAACACTAACTACAGAACTATTTACAAGGGCAGCGGGCTAGTCCGACGGCTCACTTCGGGATGTTCCGGGCCAGGGCATCATCGAACTCCTGCTCAATGTCCCGGAGGCGGTCCTCCTCCATGGCCCCGAGGGTCCGCAGGGCCGTCGACATGTTCACCCCCAACTCCCTGCGGATTGCCTCGAGGCACTCGGCCCGCCTCAGGGCCCTCCGCATGGAGTTCTCCGCCCTGACAATCGTGAGCCATGCCTCTTCCACCCGCTGCCGCTCTGCATTTATGGCGTGGCCCAACCGCTGCCACACGGAAGACACTTCCCGTCCTGGGTCCTCCTGCCCTCCGGCCGATGCCTGTCCCTACGATGTCGAAGGCCCCGAGCCATCATGGCTCCCACCACGTTGCTGCTGCTGCTTTGCCTCTGCCCGTGCACTGCCTCCTGCTGCCTGCACATCCTCCGCTGGCTGGGGTGCAGTCGTTGATGTGGCCACCCCTGCTGGACGTCCGACTCCCGACTGTGGCAGGGATGCCTCCTCCACCAGCCTGGCCGCACCGTCAGAGGCAGCTCCACAGGGCACCCAGGTGACTAATGGGTGGGAAGATGGCACGGAGGACGACTGGCGCATAGGGGGTTTAGTTGAGGAGGGGGTCAGAGCAAGCCCCATCAAACGGAGGAATCCCGCCTGGGTGACCTGTCCCAGTAGGCCGACGCGGTCAACGAGCCATTCGAGATGACGTGCAGTCTCCTCATGAAAAGACTGCAGGTCACCTCGCATGGCCCGTTGACGCAACGCCACACCAGTCAGGACAGGCTCAACTCGGACCCGGATAGCCACGTCCGCAGGCAGAGGAAGGCCAGTTGTCGTGAGCTCATCCCCTGCCTGAAAACGGGTCTGGACGTAGGCATCCCTGCTGGTGAAAGATGATGCAGTGACAGGATCAGGGACAGGATTGCACACAGGCACATCTGCGGCGACCTGTGCTGCCTCCTGTCCCTGGTCCTGCACTGCACCACTAGCACCAGTGGAATCCCCACCTCCAGACCCCGTCTCTGTTGCTTGCACGGCCTCCTCCTCCACCAAACCCCCCACCAACCTGGATGACTCCGTGCCATCTTCCCCCGTTGGGCCCTGTGGGGTCCCAGCTGCCCCTTCTGCTGCCGAGGAGTCCAACCCCGACCTCCACCTCTTGGACCTCCCCCTGGCAGCTGCGGCCTGGGACGCGGCACCGGACTCCTCACTCCCCGACGAGATCACAACCTGGGAGGGGAGCCGGGCTTTGCGTCTCCGGCTGGCGGTGCGATCCCCGCCGCTGTGCTCCACAGCACCTTCTCCGCCCTCTTCATCAGTTGACGCTGCAGACAGGGAGAAATAAAACACAGGCATCAGGGCACTGTACAATGGACACATACACACATGACAGTTGTACATGAGTGGCATTGGCAAACCTCAGACATGGCATCACAATCGCCAACACACATGTCATTTCAACTTGCACACATGAGCCATACCACAGCCATATCGCAACTGCCAGCACCATCCATACACATACAACAGCATGAGCAGGCAAAGGTGAGCCAGACATCACATGCAACACATGGAGTGCACTACACATGCACGCACACCACCACACTTGCATGCATGTGTACACCTCAGCCAACTGTCGCAGTGTTCAGATGGGCATCCATGTCACATCTGCCAATCAGGCTTCCACACCCCACTGTCACATGCATCCATATTGCATCACTATTGCACCCTTGTCAAATACACACACATGCACATGTACACAGTGCTGATGCATGCAGCTGAAAACAACATACATGCGTGACATCACGAACATGCCTACTTACATACACATTCATCCAAACATGTGTGCCCACACAACTGCATTTGGCATGCAAGCCTACACACACAAGCACCATCCATGTCTCACACATGACAGCCCTCGCATGTGTTAGCCTCACGGCCCTGTACACCCCCACCCATACTCGGCCCCATACAAACAGATGTGCAACCTGCACATCACCACACGCACAGTTTACAATCATGATGCATGTACACTTACCGCTCGACTCCAGACGGGTCTGCCTCTCAAGGACCTGGACGTGGAGCACTGAGGATATGCGTTCCAGGACCCTCATCTGATCTTCCGACAAGTGGCCCCGGCGCCCCTTAGCATCCGCTGCCTTCAAGAGGCACCGGGCCTTGTTGAGGGTCCTGGACCTGAAGTCCTCCCAGCGCTTCTTGACATGTTGGAAGTCGCGGACTGCCACCCCCTCCGCGTTGATGGCAGTCACGATGTCCGTCCAGATCCGAGTCTGTCCTTCCTTGTCGGCGCGCACACTTCAGAAGAGGGCATCATACTGCCCCAGGACTTGCTCCACCAGGACACCAACTTCGGTGGCAGTGAAGCTGGTGTCCCTCTGCCTCTCTGGCCGGGGGTTGTCAGTGGTGCCAGATGTTGCAGTGCCCGACATGACAACCCCAGAGGCAGGAGTGGGTGGGCAACTGGGTCCTGGGGCTGGGCTGTGGAGCGATGGAATCCCAGTCGGGAGTCTTCGGTTCCAGCAGGGGTGGTCACAGCAACAGCAGGCAGCAAATGGCAGGGCACGTGGGCAGCAGGCATTCAGGCAACAGCAGATGGCAGGTGGGAGCGTGCTCTGGGCTCTGGGGGTTAGTAAATCGGCTTTCTGGGCAGGAGCGTGGTCTTCCGTGTGCTTACGCGTGGCCAGCTTGATACGGAGTGATTTGGCATGTGAAAATCCTGCACGTCTACGTGCAATTCGAGGAAAGGCTCTTAGCGCGTAAGCACGTCTGCACGCATACGCGATTTCATTGGCCCAAAGGCCCCCATGCGCATCTATGACGTCACACGCATGGCCTTAGAAAATGGCGCGTGTAAAAAAAATGATACACGTCCGAGTGTCAAAGCGTGTAATTGGTGGAAATGGCCTCATCGCGTATGCGCGTCTGTGACGTGTGTATAAAAGGTACGTGTAGAACGCCATTTCCTTGTACGTGCTTTTCGTGGAGAGCGAGTGGGTGAAATCTGTACTTCTTGTCGGTTCACACGCGATTTACTTCACAGCGTTTCAAGTTCGTACTCCCTGTTACCTCTGACAGCTTTTTCTCTTTTCCTCTTTTTCCTGGGCCTGTTTCCTCAAACAGCGTTCCCTTCTACTGTTGTCTTGTCTCCTCAGACAGCGTACAATTCTTCTTGTGGCGGGGGTGTTGCCAACGCGCACATGCGCATATTTTTCACGCTTTTGTTCCTGGCAGACGGTGAGTCGCGCACGTATTTAACATCTGTGCTTGCCCCGTGTGTCGCATACCCCTTCAGAGGTCATTCTAGGCTGCGTGTGACACGCATACGTTCATTCTTGTGTTTCTGGGTGCCACAGCGTAGTGCAGGTTTATTTTTCCACACACGTGGTCTAGGAGGGGTTGCGTGCACCTTACTTCCCTTTTTTGGGGTGCCTGTGCGTTGCGTGACCCGTCATCTTTCCCCAGGGGTGACATACAGCCTTGCTAGAGCACTAGGGTACGATTACCATCTGGTACCCAACCCCTTTGACCCCCAATCGCCCAGGACAATAGTTCACAGTGACTCCCATACGCACAATAACATCAGTGCCATGGCTGGGAGGCGAACAAGCCGTAAGGGTGGCAAAGGTGGCCGAGCCCCAAGTGGTGGCCGTGGTGGATCCGGTAGGGGACGTGGCCGTGACTTGCAGGGTGCCCCTAGCCCCCCATGTGTGGAGGAGCAGTCAGGGACACCCATGCCCCCCCCCTGGTTGAGGGTAACATTGCTGACACCATCCATGCTCAGCCCTTGTTGGACCAGCCCACTGTGGAACCAGACCTGGCACAGGGTGACTCCATGGCTGACTTCCAGGTCAACAGGTCTAGGCCACGTGTGCCGGTGCACGTTGGTGTCATCAGGCCACGTGGATCAGGGGCAGCTAGGTCATCTGCTGCCCCGCGTAGGCAGGCTGGGGAGGCTGCAGGGGCAGCTGCGGCTCCATCCACCCCACCTCTCACACACCCAGCCAGGACAGTGTCGGTCCAAGTCCATCCTGCTGACATTCTCCCTGACACCATCACACTTGAGCTAATGCCTGCACCAACTCCCATGCTGAGTGTGCAATCCCACACTCCTAGTACAGAGTCCACCGGGGCTCCTGCCCCTAGTGTCCAGAGCGGCATAGGACACTCAGGATCCCCACCACCTTCCAAGCGGAAGAGGAAGAGTGCTCGTCCAGTAGAGGCTGATGCCCCAGACACGGCTACACAGTCCGGCCCGTCAAGGAAGCCCAGCTTCAATGAGGCCGAACTGAATGCACTTGTAGAGTATGTGTCCGCACATGACTGCAAAATGGTGATTGTTGCAGGATCCAAGACCACACCTGCACAACGTCTGGCACACTACCAGACCATCGCGGACATCATAAGTGCCCTTGGAATCGTGAGGCGCACAGCTAATGAATGCTACAAGCGCTGGAATGACCTGAAGTGCAGGGCAAAGAATAAGCTGGCCTCAAGTCATGCCGCTACTCTAGTGACTGGAGGTGGGTCTCCAGCAGAGGACATAGAACTCACTCCACATGAGCATGTTTCTGGGACCTACGTCACGGAGGAACAGATCCAAGGCGTGGGAGAACTGGCAGATTATGAGAGTCCGGTGAGTGCACATGCATGTGTGTGTCATCCATGTGCATGGTGTGTGTGTGAGGGCTTCTGTTTGGGTGCCAGGTGAGGGTGTGTGTGCCTGAGTGGTTTGGGTCACCCATGTGCCTCATCCAATACATTCTGCGCACCAGCATTTGGGTATAGCAGCATCCCTTCTGCCAACATTAGACATCTAGCCCAACACCACGCCAGTTGCCCTTGAAGTGTCATCTTGCCACAACATTGTTGCTTATTTTCCTCTGTTTATTCAGGCAGATTGTTTGCATACCACCACTTTTACTAGGCATTTCTCAGTCCTATTGTCACATGTATGACATGGCTATGGTACAGTGGACTGGCTTTGTTTCCTGGATATGATTTGTTTAGACATGTCCCTGTGCTATAGGACCATTTTGGACTGGCAGCTCCAGGTTAAACATTTGAACCATTTCAATGAAAAAATCAATTTCAAGAGCAAACTAGACTGAATGAACAATTGGTGCCCTCCTCTCCCTCTTCACTTTATGGCTAGTGTACATGCCATCTGTGTGATGGCATGTGTATTTGACCTGCCAATCACAGGCCAATGTGTGATGCCACTGCTAGGGAGCATGCAGCAAATGTGTTCATCTTCCATCTTGGTGTCATCAATGTGTGCCATCTGCCTCCCCTTCACACGCAGTGACGGTACATGCATGGGAGGGTTTTAGTCATGTGGGACATGTGTCAATCAAGTACTGTTTCTGTAGCTTCTCAGCCCTAATTTTGTGCCATAGTGCTAATGCCTGTTTCCATTTGTTTTCTTTTATGTCTTTGCAGGGGATGACGCTCTTGATACTGCTGGGGTTGTGGAGATGGTGCAGACCCAGGAGGGGTCTCAGGCCCGACCGACCACCAGTGAGGGACGTGGTGTGGTGGTGGTTGAGAACCCACAACTGCTGCAGGTCGTGCTCTCAAGGTGTGTCTCTGGCTGCACCTCCCCCGAGCTGTATTCAGGTGTCGATTCGGATGATGAGACCTATGTGCCGTCGCAGGTGAGCGTTCCTGGGAGGGATTCTGTTCTGTCCGACCCACCTGCACCAGGGTTAGAACCCTCAATGGGGATGTCAGTGTTGGCAGGTACGCCTTTGGTGGTTACGGATGCAGGGTCACACTCTGCAATATCTGATCCTGTTCCTGGGCCAGCAGATCAGAGGGGGAATGCAGTCCTGCAGCCTCAGCCAGTGCCGGCACAGCAAGGCGCAGTTCGCCTTGCCCCAGACAGGTGTGGTGCCCGCCGACGTGGTGGCCGTACGCCACCTGGCAATACCGCATGGGAGCAATCCATATACGGTATGACAACCCAACAGGCAGCATCATCAGAGATGATGGCTCAGGCCATGGATAGGGTGGCCACTTCCATTGTCCCCCCCGAAAGGCTGATGGAGCGACTACAGCAGGCAACAGACTCCATCTGCCAGTCACACAGGGAGGACATGTTGGCGTCCGACAGGGACAGGCGGGCGGCAGTGGCGACTCTGCGGGAAGCCATTTCCATAGAGTCCCAGGGCCACAGGGAAGCCCTGAGGGTGGAACTCCTTCACCTCAGGACGACTCTTGTTGAGCTTGAGGCTTCAACAAACAGAAGGACAGAACAGCAGCTGCAGCGTCTCACACGTACGCTCTCAGCTGAGATGCAGGCAACTAGGGCGGAGGTCCGGGCATCCCGTGAGTTGTTGCATGGGGACCTACGCACAATTATCCTCCAGGACGAGACCTTCCACACCCGCATGCTTGCTGCCATGGAGGACCAGACTAGGGCTTTGCGTGGGCTGCCTCCCATAGTGCCACCACCTCCTGCTGCAGCTGCAGAGGGTGAGGAGAGCGACAGCAGTGATTCTCTCACAATAGGGTACCCGTGCAGGCCATGAGCCCATGGAGGTGTTTTTTTTTTCGCAAGATCCACACAGGTGGGTTTTGGTGTGCACCCTGTCCTCGGACCTCCTGGGTGATCTCCCCCCCGGCCCATTAATGGCCATTTTTGATTTTTTTCTTTTTTTTTGTAATTTTTGTTTTTTGGACATTGTGTTGCCTTGTGTGGCTCCCGTGGGCATACGCTGTATTGTGGCTGGGCACATGCAGGCTTGTCATGAATTTGGTTCAGATGCTTGGGTGTTTGTGACGCACACCCCTCCTGCTTCCCGTTTCCATGGGCTTGCAAAGGGTGTGCCCAAGTGACATTGGCCCTCATTAGGACCTTGGCGGAGGACCATGGCGCTATTAGCACCATGGTCCATGGCACTAAGCTGCCAACTCCGCCATGGTGGTTGGCGGACTTACCGCCCCATTCCGACCTTGGCGGGGCGGTAAGTCCCCAATCCCCATTTACCCTTCCCCATTCCCATTTTTGCCCCATAGGGCATAATGGGAGTGGGGAAGGCGTTAATTACGCCACCGTAAATTACGGTGGCGTAATTAACAACAAGGTCCCTTAGCGCCATGGATTTTAACGCCTGCTAAAAGCAGGTGTTAGATCCGCCATGGCGCTAAGGGAACTCGTACTCAGGCGGTAAGGGTCGGCATGGTTTACGCCGGCGTAAACCCCTTACCGCCTGGGTCCTAATGAGGCCCATTGACGTACATGGTGACGTTGGACTCCCATTTGATGTGTGGGCAGTCTGTAGTCAATACTGTGCATACATTCATAGTGCATATTGTTGTTGTATTGTACACTGCATGGTGTATTGATATGTACCTCTGCATCCATCTCATTATCCTAATTTGCAGGTCCATTTCTCATGTCTTCACAAGGCAGTCTACCTTGGAACTGGAGTCCATGTTGTAAGCAGTGCACCTACACTCTTGCGTGGCGCTAACACTGTATACTTGGAAGTGTTTGAAGTGCTGGCATTATCAAGTAGTGAGGCTACCAATTTTTTAAGTCTGTAATGTCATGTTTAAGGTAGGTTGGAGGTTGTGTAGCTGATTGATATTCTTGGTAAGTATTTGGTAATGTGTGTTGTAGGTCCTGCATTACTGTGAGCATTTCATGTGTGGCCAGTTTCCATTAGGGACACTGTAGTTGGTGACACTTAGGGCATGTTGTGGGGATTAATTTGTTTGCTCTCACATTGCATGACATGCCATGGTGTGTTGTGTAGCCGTGCCGGGGAGGGGTTGGGTGACATGGCACTGTTCTCATGTAGTATTTTGCAAGTGGGTATTCATTTCTGCAGCATGGAGTGTGTCTTTTGATGACACTGCATTGGTGGTGTTTGTGTAGGTAGGGATGCACACATTCTGACACTTCCACATGAACAAACTCAGGCTGCTATGGTTCTGACAGTTGACTGTCCCTTTGTTCGTCATAATTGTCAGGTCGAGTCATCATTGCTTATCAGATGGTATGTGCCAGGGCTGTGTGCACTCCATAGGGGTGTGATTTCTATGTGAAGTAATTAGCCACCAGCTGCGTACGGGCTGCTTCACCCCGTGCCCTTTCCCCTCCCATGCGCAGCGGGCGTGCATGTGGTTGGGGATGTGGGGGCACCACCATGTCCACAGCCAGGCCCCGGCGTGTTGCAACATTGTGCAGGACACATGCTGCCAATATGATCCTGCACACTACTGGGGGCGCATATAACAGCTGCCCGCCAGAACGGTCAAGGGAGCGAAAGCGTGACTTGAGCACTCTGAATGTGCGCTCCACTGTGCCCCGGGTTGCAATATGGGCTGTGTTGTATCTTACCTCGGGAGGCGTGATGAGGTTCCGAATTGGCATCATCATGTGGGTGCTCAGAGGGTAGGCACTGTCCCCTGGTGAGGAGGTGATGGTTATCATTAGTGGGGTAGTGACATAACTCTGCATCTGACATGCATGCATGTGCAGTGGCATTCATACTCACCAAGCAGCCATGTATCGCCATGCCGCCCAGCTTCTAGGTCCCGGCTTAGGGTAGACATTCGGTAAATGAAGCTGTCGTGGGTGGACCCTGGATAGTTGGCATATACTGAGGTGATGATTCCCTTGGCATTACATACTACCTGCACGTTGATGGAATGCCAGTGCTTGCGGTTCCTATAGATGTGCTCAGATGCCCTGGGGGGACCTAGTGCCACATGGGTGCAGTCAATGGCACCTAGCACTTTGGGGAATTGTGCCACACCGTAGAAATCCAGGGCAGCAGCCTGCCTTTCTGCAGGTGTCCTGGGCAGGTATATGTGCCTGCGGACTGATGGGCGTGCAGTGATGATGTTCAAGACCTGGTGTAGGCAGCGTGACTGCGTGGCCTGTGACACACCACCCACTATGGCACTTGTCCGCTGAAATGATCCAGTGGCCAAGAAGTGCAGTACAATAAGGACCTTCTCCAGGGGGCTGAGTGCTTGGGAGCACAGGGTGGGTGATGTGAGGTCATCCTCCCACTCACTGACCAGGTCCAGTATTATGTGTGGTGGAAACCTGTACCTCCCATACACCTGGTCATCAGGCATCCCAAAAAGGCTGGTTCTGGGAGTGAAAATTCGGGCCCTCACTATCCTCCTCCTCCTCCTTTGGTAACCCACAGCCACTGCTGCTAGGAACGGTATATTCAACCTGGCGTCTGAGCTTGTTTGTTGCTTGCACGCACTTTTATGCTGCGCGGGTCGACGTGCTGCTTCATGATGGCGTACGTGTTTCAGGATTGGACCATTTATTTTTTGGCGCGTTGCAGGCGACCGTGTTAATCTTCCCGCCCACCCCAGGAATACACGTAACACGCTCTCCCAGGCCCAGTCGCAAGTAAATATTCCCACCCACCCCTGGAATACACGTACCCCACTCTCACAGGCTCAGTCGCGTGTGGAACTTCACGCGCACACCGAAATACACGTACCCTGCAAAATCGCGTGTGAAACTTCACACGCACCCCGAAATACACGTACCCAGGGCAATCGCATGTGGAACTTCCCGCGAACCCCGTAATACACGTAGCCTGCTGGTATCGCGTGTGGAAGTTCACGCGGACCCATAATACACGTACCCTGATAGTATCGCATGTGAGACTACCCACGCACCCCAGGAATACACGTACCCAGGCAAATCGCACGGCTGGGGGGTGGGGGTGCTGGGAGACAGGAGTGGGGGCCTGGTGGAGGGTGCCCCTGGATGCTGGTGGGTGGGGGTGCAGGGGGACATGAGTGGGGGCCTGGTGGAGGGTGCCCCTGGATGCTGGCGGTTGGGGGTCCAGGGGGACATGAGTGGGGGCCTGGTGGAGGGTGCCCCTGGATGCTGGTGGGTGGGGTTGCAGGGGGACATGAGTGGGGGCCTGGTGGAGGGTGCCCTGCACTGCTGGGGGGTGGGGGTGATGGGAGACATGAGTTGGACATGAGTGGGGGCCTGGTGGAGGGTGCCCTGCACTGCTGGGGGGTGGGGGTGATGGGAGACATGAGTGGGGGCCTGGTGGAAGGTGCCCCTGGATGCTGGTGGGTGGGGGTGCAGGGGGACATGAGTGGGGGCCTGGTGGAGGGTGCCCCTGGATGCTGGGGGGTGGGGGTGATGGGAGACATGAGTGGGGGCCTGGTAGAGGGTGCCCTGCACTGCTGGGGGGTGGGGGTGATGGGAGACATGAGTGGGGGCCTGGTGGAGGGTGCCCCTGGATGCTGGGGGCTGGGGGTGCAGGGGGACATGAGTGGGGGCCTGGTGGAGGGTGCCCCTGGATGCTTGTGGGTGGGGGTGCAGGGGGACATGAGTGGGGGCCTGGTGGAGGGTGCCCTGCACTGCTGGGGGGTGGGGGTGATGGGAGACATGAGTTGGACATGAGTGGGGGCCTGGTGGAGGGTGCCCTGCACTGCTGGGGGGTGGGGTGATGGGAGACATGAGTTGGACATGAGTGGGGGCCTGGTGGAGGGTGCCCTGCACTGCTGGGGGTGGGGGTGATGGGAGACATGAGTGGGGGCCTGGTGGACGGTGCCCCTGGATGCTGGTGGGTGGGGGTGCAGGGGGACATGGGTGGGGGCCTGGTGGAGGGTGCCCCTGGATGCTGGTGGGTGGGGGTGCAGGGGGACATGAGTGGGGGCCTGGTGGAGGGTGCCCCTGGATGCGATGGGTGGGGGTGCAGGGGGACATGAGTGGGGGCCTGGTGGAGGGTGCCCTGCACTGCTGGGGGGTGATGGGAGATATGAGTGGGGGCCTGGTGGAGGGTGACCCTGGATGCTGGTTGGTGGGGGTGCAGGGGAACATGAGTGGGGGCCTGGTGGAGGGTGCCCCTGGATGCTGGTGGGTGGGGGTGCAGGGGGACATGAGTGGGGGCCTGGTGGAGGGTGCCCTGCACTGCTGGGGGTGGGGGTGATGGGAGACATGAGTTGGACATGAGTGGGGGCCTGGTGGAGGGTGCCCTGCACTGCTGGGGGGTGGGGGTGATGGGAGACATGTGTTGGACATGAGTGGGGGCCTGGTGGAGGGTGCCCTGCACTGCTGGGGGTGGTGGTGCAGGGGGGCATGAGTGGGGCCCTGGTGGAGGGTGCCCCTGGATGCTGGGGGGTGGGGGTGATGGGAGACATGAGTTGGACATGAGTGGGGGCCTGGTGGAGGGTGCCCTGCACTGCTGGGGGGTGGGGGTGATGGGAGACATGAGTGGGGGCCTGGTGGAGGGTGCCCCTGGATGCTGGGGGGTGGGGTGCAGGGGGACATGAGTGGGGGCTTGTTGGAGGGTGCCCTGCACTGCTGGGGGGTGGGGGTGGGGGTGATGGGAGACATGATTGGGGGCCTGGTGGAGGGTGCCCTGCACTGCTGGGGGGTGGGGTGATGGGAGACATGAGTGGGGGCCTGGTGGAGGGTGCCCCTGGATGCTGGTGGGTGGGGGTGCAGGGGGACATGAGTGGGGGCCTGGTGGAGGGTGCCCTGCACTGCTGGGGGGTGGGGGTGATGGGAGACATGAGTTGGACATGAGTGGGGGCCTGGTGGAGGGTGCCCTGCACTGCTGGGGGGTGGGGGTGATGGGAGACATGAGTTGGACATGAGTGGGGGCCTGGTGGCGGGTGCCCTGCACTGCTGGGGGGTGGGGGTGATGGGAGACATGAGTGGAGGCCTGGTGGAGGGTGCCCCTGGATGCTGGTGGGTGGGGGTGTAGGGGGACATGAGTGGGGGCCTGGTGGAGGGTGCCCCTGGATGCTGGGGGGTGGGGGTGATGGGAGACATGAGTTGGACATGAGTGGGGGCCTGGTGGAGGGTGCCCTGCACTGCTGGGGGGTGGGGGTGATGGGAGACATGAGTGGGGGCCTGGTGGAGGGTTCCCCTGGATGCTGGGGGGTGGGGGTGCAGGGAGACATGAGTGGGGGCCTGGTGGAGGGTGCCCCTGGATGCTGGTGGGTGGTGGTGCAGGGGGACATGAGTGGGGGCCTGGTGGAGGGTGCCCTGCACTGCTGGGGGGTGGGGGTGATGGGAGACATGGTTGGACATGAGTGGGGGCCTGGTGGAGGGTGCCCTGCACTGCTGGGGGTGGGGGTGATGGGAGACATGAGTTGGACATGAGTGGGGGCCTGGTGGAGGGTGCCCCTGGATGCTGGGGGGTGGGGGTGCAGGGGGACATGAGTGGGGGGCTGGTGGAGGGTGCCCCTGAATGGTGGGGGGTGGGGGTGCAGGGAGACATGAGTGGGGGCCTGGTGGAGGGTGCCCCACAGTGCTGGGGGGTGGGGGTGCTGGGAGACATGTGTTGGTGATCAGTAGTGCAAGGTGACAAGTGGGTTGGCTGGGGGGCATGGCCATGGTGGATGGGTTGCCTGTGGGACATGAGCAGGGGTGCAGGGTAGTCCCCTGTGGTGTGGGCTGCCTGCAGGGGCCGTGGAGGGTGTAGAGGGAACACCTGGGAAGACCCACACGGCCAAATCACGTGTAGCATTCCCCGGCACCACCGAAACACACGTACCCTGCTGAAATCGCGTGTGAATCTTCCTGCGCACCTCGGAATACACGTACCCTGCTGAAATCGCGTGTGGAACTTCCCGCGCACCCGAAGTACACGTACCCAGGCCAATCGCGTGTGGAACTTCCCGCGCATCCCAAAACACATGTACCCAGGCCAATCGCGTGTGGAACTTCCCACGCACCCCGAAACACACGTACCCAGGCTAATCGCGTATGGAACTTCCCGCGCACCCCAAAGTACACGTACCCAGGCCAATCGAGTGTGGAACTTCCCGCGCACCCAGAAACACACACACACGCTATTTTTCACACAGCGGGTGTCCGTGTTTGTCGGTACCCCTTTGCACCTCATTTGTCCTAGAGGGCCACTGTATGGACCATTCATTATGGCTGTATATGGGTGCTTTTTGTTAGCGCACATTTTGGCGCACATTTATTTCAGGCGCAGGGAGGCTACCACCTGCTTTCTTGTGGCGTACTTGTTTGGCCCTGTGCGCGTCTTTCACTGTGCGCTGGTTTGCCCTATTCGATTCCATGAATACAGGTTGTAGGCGAGCGTGTGGGCGTTACGTGCACTTGCCTCCTGTACTTCCCCCGTGACGCCCATGTTTTCACGCGTTGTTCCCCATTCCGAGTGTTACGCCCCGTGTTCCGCCTACTTTTGTGATGTGCGCCGCGCTATGTGCGATTTCGCAGTGGCCTTGGCGTACGCTGTTGGATGACCTGTGCGCCGGCGTGCGCGGCGCACTTTTTCAGTGCACATCCAATGTTTTTCTCGCGCACAGACTTCCATGAATCGATGTGCGCTGGTTTCCCTGCGATTTTCGCACTTGCACTGCCATTTTCGCACTTTTACTGCGATTCGCACGTTTTGGCACCTCTGCGTGTGAATTTTCGGTGCACATTAATTCTATGAATCGACACCTTTCTGTCAACAGGAATAGGGGTTGTGTTAGCATATACTTCAGATTGTGTGTATAATACAATGCAGCTTTTTGCAACACAAAGCGGGTAAAGAGATAGAGACAGCAGAATGCAAAAAATGTCAACACAATTTCTCTTGCTGCAACTTTCATGTCCTGCATAGGTGTGTGCTCTTGGCATTGTCTATAAATTCGACATAAACATTAACCAAAACTCATAGCCATTGATTTTATCATTGTTAAGACAGGCTTTTCTGTAAGCATAGTGCACTCCAAGGGGAATTCAATCCCAAATCCATTAGTGTCGCAAGCAAGTGGGGTCTGATGGAGGTCCCACTGCTTGCAATTCCAGATATAAATGTAGTTATAGTTTCTTAAGTTAGGACTTAAAGTACTAAGGTTGGGGGGAGTTGAGATAAGTGTCTCACCCCAGGTTAAATGTTAATTTACCAAAAAGTTGTGCGTCACACACTTAGTTCCATTCAAAGATATGTAGATTCATAGATCAAAAACATGTCAATAAGACCAGTTTCTAGACGCAACGTTTTACAGAATTAGAAAAAAAGAGACCCCTCTATGGGTTATTTTAATTAATAAGAGTGCACAATTTTCTTTGTAAACATGTTTGATAAACACAACAAAGGGTAAAGCATAGCTAGTTCACATCACATGCTTTGTTTTACAGAGTCTCAATTGTAAGACTTTTTTCACATATATTTGCAAAGTCCCTTTTTGATTATAACAGAGTGAAATAATAAAGTTCTTTGGTTTGAAGTCACCAATCCAAAATATCATCAGGATTTTTCAATGTATTACCAACGCATTTCGGACTTTACAACAGTCCATCTTCAGGGCCAATGATACTATTTGTTCCAAAAATATACATGTTCGATCTCAATTCCTAAAGCAAAAAAATATAGAAAGTATTCCACTATTACAATTATTTAACTGACTAAATATTGGCAATCTCAACTCTAAAAATTACAACTCTAAAAATTACAAAAATTACACTTCACGCACCTCCTATTTAGTGCTGCTAGAACCTCTACTACTGGTCTTTGGACAGATCCTGTAGGTAGGTTTGACTGCGCATAAATCGCTTTGTGTGTGGTAAGTTTCACCTCAAGAAGACTGTCTCAGAAAAAACTTCTAGAGTAGAAACAGAAAGAAGTGTAGATTCAGTACATGCTACTTTGGAGATTCTGGATATACATTTAAATATCCTCTATAGGCTTGGTTCCTATGGTAAACAACTTTGTGTTACTGGGATGAACAGGGTCATCCATTCCCCCCCTCCTTAGTTGGCAGGTTACACCATATTTGCTGTACCAAGAGGTAGCTCTATCCTTAACAATATCTCAAGTGACAAGATAGGGTCAGCTCCAAGATTAGCTCTCTGGCAGTGTAGGGGCTTTCCCTGCTGTTTCAATATGGATCTATCTCTCACCTCTGTGCACGATGCGTGTGTATTTCAGGAATCCTCAGATGTCTGGATTGCGAGTAGCTCTCTCCAGTCCGTAAGATTGTGAATGTATACTGCTTAAATGCCCATGCCCATGCGTTGGGCGGGTCGGGCCGCTTTGCATTTGCGCATGCTGAGTACTAAAGAAATCTGAGTGCGCATGCGCAGGCGAGTAGCGCGAGTCCCATGGGCGGGTCGCACCTCCCTTGCGCAGGAGCATTGTGCGTTGTATGGAACCTGGGTCCCGCACGCTACTCCGCCGCACATGCGTGTGTGTATTCACAACGTTCCAACAGGGGGAACCAGAGTGTGTTTAGGTATACAGCTTTAAGTGCAGGCGGGGCTAAAAAAAACAATGATTTGTCAGTGACTGGACTATTTGGGGCTCCAAATATTCATAGAGATGTAAGTTTATGTGCATGTAAAAAATCCATTTAACACGGAACGCGGGTTGACCACGTCTTAACTATCTATGAATATGGACGGGTGATGATGAAAGGACAAATATGCAAAGCCAACTAATGGCAGGCTGCACAACAGAATGACCAGATACACCGGAATGGTCTCATTAATTATTAAGTGCAGGGCATTGACTTCATTCAAATGATATATTACGTATAATTAGTGGTGGATATTTATCAGCAAGATTTTTCCAACAGAGTTTTGCCTCGAGAAAGACCTGTGGAGGTCGAAACACGTGTCGGCACATGACTCTGCCATCTGGACACATTCAATTTATGAAATGCTGGAATATGGACTATTTATATAATTAAAAAATATCCAAAATCATTCTTTGCTCTTAAAATAGAATTTGTATATGGGTTGTTTCATGACGATGTTAATGAGCTGACAGCGCATCCGATTGTGGAACAATTACTGTTTTTTCTTTTTTTTTATGTGTATGTAGTAATCTTATAGCTCTATGTATAACTTCTGTGTATCACTGAAGTGAAAACAGGTATACCAAATTTAAATGTCTGTTTATCCTCCATCTTGTCCGCTTGAATTGAAGGGCCAGGATGTCTCATTGATTCTGATTGTTATTAGTATGGAAGGTTCTAATTTCTAGCAAGGGTTTGTGTCGCCGGGTGAGTGGGGAGTAACACAGACATAAGTCTGCTTGGGCCCCTGTTTGTCCCATGCTGTGGTTTCCATGCGGCACGACACCACGTCCCTCCACTGTGACCTCCAAAGAGGTTGCATCATTCACTGTACATATCATGCACATGAAAGGCTGTAAGACTCGCTAACTCTTGTGTGGTATTGTGCTCTGATCTGGTAAGTATCTCTCCTGTCTAGCCCTTTTCTCTGCGCTACCTACTAGAGCTGATTATTACTGTTTGTACATTTCACATTGGTCTCTGCCGTCTTGTCAGCTCACATTCTAAAGTGTACACTAGTTTTACAGTCTGTCCCACATGCAAGGTTTGGGCGACATACTTCCAGGGAATTTAGGTGCATTTTTAGGCCACCATATGACTTCAGGTCAAGATCCATCTACACCGTAAAATCAGGCATCAAGAGTTAGGCTAGGATTCGTTTCAAATCAAAGTCAGTTTTACATTTTGATATATTAAACATAACACATCAGATCAAACTCTACATTCATGCCTCTAGGGCTAAGACAGTCAAGGGTATCAATCCACATTATCTCCCTCTGGTGTAGAGTTCTTACAACATCTCCACCTTTAGGGCCAAGTTTCACATGTTCAAGTATCACACATTTCATTTGTGCTACGGAGTGTCTGGCTTCTAAGAAATGTATTGCGACAGGTGATTTCTGACTCTTTGTTCTAATGTTGGATTTGTGCTCTGACCACCGGGTTTTAGCTTTTCTAGTGGTCATGCCTACATAAAATAGGCCACAAGGACACTTAAGTCCATAGATGACGTTTGAAGAGTCACATGTGCAGGAATGTTTAAGGGGGATGGTTTTCCCTGTATGTGGGTGACTGATTGTATTTCATTTTAGTATGTTACCAGAGTGCTGGCAGTTGTGGCATGGGAAAGTGCCCTTGAATGCGGTTTTTCCGGTTCTCGTGGTGGTTATGTCTGCTTTGATCAAGCTGTTGCGTGGAGATTTGTTATTCCTGTAGGTGAATGTCTGGATCTCCGGGAAAAGTTGTAGTCTTGGATCCATTTGTAAAATATGCCAGTGTTTCTGAATGATCCTTTTTATTCTCTTACTCTGGGTAGAATATGTTGTCACATATACCAGTTTTTGTTGATCTTGGATAGATCTGGGTGTCAGGAGCATTTCACTTTGGGTCAAGTTCACTTTCTATTTGATTCCAGGGATTACATTTCTGTCATATCCCCTTTCAATGAATTTTGTTTGTAAGGCTGCTGACTGCCTAGAAATTTCTGCCATTTCCGAGATATTCCGTCTGAACCGTAGGAATTGACTTAGCGGTACACTGTCCACTGTCCAGCGTTCTTTGTGGATGAAAGCGCGTGGCTAGGAGTAAGCTGTGAATACACACACGCATGTGCGGCGGAGTAGCGTGAGGGACCCGGGTTTCATACAATGCACAATGCGCCTGCGTAAGGGAGGTGCGACCCACCCATGGGACTCGCACTACTCGCCCGCGCATGCGCACTCAGTTTTCTTTAGTACTCACCATGCGCATGCACAAATGGAAAGCGGCCCGACCCGCCCAATGCATGCGCAGGGGCATTTAAGCAGTATACATTCACACGCTTACGGACTGGAGAGAGCTACTCGCAATCCGGACATCTGAGGATTCCTGAAATGCACGCGCATTGTGCACAGAGGTGAGAGATGGATCCATCTTGTCACTTGAGATATTGTTAAGGATAGAGCTACCTCTTGGTACAGCAAATATGGTGTAACCTGCCAACTAAGGAGGGGGGGTGGATGACCCTGTTCATCCCAGTAACACAAAGGTGTTTACCATAGGAACCAAGCCTATAGAGGATATTTAAATGTATATCCAGAATCTCCAAAGTAGCATGTAGTGAATCTACACTCCTTTCTGTTTCTACTCTAGAAGTTTTTTCTGAGAGAGTCTTCTTGAGGTGAAACTTACCACACACACAACGATTTATGCGCAGTCAAACCTACCTACAGGGTGTGTCCAAAGGGTGTCCAGTCAACTCGTCGAAAAAAAACTGGTCGACTGCAATTTGGTCGACGCAATTTGGTCGAAAACCATTTCGTCGAAAAAATTTTTTTACTTATATATTTATTTTTGGGGTTTTCGTTTAGTTAAAAAAGGGGTTTTTAGAGAAAAAAAGGGGGTTGGGGGGGGACCCCCCCAAAAAAAAAAAAAAAAAGGGTTAAAATAGAAAAAAAAAAATTTCGACGAAATGGTTTTCGACCAATTTGCTTCGACCATTTGTCTGGTCGACCAATTTTTTTCGACGAATTGACTGGCAACCGTCCAAAGACCAGAAGTAGAGGTTCTAGCGGCACTAAAAAGGAGGTGTGTGAAGTGTAATTTTTGGAATTTTTTAGAGTTGTCATTTTTAGAGTTGAGATTGCCAATATTTAGTCAGTTAAATAATTGTAATAGTGGAATACTTTCTATATTTTTTTGCTTTAGGAATTGAGATCACAAACATGTATATTTTTGGAACAAATAGTATAATTGGCCCTGAAGATGGACTGTTGTAAAGTCCGAAACTCGTTGGCAATATACTGAAACATCCTGATGCTATTTTGGATTGGTGACTTCAAACCAAAGAACTTTATTATTTCACTCTGTTATAATCAAAAAGGGACTTTGCAAATATATGTGAAAAAAGTTTTACAATTGAGACTCTGTAAAACAAAGCATGTGATGTGAACTAGCTATGCTTTGCCCTTTGTTGTGTTTATCAAAAATGTTTACAAAGACAATTGTGCACTCTTATTAATCAAAATAACCCATAGAGGGGTCTCTTTCTTTCTAATTCTGTAAAACTTTGTGTCTAGAAACTGGTCTTATTGACATGTTTTTGATCTATGAATCTACATATCTTTGAATGGAACTAAGTGTGTGATGCACAACTATTTGGTAAATTAACATTTAACCTGCGGTGAGACACTTATCTCAACTCCCCCCAACCTTAGTTCTTTATGTCCTAACTTAAGAAACTATAACTACATTTATATCTGGAATTGCAAGCAGTGGGACCTCCATCAGACCCCACTTGCTTGCGACACTAACGGATTTGGGATTGAATTCCCCTTGGAGTGCACTAAGGGTTGGCACGTAGCAATACATGCCCTTTCTCTGTCTTTACTATTGCCACCATGAGTTCCTTACAAACGTGATAGTCCTGCATGTACTGTTGACATCACGCAGGTGTAGTCAGAGTACATAGTGATCTCCTCAAGATCACGTGCCTCTAGTGCTATTATGAGTGCTACCAATTCTGCTGCTTGGGCTGAAAAAGGAGAGGGTAATCTTGCGCTTGCTGCTACCTCAAATGTCCCACCTTGTTTTAGCTTTACCACTGGCATCCCAGTATGTCATTTTCCTGTCGTCTGGTCAATTATTGAGGACCCATCAATAAAAAGTACCTCCCCTCCCCTGAGGGCATTCTCCCTTGCTCTGGGAATACCATCATAATATTCCAGGTACATGGTACAGTTGTGGGCATAGTCTCCCTGCTCTATTGCTTTACAACTCTACATCTTACTTCTTTTATCTCCAGATTCGAGATAATCACCTCATATCCGGATGCTTTCTTTGGGGTCAATGTACTTTTGGGCTTCCCAAGAATGGCAAAAAGGGCATGCTCCACGTACAGAATGGTACTGCAGCCCATCGTGACACTCGCTGACTTCTCTACTCCAAATTCAGCAGCAGCCAGTGCTTTTTCACAAGGCTAAAAGCCTCTAATGACTGGGTCTAAATTTCCACTGTAATAAGCTATCGGTTTGTGCCCTTGGGTGGTCTTCTGTGTGAGCACTCCCATCATTACTACTCCATTTGTGTGTGAAACAAACAAAATTCAGCACAGTAATCAGGAATCCCCAATACTGGGGCTGTGCATATTGCCCCTTTCAGTTCAGCAAATGTTTCAGTCATCTCCCATGTTCATGTTATGTTCCCATCTACCCCGCTTAAAAGAGGCCTAATGTAAGTGCTTTAGTTGAACAGCCAGGCCCTGCAATAATTGCAAAGACCTAAGAATTGCTGCATATCCCTCAGCACCCATGGCAGTGGTGTCCTGGAAATTGCATCTTCTCTCTCAAAGTCTGCTTCAAATCTATCACGTGAAGTGAGTGGCCTCTGGCAGAGTATTACTTAATATTGTCTCTGGACTGGGAACTAAAGGAAACTCTGCTTCAAAAATATTATTCAAAGGGTGCAACTCCTGAAAAAAACACCACAATTCCCCCTGTCACCTTCTTCACTGGGTACACAGCTGTGTTAAATCGAGATTCTGATGACCCAGGAATTCCCTGCTGCACTAGCGCTGATATTATCTCAAAATGCCTTTGTCTGCCTCCCTGGATAGAGGGTATTGCTTTGATCTCGGCAGGACCACCCATGGCTTGAGCATGATTTTGACAGCTCCTACCCCTTTCAGCAGGCCAACTTCATATGGGCTGTTGATCCATAGTATGATCAGCACTTGTGCTAGGTCTTCATCAAGAAATGGAGGTGGTGCCTTTTTCATTTAATGCCATCCTCTGTGGGACTTCCCTGTAATGGATTCTCATCCAGTAAGTAATGCTCACAATGAACACTGTCTCAATATCTGTATATTCATCCTGGAACAATTCTTCGTCTGTTAGGTCAGTAAATCTGTGTCCTTCACCTACTGCTTTTACTGCTCTCCAAGCTCTTCCCGTATTGTCAGTCCTGTGTAGAACTCCTCTCTCGTCTCTCACTATAGCTGTCTCTAATTCTAATGTAAACACCTGTCTTTCCTCTTCATCTAAGGGAGTTTCTGGTCTAAACAAACTTTGTTTGGCAAGCAGAGTTGCTTGCCGTGTATCCCTGGAAGCCATGCTAGCAGCACTTCCACCCCATATGGAAATAGTTTGGGATCTACGGGCACCGTCATCTGTGCAGTCTGCAAAGGCAAGGTCATGCTCCCCCGTGGAGATGGGCAATTCGTCTGGAAATGGAACTAAATCTGTAGCCCCAGAGAAACCTTGAGCATTCATGGCAACGCCTGACATGGAATATCTCCCCTCCCTAATACAGGACCTAGTTGCCCCCATATCCACGAGAAAGCAGAACGTTTTGTCACCTTTGGTTACCCCTACACATGGTTCCTTATTCAGGTCGGGTGTAACAGTTATGAATGAACACATCAAGTCAGTCTGTGGGTTGGCCTATTGTGGGTATGGTCATCCCTGTCCCCATAAAAGGATTCCCTCCCACTACAGTTGCCCCCCTCCAGTCTCTGTGTGGGAGTCTGTACTGTGGTGTCCATGTGTCTTGTGGCTAAAGTGTTCTGCTGCACCAGTGCCTGGGACACTGTCTGCCGTGGTTGTGTGTACACCCATGCTTGCAGTGTGTGCATCATGGGCTGTTGTGATTGGACCAGTGCGTGTTGTGCCGGCGCCATTGGTGGCGCACATGTCTGTGTAATTGTTTATTTGTAAAGCACTTATACACAAGTGAAGTACTTCAAATCGCATCAAGGCAGAAAGGGAACAAGGGAATACAGTTGTCATTCTTATGCCCTGAATATTCCAAATGATCTAACAACAATAGCTAACATATAAGGCTAGAGGCATATCTACAATAAGTGCTTGACAAAAAATGAGAAAAGGGGGAGAGGAGCATACAGATCAATAAACTACAGTACTGGTCAGGCAACATTCCACACTGCTTGGTAGTTGGTCATCCAATATGCCTATACATGGAATATCAAGCAGGACCAAGCTAGGGAGGGGAGAAAGAGGGAGGAATAGACAGACAGACTTGCAAGGCCTAGAACATTCATGGTCAAGGTTGTGCAAGTGCACATAACAGGAAGAAGGAGGGGGAGAGGGAGGTGGACAAGTGTGCCCAGTCCAGCAGGGGTCTGGGTTAAGTGCAGAGTGGTTTCTCCTCTCATGGAGCATAAAGCAGTAGTGCCAAGCAGAGTGCAGAGGCCCAGAGGCAAGTGCAGGACTGGCCGGGGATCCTGGGACCTGTGAGGCTCTGGAGGTGCACCGGGCGACCAGCCAGCTAGCTGTGCCAGTTGGGGCAGAGTAGGAAGGAGGGAAAGAAGTGAAGAGAAAGGAGGTTAGCATGGGAGAGGGAGAGAGAAAGAGGAAGAGAAGAGGTAGGTCTTGAGGAGTTTGCAGAACTTAAGGAGGTCCAACTGAAGATGGAGAAAGGTAGGTAGACTATTCCAGAGGGATGCACCTGCAGAGGATAGGGATCTACCCCCAAATCTCTGGTTCGAGAAATGGCTCACCCGCAGAGAGTTGGAGGAGGCAGAGCAGAGGGCTCTGCAAGGAGAGTATTTGGTAGAGAATGTTGTAGATAGTAAGGGCCCGGCCCCAGAAAGCCTTTTCGACTTTGCAGAGGGACTTGAACTTGATCCTTGCAGACACGGGGAGCCAGTGGAGTGGTTTCAGTGTCAGAGAGATGCAGTCCCTGGGCTTAAGGCCAAGGATAAGTCTTGCGGTTCTGTTCCCGATAAGTGTGTGATCTTGGGCATAATAGTCAGGTTGCTCAGTGTTGTATGCTGGTTTGTATTTCAGTCCCCCATTCTGTGGCATTCCCCCTCTGCTTCTACATTTTTGTGATATGTGGCTGATTTATCCACATAACCAACATTGGGGTGGGACTCCCATGACTTTAGGCTATCCCCTGTTCAGCCTGTCTCCATCCTGCTGCACTGGGCACAATGCTCCTCTACCCCTGGGCATGCCACCTCTTCCCTGCAGACCATAGTTAGTGCCCTCCTTCCAGCAAAGCTTCCCCCTGCCGATTGCTGCTGATTCTGGATGTTTTGGGTAACCACTTGCTCTTTGCTTGTTAACATCACCCCTTCAATTGAATATTTTGACATTTTTTTCTGCACTAATTTCGCTTCTTCTTTCCTAGTGTTTCTTTCCCACATTCTCCTGCATTAGCTGACAATAATGTACTATGGTCAGCTGAATTTCTGACCATGGCTTTGCCTCCATCCCCACTCATTTTTTCTATTGCCTCTGCACCTACTCTGCAATCCCTGGCTTAGTATGTGATAAAAATGAGCCCACAGTTTTTTTTTCCATGTTTCACGCATCTTGAGCTGCCAACGTTCTTATATCTCCTGAATATATTGAAGCGGGTCTTCATCCTCACGCATTTTGCGTGCCATCATTTCGCTTATGTCAGATGTGTCTGGGCACTGTACCCTCAGAGCCTGCCATACTGCTACTCTGCAGTTATTAAACTGCGCTCCATTGTGTGCTGTGTTTTGTGCTGTCACTCCGGGACACGCTGCCCGTTTCCACACATCGTCAGCTACCTCCCCCAAGAAGAGTAAGCTCTTCATGTCACCTACTGCTAGTGTCGTCCCTGCTGTCAGTCTTTCTAATTCATGAATCAATTTCCCCACTCTTGCAGTTAATGATAGCAACTTACACCTCAAATTATCTTTGTCCATCTGTTTCCATGGTATATATTGTGGTCACTTGCCACACTTCCTACCTTTGTCATATTTCCCTTTGTCTTTCGTAACTGCGAATGCTCTCATCATGCCAGTCCTCATCCTGGTAGTGCTCTCAGCCTCTGCACATATAGAGTGACTTTGTTTGCACTATGCAATCAGCCTTTGGGGCACTTATGGTGCTCCTATGGCTCAAGCTTTCCCCTTCCTATGTCTACCTCTCTCTGTCCCATTGTGTCTCCCTCTCTGGGCTTATCCCCTCTGAGGGGCATCGCCGCCTTACCCCATCTCCATCATCGTTCTCCCCCATTGTCCCTAAACTGTCATTGTGTCATGGGTATCAGGCAGGTAGTTGGAGCAAGCTGGGTGGAGGCTTGGCAGGCCTGGCATAGGCACACAAAGAACCCATAACAAATCCCTCTTTTCATTCCTTCCTAGCGTTTGCAGTTACTTCCTGGTTACCACTTCCTGTTGCCAAACAGGAAGTGCATGATAACCCATGAGCTCTCTAGTGTTTGGTTGTGGCTGGCTATATAAGCCACACCCAAGATTCTTCCAGTGCTTCGTGTTGCTTACTGTGAGCTGTATCAGCAACACACTTGCCGTGCTCTGGATCAGCCATCATCTGCTTACCTGCTCCGGATCATCCTGCTTCTGCTTACCTGCTCCGGATCATCCTGTTTCTGCTTACCTGCTCCGGATCATCCTGCTTTTGCTTACCGGTTCTGGATCATTCAGCTTCAGTTTACCTGGTTCTTACTCCACGTCGCAGCTATCTCCAGTCAAGAGGGGACTTCTACACCGGCACCTGTAAGAAGAAAGAAGAACAGTGTTAACACGCGCACATCAGTAACGCTGCGCATACTCACCGAATCTTCCCGCGACGCTGGAATCCAGGTTAGTTGCACGAGCGCACAACCCCTGTAAGAAAGAAGAGACATTATTCATAGCGCTCACTCCAATGACGCGGACACTTATTTCACTGCTCTCTCTCGCTCTATGTGGTGCATACTTACCAAATGCCTCCATGCAAACTTACCTAACCACCAAGTCTTCAGTAGCGCTGAACCCAGACTCGAGGCGCTAATACCACATAATTTCTCCTGCAAGGGAAAGGGAGAGACATTACCAGGCGCACTCGAATTGAAGGCGCTGCGGAAACCTACCAGCAGCTAGCTTCTACACGCAGCACTACTCACCCACAAAATACCGGCAAACAAAGACAATACGGAAAATTTTGGACACTCAACATTCTCAGCGCAACGTTCACTAGTGGGAAGGACTTTCTAGCCAGTGAAGAAACTGGAGCCTTGAACTCTCGGCCTCGCTGTGAAGGCATAAAACAGCGTTTGGCATCTGAACTCAGCCTACAAACATTGGCACCAATCACATGAGGGGGACATCACAGCACACAGTAAAGAGAAGGGATGGGCCCAGGGGAATCGGGTGAATTCAGGTCTGAGTGTACACCTTGTATTTGACAGGTATTCCTCGCGTGAAACAGGAGAAGTGAAGACTCGGGGTCAAGGGAGGCTCATCCATCACTCCTGCAGAGACACAGGTGAGTGTGCCACATCGCTGTCTTTATCCCCCTCGTACTCAAAGTTGAGTCATCTCAGCGTGTTTTTCTCCTGTTGTATCTCTGCTGCTCTGTCCAGTGAGTCACTTCCCCTTCTTGGTGGGGACCCTGCTATGCTCTTACTTGCCTTAGGGGCAGAAGTGCTATACCTCCTGCTCCCTTACAGTATCCTGATTATCCTCCGTTTTCCAGCTTCCTCGTTGTCATCTAGACGTCCAGGTCGCGTAATTATGTTCTCTACCTCCTTAAGGCGTATCTCTCTGCCACTCCTGTCTTTTGTCTCTCTCTTCTCCCTCCCTGTGCCAGTGTTCTTTAGCAATCCTCTCAATCTCCATTTTCCTAATCTCCCTCCTTAATTGCAACTGCCTCTCCTTTTCCTCTTCAGACTTTCTCATTGCTTTCTCTTCTTCCTCTGCCTCTTTTCCCAACTGTTCCAGTTCCTTCCTCTCCTCCCTTTCTCCTCTGATCACCTCCTCAATTATCTCCTCCCATTCTCTGTCCTCTTCCTTTTCTCTTTGTTTCTTAGCCTCCTCCTCTCGGCCTCTGGGTTCCGTTATGCCTTTTCCGTCTAGTTTGAGCAGTATCTGTCCTCCTATCCACTCATTCAGTTAAACTGTCACCTTGTTCTCCTTAGATCCCTGTGTCACTTAGTCACCTTATCTTGTAAGTCCCTGCGCTCCTTGAGTTCATTAATGATAGTCCCTGCTTTCTCATTCGCCAGCTTAGCTCCACTGTTTCTTTGTAACTATATGCAGAAGGTGCATACACAGGGTTGGTGTACCTTGCCACTGCTTTTAATTGCTTCAAGGGGTAAAATTCCTGCCCACCTGTCGGAGGGTCTGTGGTTTGTGAAGGAATGCTGATTGAGCATCCATTCCCTCTTGGGTGGGTCCTCTTCCTTGTCTTCAAACATCTTCCATAACTCCAGTATTGCTAATCTGCTACTCAGTTTCTTTCCCTTATACACAGCATGTAAATATGTACTCATGTGTTGCAGCAGAGATTTCGAAAAACAGAACCTTCCCTGGGCCATGGCTTCCAGGGCCATTTTGCCCTCAGTATTGAAGTCCATTCAACACTATACTTGCACATTTTGTCCTGATAACACGCAAGGGACTTGCACAAATGTTTATGGGGCGTATCCACATGATGGCATGTCACTTTCTGACTGCGGATACTTACTTGACCTCAAATCAGGATTTTTCACACACTTCGAACAATGCCAATTTTCAATGTTATAATCGTTATGAACAATTAAGCAACTTCCCCGCAGCAAAAATTACCTTAACTCCTCTCCACCAGCCTCTCCGGCTTACCACCATCAATCGGGACGCGTTCTGCACACTGTCCTCACTCTGGTGCTCCAGGTGCTCTTCGAGCCTAACCCAAATGGTACAACCTTTTTGTTTTCTAAAGCTGCACCATCATTACGACCCGCTACAAAACAACACCTTTTTCATTTTCTTCACTACCAACTATGTGCCCCCCTGAAGGCTGCCACTCTTACGTCAACACAATATGTCCTATTAACAACCCTTTTGTGTGTCGTCACCAGCCATCAGGCAAATAAAACAACTTTGAGTGCACTCTTAAACCCCTCAATACACAAAAACACCACAACACAATACATCACAAATACGCAAATATGGTCATCTTCATGCTTCACAGGGGAATCCGTCTTAAATGCCCACTCAGGAGCATGTGGTCCTTCTTCTACACTGTAAATAGCATAGGATAACCTTTGAATCAGTTTCTTTTTTCAATAAATAAGATACCACCTTCTACAACCTAAGCTAACGCCCAGCTGCAGGGAATCATCTTGTCATCCGTAACCTAGTTACAGCTTGAAAACAGGGAATCTCTCATAAATAACATAAAAAACAAAAACAAACCACAACACAACAACTCCCCCTCCCCAATATTTGTCAGATGGTTGAACTCATACTTACACTCCACGGATCCGCTGAAGCCCCGGATACAGTCATTCCCACAATCTGTCACTCTGCCTTCCGGTCTGCTCGGCATCCCATGGGGAGTGGGCAGGAATTTCACCAAGGGGGCTTCTGACGACCATCTCAATTTCCATGCGTGGTCAGTGGTCCTGTCCTCACGGTCGCAATGCATCCGTTCAGGCATGTGGTGGTAAAACTGTATTTTCTGGGGGTTTTAGCAACCGTCCTCTGCTACCACCTGAGGTAAGACGAGGGATTGTTAATCTCCCTAATTACAACCAAGAGGAACTGGGCAGAGGAACTCCCCCGCACTCAAAAACGGAAGAGCCCAACAATGTGACAAATGTTACTGTTTATTGAAAGCTTTCGTAACAGGATCAATCTATGAACAATGCAGCATTATCCAATACACTCTCGTTTGTCCAGGTCTGACCTGCCATTTTAATACTTGGTGACGTCACAAAACAATGATGCATTGTGAGAAAGCTAAGGTGGAATGGGATTCGTTAGTGAGGCAGGCTACATATGGAATACATATGGGGTCAGTACCCTTACTGGTTAAACCATGTCTGGTGGCTCCACCTGTGACGACCTACTAAATGTTGAAACTACAGGTATGGAGGATTAGTGAGCTGCCATTGGACTGTGCAGCGCAGTGTGAGCCAGCGTGGAAGGTGAGCAAGGGTTGGTTAGAGAGGGTCTTCTCAGCCTTGGCGCTTTGGAAAGTTATCAGCCCTTGTGTAACTATTCAAACTGATGAGAACAGCCCCAAAGGTGCTGCATGTACCCAACAAATTACCATCTCTGATCCTCTAGGCCTTGAGACAGAACATTAGGCTTTGAACCTGGTATTACTTTTGTATCATCCCCCTTTGGTTGGATGGGGTCTGGCTCAAATGAATAGACCTTGTGTAGGGACCACAACCTTGATTCTCCTGCCTGCATTAATGAGGATTTTCATCTTTCACACATGCAGCTGTTGTGAAGGCATCATGAAGCAAAACACAGACAACAGATTCAAAGTTCAAACAGAAATAATGTATTAACTCAAATGTCAGGATTGTAGATGGCCTAACTTGCCCTATGCTAATGTGGGGTTTCCCTACCTGAACGAAATGAAGGAAATTCTGTGTCAAAGAGTTCAACTTAAAAGTCTGTATGTGTCTAAAACCTATGCTTGCCCTCATTACTAAAGCTAAACAATGTAGAGGGATGTCAATAATCAAAGAAATTGTGATCAACACAAAGTTCAGAGCTTCTTCCAGCTCTTCGCTTCCTTCTTAGCTCCCCTTCCCCAAGTTCAGGAAAGTTCCATAAAAGTCTCAACATTACCTTTCCCAAGTTCAAGGCAATATAGTTCCATACAATTCTAGGGTTTCCCTTCCCCAAGTTCAATGCAAGACAGTTCAAACGAAAAGCTTGGGGTTCCGTTCTCCAAGTTCAATGCAACACAGTTTAAAAGGAAAGGGGCTTAAGGCTCCGTTCTCAAGACAGAATTTGCAGTTCTTCACATCACGGGGTTCCCTTCCCCAAGACTTCAATGTAGCAAGTGATGTTTTAGTGTTTTCAAAAAAGTTCAACACCACTCTTAGCTTATTTTACAATGTCTTTGGTTTTCACAATTTAGTGCTCACCGGTCTAGGTGCAGTTATCAGACCACACGGTCCCACCATTACAGGTCACGCAACCAGGATCCCTAGGCGCTTCAGCCCACACAGGTTCTTCTGTACCTGCTCCTGTGTTCAGATTCACATTCTCTTAGCTCCTCTTTGTTGGCCCCTTGGCTTCTCCTAGTTAGACCCTTGGCTTTGCCATGTGTCACACACCTCTTGCCAGTCTTTGGCCTTCCTGCACTGCATTTGTTCGTAAAGTTCACTTTCAGGTGGTTTAATTCATGCCCCACATTTATATGGCGATCTTACACAATTGCTCTCTTTTCCATATGTTACTTTCACATGGGCACTTTCTCTTTGGCTGTCATCAGCCATTTGTTTTGCCCACAAAGTTATGTTCAATTGAGTATTCAATATGCTTAAATTCAAGCTTTCCTTCAGTTCGATATTCAATATGCATAATTCGACTGTGTTTTAAGTTTCTCTTCGGTATGGAATATAATATGCATAATGTGGCTTGGTTACAAGTTTTCAATTGGTCCGGTATTCGAGATGCATAATTCAAATTAGTTTCAAGTTTTCATTTAGTGTGATACTTAGTTACTTATCTGCAGCCTGCCAGGAGCGCCCTGGCCTTGTGTGGCTCTGGCCAAAACTCACCGGTCCTCTCTGTCCTCCCAGGCGACTCGCGCTGCTTCCTTCTGTTTATGCACTCACCAGACTGGCCTCTGCAAGCCCTGCTTTCACACCGGATGCAGAGTTGCACACGCCGGCAACTCCAGTGTCTCTGCAGGGATGCAGACAGCGTCTTCTCTTCCATTTTGTTTGTCTGCAGCTCCAGCTGCTCATGTTGGCATATGGAGGTTCCCACACCTGTGATAGCCTCACGGCCTCTCTTGCCTTGGGCTCCCCGGGTCCTGCGGGATCTCAGTCGGCATGCTGGCTCCTTCTCCGGTCCCACCGTGGCTGCCTCCTTTTAGAAAGGGTCCCCTGCTGGTTTCTCCCACACAGGCCTCCCTGTCTCTCCCTCTGCTGTTCTCTGGTTCTCCATGTATACACCTGCAACCACTTGACAGGTTACAGATGTGTATTCTTAATTGGGCCTGCCTGACTATAATTAAAGGGACCTGCCTGACCCTCACAGTGCTCTGCAGGCATTCTCCACATACCAGTACTGGAGTGGTAAATTGTGTTTTTAGTGTTTATTACTCTCAGTCGTCTCTTCCTTGTCTCAGCATTAGAGTGGTGAACTAGGTTACTAGTGTTCACTACTCCTAGTTGCTTCATCCTCGCCTCAGTACTGTCAGATGAAATATTTGTGAAAAATGAGGGGAGCTAGCTTACAATAACCTAGAAAGGTTGTGGGAGGGGTAGGTTACTCTTCAATAGGTAAAGGGGGATACCATGTCTCTCCTGTGGGCACCCTACTCCCAATTCCCAAGGACCCTCCACCCAGATGATCCTCTCCCGCTTCTCCATCCCCCAGGTTCAGGATCCAAGAGCGGTGGCCTTTGCCTGGCCGCCTGAGAAGAGGATGCAGGGGGTGTAGGAGTAAGAATACACTCAGGTTTCTCACAATGTCCTATCTCGTCTGCTAATATAAAACGTTCTCTCCCTTGGTGTCCTTGGCGAGAACATGCACACTGGGTACACTGACAGCCTAGTCTGCACGTCTCTGCAAAATCAGCATGTCAGGTCTCTCTCTGTATTCTCGAGCCCTTTCAGCGCCTTCCATTCATTCCAATGCAGCTGTGGCTTCCGTCTTGATTTACATGGCCGCTCATGTTAGTGGCAATTAGTGTCAGCAAGTGGTTTATATGTATTCTTGTGCAACTTTCTTTTATTGGGTAGCATAGATCAGTCCGTCCTCTATCTAAGTGGGTCAAAAGCATGTTCTTCATGTCTGCAAGAATTTAATCTAAGTGTCTGATTAGCTTCATGCAGGACTGCATATGTGCTTCATGTCTAACTCATCTATGTCATAGTCTCAGACGTGATGTCATCAGCTTTGTCTGGTCACAGTCAGTTCACCTGCTCCATTGACTGCAAACTTATCTCCTCAGTGATGTCATCAGGATAGAGCTTTCTGAGTGAATAGCATTTCTCACATCTGCGGTACATTGAAGATGGGGAAGATGGGGCCAGGAACGATGTACACCTTTCATTTCTCTGCTGTCGAGACGAAAGCGGGATAGGTGCAGCGAGGACCACATTCATAGCTCTCTCTTCAGTATCTGGATGAGCGTGAGCATGTACCTGGATGTGTGTCAACATGTAACTGGATATGTGTCAGCATGTGCCTGGATGTGTGTGAGCACGTATCTGCATGTGGGTGAGCAAGTTTCTTGATATGTGTGGGCATGCATCTCGTGTGTGAGCGTGTATCTGGATGTGTCTGAGCATGCATCTGGATGCGTGTGAGGATGTATTTTAATGTGTGTGATGGTGTATCTGGATGCGTATGATGTGTGTCTGGATGTGTCTGAGCACACATCTAGATGTGTGTGAGTATGTATCTGGATGCATCTGAGCGAGTATCTGGATGAATGTGAGCGTGTAACTATATGCGTGTGAATGCATAGCTGGATGCGTGTGAACGTATACCTGGATATGTGTGAGCACCAGGGGTGGACTGACCTATATGGAACTCTGGAGATTTCCCGGTAGGCATCTGCACCCTGGGCCTCATTTGTGTGGTATTTCCAAATGTTCTCATAGGAAAAGGGTTGGTCTGGCTGGCAATGTGCAATATTGGGCCACTTTGAACATTATTTCAAAGGCCTCTTTCGGTTCCCAGTCCACCCCGGTGAGCACGTACCTGGATGTGTTACAGCGTGAATCTGAAGGTGTGTGGGCGGGTATCTGGATGCATGTGAGCACGTACCTGGATGCGTGCAAGTGTGTATCTGGATGGTGCGAGTGCCTATCTGGATACATTTGAGGGCGTATCTGGATTTGTGTTAGTGCAAGTATGAAGGTGTGAGTGTGCTTCTGGTGGAGTATGGCTATGGCATGGTAATACCTAGCATTAAAGGGAAGCATGTGGCAACATTAAGTCTGTTACTATCTACCATGCTGGCACCAATCTTTGGGCTCTGACAGGTGGAGAGGTTTAAACACACACACACACACACACACACACACACTAGTATCATCAGAAACAAAAATTGAATGAACGCTGTCCGATTGGCACAATTTGGCACAACTAGACACCCAGCGACCAATGGACACTGCCACAAACCCAACAGACATATTAAACCCAACGAATAAACCAAACTACCAGACACTGAAATACCCATATACACTACGAGAGCCCTGGAGACCAATGAACCTTGACAGCACTTCAAATAGACATTTGCAGACCCCCAAATCCCAACCAGCGAGCAGTCAGAGGCCATAGGACACTGCTACATGTGCAATAGCCACAGAAAACAGGAGTACCCCAAACCAATAGACACTACCAGACACCCAGAGACAAGGGGCGATGGCAGACGCTGAAAACCCAACGGACAGTCAAGTAACAATGTACACTATTACAGGGCCCAGTCTCCACGTCAACAGCCACTATCCGAATCCAACAGCCAGACACTCACGACCGAACAGACAAGACCAGTGAATTGTATTAGACCACCAGAAAGCAATTGAAAGTAGGGTCACATAAGCAACCAACGCGCGCGCTGGAGGAATTCTAGTCATTGAAAAGTCTAAAGTATTACTAGATATAAAGAAGTAAGAGAAAGGGATAAGATGCGTGGGGAAAGAAAAAGGGGAAGATGAGTATAGCTCGAAGGGGAATAATGGAAAATAAATGTAGAGAAAGAGAGAAATCATAGAGAGGAGCAGAGTAAGAAGAAGGGCAGAAGAAAAGTAGGACGAGAGGAGGAAAGTTGGAAAATGTGAAAAAATTGATTAAGAAAATAAAGAAAGGAGGAAAAAGGGAGGGGAAGTTAACTACAAAGGAGGGATGGGGACGATGAGGCAACAATGGGTTAAGAAAGGGGTTGAAAGTAATAGACAGTGGAAGAGAGGAGGAAGGAGAAACGATGACGGGGAGACAGATACACATAGTGGGATACAGGAAGGACAGGGCAAAGGCGAAAGAAATGAAGAAATGCGTTGAGAGAAGGGGGAGCGGTATAGATGAGGAGAGGCAGGGAATATACAGAGAAAGTAAGGAGTGGTAGAAAGGAGGCGAGAGGAAAAGGTGGCGGGTGAACGAAATAAAGAAAAAGGTGAGAATGAAGAGGGGTATGGGAGAAGTCGCGGACAGGAAGTGCAGAAAAGGAAGGCGGAAGGTAATAAAGGGGTCAGATGCATATTCAGAGTAAGTTTTCAGAGAGTGAGAAGGAGGAGGAAAGAAAGAAAGAAAGGAAAGAAAGGAAAGAAAGAAAGAAAGAAAGAAAGAAAGAAAGAAAGAAAGAAAGAAAGAAAGAAAGAAAGAAAGAAAGAAAGAAGGGATAGGATACATATTGAGATACATTCGGAGAGAGGGAAATATAAAGGGAGAAGTGTATAGAAACGGACAGAGGTGGTGGGCTAGGGTGGAGGGCCAGAGCTGTTGCAGAAGGCAGAAAGGGACCCGCTTTGATGTCTCCTACTCCTTGACACTCTCAGCCCCAGGCCCCTGACCTCCTTAGCACCCTCTCCAGGCCCACATCATCCATCTTGTTGCAGCTGCCAGCGTGTGCCATCCCCGAGTGCCCGCTGCTCACACCTCCTCATATCAGCCATCAATAGAAGTGCGGTTAATAAACCAGTGACAGCAAGTGATTAATCTGCACTCAGAGGTGGGAGAGCGGGCCAGGCTCTGCTTGGAGAGAGGTCGGGGAGCAGAAGGCAGGGAGGGCTAGAGAGACCCTCTGGCGGGAGAGCCGGACCGAGCTCAGCGCCGTGAAGAGAGACAGAGAAGCACGCAGTGCGGGGGAGTCGGCTGGCACGCTCCGAAGGAGAAAGACCAGCACGCACAGTTGGGGAGCAGTAGGATGGAGACAACCTCAGATGCGAGATCGCGGACAGGCCGAGAAGGGTGGGCGGGGATGGAGGGAGAGCGAACCAGTGCAGAGTCAGGAGGGAGAGCAAACAGCCGCCTCATGGGAGTGGCGGAAAGATGTGGGTGCAAAGGGGACAGGCTGTACCATGCCACTCTTTTTCAGGGATCCCATGCGTCTGTGACGATGAATAGCTGCAGGGCCGAACTGGGGCCTACAATAGTCTCGGGTGTCCATAAAAAGTGGCCCACCGCAGCAAATGGCAATTCAATACTTTAGTGACAGAATGTTTGAGGAGAGCCAAGGGGGACTTTTTTTGATTTTTTTTTAAGTAACACGTGTTGCCAAATGGGAATTTTAAACAATAGTTGTACAGTAACACTTGTCAACCCCACGAGCTGCGCAGTGGCCCGCGTTGGCTAAACAAACTGGCCCACACTAGCATGTTGAGTATGCACTTCCTATTGCCCTATAGGCCAGTCCTACCCTGGACAGTGGCCAAAGAGGACGTTCGGTGCTCTCGCCTCACAGAGCAAAGCAGCTCGTTGGACTCGGGCTCCCTCACTCACGGAAGTCAGGCTTGGACAAGGCCAGCCTCATGTCTGGAGGAATCTCTCCCAAACAGAAAATGCACGCGCAGGCGCCGCTGGTATGTGGTGATGGCCCCTGTAGATGGTGGGGTTGGCAGTCCTGTGGACACAGCGCTAGTAGCAACTGGAGCTTCACGGTACGCCCGTTACCAAGAGCCTCCACGCGCACCCATGCTGCTTACTACTACTCTATGTCTGTCTGGATCCTGGGGCCTCGCGATAGTTTGCAGACGCTTTAGAACTGCTCTGTTCAGAGGGTACTTCTTTCTTTTTAAGATCTGGTGTCTTCTTCATTTCTGATGCACTTTACAGTACCCACTCACGTGGCATTCCCATGATGCATTTTAACAGTCCTTGCATTGAAATGCTTTACTGCCCCTCAAGCTGGGCACATACCATTGTGTGATATACAAGCCATCTCGTCTCCTGCCTATCCCCGTAAACACCTCAGTGTCTCTCGCGAGGGGTGTTCCAGCCACTGGTATTCTGTACCTGAAACTCCAACTCTGCATCCATCGACCCATCCTCCAGCATGGCAAGAATCCGGACCTCATCCCAACTGCGCCTGCCACCGAACCCGTCTTCACCCCTGTGCCCTGTGAACCTCTGAGAAACGTTTGCAACTCCCCCTTCTTGAGCAATTGGCATTCAAATTCACAGTGTTGTCGCTCGCCAGGTTGCCCAATTTAGTAAAGCCATGCTCCAGTTAGAGTTTGAGACCAAGGTTGGTGGAACGGCTCTCCAGGAAAAATATATTCAAATTCCTTCCTCCAGCAGCACCGAATTCCTTTCCTGCAGGAGTCCTGTACCTTCAGCAAAACAAAAGAGGTGATGGCTGGAAGCTTATGATGAATGAATCTTAACCTCTGGTATTGCTCTGGGCAACCTCCAGACCCTCGTTCTTTACCTGCCAAGCTATTACAGAAGAGGAAAGATCATATGCAAATCAGGCTTGGTCCTACCCCAAAAGGGGCAGTCCAGCCCAAACAGCTAGGTCACTCCCCTTCTGCACGAGACCACAAGCATCCCCAGACATGTTTCGACCTCGTTGGGAGTCATCAGTGAGGAGTAGCTTGGGTCTCTAAGCCCAGCAGGCACAGGACCTACATTTGGGCATGCCCGTCCCTCTCGGGGTGACTACTGCAAAATTAATCTTAACCTCTTGAATTGCTCTGTGCAACCCTCCAGACCATTTTCTTCGCCTGCCAAGCCATTACAGAAGAGGAAAGACCATCTAATACCCAGAGGTTTCAAAGCGCAGACCCGGGGATCGAACCTGTGTTGCTCCGTGTTGTCTTCCTTCCATGGCGAGCACGTTGCCCCTGAGCTATCCTCCCGAAAGATATCAGAAAATATACCCAAATGTTAATACAGTGGCACCTTGTAAGGTACCAATTGCTCCACCCATTCTCTCTGCCAATAACTTGGTGCTGGAGCAATCACGGATAGTTCCAATCCTAGCTCTCAACTTGGACACGCAAAATGGTGCTCAACGACAGCTCTGCCATGGCAGAAATTCAGCCTGCCTCCCCAAAAACCTCTTCTTTGTTTGTTGAAACAATCAATTTGGTATCTGAAAATTGTGATAACCCACCAAAAGAGATGCTACTTAACTAAAACGCAAAACTGTCTCATAACCACCAAAGAGAAATGCATAACAATATTGATACCATGCGATTGAAAACATGAGCAGTCCTGAA